>NC_069502.1:1147410523-1148044598 GCF_027579735.1 Bombina bombina | reverse complement strand
GGTACCATATGGTTTCTCCTATGCAAATATTCCTCCTTAACGTCGGTCGAATGACTGGGGTAGGCGGAGCCTAGGAGGGATCATGTGACCAGCTTTGCTGGGCTCTTTGCCATTTCCTGTTGGGGAAGAGAATATCCCACAAGTAAGGATGACGCCGTGGACCGGACACACCGTTGGAGAAAGTAATTTATCAGGTAAACATAAATTCTGTTTTTACTAAATTCTACTATTTTTATGTGTTTTCTTCTTCTGAAGCAGTTTTTGGTAGAAAAGTACTTCAGGCAGCTGTTTCAGTTTGATTCTTCTGCTTATAATTTCAGTTTTTTTCATTATAAGATTTAAACTTTATTTTGGGTGTGGATTATTTTCAGCGGAATTGGCTGTCTTTATTTTATCCCTCCCTCTCTAGTGAGACTTGCGTGGAAGATCCACATCTTGGGTAGTCATTATCCCATACGTCACTAGCTCATGGACTCTTGCTAATTACATGAAAGAAAACATAATTTATGTAAGAACTTACCTGATAAATTCATTTCTTTCATATTAGCAAGAGTCCATGAGGCCCACCCTTTTTGTGGTGGTTATGATTTTTTTGTATAAAGCACAATTATTCCAATTCCTTATTTTTTTTTGCTTTCGCACTTTTTTATCACCCCACTTCTTGGCTATTCGTTAAACTGAATTGTGGGTGTGGTGAGGGGTGTATTTATAGGCATTTTGAGGTTTGGGAAACTTTGCCCCTCCTGGTAGGAATGTATATCCCATACGTCACTAGCTCATGGACTCTTGCTAATATGAAAGAAATGAATTTATCAGGTAAGTTCTTACATAAATTATGTTTTTAGCTGAAAAATTAGAAGAAATCTCAAAAGGTGTAACAAATTAGAGCATGCAGTTTTTACACTACAATGCTGCGTTTTCTATTTCTGGGGATTGGAAGTGCACACTGCAGACATCACTCGCCTAACCCTGCCACATATATGTCCCTGTCTTCAGCAGAGATGATCAGATAAAATGCAAATTAATGGGAGTTTTGCTAAAAATAAATAAAATCACAGTGGCTAGCTGTGTCTGCACCCCTATCACGTTCTGAATAGCTCCTCCTATTATGGAAGCTGTCGCTGGAGTTTGGCTATTGAGAAAAAATTGCAGTAACCGAGGTGTTATTACATTTACATTTTTCACACCCATCTAATCTGTAAATGTATTGCAAGACAGCCGAAATACATTGTAATTACAGGTGGTTTTTACTTTTCCTCTAAAGCTATCAAAGATTTCACAATTCTAGAAATTCCACTTGTGAATTGAAAACCTTAGTTTCAAATATCTGTAGTTTTCCAGTAGATTGAGTCATTTTTTCCAAAAGTATATTTATTAGGTCCACTTAAAGGGACACTAAAGTCAAAATGAACCTTAAATGATTCAGATAGAGCAATCAGTT
This sequence comes from Bombina bombina, assembly GCF_027579735.1. Lineage (NCBI taxonomy): Eukaryota > Metazoa > Chordata > Amphibia > Anura > Bombinatoridae > Bombina > Bombina bombina. The sequence goes on along the minus strand of NC_069502.1, from coordinate 1,148,043,157 downwards.
TTAAAGGGACAGTCTAGTATAAATTAAACTTTCATTATTCAGATAGGACTTTTAATTTTAATCAACTTTCCAATTTACTTTTATCATCAAATTTGCTTTTTTCTCTTGGTATTCTTAGTTTAAACTAAACATAGGTCGGCTCATATCATAATTTTTAAGCCTTTGAGGGCTGCCTCTTATCACATGCTTTTTAAATCTCTTTTCAACAGAAAGAGACAGAAAGTACACGTGGGCCATATAGATAACACTGTGTTCAGGCACAGAGGGTTATTTAAGATTTAGCACAAAACAATGCCAAATGCAAGACAATAGATAAAAAAACAGTCAGTCAGTCATGTGATCAGGGGGCTGGAAGAAGGTTCCTAGATACAAGGTAATCATAGAGGTAAAAAGTATATTAATATAACTGTGTTGGTTATGCAAAACTGTGGAATCGGTAATAAAGGGATTATCTATCTTTTAAAACAATAACAATTCTATGGTAGATTGTCTCTTTAAGAGACTTTCCAATTTCCTTCCATTCTCAAATTCTGCACAGTACTTTTTATATACACACTTATATTATATAATATTGCTACTACTGAGTGTGCATAAGTCCATAGTGTATACGTATTCTAGTCTGTGATTGGCTGATGGCTGTCACTTAATACAAGGGGTCGGCAAATGGGGGGGGGTTACATTTGTCAGAAAAAAAGTATTATTGGATTGTATTTTTATTATGTACTTATTAGTTGTGTAATTCTACTGTGTTAAATGGTCCTTTAACATGAAATAAATGTCGTATTTAGTTTTCTTCATTCCAAGAGTCTCTCACAAGTACAGAAGATGAAAGCATTTTGTCCTTTTGGTTTCTACCGATCTTCCATAGACTCTCCCTTTACATCCCAGTGTGTTACTAAAAGTCCTACTTCATCATCTGGGTTTACATCTCCTAAACTAGGTCTCTTGGCAACTGACTGTAAATAATCAGATCAGAGAGACCATTATTTTTGTATTTTGTTTGTTTTATGCAGTTGTAAGAAGGTTATACAACTCTAAATCCACCTTTGAATAACCTGCATTATTTAATAATCTATTTAGGTTTTTTTCATAAATGGGTTTAAAGTAAAAAAAAAAAAAACAGCTCTTGTGCATTGCTAAGGTATTTTTTCCATTGGTAATCGTAAGCCTAACAATGCTTGCTTGGAAACTTATAAATAATTAAAAAAATAAAATAAAAATAGTGCTCTTATATGGATCAATATGCTGATTGCTGCATCTGTAATCTTTTGTGGGGTCACTTTATTATGTTTGCAAGCTGCCAAGTGAACAGTGGAGGAGAATATTTTTAATATTTTTTTAATATATTCTTCTGTCTGGTTGTGTATGTGTATTAAGTTTCTTTCCAATGACACGATGAGTCCACAAATCTAATTACTAATGGGATATATCACTCCTGCCCAGCAGGAGGCGGCAAAGAGCACCACAGCAAAGCTGTTAAATATCGCCTCCCTTCCCTCCCACCCCAGTCATTCTCTTTGCCTATGTTAGAGCAAGGAAGTGGTAAAGTTAGGTGTTAGAAAAAGATTCTTCAAGCAAGAATTGCTTGAATTTTATTATTTAAGTAGTACAGGATTGTGCTGCTTTGTCCTAGGGTGTAGCCGTAGTCCACATCAGTCTCTTCAGTAGAGCAGTGGTGGCTTTAGAGCAATGGGAACTTATGGGAAATAATTCTCACTGCGCCTCCCATATACTGATGCTGTCCTAACTCTGGAAGCCGGAGTAAAATGACTCAGTCTTTATCCTTTTTTCCACAGGCCCATGTGAGGGAGAGGACCTCTCAAACCTGGTGATCTGCCTTGCTGTCTGGCAGATTGAGGAGGTAAGTGCTTACTTTGATTTTTTTCTGGGGTAATGAAAGGAAATGACTCAGAAAAAAATTGGCCACTTTATTTTACAACTATGGGACACATACATAAGGTCTCAGAAGGATTTTGGGCTCTTTATTATACCGGCATAAGTTCTTCTATAGAGGAGACAATATGCAGACAGCTGGATGCAGGCACTGGGGCTTAGTTAGTTAGCTCTGGGGTTTTGGTGGTTTCTCGGCTCCCGACGGTGTTATTTTTAGAAACAATATGCCGCCTCTGAGATTACTTTCTCTAAGACGCCCACGATGGGCGGAGCTATGGGAAGCGGCAATACAGCTTCATTTTCGGTGACGCATGCTTTTCAAGAGAGGCATACGTTTCTAGGACTGGAGACCGGTCTTTCATTACTTCTACAGAGTTCCAGATTTGTTGGTGGAAGGGACGGCTTCTGACAGTGAGAGCCGGTATCAGCAGGGCAGGTAGGCACCTCAGCAAAGTCTGCTGAGGTGTAGAGGTGTTCTGCAAGATTATTTAGTTAAACTTTTCTGCAGTTAATTTAAAGTGACTAACGTTTTTTTGTTTAATTTTTATTAAATTTGAGTTTTTTATTTGCTATCTTGATCCCTTGTGAGTCAAAATGGACCAAGAGGCCTTGCAAAATGTCAATTGCTCTTTATGTTTTGATGCCAATGTGGAATCGCCAATCCCTTTATGTTCCTCATGTATTGAGAGAACTTTAACTTATAGAGAGAAACTTTTTTCTGAGCCATCAATTTCTCCAACATAGGTGTGTCCGGTCCACGGCGTCATCCTTACTTGTGGGATATTCTCTTCCCCAACAGGAAATGGCAAAGAGCCCAGCAAAGCTGGTCACATGATCCCTCCTAGGCTCCGCCTACCCCAGTCATTCTCTTTGCCGTTGTACAGGCAACATCTCCACGGAGATGGCTTAGAGTTTTTTAGTGTTTAACTGTAGTTTTTATTATTCAATCAAGAGTTTGTTATTTTGAAATAGTGCTGGTATGTACTATTTACTCAGAAACAGAAAAGAGATGAAGAATTCTGTTTGTATGAGGAAAATGATTTTAGCAACCGTCACTAAAATCCATGGCTGTTCCACACAGGACTGTTGAGAGCAATTAACTTCAGTTGGGGGAACAGTGAGCAGTCTCTTGCTGCTTGAGGTATGACACATTCTAACAAGACGATGTAATGCTGGAAGCTGTCATTTTCCCTATGGGATCCGGTAAGCCATGTTTATTACGATCGTAAATAAGGGCTTCAAAAAGGGCTTATTAAGACTGTAGACTTTTTCTGGGCTAAATCGATTCATTATTAACACATATTTAGCCTTGAGGAATCATTTTATCTGGGTATTTTGATATAATCATATCGGCAGGCACTGTTTTAGACACCTTATTCTTTAGGGGCTTTCCCAAAGCATAGGCAGAGCCTCATTTTCGCGCCGGTGTTGCGCACTTGTTTTTGAGAGGCATGGCATGCAGTCGCATGTGAGAGGAGCTCTGATACTTAGAAAAGACTTTCTGAAGGCGTCATTTGGTATCGTATTCCCCTTGGGGCTTGGTTGGGTCTCAGCAAAGCAGATACCAGGGACTGTAAAGGGGTTAAAGTTCAAAACGGCTCCGGTTCCGTTATTTTAAGGGTTAAAGCTTCCAAATTTGGTGTGCAATACTTTTAAGGCTTTAAGACACTGTGGTGAAAATTTGGTGAATTTTGAACAATTCCTTCATGTTTTTTCGCAATTGCAGTAATAAAGTGTGTTCAGTTTAAAATTTAAAGTGACAGTAACGGTTTTATTTTAAAACGTTTTTTTTGTACTTTGTTATCAAGTTTATGCCTGTTTAACATGTCTGAACTACCAGATAGACTGTGTTCTGAATGTGGGGAAGCCAGAATTCCTATTCATTTAAATAAATGTGATTTATGTGACAATGACAATGATGCCCAAGATGATTCCTCAAGTGAGGGGAGTAAGCATGGTACTGCATCATTCCCTCCTTCGTCTACACGAGTCTTGCCCACTCAGGAGGCCCCTAGTACATCTAGCGCGCCAATACTCCTTACTATGCAACAATTAACGGCTGTAATGGATAATTCTGTCAAAAACATTTTAGCCAAAATGAACACTTATCAGCGTAAGCGCGACTGCTCTGTTTTAGATACTGAAGAGCATGACGACGCTGATAATAATATTTCTGAAGGGCCCCTAACCCAGTCTGATGGGGCCAGGGAGGTTTTGTCTGAGGGAGAAATTACTGATTCAGGGAACATTTCTCAACAAGCTGAACCTGATGTGATTGCATTTAAATTTAAGTTGGAACATCTCCGCATTCTGCTTAAAGAGGTATTATCCACTCTGGATGATTGTGACAAGTTGGTCATCCCAGAGAAACTATGTAAAATGGACAAGTTCCTAGAGGTGCCGGGGCTCCCAGAAGCTTTTCCTATACCCAAGCGGGTGGCGGACATTGTTAATAAAGAATGGGAAAGGCCCGGTATTCCTTTCGTCCCTCCCCCCATATTTAAAAAATTGTTTCCTATGGTCGACCCCAGAAAGGACTTATGGCAGACAGTCCCCAAGGTCGAGGGAGCGGTTTCCACTTTAAACAAACGCACCACTATACCCATAGAGGATAGTTGTGCTTTCAAAGATCCTATGGATAAAAAATTAGAAGGTTTGCTTAAAAAGATGTTTGTTCAGCAGGGTTACCTTCTACAACCAATTTCATGCATTGTCCCTGTCGCTACAGCCGCATGTTTCTGGTTCGATGAGCTGATAAAGGCGGTCGATAGTGATTCTCCTCCTTATGAGGAGATTATGGACAGAATCAATGCTCTCAAATTGGCTAATTCTTTCACCCTAGACGCCACTTTGCAATTGGCTAGGTTAGCGGCTAAGAATTCTGGGTTTGCTATTGTGGCGCGCAGAGCGCTTTGGTTGAAATCTTGGTCGGCTGATGCGTCTTCCAAGAACAAGCTACTTAACATTCCTTTCAAGGGGAAAACGCTGTTTGGCCCTGACTTGAAAGAGATTATCTCTGATATCACTGGGGGTAAGGGCCACGCCCTTCCTCAGGATCGGCCTTTCAAGGCAAAAAATAAACCTAATTTTCGTCCCTTTCGTAGAAACGGACCAGCCCAAAGTGCTACGTCCTCTAAGCAAGAGGGTAATACTTCTCAAGCCAAGCCAGCTTGGAGACCAATGCAAGGCTGGAACAAGGGAAAGCAGGCCAAGAAACCTGCCACTGCTACCAAGACAGCATGAAATGTTGGCCCCCGATCCGGGACCGGATCTGGTGGGGGGCAGACTCTCTCTCTTCGCTCGGGCTTGGGCAAGAGATGTTCTGGATCCTTGGGCGCTAGAAATAGTCTCCCAAGGTTATCTTCTGGAATTCAAGGGACTTCCCCCAAGGGGGAGGTTCCACAGGTCTCAGTTGTCTTCAGACCACATAAAAAGACAGGCATTCTTACATTGTGTAGAAGACCTGTTAAAAATGGGAGTGATTCATCCTGTTCCATTAAGAGAACATGGGATGGGGTTCTACTCCAATCTGTTTATAGTTCCCAAAAAAGAGGGAACGTTCAGACCAATCTTAGATCTCAAGATTTTAAACAAGTTTCTCAAGGTTCCATCGTTCAAGATGGAAACCATTCGAACTATTCTTCCTTCCATCCAGGAAGGTCAATTCATGACCACGGTGGATTTAAAGGATGCGTATCTACATATTCCTATCCACAAGGAACATCATCGGTTCCTGAGGTTCGCATTCCTGGACAAACATTACCAGTTCGTGGCGCTTCCTTTCGGATTAGCCACTGCTCCAAGGATTTTCACAAAGGTACTAGGGTCCCTTCTAGCTGTGCTAAGACCAAGGGGCATTGCTGTAGTACCTTACTTGGACGACATTCTGATTCAAGCGTCGTCCCTTCCTCAAGCAAAGGCTCACACGGACATTGTCCTGGCCTTTCTCAGATCTCACGGATGGAAAGTGAACGTGGAAAAGAGTTCTCTATCTCCGTCAACAAGGGTTCCCTTCTTGGGAACAATAATAGACTCCTTAGAAATGAGGTTTTTTCTGACAGAGGCCAGAAAAACAAAACTTCTAGACTCTTGTCGGATACTTCATTCCGTTCCTCTTCCTTCCATAGCTCAGTGCATGGAAGTGATCGGGTTGATGGTAGCGGCAATGGACATAGTTCCTTTTGCACGCATTCATCTAAGACCATTACAACTGTGCATGCTCAGTCAGTGGAATGGGGACTATACAGACTTGTCTCCGAAGATACAAGTAAATCAGAGGACCAGAGACTCACTCCGTTGGTGGCTGTCCCTGGACAACCTGTCACGAGGGATGACATTCCGCAGACCAGAGTGGGTCATTGTCACGACCGACGCCAGTCTGATGGGCTGGGGCGCGGTCTGGGGATCCCTGAAAGCTCAGGGTCTTTGGTCTCGGGAAGAATCTCTTCTACCGATAAATATTCTGGAACTGAGAGCGATATTCAATGCTCTCAAGGCTTGGCCTCAGCTAGCGAGGGCCAAGTTCATACGGTTTCAATCAGACAACATGACAACTGTTGCGTACATCAACCATCAGGGGGGAACAAGGAGTTCCCTGGCGATGGAAGAAGTGACCAAAATCATTCTATGGGCGGAGTCTCACTCCTGCCACCTGTCTGCTATCCACATCCCAGGAGTGGAAAATTGGGAAGCGGATTTTCTGAGTCGTCAGACATTGCATCCGGGGGAGTGGGAACTCCATCCGGAAATCTTTGCCCAAGTCACTCAGCTGTGGGGCATTCCAGACATGGATCTGATGGCCTCTCGTCAGAACTTCAAAGTTCCTTGCTACGGGTCCAGATCCAGGGATCCCAAGGCGGCTCTAGTGGATGCACTAGTAGCACCTTGGACCTTCAAACTAGCTTATGTGTTCCCGCCGTTTCCTCTCATCCCCAGGCTGGTAGCCAGGATCAATCAGGAGAGGGCGTCGGTGATCTTGATAGCTCCTGCGTGGCCACGCAGGACTTGGTATGCAGATCTGGTGAATATGTCATCGGCTCCACCTTGGAAGCTACCTTTGAGACGAGACCTTCTTGTTCAGGGTCCGTTCGAACATCCGAATCTGGTTTCACTCCAGCTGACTGCTTGGAGATTGAACGCTTGATCTTATCGAAGCGAGGGTTCTCAGATTCTGTTATCGATACTCTTGTTCAGGCCAGAAAGCCTGTAACTAGAAAGATTTACCACAAAATTTGGAAAAAATATATCTGTTGGTGTGAATCTAAAGGATTCCCTTGGGACAAGGTTAAGATTCCTAGGATTCTATCCTTCCTTCAAGAAGGATTGGAAAAAGGATTATCTGCAAGTTCCCTGAAGGGACAGATTTCTGCCTTGTCTGTGGTACTTCACAAAAAGCTGGCCGCTGTGCCAGATGTTCAAGCCTTTGTTCAGGCTCTGGTTAGAATTAAGCCTGTTTACAAACCTTTGACTCCTCCTTGGAGTCTCAATTTAGTTCTTTCAGTTCTTCAGGGGGTTCCGTTTGAACCCTTGCATTCCGTTGATATTAAGTTATTATCTTGGAAAGTTTTGTTTTTAGTTGCAATTTCTTCTGCCAGAAGAGTTTCAGAATTATCTGCTCTGCAGTGTTCTCCTCCTTATCTGGTGTTCCATGCAGATAAGGTGGTTTTACGTACTAAACCTGGTTTTCTTCCAAAAGTTGTTTCTAACAAAAACATTAACCAGGAGATTATCGTACCTTCTCATTGTCCGAAACCAGTTTCAAAGAAGGAACGTTTGTTGCACAATTTGGAGGTTGTTCGCGCTCTAAAATTCTACTTAGATGCTACAAAGGATTTTAGACAAACATCTTCCTTGTTTGTTGTTTATTCCGGTAAAAGGAGAGGTCAAAAAGCAACTTCTACCTCTCTCTCTTTTTGGATTAAAAGCATCATCAGATTGGCTTACGAGACTGCCGGACGGCAGCCTCCCGAAAGAATCACAGCTCATTCCACTAGGGCTGTGGCTTCCACATGGGCCTTCAAGAACGAGGCTTCTGTTGATCAGATATGTAGGGCAGCGACTTGGTCTTCACTGCACACTTTTACCAAATTTTACAAGTTTGATACTTTTGCTTCTTCTGAGGCTATTTTTGGGAGAAAGGTTTTGCAAGCCGTGGTGCCTTCCATTTAGGTGACCTGATTTGCTCCCTCCCTTCATCCGTGTCCTAAAGCTTTGGTATTGGTTCCCACAAGTAAGGATGACGCCGTGGACCGGACACACCTATGTTGGAGAAAACAGAATTTATGTTTACCTGATAAATTACTTTCTCCAACGGTGTGTCCGGTCCACGGCCCGCCCTGGTTTTTTTAATCAGGTCTGATAATTTATTTTCTTTAACTACAGTCACCACGGTACCATATGGTTTCTCCTATGCAAATATTCCTCCTTAACGTCGGTCGAATGACTGGGGTAGGCGGAGCCTAGGAGGGATCATGTGACCAGCTTTGCTGGGCTCTTTGCCATTTCCTGTTGGGGAAGAGAATATCCCACAAGTAAGGATGACGCCGTGGACCGGACACACCGTTGGAGAAAGTAATTTATCAGGTAAACATAAATTCTGTTTTCTAAGGCATGCCTGAGGAAACGGTTTTAAACCGAGAAACGCGTTGCAGTTTTTAGGGGGTCATTGCAATACCCCTCATCCACTTGTATAACATTGCTGTGTTGTATTTTAAATTGTGTTTTTATAAATACATATATTTTTTATGGAAACAACCCTCTGAGTGGATTCATCCTACCTGCCTGCCATCCTGACTAATATTTGAGAGACTAACCTTACTAACTTATACACCCTCCATTGGATCTCTATACACGGGGTGAGCTGACACACCTCTCCCCAATCTGCCAGCCTGCTTCTACCAGCACATATGTGTGCTCAGCTTAAATGTGAGTACCCATTTGGGAATTTATTTTAGTGAACACAATTACATTTTGAATGATCTGCACATGTAGTGCCTGTATTTGTGTTTCACTCCCTCTCAGTACTGCAGCACAAAGGAAAAAAAACTACTGTGAGTAAGCTGTTACACCTGTCCAAATCTACAGCCTGTACCTACTAGCACATAAGTGTGCTTATGTAATATGTGAGTACCCATTTAGCTTGATATTTCATTATAATCTTTATATACCTGATGATACCACACATGAGGCGCCCCTCTGTCTCCTTTTATTTTGCATTTTCTAAGGCAGATGTTGTTCAGGAGTTTAATGACAATGTTCAATATATGCCGCAGCTTTCTCCTCAAGCGTCCCAAATTTTACCGTCCACACATGCAGAGTGCCCTGCGCTTCCTCTATAACTCCTCCTGGAGTTACGTTGCAAGACATTGCTTCCCTTATGTCTTCTGCAGTTTCTGATGCGTTGTCTGCTTTTCCCATGTTGCAGGGAAAACGTAAGAGAAAAAGTAATCATTCAGTAAGCGAGATTTCTGAAGCAGTTATTGCTATTTCGAATGCCCCCTCCCAGAAACCTGAGGAGGAGAGGATACTTTGGTAGCGTCTGAAGGGGAAATTTTAGATTCTGACAGTGTAATTCCTCTTGCTGATACTGAAGTTGTATCTTTCAGGTTTAAGCTAGAACACCTCCGTCTGTTACTCAAGGAGGTTTTAGCTACATTGGATGACAGCAACACTATGGTCGTAGTTGATCCTAAGAAGATAGTTGTGCCTTTAAAGATCCTATGGACAAAAAATTAGCGGGGTTACTCATATTAGTTTGATGCGTTGTCTGATGCTATTAGGATAGACACTCCCCTTGATGAAATTCAGGATAGGATAAAAGCCCTTAAGTTGGCTTATTCCTTTATTACTGATGCTTCCCTACAGGTTATCAAACTGGGAGCAAAGATTTCAGTTTTTGCTGTTCTAGCCCGCAGAGCCTTATGGTTAAAACCTTGGTCTGTGGATGTGTCATCTAAGTCTAAACTTTTAGTGATTCCTTACAAAGGGAAGACCTTGTTTGGACCGAGCTTGACGGAAATAATCTCTGATATTACGGGAGGAAAGGGTCATCTTCTCCCTCAGGATTAGAGTAACAAGCAAAAGGGATGTCAGAGTAATTTTCGTTCCTTTTGAAATTTCAAGGGAAATTCTTCCTCTTCCAAGTAAGAACAATCTAAACCTTCCTGGAGACCCAATCAGTCTTGGAACAAGGGAAAACAATCCAAGAAGCCTACTGTTGAATCAAAGACAGCATGAAGGGCCTGCCCCCTATCCGGTACCGGATTTTGTAGGGGGCAGACCTTCCTCCTTCGCTCAGGCTTGGGTTCAAGATGTTCAGGATCCCTGGGCAGTAGACATAGTGTCCCAGGGATACAAACTAGAGTTCAAAAATTTTCCTCCCAGAGGCAAGTTTCTGCTTTCAAGATTATCTGTAGACCAGACAAAAAGAGAGGCGTTCTTACACTGTCTATGGGACCTCTCCAATCTGTTTGTGGTTCCCAAAAAGGAGGGAACCTTCAGACCAATTTTATATCTCAAGAGTCTAAACAAATTCCTCAGAGTACCGTCCTTCAAGATGGAAACTATTGGTTCCATTCTTCCTTTGGTCCAAGAGGGACAATTTATGGCAACGGTGGATTTAAAGGATGCGTACCTGCATGTTCCCATTCACAGGGATCATTACAAGTTTCTAAGGTTTGCATTTCTAGACAAACACTTCCAATTCGTGTCTCTTCCTTTCGGTCTTGCCACAGCTCCCAGAATTTTCTCAAAGGTTCTGGGATCCCTCTTGGCGGTGCTCCGATTACGGGGCATTGCAGTGGCGACCTATCTGGACGACATCCTGGTCCAGGCGCCATCCTTTCAACAAGCAAGGTCCCACACGGAAATGTTATCTTTCCTGCGATCTCACTGATGGAAGGTAAATTTGGAAAAGAGCTCCTTATTTCCAAATACAAGGGTAACTTTCTTGGTAAACATACAAGAGAGAAAAAAAACCCTCAGTAGCGCATATAAAAAATGTGTAGTTAGTAACTACTTAATCCAACCATTGCTAAGGTGAGTTGTAAGTGTTCAACTGACTTTCAGGTTAATATGTGGTGTGACTATAAACTAGGACGGTAGCCAGAATGCATGTACCGGACAGTGCCACACCTGGTGCTATTTTCTCTTTTTTCTTTTTTGTGTGTGCCTTTCGATTTTAACCTTGTTTCCAATAAAAGACGTTTTTATGAATTCATCCCAGGAGAATCGTTTCTATTTCTATTTTTGCTAACTTTCTTGGTAACCATAATAGATTCCCTATCAATGAAGATTTTTCTGACAGAAGCCAGGAAATCAAAGAATTCTTGACTAGCGCTTTAGTCCGCTCCTCGGCCATCAGTGGCTCAGTGCATGAAGGTAATCAGGCTGATGGTGGCAGCAATGGACATCATCCCGTTCGCTCGTTTGCACCTCAGACATCTGCAGTTAAAGATGCTCAGTCAATGGAACGGAGATTATGCGGATTTGTCTCCACGAATACAACTGGAGCAGGAGACAAGGAATTCTCTTCTTTGGTGGTTGTCTTAGGATCATCTCTGCCAGGGAACCTGCTTTCGCAGACCCTCTTGGGTGATTGTGACAACAGACGCCAGTCTTCTAAGTTGGGGAGCAGTCTGGGGCTCTCTAAAGGCGCAGGGAACTTGGACTCAGTCTGTTCTGCCCATAAACATTCGGGAGCTGAGAGCAATCTTCAATGCTCTTCTGGCCTTGCCCCAGTTATCCTCGGCCCAGTTCACCAGGTTCCAGTCGGACAACATAACTTCAGTGCCTTACATCAACCATCAGGGAGGAATGCGGAGTTCCTTAGCCATGACAGAGGTAGCCAAGATAATTCGGTGAGCGGAGACCCACAATTGTTGTCTGTCGGCGATCCACATCCCAGGGGTGGACAACTGGGAGGTGGACTTCCTGAGCAGACAGACCTTTCACCCGGGGGAGTGGGAACTCCATCTGGAAGTGTTTTACAGTCTCATTCTCAAATGGGGTCAGCCGGAATCGGATCTCATGACATCTCGGCAGAATGCCAAGCTTCTGAGGTACGAGTCGAGGTCAAGGGACCCTCAGGCTGTACTGACAGACGCCCTGACGGTATCTTGGAATTTAAGTCTTTCATACCTATTTCCTCCGTTCGCTTTTCTTCCTCGAGTCATTGTTTGAATCAAGCAGGAGAGGGTGTCGGTAATTCTCATTGCACTGGCATGGCCTTGCAGGATTCGGTATTCCGATCTGGTGGACATGTCATCTCTTCCACCTTGGAGACTTCCGTTGAGGAAGGACCTTCTACTTCAAGGGCCCTTCCTTCATCCAAATCTAGTTTCTCTGAAGCTGACTGCTTGGTGATTGAACGCTTAATTTTATCCACGGGGGGATTTTCGGAATCGGTCGTAGAGACCATGATTCAGGCTCGTAAACCTGTGACTAGAAAGATTTATCATAAGATATGGCGTTAATATCTATATTGGTGTGAATCCAAGGGCTACTCTTGCAGTAGAGTTAGGATTCCTAGAATTCTGTCTTTTCTCCAAGAAGGTTTGGAGAACGGCTTATCGGCAAGTTCCCTAAAAGGTCAAATATCTGCCTTGTCTATTTTGTTACATAAACGTCTGGCAGACGTTCTAGACGTGCAGTCGTTTTGTCAGGCCTTGGTCAGGATCAGGCCTGTGTTCAAACCAGTTACTCCTCCCTGGAGTCTTAATTTAGTTCTTAAGGTTCTTCAAGGGGCTCAGTTTGAGCCTATGCATTCCTTAGATATTAAGTTATCTTGGAAAGTTTTGTTTCTTGTTACTATTTCATCTGCTCGTAGTTTCATCTGCTCGTAGTGTCAGAGCTCTCAGCATTACAGTATGAGTCACCTTACCTTATTTTTCATTCGGATAAGGTAGTTTTACGTACAAACCTAGGGTTTCTCCCCGAAGTAGTTTCTGACCGGAACAATAATCAGGAGATTGTGGTTCCTTCATTATGTCCTAATCCTTCTCAGAAGGAACGGCTTCTGCACAATTTAGACGTGGTACGTGCTCTAGAATTTTACTTACAGGCGACTAAGGATTTTTTGTCACTTTTGCTTTGTGGTTTTCTCAGGAAAACGTAAGGGGCAGAAAGCTATGGTTACTTCTTTCTTTATGGCTGAAGAGTATCATACGTTTTGCCTATGAAGCTGCTGGACAGCAACCTCCAGAGAGAGTTACGGCTCATTCCACGAGAGCTGTTGCTTCCTCATGGGCATTCAAAAATGAAGCTTCTGTGGAACAGATTTGCAAGGCTGCAACTTGGTCCTCTCTACACTTTTTCAAAATTCTATAAATTTGATACTTTTGCCTCCACTGAGGCCGCTTTTGGGAGAAAGGTTCTTCAAGCAGTGGTGACTTCCGTTTAGGTTCCCTGTCTTGTCCCTCCCTTATCTGTCTACTCTAGCTTGGGTATTGAATCCAATTAGTAATTAGATGATCCGTGGACTCATCGTGCCATTAGAAAGAAAATAAAATCTATGCTTACCTGATAAATTTCTTTCTTTCTTGACACAATGAACCCACGGCCTGCCCTGTTCTTAAGACAGGTTGTTGGTATGTTATAAACTTCAGACACCTCTGCACATTGTTGCTTCCTTTCTCTCCTTTACTTTGGTCGATTGACTGGGGTGGGAGGGAAGGGAGGTGATATTTAACAGCTTTGCTGTGGTGCTCTTTGCCGCCTCCTGAAGGGCAGGAGTGATATATCCCATTAGTAATTAGATGATCTGTGGACTCATCGTGTCAAGAAATACATACATTTATCAGGTAAGCATACATTTTCTTTTTATATTTCCTTAATGGGAAACTAAGGCTGATTTCAGCTTAAAGGGATAATTAACCCAATTTTTTCTTTCATGATTCAGATAGAGAATACGATTTTTAACAACTTTCTAATTTTACTTCTATTATCATTTTTTCTTCATTCTTTTGGTATCTTTTGTTTTAAAAGTTTGGGCATATGCTTAGGAGCCCGACTATTTCTGGAGCACTACATGGCAGTTTTACAATAATGTTTTCCATTTGCAAGAGCGTTAATGACAGCGATATTTCCTACTATGTAGTGCTCCAGATGCTACCTAGGTATCTCTTCAACACAGAATATCTTTAGAACGAAGCCAATTTGATAATAGAAGTAAATTGAAAATGTGATTATTTTTTAAAATGGTATTCTCTCTGAATCACAAAATAATATTTTTGTGTTTCATATCCCTTTAATATTTGCTTCACTTTTAGCCAGGTGGTGGGTGTGCCCATTAAATTGGTTATCAGAGAACACTGCATTCAGTATTTATTTAAAACCTTTTTCCTGTAATTTAACTAAGAAAATTGTTGGGCTTTTTAATTCTAACGCAATAAAGTAATCGGAGCTGTCATGTTATAACTTAAGTTTTCCTCTATTTAAAAGCGTGTTCTTTTTATCTTTTTATCTCATATCCCCTGTTGAGGCCAGTGTATTATTTTATCAATTAATTTGTAACGCTTTCTATCTCATGGGGTTTAAAGTCCCTTTAACATTGTTATATTACACACAGCCATTGTTTGCACACTTTAGTGACTTATATCTGCCCCTAACTGTTCTCAGCACAAAGGAATTAGATGAGGTAAACCTAGGTTTCAACAGAAACTAAAATTACAAATACATAAACAATTGCTAGAAATGTATGTATATATCTCTTTTAATGTGATGCTCAAGTATATCGTTAACGGATTGCTTTCTCCTTTTTACAATTCAAGGGTTTTGAGCCCAGAGGAACCGCAATAGGACAGAGGTTGGTGACATGGAACAACATGGTCAAAAACACTGGATACAAAGCAACATTGGCCAACTATCCATTTAAATATGCAGATGAGCAGGCAAAAAAGTAATTAACTTTTTATATACCTGGAAATTCTTATAAATAATTTATTTTTTTTATTTTTTAGTTTTACTAGAACTTTTAAATCAGGGTCCTCAGATCCTGCAGACATGTTTAAACCTGATTTATTTACCTCTCCTCAAGCACAAATATTCTTAAATTCTATAGTTTTCAGCAACAATATTGTGGCCATTGAGACAATTAAGAACTTGCTCTAGACATTCCTATTTGTTATTTTTTAATAAATAAAACTGAAAATAATGTGAAAAAACAGTAGTTTAATATGAATTTTCTACTTAATGTATTGATGGTAACACAGTTGTTAAAGTATAGATAACCAAGAAAGTATAAAATGTGACTGTAAATATGTGAATACCAAAATTACTCTCAATACGACACTCTTAACTCCAGAAAAATTATAAACATCTTCGTCTTAAACTTGTGGTGGCGGTTGCGGCCTCGGTGGTGGCGGACGTCTTGTAGAGGACCAGCAGACACCGCAGCCAGCAGATTCCAGTGGTGGGAAGAATCCTAACCATAATAGTCTGCAATTAAATAAAAAAAAAAAAACAAAAATAATCAAGAGGGGAAATGGATAATTACCAACCTTGAATACTTCACAATTTTCATTAAATAGTGGTAAAAAGAGATTTTCTGTCAGAGTTAAAGGGACACTGAATCCACATTTTTTTCTTTAGTGCTTCAGATAGAGCAGGCAATTTTAAGCAACTTTCTAATTTACTCCTATTATCAATGTTTCTTCGTTCTCTTAAAGAGCCACTGAAGCCAAAATTAAGGTTTCATGATTCAGATCGAGCATACAATTTAAACAAAACTTTCCAATATACTTCCATTATCAAAACAAGCTTATGATTTTATATGCACACTTTCTAAAGCCCCAGTTCCTTTCTTCTGAGCATGTGTAAAAGTGCACAGTATTTACTTATTTGCATTTTGTGATTTGGTTAATGACCGTCACATGATACCGGGGAGGGAAAATTGGACTAACTCTGAAATTTACCAAAAAATATTCTACTTCTCATTTCAAATTCAAAGTAAGAGCTATTGTGTATTTGTCAATTATTCAAATCTAATGTATTTTAGTGTTCTTTTAAAGAAAATAATAAAATGCTACAAGTTTTGCTTTTCTTATGGAATGTATGTATACAAAGTTTGTGTTCTATATTATGGTATGAAGACCAGGATTCAGCGTGTCATGAACAGGTAAAATAAATGGTGCTCTGTTATACTTATGGATACGAATTAACACTAATCTTATTTTAGTCACCAAGACGACAGGTGGTCTGAAGACCGTTATGAACGGGAGAAGAGAGAAGCAGACTGGAACTTCCATAAGGACAGCTTCTTCTGTGCGGTCCCAAGTGAGTGTCTTATC
The DNA here is from genome assembly GCF_027579735.1 of Bombina bombina. Taxonomy (NCBI): domain Eukaryota; kingdom Metazoa; phylum Chordata; class Amphibia; order Anura; family Bombinatoridae; genus Bombina; species Bombina bombina. Next base: position 1,148,026,979 of record NC_069502.1, on the reverse strand, counting down.
GTCTGCTCCGTTATTAGATACTCTGGTATATGGTTTTCCTAGTAATTGCAATGAAAAATGATTAGAATTCCATCCAAGTCTTAGTTTTAATTTGCTACAATTTGCCCCCCATAATAATAATCTGTTATGGGACTTCTATCCAAACACTTAGAATACATAGAAATCTGAATAATCATAACCTTACTCTGAATACAAATCTTCTGGGGTTTTTTATGTGGCTTAAGTATAATTAGGATAAGGTAATGGCAGTCATAAATTATAGCCAAAACCAAAAAAACATGCAATCAGCGCTAATAAACACAATGTTAGTTTATAAATCATTAAGTAGCAAATCTATGCTTTTTTAGTACCCACATGCTATCCTTTTCTATGTATTGAGCATAAGCTTCTAATAAAAAAGTGCAATAACTGAGTATCATATTGGCAAAGCATATCTATAATATCAAGCAAACCAACACGTGCATATGTCTCTGAGAAGCACTTTAAAAAAGATCCCTTGCTTTAAAAGAAATGCCACCCAATGTAAAAGTGAAATATTTCAGTATAAAAATATATATATATTGTATATGTGGTCACCCGTACTAATTATGGAGTTCAGGTGTTTCAGACCCACACATTGCTAACAGGTGCATAAAATCCAGCAAATTGCCAACTATGAGCTGGAGTTGGGTAAATCGCACGTTTTCTGGAGATATAAGTCACAATTCACTATCTGGCAGCCTGGTGGAAGAGTCTGGGTGTGGCAGATACCAGGAGAAAGCTGTGTAGTGCAGTTTAGTGGGGGAGAGAGAAGGGTCTGGAGCTGATTTTCAGTGCCAGTGAAAACAGACAAATGTAGCATTCAGCATAGTGAGTAACATAGGTGTGAATATAAATGTGTGTTTGTCAATAGGTTAGTTTTTATTTATTCTTAAACGCTAATTATTACCTCTCCTAAAGCAGTCATGACCAGCGGGGGAGTAAGATCAGTGTACATATTTATAACAATGTTATTGCTTTTAAACTGATTTCAGTCTAATTTAAAACTCTTAAAGGGACATGAAACCCAAAATTTTTCTTTCATGATTTAGGTAAAGCAAACAATTTTAAACTACTTTCCAGTTTACTTCTATTATCTAATTTCCTTCATTCTCTTTGTATCACTTGTTGAAGGAGCAGCAATGCACTACTGGTTTCTAACTGAACACATGGGTGAGCCAATGACAATCGTGTGTATATGTATATATATATATATATATATATATATATATATATATATATATATATATATATATATATATATATATATATATATATATATATATATATATATATATATATATATATGCAGCCACCAATCAGCAGCTAGAACCTAGGTTCTTTGCTGCTCCTGAGCTTTGTTAGATAAACCTTTCAGCAAAGGATAACAAGAGAAGAAAGCATATTAAATAATAGAAGTGAATTGGAAAGTTGTTTAATATTGTATGCTCTATCTAAATCATGAATGTCTTATGACTTTACTGTCTCTTTAAGCCATAAAAAATTTGGGTTAATATTAGAAATTACCTGGTTGGTTAAAAAAACAGCAACATGAAATGTTAAAAAACCTAGGTTTTATTACTATACTATATAAAGTGTCATTGATTTAATTTTTACAAAATGTGTATTTCCGCAGAGTAGTAATTTGTAAACATAATATAAATTGTTACAACTTGTTGTTTTTACTCTTATTTTAGATGACCATTACTCTCGAGTAGTATTTTCCTCTGTGAATGGGGAAAGTCTCTGGAATTTGAAATCAATTAAGTCAATGTGCAATATAGATAATACAAAAGTAAGTAAAGAGCTACACTTATTGTTTTTATGGCCGTTTTAAATAAGTGAACCCCCCCAACCCCCCAAAAAACAACTGTTTGGTTCCTAGTATTCAGGATGCATTTATATCCCAGAGTTCTTACGTGCTTGTGTAATGATATTGAGTAACATGGAAGCAAATAAATTAACCTCAACAAAAATGTAAGTGAGAAAGGTTAATCATTATATCGTTTTTAAATAAATATCTTCTCTTTCTGTGTGGAAAGGGGTTATATATCTGGAAAGAATCTCTCGAACCAGCAAATCCCTTGATATTTAAACGTTCCATGTACATTTTTTGAAAAATCAATATAGGAATGCTCCTTATTTTGCTGTTTTATAAAAATAATTTCACAGTTAGATGTAAAAGCTAAATCTTATATATTCAGTTGTATAATTATGCAAAGCCATATAATGTTTAAAATGCACCTTTACTTTTAAATAAGTTTTGTTTTTTAGAATTGATGCATTGCTTGCTAATTAAATTCAGATGTTCAAAGATTTCTAGTTATTCTTTTCCAGCACTGACTGACATACAAGCAATTAAATGTGAAATACAAACCATTCAGACCTCTTGGTTATGGGTCATGCAGAGCAATAAAAAATAGTCTCATTAACAACGGTAGTTGAGTTGTATCCTTATTATAAAAGGCATAATGACTTAAGCAGGAAAAGATTTAGATAGACCTGCGCAAACATTTCATGATCAGTATAATAATTTGGCATTTACACTGAACGCTGGTAAAAAATGTCTAAACAGAATTTTTTTCCCATTATTCTTCCCTATTAAAGGAGTATATTTAACTTTTTTTTTAAAATTGTGTTTTCCCTACTTTTTTATCAGTACTTTTGTTTAACATTTTGAGTGTAATGTGTAAATAAAGAATATTCCCTATAAATGAGTGTTTACAAGAAAGTTGAATTTAAGCACATTTAGTCTTACAACCTTTTGTATGTTTGTTTCTCATGTTCGCTTGGTATCGGTTTTCACAACGTATAATTAGTCGGTAGTTAAATTGTGTAGAAGGGCAAAATTTTGTAATTATTAAAGGGGCAGGGTAATGTACAAACAAAAAAGCTCTTTGACAACCTATTTTGCTCAAAGCCCGTTTATAAGACTTTCCAAAAAGGAAAAAGGGTTAAGTGGTTTCTTTGCTGGACTTAATTGTGAATGCAGGATTATAATATAGGTTTAGGAAAGTAAATGCCTCTGCTCTTTCAATGCTGCTTTAATAAAAGGTGGGTTTTCATCCAAGTGTCAGTTTTTACAAAACCTGATACATCGTGAGTACTGCAGTATTACTATAAAAGTAAGTTTAGTCATAGGCTAGATAATTGTGGACTAATGAATAATAGAATAAGCTAGGGGCATTGTTTGTGATATGAAGGAAATGGGTTTCCTTCTCTTTTATGTATTAAAATGAGATACTGAGAAGGAGCTAGCCACAGCTGACTAAAGCGTTGGTCTTTTACCACCTGTATTTTTAATGTATTTTAGCTAAGTATAAATGTTGACAATAGCAAATATGCATATTCTAATATTACTGGCCACCACGTGTGCAGCTAGTCAGCAGATATCATAGAACTGTTAAATCCAATCAGACTATACATGGGAAAATCAGATAGAGGTCAACATATAGAGATGCTTAGCGGACCTCCACAAAAGCCATGTGTATATTGCCATAGTATCGTATATCCTAGGTACCCTTTTATAGATGCTTTCTCGCAATAACCAGCAGAGTAAGAATCATATTTAATGTTCAAGAGCCTAAAATGCAGGTATATTGCAAGGTACACTTGTTTACGTTCACACGCCTTCAAAAATGGTTATAGTAGCTTGACCAATAACAGTAGTAGTGATATCCTGAACTTATGTTATGACTCTGTGTGCAAAACAATAGTATCGTAGAGTAGACCTGTTATGCAGAAATCAAAATATGTACATTCTGATGTGTTGTAATTAAGCTACCCACCTCAGATTTTATGTTCATTACACTTACAACAAAATCTGATAAGTTGCAATGGGAAATATGACTTAACTGGTAAGAGACTAAAATAAGAGAAAATGATACCAAATAGTTGTTACAGCTTGTTGCAATAATACTGCCATAAAACTGAGACTAAATGTGGAATATAATGTCTCTACAAGGACCATGTTATTAGTGAAGCACCTTGAGAGCCGGAAATTTAAGTTAATGAACAGTCAGCCAATTCCCCATTTATCTGTGATGGTCCAGAAGGTAAACTTCCATTGTCAGACACAGTTACTTGGCCCATCACATGAGGTTGGTCTGCTAGCACTTTACATACTGTCTGATATACGCAATGTGAGATTACAGGTTGGAAATTATCTCTGGTTGACCAGTAGACTCCATTATTGCATATTTAGTAAGGCACTGCAAGTTAGTGTCTGTTTCAGTAGATAGATGACTCACCCCTCGCTCTAGAGGACCGGCCATACACTTTTGAGCAGAGTCAGAGGAGGGGGTGGTATGAGAGTTCACCTTGACTAAATGGTGGCCAGAGAAGTCACTCGTTGGCAAACAGCTTCCCGGTGATTGTCTATCTGGTTTTGCATCAATAGATCCGATGCAGGCCTCCCTCTGTCACAATTTCACAATCGTCCTCCTCTGCACTAACAGATGCAATGAGGAGCAGCAGGTGATCAAATCTATCTACCATCTTGCATTCTAGAGCTGTCAACGGTGACCGCAAAGCTAGTTGGGTTGTCCGCCATATTGCAGCTATATATCCCGCAATACGGTGGTGGCCTATTAAGAGAGCCTAACTGTCCAGATCCGGGCTGAAGGGTCATAAATACAGCAAAATTATATCAGTCTGTACAGCCAACAACAGAGTATCCGAATGTAAACCGAGCAAGCGAGGATGCTGTAAATCCAAAGACATAAATGTAGGATTATGCAGGTCTCCTATGCAGCCTCAGATATTAAACCCTGCCATGGTCACTGCAGACACGCCCCCCAAAAACATTCATTTTATATACACACCTTACCGTTTTGCATTCCCACAGAAAATATACCAACATTAACAAAAATGTATTGTAACAAGGAGTTTAAAAGAAGTACATTAGTAGTGAAAAGGACAGGAGAAAACAAAAAACTATACCTCCTAAAAGAGGTCCAGTTTTGAGGCAAGTCCTCTTAGGGGGCATTACTGTGATACATTTAGTTAAATGCATTGCTTTAACATTCCTTTAATATAAGAGCATAGATGGAATTTCAGGGTGCATGTGAAAACTATAAATTTAAAATAGATGTGCTAAATTTAAATTATATTGATTACATTTACTAGCACGAAAATAGCATCAAATGGTTCTAAGGTTACAATTAGAACATTCATGTAATTATTTTTTCTTTCTATTTTCAGATAAGATCCCATCCACAGTTTGGTGACCTTTGCCAGCGGACCACTGCTGATTCCTGTTGCCCGAGCTGGACACTAGGCAACTACATTGCTATTCTTAACAACAGATCATCATGTCAGAAGATAGTGGAACGTGATGTTTCTCATACACTAAAACTAATTCGCACATGTACCAAATACTACCATAATGGAACATTGGGACCAGATTGCTGGGATATGGCAACCAAGAGAAAGGACCAGCTTAAATGTACAAATGTGCCTCGTAAATGTACAAAGTTCAATGCAGTTTACCAGATTCTTCACTACTTAGTAGATAAAGACTTTTTAAGCCCAAAGATAGTTGACAATGTGATGCCAGCTTTAAAGCATAGTATGCTTTTTTCCCCGACAGAAAAAGGAGAATCCATGATGAACATTTATCTTGACAACTTTGAGAATTGGAATTGTTCTGATGGTATAACTACCATCACAGGAATTGAGTTTGGAATCAAACATAGCTTATTTCAAGATTATCTTTTAATGGATACTGTGTATCCGGCTATTGCTATCTTAATTGTTCTGTTGGTCATGTGCATATATACTAGGTCAATGTTTATTACGCTGATGACCATGTTTGCCATAATCAGTTCACTGATAGTTTCTTATTTTCTCTATCGTGTAGTATTTAATTTCGAATTCTTCCCCTTCATGAACCTCACTGCACTAATAATTCTTGTTGGAATTGGAGCAGATGATGCTTTTGTCTTATGTGATGTCTGGAACTACACAAAGTTTGACAAGCCTCATGCAGAAACGTGCGAAACCGTAAGCATCACTCTGCAACATGCTGCTCTTTCTATGTTTGTTACCAGCTTTACTACCGCAGCTGCCTTTTATGCAAATTATGTCAGCAATATTACCGCAATCAGATGTTTTGGTATTTATGCTGGCACAGCCATATTGGTGAATTATGTATTAATGGTGACCTGGCTACCTGCTGTGGTTGTACTCCATGAACGATATCTTCTTAACATATTTAGTTGCTTCACACTCACCCAACAAAGACCATACAATAAGAGAAGCTGCTGGAATGTAATGTGCCAGATGATACAGAAGCTTCTTTTTGCATTTTCAGAGGCTTCAAGGATATTCTTTGAAAAGGTATTGCCATGTATAGTCATCAAATTTAGATATGTTTGGGTGTTCTGGTTTCTTGCTATAACAATTGGCGGTGCATATATTGTTTGTGTTAACCCAAAGATGAAACTACCGTCACTGGAGCTTTCAGAGTTTCAGGTGTTCAGGTCTTCTCACCCGTTCGAACGATATGATGCAGAATATAAAAAGATTTTCATGTTTGAGCGTGTTCATCATGGGGAAGAGCTCCATATGCCTATAACAATAATTTGGGGTGTTACTCCAGAGGACAATGGGGATCCACTTAATCCTAAAAGCAAAGGAAAGCTAAAGTTGGACAGTAGTTTTAATATTGCAAGTCCAGCATCACAACTGTGGATTCTGCAGTTCTGCCAAAAGTTGAAAAACCAAACCTTTTTCTATCAAACAAATGATCAGGATTTCACTAGCTGTTTTATTGAGACTTTTAAACAGTGGATGGAAAATCAAGACTGCGATGAACCTGCAATCTACCCGTGTTGCAGCCAGTCAGGCTTTCCATATAAACAAGAAGTTTTTGAGCTCTGTATTAAAAGAGCTATCATGGAGCTTGAAAGAAGCACTGGCTATCATTTAGACAGCAAAACCCCAGGTCCAAGATTTGACATAAATGATACCATCAGAGCTGTTGTGCTAGAATTTCAAAGTACTTACCTTTTTACGTTGGCTTACGAGAAAATGCATCAATTCCACAATGAGGTTGATGCTTGGATTACAAATGAACTTCAGTTTGCTCCAGAAGGACTCAGCAATGGATGGTTTGTAAGCAACTTGGAATTTTATGACCTACAAGACAGCCTTTCCGATGGAACACTGATTGCAATGGGATTGTCTGTTGCTGTTGCCTTTAGTGTAATGCTCCTTACAACATGGAACATAATTATAAGTCTCTATGCTATTCTTTCTATAGCTGGCACCATTTTTGTTACAGTTGGCTCTCTGGTGCTCCTTGGATGGGAATTAAATGTGTTGGAATCTGTCACCATATCAGTTGCTGTGGGGCTGTCTGTGGACTTTGCTGTACATTATGGCGTTGCATATCGTCTTGCTCCAGACCCGGACAGAGAAGGAAAAGTGGTCTTCTCTCTAAGTCGTATGGGCTCCGCTATTGCAATGGCTGCCTTGACCACCTTTGTGGCTGGAGCAATGATGATGCCCTCAACAGTTCTAGCTTACACTCAGCTAGGTACTTTCATGATGCTAATTATGTGTATTAGTTGGGCTTTTGCTACTTTCTTTTTTCAGTGTATGTGTCGATGTTTTGGTCCCCAAGGAACTTTTGGTCAGATACCGTTGCCAAAAAAATTACAATTTAAAGCCTTTTCACAAGCTTTATCTTCTGACAATACAGAAAGAGGACAGAACAAAATAAACCATACCAATAAATATCAGTTAGACCCAAGAAGTACAAAAACCGACATTGAGCATGAACATTATGAACTGGAGCCTTTAGCATCACACAATTGTAGCACCACTTAATGGTGCTTATGAATATGTATGTGTATGTATGCGTGTGTATGTATGTGTGTGTGTGTATAATATAAAAAATATATATATAATTTCCATTTTGTTTTAATCCAAAATGCACCGAAAATCATGCATTTAGCATGCTGCACTGCACTGACTAAGGGAACCATTGCATCTGTGTCAAAATCCAAAGCCACCTATGGACCAACAGATATGTCCATTTTTAATATATCAAACTGACAATATATTTGCACAAAAATATAAAACAAAAGCTTACAGTGCCAAATTATCACTTAAAAAAATATTGTGTCTTCTGTATTTTAAATGTAATTGCTTGCGCACCCAAACTGCCATGGTAGCTGCAAAATTCTGTGTAGCAGCCCTCCAAAAACTGCTCTGAATACAATACAGCTATGCAGCTGTATCTTGCGGCTGCTCTTTAATCAGTGCACCAGTTCCTTAAATAAATAAAATAACTTCTAGACAGCACAAATAATTTGCCTTTTTTTTAATTTTATTTTTTAAGTCCTGATGCCAAGAATTTTCACCTTTACAACAAAGGGAATTAAACGGTATCTAAGCGAATAATTAGGTGTATACAAAACTGTGTGAATGAAACAAAAAGCACTTCTTAAGATATTGATCACTCTGAAACGTTATTTGAATGTTCGTTATATAAACCAAATTATTAATAGTTTGACACTAAACTGTTCAGTAAAAAAAAAGCTGCTCACAATAAAAGTGACATCACTATAATGGTTAAGTGCAATTTATTTTATTGTCCTATGCCAAACTTTGATGCCAATGTGCCTGCTGTGTGATGAGATGTAGTAGTGTCAAGTGAAGGTTTATGTTATGTTAATAAAATTACATAGAGCAGCTTTTTGTTGTGGTCTCTTTAGTTAACTTTATTGAACACTGATCTCCATCCAAGAAATGCATTAGTATGTTATATTTATAGACCTGTCAGAACCTTTATTTATTACCTTTTTAAATTATTAGACTGAAGTTTTAATCATCTATTAAATGTAAAAATGTCACCAGCACAGCATTTCTTAAAGAGACATGAAAAACTGTTTTTCATTTGTGATTTAGACACAGTATGCTATTTTACTTTGCTCTCATAGGGCGAGATTACATATGCGGCGCGAGCTTCAGAGTAATGGCTGAAACCCACGCCGCCCATAATTTCGCCTCGCACATCAGGGAATCACATATATGGCGCCGGCAGTTCATAAAGTGTTGTAAGTCGGATAAACTAGCGATGTCCAGAAATGTGCGTAAATACAAATTTCTGGAGTTGCCAGTGACTAACGGCACTTTAGAAACTGCCGGCGCCTAAGAAAAAAAATAAAATATCAAATCTCCCGTAAGTATAACACGCCTCCCAAAAATAAACCCAACAGGTAAAAACCCCTATATCCGCAATCCCTCCACATTGTAACTAATAATACATGTATTAAACCCTAAACTGACAATCACCCTCAACGCAATATGCCTAATTAAACTATTAACCCCTTATCTGCCATTCACCCACATCGTGATCTACCTAATACAAGTAATAACCCCTAAATCCGCCAACATCGCAAACTACCTAATAAATGTATTAACCCCTAATCCGCCATTAACCCACATCGCAAAGTACCTATTAAAACTATTAACCCATAATCCGCCATTAACCAACATCGCAAAAAAACCTTATAAATCTAATAACCCCTAATCCGCCAAACCCCCACAACGCAAGTGCCCTAATCCGCCAAACCCCCACAACGCAAATAACTAAATTACTAAGCCCCCTAACCTAACACCTCTAAATTAACCCCAATTACCTAAATTAAAAAATACTAAATTACAATTAAAATAAAAAAGCTAACATTACTTAAATTTTTTTTAAAAAAAAATGAATCTAACATTACATAAAATAATAAACCAAATTATAAAAAAAAATAAACCTAATCCCTATGAAAATACAAAAGCCCCCAAAAATAAAAACACTCCTTAATCTAATACTAAACTACCAATAGCCCTTAAATAGGGCCTTTTGTAGGGCATTGCCCTAAGTTAAACAGCTTTTACCTTAAAAAATACTAAGTCCCCCCTCTAACAGTAAAACCCACCACCCAACAAACCCCCAAAAATAAAAAAAAACTAACACTAAAAAATCCTAAACTACCCATTGCCCCTAAAGGGGCATTTGTATGGGCATTGCCCTTAAAAGGGCATTCAGCTCTTTTACTGCCCTTTAAAAGGCATTCAGCTCTTTTAAGAGTGCCCAATAAATCCCTAATCTAAAAAATAAAACAAAAATAAAAAAAACCTAAATCTAAGCCCCAAATAGGTACTCACCGTTCCTGAAGTCTGGCAGAGAGGGTCCTGTTCCAGGCGGTGAAATCTTTTTCCAAGCGGCCGACATCTTCCAAGTGGAAACCACTTCCTTCATCCAGGACAAAGCCGGCGCGGAGGTGAGCTGGGCCAGCGACCATGGAGCATGGGGGATCCTCTTTGCACGATGGCCGCCGTACACTGAATAGTGAATTCAAGCTACGCGTTTAAATATGGCGTCCCTTGCATTTCCATTAGCTGATTTGATTCTTCAAATTCAAATCAGCCAATAGGATGAGAGCTACTGAAATCATATTGGCTGATTTGAACAGCCAATAGGATTTCAATTGTTCTCATACTATTGGCTAATTTGAAGTATCAAATTAGCCAAAAGGAATTCACTGTTCAGTGTACGGCGGCGATCGTATGAAGAGGATCCTCCATGCTCCACGGTTGCCGGTCCTGCTCCACGATTATCAACGCTGGCTTGGTCCTGGATGAAGAAGGAAGTGGAAGAAGATGTTAATATTTTCAGGCAGAGTTAATATTTTCAGGGAGTTACGGTGCTCACATTTTCAACGCAAGGCTTGCTGCGCCTGCCTATGTGTGGCGAGGTGAAAATGGAGTAACATTTCTCCATTTTCGCCACGTAAGTCCTTGTGCTGAATATGTGATACCGATTTGCAACGCAGTTCTGTTAGCTTATGGGAGTAAAAGTTGCGGACAACGGGTGAAATATACACACCTTTATATGTGGCGCCGTATATGATACCAAAACCACTTAAAAACCGGCAATGCCGCATATGTAATCTTGCCTATAGTGTTCTTTGTTGATACTTGGGTAGTGGCGTGCACATTTGTGGAGCAGTACTTAACAGAAAACACTGCTGCCACGTAATGTTTTTGCAAATGTACATTATAAAACTGCTGCCATAAATTGCTCCCGTCACGTGCACACTCATACACCTTCCTACCTGCTTTTCAAAAAAGGATGCCAAGAGAACTAAGTACATTTTCATAATCAAAGTAAGATTTCCATTTTAGGGCACCATATGACCATCCTTCCTCCTACTTCCTCTTAAACTTTATCGGTCAGAGGGAGCATGGAGTTGCAGAGAAAGAGGATGGGATTGTGTTTCAGGAGAGAGCAAGTATGTTCTTAAATATAATACATTTGGTCTAGCTATGTCATAAGTAATTTTATGCTTTGTTACTATTAATAACTTTTTTAAAAAGCATTTTATTACTTATGAACTACTTTAAAATAAGTGGTGCTCTTATACCAAGCATACATTTCTATCATAGTCTTTTGATATGACATGAAATTTGAAATGACATGAAACTATTTATTTATTTAAAACCAAGAAAATTGTCATCACGTGTGGGAATTCCCCTCCTGACCACTAGGAGGCAAAAGATACTCCAACATACCAGAGCTTTACATCCCTCCCACTTCCCCAGAATCCTCAGTCATACATATAGCCAAGTAGATGGAGAAAAATGTAAAGCAGGAAAGAGAAAGTAGGGCAAAATAAATGCAAAACAAGTACTGCCACCACCTGAACAAGAAGAAATGACAGGGGTTGTGGACTTTCACCATCATGAAAGAAATTTAAATTTTTTAGTTAAAGGGACATTATACACTCATTTTTTCTTTGCATAAATGTTTTGTAGATGATCTATTTATATAGCCCATAAAGTTTTTTTTTTTTAAATAAATGTAAAGTTTTGCTTATTTTTAAATAACATTTCTCTGATTTTCAGACTCCTAACCAAGCCCCAAAGTTTTATGTGAATACTGTCAGCTACCTTCTCCAGCTTGCTGCTGTTTGTGTAAAGGGTCTTTTCATATGCAAAAGAAGGGAGAGGGGGGGAGTGTCTTTTTTGCCACTTGCAGTGGGCTTTCCAGCTACCTTTTCAACAGAGCCAAACTGACAGCTTCTAAGTATGTTTTTAAACTGTTTTATACTGCATTTTTATATCAGTATCTGTGCATCTTATTCTTTATAGTAGTGTCTATTACATGCAGTTATATGAAAATGAGTGTATACTGTCCCTTTAAGCATAAATTTATTTCCTATGACATGGAGAGTCCACAACGTCATTCCGATTACTAGTAGGATATTAAACTCCTGGCCAGCAGGAGTTGGCAAAGAGCACCACAGCAAAGCTGTTAAGTGTAACTTCCCTTTCCCATAACCCCCAGTCATTCTCTTTGTCAATGGAGGATGTGCGAAGTTGTTGTCTGAAGATATTTAATCCTTTTATGGGTATTTCTCTTGTAAGGTGTATCCAGTCCACGGGTTCATCCATTACTCACCCACAGCAGAGCTGTCTATATAGCTCCTCCCCTAACCCCCACCTCCAGTCATTCTCTTGCAGCTCTTGACAAGATAGGAAGTATCAAGAGACATGTGGTCACTTAGTGTAGTTTTACCTTCAATCAAGAGTTTGTTATTTTTAAATGGTACCGGCGTTGTACTGTTTTACTCTCAGGCAAAAATTAGAAGAAGAGTTCTGCCTGGAGGTTGATGATCTTAGCGGTTTGTAACTAAGGTCCATTGCTGTTCTCACACAACTTCAGTTGGGGGAACGGTCTGCAGATTACCTGATTTGAGGTATGTTCAGTATTTTTATTTCTAGAGAGATGAATAAGTTCTAGAAAATGCTGACAGAGCCTTGTGTATTTGAGGTAAGCTAGATGCAGTGATTTAACAACGACTGGGATCATGCTTACAAAACAGGGTAATACTCATGTTAATACTCATATTACTTAGTGACAAAACGTTTACATGTTTTCATAAATAGAACGTTTTTTCTCTGAGGGAGATAAGTCTTTATTTGGGGCCTAGTTACCATATGGCTAGTCAGATACTCCTAGGAGTACTTTCTTAAGGCCCCTCTGACATCCAGTACATGGTGGGAGGGGGCTATTTCTTTCATGTAATTAGCAAGAGTCCATGAGCTAGTGACGTATGGGATATACATTCCTACCAGGAGGGGCAAAGTTTCCCAAACCTCAAAATGCCTATAAATACACCCCTCACCACACCCACAATTCAGTTTTTACAAACTTTGCCTCCTATGGAGGTGGTGAAGTAAGTTTGTGCTAGATTCTACGTTGATATGCGCTCCGCAGCAAGTTGGAGCCCGGTTTTCCTCTCAGCGTACAGTGAATGTCAGAGGGATGTGAGGAGAGTATTGCCTATTTGAATGCAGTGATCTCCTTCTACGGGGTCTATTTCATAGGTTCTCTGTTATCGGTCGTAGAGATTCATCTCTTACCTCCCTTTTCAGATCGACGATATACTCTTATTTATATACCATTACCTCTGCTGATTTTCGTTTCAGTACTGGTTTGGCTTTCTACAAACATGTAGATGAGTGTCCTGGGGTAAGTAAATCTTATTTTCTGTGACTCTAAGCTATGGTTGGGCACTTTATTTATAAAGTTCTAAATATATGTATTCAAACATTTATTTGCCTTGACTCAGGATGTTCAACATTCCTTATTTTCAGACAGTCAGTTTCATATTTGGGATAATGCATTTGAATCAATTTTTTTCTTACCTTAAAATTTGACTCTTTTTTTCCCTGTGGGCTGTTAGGCTCGCGGGGGCTGAAAATGCTTCATTTTATTGCGTCATTCTTGGCGCAGACTTTTTTGGCGCAAAAAATCTTTTCTGTTTCCGGCGTCATACGTGTCGCCGGAAGTTGCGTCATTTTTTGACGTCCTTTTGCGCCAAAAATGTTGGCGTTCCGGATGTGGCGTCATTTTTGTCTCCACATTATTTCAGTTTCATTTTTTCTTTGCTTCTGGTTACTAGAAGCTTGTTTATTGGCATTTTTTCCCATTCCTGAAACTGTCATTTAAGGAATTTGATCAATTTTGCTTTATATGTTGTTTTTTCTCTTACATATTGCAAGATGTCTCACGTTGCATCTGAGTCAGAAGATACTTCAGGAAAATCGCTGTCTAGTGCTGGAACTACCAAAGCTAAGTGTATCTGCTGTAAACCTTTGGTAGCTATTCCTCCGGCTGTTGTTTGTATTAATTGTCATGACAAACTTGTTAAAGCAGATAATATTTCCTTTAGTAATGTACCATTGCCTGTTGCAGTTCCTTCAACATCTAAGGTGCAGAATGTTCCTGATAACATAAGAGATTTTGTTTCTGAATCCATCAAGAAGGCTATGTCTGTTATTTCTCCTTCTAGTAAACATAAAAAATCTTTTAAAACTTCTCTCTCTACAGATGAATTTTTAAATGAACATCATCATTCTGATTCTGATGACTCTTCTGGTTCAGAGGATTCTGTCTCAGAGATTGATGCTGATAAATCTTCATATTTATTTAAAATGGAATTTATTCGTTCTTTACTTAAAGAAGTACTAATTGCTTTAGAAATAGAGGATTCTGGTCCTCTTGATACTAATTCTAAACGTTTAGATAAGGTATTTAAATCTCCTGTGGTTATTCCAGAGGTTTTTCCTTTTCCTAATGCTATTTCTGAAGTAATTTCCAGAGAATGGGATAAATTGGGTAATTCATTTACTCCTTCTAAACGTTTTAAGCAATTATATCCTGTGCCGTCTGACAGATTAGAATTTTGGGACAAAATCCCTAAAGTCGATGGGGCTATTTCTACCCTTGCTAAACGTACTACTATTCCTACGTCAGATGGTACTTCGTTTAAAGATCCTTTAGATAGGAAAATTGAATCCTTTCTAAGAAAAGCTTATCTGTGTTCAGGTAATCTTCTTAGACCTGCTATATCATTGGCTGATGTTGCTGCAGCTTCAACTTTTTGGTTGGAGACTTTAGCGCAACAAGTAACAGATCATGATTCTCATAATATTATTATTCTTCTTAAGCATGCTAATAATTTTATCTGTGATGCCATTTTTGATATTATCAGAGTTGATGTCAGGTTTATGTCTCTAGCTATTTTAGCTAGAAGAGCTTTATGGCTTAAAACTTGGAATGCTGATATGGCTTCTAAATCAACTCTACTTTCCCTTTCTTTCCAGGGTAACAAAATTATTTGGTTCTCAGTTGGATTCTATTATCTCAACTGTTACTGGTGGGAAAGGAACTTTTTTACCACAGGATAAAAAATCTAAGGGTAAAAACAGGGCTAATAATCGTTTTCGTTCCTTTCGTTTCAACAAAGAACAAAAGCCTGATCCTTCATCCTCAGGAGCAGTTTCAGTTTGGAAACCATCTCCAGTCTGGAATAAATCCAAGCCTTCTAGAAAGGCAAAGCCTGCTTCTAAGTCCACATGAAGGTGCGGCCCTCATTCCAGCTCAGCTGGTAGGGGGCAGGTTACGTTTTTTCAAAGAAATTTGGATCAATTCTGTTCACAATCTTTGGATTAAGAACATTGTTTCAGAAGGGTACAGAATTGGTTTCAAGATGAGACCTCCTGCAAAGAGATTTTTTCTTTCCCGTGTCCCAGTAAATCCAGTGAAAGCTCAAGCATTTCTGAATTGTGTTTCAGATCTAGAGTTGGCTGGAGTAATTATGCCAGTTCCAGTTCTGGAACAGGGGATGGGGTTTTATTCAAATCTCTTTCTAAATCGTATTAGAGGGCAGGTAGGGGCCTCAGCAGAGCTGTGGCAAGGTGCTCAACTGTCTCTTACCGGTTGACGTTTTTTTAAATCCGGTTTGGGGGCTAAGGGATTAATCATCCATTTGCAAGTGAGTGCAATGTTGCATTAGTCCCTTACACATACTGTAAAAATTTCGAAGACTTGACTGTATTTTTTCATTGTTTTGCAGTTTAAGTGCTAGTTTTTTTCTCTTAAAGGCACAGTAACGTTTTTGTTTAATTGCTGTTTCACCTTTATTAAAGTGTTTTCCAACCTTGCTTGTCTCATTACTAGTCTGTTAAACATGTCTGACATAGAGGAAACTCCTTCAATTTGTTTGGAAGCCATTGTGGAAACCCCTCTATAGAAATTTCAGTACATTTGGTAAAAACCATATTATGGCGCTTAAGATTTATCTCCAGAGGATTCTCTGACTGAAAAAAGGGAGATTATGCCATCTAGCTCTCCCCATGTGTCAGAACCTATAACTCCCGCTCAAGTGACGCCAAGTACATCTAGCGCGTCTAATTCTTTTACCTTACAGGACATGGCGGCAGTTATGAATGCTACCCTCTCAGAGGTATTGTCCAAACTGCCAGGGTTACAAGGAAAGCGAGACAGCTCTGGGGCTAGAACAAATACAGAGCTTTCTGACGCTTTAATACCTGTGTCCGATATACCCTCACAATACTCAGAAGCCGAGGCAGGAGAGCTTCTATCTGTGGGTGACATTTCAGATTCAGGGAAGGCGTTGCTTCAGTCTGATTCTGAAATGACAGCGTTTAAATTTAAGATTGAACACCTCCGCTTATTGCTTAGGGAGGTTTTAGCGACTCTGGATGACTGTGAACCCATTGTAGTTCCAGAGAAATTGTGTAAGATGGACAAATACTTTGCAGTGCCTGTTTACACTGATGTTTTTCCAGTCCCTAAGAGATTTTCGGAAATTATTACTAAGGAATGGGATAGACCAGGTGTACCGTTCTCTCCCCCTCCTGCTTTTAAAAAGATGTTTCCCATAGATGCCGCCATACGGGACTCGTGGCAGACGGTCCCTAAGGTGGAGGGAGCAGTCTCTACCCTAGCTAAGCGTACAACTATCCCTGTCGAGGACAGTTGTGGTTTCCTAGATCCTATGGATAAAAAATTGGAGGGTCTCCTTAAGAAATTTTTATACATCAAGGTTTTATTTTCCAGCCTCTTGCATGCATTGCCCCAGTTACTGCTGCAGCGGCTTTCTGGTTCGAGTCTCTGGATGAGGCTCTACAGGTGGAGACCCCGTTAGATGATATTTTAGACAGGATTAAAGCTCTTAAGTTAGCTAATTCCTTTATCTCTGACGCCGTTTTTGATTTAGCCAAGCTAACGTCTAAGAATTCAGGTTTTGCCATTATGGCGCGTAGGGCGCTATGGCTTAAGTCCTGGTCAGCAGACGTAACTTCAAAGTCTAAGCTTCTTAACATCCCCTTCAAGGGACAGACCCTTTTCGGGCCTGGTCTGAAGGAGATAATTTCTGATATTACCGGAGGAAAAGGTCACGCCCTTCCTCAGGATAGGTCCAATAAGTTAAGGACCAAACAGAATAATTGTCGTTCCTTTCTAAACTTCAAGTGGCGCAGCTTCAGCTTCCTCTAATGCAAAACAAGAGGGAAATTTCGCCCAGTCCAAACCAGTCTGGAGACCTAACCAGGCTTGGAACAAGAGGAAGCAGGCCAAAAAACCTGCTGCTGCCTCCAAGACAGCATGAAGGAGTAACCCCCGATCCGAGACCTGATCTAGTAGGGGGCAGACTTTCTCTCTTCGCTCAGGCTTGGGCAAGAGACGTCCAGGATCCCTGGGCACTAGAGATTGTTTCCCAGGGATATCTTCTGGAATTCAAAGGTTCATCTCCAAAGGGGAGATTTCACCTCTCACAACTATCTGCAAACCAGATAAAGAGAGAGGCATTCTTATGTTGTGTTCAAGACCTTCTGGTTATGGGAGTGATCCACCCAGTTCCAAGGGAGGAACAGGGGCAGGGTTTCTATTCAAACCTGTTTATAGTTCCCAAAAAAGAGGGAACGTTCAGACCAATCTTGGATCTCAAGATCCTAAACAAATTTCTCAGGGTCCCATCTTTCAAGATGGAGACAATCCGAACCATCCTCCCTATGATCCAGGAGGGTCAATATATGACTACCGTGGACTTAAAGGATGCTTATCTCCACATTCCGATTCACAGAGATCATCATCAGTTCCTCAGGTTTGCCTTCCTAGACAGGCATTACCAGTTTGTGGCTCTTCCCTTCGGGTTAGCCACGGCACCAAGAATCTTTACGAAGGTTCTAGGATCTCTACTGGCGGGTCTAAGGCTGCGGGGCATAGCGGTGGCTCCTTACCTAGACGACATCCTGATCCAGGCGTCGACTTTTCAAGTCGCCAAGTCCCATACGGACATTGTTCTGGCCTTTCTGAGGTCTCACGGGTGGAAGGTGAACAGAGAAGAGAGTTCTCTCCCCTCTCACAAGAGTTTCCTTCCTAGGAACTCTGTCAGAAAATTTTTCATTTCTACTGAATCTATTAGAGGTCAGGATATCAAAGCTTCTAACTTCTTTCCGTGCTCTTCATTCCACTTCTCGGCCATCAGTGGCTCAGTGTATGGAAATGATCGACCTGATGGTAGCGGCAATGGACATAGTTCAGTTTGCCTGCCTACATCTCAGACCACTGCAACTTTGCATGCTCAATCAGTGGGATGGGGACTACACAGATTTGTCTCCTCTGTTAAATCTGGATCAAGAGACCAGGGATTCTCTTCTCTGGTGGTTATCTCAGGTCCATCTGTCCAGGGGAATGAGTTTCCGCAGGCCAGAGTGGACTATAGTGACGACAGATGCCAGCCTTCCCTGAAGGCTCAGGGTTCGTGGACTCAGGAGGAGGCCCTCCTTCCGATAAACATTCTGGAGCTAAGAGCGATATTCAATGCTCTTCAGTCTTGGCCTCAAATGACTGCGGTCAGATTCATCCGATTTCAGTCGGACAATATCACGACTGTAGCCTATATAAACCATCAGGGGGGAACAAGGAGTCCCCTGGCAATGATGGAGGTTTCCAAGATAATTCTTTGGGCAGAGGTTCACTCTTGCCATCTCTCAGCTATCCATATCCCAGGAGTAGAGAACTGGGAGGCGGACTTTCTAAGTCGGCAGACTTTTTTCATCCGGGGGAGTGGGAGCTCCATCCGGAGGTATTTGCCCAGCTGATTCAACTATGGGGCAAACCAGAACTGGATCTGATGGCGTCTCGTCAGAACGCCAAGCTTCCTCGTTACGGGTCCAGTTCAAGGGATTCCCAGGCAACGCTGATAGATGCTCTAGCAGTGCCCTGGTCCTTCAGCCTGGCTTATGTGTTTCCACCATTTCCTCTCCTCCCTCGTCTGATTGCCAAGATCAAGCAGGAGAGAGCTTCAGTGATTTTGATAGCACCTGCATGGCCACGCAGGACTTGGTATGCAGATCTGGTGGACATGTCATCCTTTCCACCATGGACTCTGCTGCTGAGGCAGGACCTTCTACTCCAAGGTCCATTCAAACATCCAAATCTAATTTCTTTCATGTAATTAGCAAGAGTCCATGAGCTAGTGACGTATGGGATATACATTCCTACCAGGAGGGGCAAAGTTTCCCAAACCTTAAAATGCCTATAAATACACCCCTCACCACACCCACAATTCAGTTTTTACAAACTTTGCCTCCGATGGAGGTGGTGAAGTAAGTTTGTGCTAGATTCTACGTTGATATGCGCTCCGCAGCAAGTTGGAGCCCGGTTTTCCTCTCAGCGTGCAGTGAATGTCAGAGGGATGTGAGGAGAGTATTGCCTATTTGAATGCAGTGATCTCCTTCTACGGGGTCTATTTCATAGGTTCTCTGTTATCGGTCGTAGAGATTCATCTCTTACCTCCCTTTTCAGATCGACGATATACTCTTATTTATATACCATTACCTCTGCTGATTTTCGTTTCAGTACTGGTTTGGCTTTCTACAAACATGTAGATGAGTGTCCTGGGGTAAGTAAATCTTATTTTCTGTGACTCTAAGCTATGGTTGGGCACTTTATTTATAAAGTTCTAAATATATGTATTCAAACATTTATTTGCCTTGACTCAGGATGTTCAACATTCCTTATTTTCAGACAGTCAGTTTCATATTTGGGATAATGCATTTGAATCAATTTTTTTCTTACCTTAAAATTTGACTCTTTTTTTCCTTGTGGGCTGTTAGGCTCGCGGGGGCTGAAAATGCTTCATTTTATTGCGTCATTCTTGGCGCGGACCTTTTTGGCGCAAATTTTTTTTTTCTGTTTCCGGCGTCATACGTGTCGCCGGAAGTTGCGTCATTTTTTGACGTTTTTTTGCGTCAAAAAATGTCGGCGTTCCGGATGTGGCGTCATTTTTGGCGCCAAAAGCATTTAGGCGCCAAATAATGTGGGCGTCTTTTTTGGCGCTAAAAAATATGGGCGTCATTTTTGTCTCCACATTATTTAAGTCTCATTATTTATTGCTTCTGGTTGCTAGAAGCTTGTTCACTGGCATTTTTTTCCCATTCCTGAAACTGTCATTTAAGGAATTTGATCAATTTTGCTTTATATGTTGTTTTTTTCTTTTACATATTGCAAGATGTTCCACGTTGCAACTGAGTCAGAAGATACTTCAGGAAAATCACTGCCCAGTGCTGGAGCTACCAAGCTAAGTGTATCTGCTATAAACTTTTGGTATCTGTTTCTCCAGCTGTTGTTTGTATTGCATGTCATGTCAAACTTATTAATGCAGATAAAATTTCCTTTAGTACTGTTACATTACCTGTTGCTGTTCCGTCAACATCTAATTTTCAGAGTGTTCCTGATAACATAAGAGATTTTATTTTTTAAATCCATTAAGAAGGCTATGTCTGTTATTTCTCCTTCTAGTATACATAAAAGTCTTTTAAAACTTCTCTTTTTTTCAGATGAATTTTTAAATGAACATCATCATTCTGATACTGATAATGGTTCTTCTGGTTCAGAGGTTTCTGTCTCAGAGGTTGATGCTGATAAATCTTTGTATTTGTTCAAGATGGAATTTATTCGTTCTTTACTTAAAGAAGTATTATTTGCATTTGAAATAGAGGATTCTGGTCCTCTTGATACTAAATGTAAACGTTTAAATAAGGTTTTTAAATCTCCTGTAGTTATTCCAGAAGTGTTTAATCTCCCTGATGCTATTTCTGAAGTAATTTCCAGGGAATGGAATAATTTGGGTAATTTATTTACTCCTTCTAGACGTTTAAGCAATTTTTATCCTATGCCATCTGACAGATTAGAGTTTTTTGGGACAAAAATCCCTAAGGTTATGGGGCTGTCTCTACTCCGGCTAATGTACTACTATTCCTACGGCAGATAGTAATTCATTTAAGGATCCTTTAGATAGGAAAATTGAATCCTTTCTAAGAAAAGCTTACTTATGTTCAGGTAATCTTCTTAGACCTGCTATATTTTTAGCGGATGTTGCTGCAGCTTCAACTTTTTGGTTAGAAGCTTTAGCGCAACAAGTAACAGATCATAATTTTATAGCATTATTATTATTCTATAACATGCTAATAATGTTATTGGTGATACCATCTTTTGATATCATTAGAGTTGATGTCAGGTATATGTCTCTAGCTATTTTAGCTAGAAAAGCTTTATGGATTAAACTTGGAATGCTGATATGTCTTCTAAGTCAACTTTGCTTTCCCTTTCTTTCCAGGGTAAATAATCATTTTCGTTCCTTTCCTCTCAACAAGGAACAAAGCCTGATCCTTCATCCTCAGGAGCGGTATCAGTATGGAAACTATTTCCAGTTTGGAATATATCCAAGCCTTATAGAAACCTATAGCCAGCTCCTAAGTACCTATGAAGGTGCGGCCCTTATTCCAGCTCAGCTGGTATGGGGCAGATTACGTTTTCTTCAAAGAAATTTGGATCAATTCCATTCTCAATCTCTGGTTTCAGAACATTGTTTCAGAAAGGTACAGAATTGGCTTCAAGTTAAGGCCTCCTGCTAAGAGATTTTTTTCTTTCCCGTGTCCCAGTTAACACAGCAAGGCTCAGCATTTCTGAAATGTATTTCAGATCTAGAGTTGGCTGGAGTAATTATGACAGTTCCAGTTCTGGAACAGGGGCTGGGGTTTTATTTTATCTCTTCATTGTACCAAAGAAGGTCAATTCCTTCAGACCAGTTCCGGATCTATCATTATTGAATCGTTATGTTAGGATACCAACATTCAAGATGGTTACTGTAGGACTATCCTGCCTTTTGTTTAGCAAGGGCATTATATGTCTACAATAGATTTACAGGTTGTGTATCTGCATATTCCGATTCATCCAGATCACTTTTAGTGTCTGAGATTCTCTTTTTAGACAAGCATTACCAGTTTTGTGGCGCTACCGTTTGGTCTAGCCTCAGTTCCAAGAATTTTTTTCAAAGGTTCTCGGTGCCCTTCTTTCGGTAATCAGAGAACAGGGTTTTGGTATTTCATTATTTGGATGATATCTTGGTACTTGCTCAGTCTTCTCATTTTCGAAGAATCTCATACGAATCGACTTGTGTTGTTTCTTCAAGTTCATGGTTGGAGGATCAATTTACCAATCAGTTCATTGATTCCTCAGACAAGGGTAACCTTTTTAGGTTTCTAGATAGATTCAGTGTCTATGACTCTGTCCTTGTCAGACAAGAGAAGTTTAACATTGATATCAGCTTGTCAAAACCTTCAGTCACCATCATTCCCTTTGGTAGCCTTATGCATGGAAATGTTAGGTCTTAGGACTGCCGCATCAGATGCGATCTCCTTTGCTCGTTTTCATATGCGACCTCTTCAGCTCTGTATGCTGAACCAATGGTGCAGGGATTACTCAAAGATATCTCAATTAATATCTTTAGACTGATTTTACGACACTCTCTGACATGGTGGACAGATCACCATCGTTTAGTTCAGGGGGCTTCTTTGTTCTTCCGACCTGGACTATAATCTCAACAGATGCAAGTCTTACAGGTTTGGGGAGCTGTGTGGGGGTATCTGACGGCACAAGGGGTTTGGGAATCTCAGGAGGTGAGATTTCCGATCAATATTTTGGAACTCCGTGCAATTTTCAGAGCTCTTCAGTCTTGGCCTCTTCTGAAGAGAGAGTTGTTAATTTGTTTTCAGATAGACAATGTCACAACTGTGGCATACATCAATCATCAAGGAGGGACTCACAGTCTTCTGGCTATGAAAGAAGTATCTCGAATTTTGGTTTGGGCGGAATCCAGCTCCTGTCTAATCTCTGCGGTTCATATCCCAGGTATGGACAATTGGAAAGCGGATTATCTCAGTCGCCAAACGTTGCACTTGGGCGAATGGTCTCTTCACCCAGAGGTATTTCCTCAGATTGTTCAAATGTGGGAACTCCCAGAAATAGATCTGATGGCTTCTCATCTCAACAAGAAACTTTCCTGGTATCTGTCCGGATCCCGGGATCCTCGGGCGGAGGCAGTGGATGCATTTTTTACTTCCTTGGAAGTATCATCCTGCCTATATCTTTCCGCCTCTAGTTTTTCTTCCAAGAGTAATCTCCAAGATTCTGAAGGAATGCTCGTTTGTTCTGCTGGTAGCTCCGGCATGGCCTCACAGGTTTTGGTATGCGGATCTGGTCCGGATGGCCTCTTGCCAACCGTGGACTCTTCCGTTAAGACCAGACCTTCTGTCGCAAGGTCCTTTTTTCCATCAGGATCTGAAATCCTTAAATTTAAAGGTATGGAGATTGAACGCTTGATTCTGGGTCAAAGAGGTTTCTCTGACTCTGTGATTAATACTATGTTACAGGCGCGTAAATCTGTATCTAGAGAGATATATTATAGTCTGGAAGACTTATATTTCTTGGTGTCTTTCTCATCATTTTTTGGCATTCTTTTAGAATACCGAGAATTTTACAGTTTCTTCAGGATGGTTTAGATAAGGGTTTGTCTGCAAGTTCCTTGAAAGGTCAAATCTCTGCTCTTTCTGTTTTTTTCATAGAAAGATTGCTATTCTTCCTGATATTCATTGTTTTGTACAAGCTTTGGTTCGTATAAAACCTGTCATTCAGTCAATTTCTCCTCTTTGGAGTTTGAATTTGGTTCTGGGGGCTCTTCAAGTTCCTCCGTTTGAACCTATGCATTCATTGGACATTAAATTACTTTCTTGGAAAGTTTTGTTCCTTTTGGCAATCTCTTCTGCCAGAACAGTTTCTGAATTATCTGCTCTTTCTTGTGAGTCTCCTTTTCTGATTTTTCATCAGGATAAGGCGGTGTTGCGAACTTCTTTTGATTTTTTACCTAAAGTTGGGAATTCCAACAACATTAGTGGAGAATTTGTGGTTCCTTCATTATGTCCTAATCCTAAGAATTCTAGGGAGAAATCGTTGCATTCTTTGGATGTTGTTAGAGTTTTGAAATATTATGTTGAAGCTACTAAGTCTTTCCGTAAGACTTCTAGTTTATTTGTTATCTTTTCCGGTTCTAGAAAAGGCCAGAAAGCTTCTGCCATTTCTTTGGCATCTTGGTTGAAATCTTTATTTCATCATGCTTATGTCGAGTCGGGTAAAACTCCGCCTCTAAGGATTACAGTTCATTCTACTAGTTCAGTTTCTTCTTCCTGGGCGTTTAGGAATGAAGCTTCGATTGATCAGATTTGCAAAGCAGCAACTTGGTCCTCTTTGCATACTTTTTCTAAATTCTACCATTTTGATGTGTTTTCTTCTTCTGAAGCAGTTTTTGGTGGAAAAGTACTTCTGGCAGTGGTTTCAGTTTGAATCTTCTGCTTATGTTTTTCATTAAACTTTATTTTGGGTGTGGATTATTTTCAGCAGGAATTGGCTGTCTTTATTTTATCCCTCCCTCTCTAGTGACTCTTGTGTGGAAAGATCCACATCTTGGGTAGTCATTATCCCATACGTCACTAGCTCATGGACTCTTGCTAATTACATGAAAGAAAACATAATTTATGTAAGAACTTACCTGATAAATTCATTTCTTTCATATTAGCAAGAGTCCATGAGGCCCGCCCTTTTTTTGTGGTGGTTATGATTTTTTTGTATAAAGCACAATTATTCCAATTCCTTATGTTATATGCTTTCGCACTTTTTTCTTATCACCCCACTTCTTGGCTATTCGTTAAACTGAATTGTGGGTGTGGTGAGGGGTGTATTTATAGGCATTTTAAGGTTTGGGAAACTTTGCCCCTCCTGGTAGGAATGTATATCCCATACGTCACTAGCTCATGGACTCTTGCCAATATGAAAGAAATTAATTTATCAGGTAAGTTCTTACATAAATTATGTTTTCTCTGTGTCTGACTGCTTGGAGATTGAACGCTTGATTTTATCAAAATGTGGTTTCTCCGAGTCGGTCATTGATACCTTGATTCAGGCTCGAAAGCCTGTCACCAGGAAAATCTATCATAAGGTATGGTGTAAATATCTTTATTGGTGTGAATCCAAGGGTTACTCGTGGAGTAAGGTCAGAATTCCTAGAATATTATCCTTTCTCCAAGATGGATTGGAAAAGGGATTATCGGCTAGTTCCTTAAAGGGACAGATTTCTGCTCTGTCTATTCTTTTGCATAAGCGTCTGGCTGATGTTCCAGACTTTCAGGCGTTTTGTCAGGCTTTGGTTAGAATCAGACCTGTGTTTAAACCTGTTGCTCCGCCATGGAGTTTAAATTTAGTTCTTCAAGGGGTTCCGTTTGAACCTTTGCATTCCATAGATATCAAGCTTTTATCTTGGAAAGTTCTGTTCCTAGTAGCTATCTCTTCGGCTCAAAGAATTTCAGAGTTATCTGCCTTAAAGTGTGATTCCCCTTATCTGATCTTCCATGCAGATAAGGTGGTTTTGCGTACCAAACCTGGGTTTCTTCCTAAGGTAGTATCTAATAAGAATATCAATCAGGAGATTGTTGTTCCGTCACTGTGTCCTAATCCTTCTTCAAAGAAGGAACGTCTGTTACACAATCTTGACGTGGTTCGTGCTTTAAAGTTTTATTTGCAAGCTACTAAGGATTTTCGTCAAACATCTGCATTGTTTGTTGTCTATTCTGGAAAGAGGAGAGGCCAAAAGGCTTCGGCAACTTCTTTCTTTTTGGCTGAAAAGCATAATCCGTTTAGCTTATGAGACTGCTGGCCAGCAGCCTCCTGAAAGAATTACAGCTCATTCTACTAGAGCGGTAGCTTCCACATGGGCTTTTAAACATGAGGCCTCTGTTGAACAGATTTGTAAGGCGGCGACTTGGTCTTCGCTTCATACTTTTTCTAAATTCTACAAATTTGATACTTTTGCTTCCTCGGAAGCTATTTTTGGGAGAAAGGTCTTGCAGGGAGTGGTGCTTTCCGTTTAAGATCCTGCCTTGTCCCTCCCTTCATCCGTGTCCTAAAGCTTTGGTATTGGTATCCCACAAGTAATGGATGAACCCGTGGACTGGATACACCTTTACAAGAGAAAACAAAATTTATGCTTACCTGATAAATTTCTTTCTCTTGTGGTGTATCCAGTCCACGGCCCGCCCTGTCACTTTATGGCAGGTGTTTTTATTTTTAAAACTACAGTCACCACTGCACCCTATTGTTTCTCCTTTTTCTTACTTGTCTTCGGTCGAATGACTGGAGGTGGGGATTAGGGGAGGAGCTATATAGTCAGCTCTGCTGTGGGTGTCCTCTTGCAGCTTCCTGTTGGGAAGGAGAATATCCCACAAGTAATGGATGAACCAGTGGACTGGATACACCTTACAAGAGAAATACCTATAAAAGGATTAAATATCTTCAGACAACAACTTCGCACATCCTCCATTGACAAAGAGAATGACTGGGGGTTATGGGAAAGGGAAGTTACCCTTAACAGCTTTGCTGTGGTGCTCTTTGCCAACTCCTGCTGGCCAGGAGTTTAATATCCTACTAGTAATTGGAATGACGTTGTGGACTCTCCATGTCATAGGAAAGAAATTTATGCTTAACTAAAAAATGTAAATTTCTTTCATGATGGTGAAAGTCCACAACCCCTGTCATTTCTTCTTGTTCAGGTGGTGGCAGTACTTGTTTTGCATTTATTTTGCCCTACTTTCTCTTTCCTGCTTTACATTTTTCTCCATCTACTTGGCTATATATATCCCACAAGTAATGGATGAACCCGTGGACTGGATACACCACAAGAGAGAGAAATTTATCAGGTAAACATAAATTTAGTTTTTTCCCTGCAAGCAAGGATTGGGGTCTAGCTGTGTCCACGTCAATTGAGTAAGAGTAGTGGTGACTTTTAGCAGTTAGAAGGCCGCGAGGTAGTCTTTGCTTTACTTCTAACATCTTTGCTACCCCTTTGCAGAAAGCCAGAGTTGGTTACTCTGTTCTTTCTTTTTCTACAGGTTCCTGTTAGTGGTCAAGTGAGACTTTCAGACCTGCAGTTGCTGTGCCTGCTCCACAACAGATGTTTCCCTGGAGGGTAAGATATATATATATATATATATATATATATATATATATATATATATATATATATATATATATATATAATATATATATATATAATATATATATTTTGCTGGATAAAAAATAGCATGGAAAGGACTAAGAGATTCAGGATCCTAGTGGGACTTGTGACCTTTCTAAGGGGTTTGTATATTTATTATATATATATATATATATATATATATATATATATATATATATATATACGCTGTTTCGTATTTATTGCGGCTGAGCAGCTGTCTGGCTTTTCTGCCAGGGCCCAGGATTTTGACGCTCCATTGATGGGCTATTTTAAGGATAAGCCCAGGAATTATGATGTGTGGGGACTATGTGTCATGACGACATTAATTGTCCCTCCTATCCCTGTGTGGTTCGTTGTTACGAATGTTAATTGATTTCTTTTTTTAAGCACTCTGTTTTTATTGTGGGTGTGTGTTCAGTAATTATCAAGCAAGCAGCTCTGATTATAATTTATTGTTGCGCAGTTAGGGCTCCAACTGTTATGTCTTCCCTCGGCTAATAGTGTTTACAGTGAGACTTTCTTACTCCTGACGTAGTACTTATCACCCCTCACAAGATGCACATTGCCAACCATTTATTTGGGTACAATTTTTTGTCTGCACATATCTTCCTCCTGCTTACATTCTTAGCAGATTTAGAAAATTCTGTCGGCTATGTAAATTATAGCGGTGCGCTCAGTTTCTGAGATCTTTTTTATTGAAATGAATGCTATATCTGTGGGCTCTTTTATTAAGAGAAGGGGATTAGAGCGGTTATTATTGTGGCTCTATTTGACTTTTGGTTGTCTATGATAAGGACGCCATTTTGGAAATGTTTTGCTTTATTAGCGGTTCAGTTTTTTCCGCCTCGACGTGTAAAGTTTGAGCACTTGAGTCATCTCCATAATGGAGTATTCAGTGCGTTATTTATCCGAGTACATTTTAAAAGTCTTTCTTCAAAGATTGGAAGGTGGTTTTTATTTATCCCCATTAATACCTCAATGAGGGGACTAAGTTTACTGATTGTATTCAATTGGAAATATATAAATGAAAAATTTATTTTTCATTTCTCCTGAAAATAATTTGTTCTAATATCGGCCGCCATCTGGTGGCAGCTAAGGAAACTGCTTTTCTATTTTGTGACGTGTATTCTAGAGTCCTCATATTATATATTCATAGTTATTTATGTGTGTATGTAGACTACTTTAAGTCCTTGTCATGGAGTTTGCTGCCCTATTATGGTAGCATCGTTATAAGATGCATAGGTTTCATAATAAAGTTGTACTTTTTATTCGGGGTACTATATATTTTCTCTTATTGAGATTTTTTTCCTATCGTCTGTGCCTCATAGGTTACTCCTCTTAGTGTCCTTTGGACAGTTTCCTGCAGTTTTCTTTTCAGGATGTAAAGAACATTTATACATACAGGTGGCCCTCGGTTTACAACGGTTCAATTTACACCGTTTCAGAATAACAACCTTTTTTTCAGTCATCTGACTGCTATTGAAAAGCATTGAGAAGCAGTGCATTGATTAAAATAGTCAGTAGGTGGAGCTTTCCGCTTGTGTTGCAGCAAAGCCAAGCAAGCTGAAATTAATCAGTTTAACCAGACCTGAGCTATTGAGCAGATTTCAAAGGAACAAGATCTTCCTGTCTATAAATCAGTCCAGATTGGAATGCATAGAAAGAACTGTTTGCAGAAAAATGCAAGTGAAGTCTGTGTTGTGTGATTATTTTATTAAGTTTATAATGCTGTTTAGCAAATGTTTTTGTTCATTTAACTTAGTTTAATTATATATTCTGTGTTGTGTGATTATTTTTTATTAGGTTTATAATGCTGTTTAGCATTTTAAAGTCTTCATGTCAAAGCTTTAAAAATAGTGTATTAGATGTTACTTATGACAATTTTGAGAGGGGCCTGGAACCTAATTCCCTCACTTCCCAATTGACTTACAATATAAACTGGGTTTCAATTTACAACGGTTTCGATTTACAACCATTCCTTCTGGAACCTAACCCCGGCGTAAACTGAGGGCTACCTGTATATGTTCTTAGTTTTTCTTTTCAGGATGCATTCTCCTGATAAATTCTGAGTTTTTCTTGAATTTGCCGCCATCGGGTGGCAACTAAATGCTAATCATGCTCCTAAGGAAATAGGAGATGAGTTATTTGTTTAAAATAAAGAACATTTATAAATATATGTACTTACAGCTTACTTTTCAGGATGTATTTTTATTGTTTTGCCGCCATTGGATGGCAGCTAAATGCTCAACATGCTCCTATGAAAATAGGAGCTGAGTTAATTGTTTAAAATAAAGAACATTTATAAATATGTAATTACAGCTTTTTCTTTTAAGTGGCAGCTATATACTTATCATGCTCCTAAGGAAATAGGAGCTGAGTTGGTTGTTTACAATACAGAACATCTTATATGTACTTACAGTTTTTCTTTCAGGATATATTCTCCTGATAAATATTGATAAATATATCGTATTGCTGCCATTGGGTGGCAGATAAATTCTATTCATGTTCCTAAGGAAATAGGAGCTGAGTTCTTGTTTAAAATAAAGTACATTTCTAAATACATGTACTTAGTTTACTTTTCAGGATGTGTTCTCCTGATAAATTCTGTGTTTTCCTGTTTTTGCCGCTATCTGGTGGCAGCACAATTATATTTTGCTCCTTTTAAGGTGCAATCTTCTTCTCTTTTTTATATGTTATGTGTATGCAGCATATTTTCAGTCTCTTTTATAATTGAGATTGACGCCATGTTGGATTATCTTTTTATAATATGTCTTCTCTTCTGTTTCTGGTTTATTATAAGTATAACCTATGTTGTCTAATGAATATTATTTATGTTTATTTTGAAGTCTTTATGAATGTCTGACATATTTCGTCTGATTTTTAATATACATTGTAACTCATACTTGTGAGAGTCTTCAGTCTTGGCTGAAGAGTTATGGAAATAGGTTCTAATGGACTTTTTACTTTTAATAGCTGCTCACATGACTTCTGCTCTTCTGTTATATAGGAAAAGAATTTAGTTAGTCTATCTAAAGCCCTCTGATGGCGCTGGATTAGAGAATTAGACTGGGAACTAGGATTCCCAGGTTCATATCCGGGCGCGGCTGTGATGGGCTTTATTACAAGGAGCCCGGATAGCTCAGTCAGTTGAGCATCAGACTTTAATCTGAGGGTCAAGGGTTCAAGTCCTTGTTTGGGAGATCGCTTTAACATTGGTTCAGGCGACATCTTTTCAACTAGCAATATGCCTTCTTTCTACTTTTCTACAGGGTAGCACTGCTGTAGCATGGTGGTTAGCTTCCCTGCTTTGTGTGCAGGAGGACATGGGATTTTCATGTTGGGTGATTCTGGAAAAGTGTTCTCTAGTTCCATCTACAAAAGTATGTTTCCTAGGGACAATCATAGATTCCCTGTTCATGAATATTTCCTGGTAAAGGTTAGAAAATCCACTCTTCTTGCTTCCTGCATTTCTCTCCAGTCTGCTTTTTCGTCCATCAGTAGCTCAATGCATTGAGGTAATTGTTCTGATGGTGGCTTCCATAGACATCATTCCTTTTGCTTGGTTCCATATGTGACCGCTGCAGCTTTGCATGCTCCGTCAATGGAACAATTACCATTCAGATTTATCACAGAGGATATATCTGGACCCCCTAACAGGAGACTCTTTTGTGATGGTTTTCATCCAGTCGGACAATATCACCTCAGTGGCTTACAGCAACCACCATGGAAGGACTCTGAGTTCATTGGCCATGAAGGAGGTGACGCTCTTTCTGCAGTGGACGGAAGCTCACAACTGTCTCCTATCTGTCATCCACATTCTAGGAGTGGACAATTGTGAGGCAGATTTTCTGAGCATACAGACTTTTCATTCCGGGGCGTGGGCTCTATATCCAGAAATGTTCTTTGAGATAACCCTCAGGTGGGGGGGTCCTGATTTGGTTCTGATGGCATCCCGGCAAAAGACAAGGTTCCAAAGTACGGTTTAAGGTCAGGAGATCTTCAGACCGTTCTGATAGATGCTCTAGCTGTTCCTTGGATTTTCTCTCTGGCATATCTGTTTCCTGAAGCTGACTGCTTGGAGATTGAACGCCTAGTTCTGTCCAGACATGGGTTTTCGGAAGCAGTCATTGATCCTATGCTTCAGGCTCGTAAACCTGTTACTCGCAAGATTTTCACAAGGTATGGTATAAATACCTTTATTGGTGCAAAGCTAAGGGTTTCTCATGGAGTCGGGTAAGGATTTCCTGAATTTTATCTTTTTTCTTCAGGATGGCCTGGAGAAAGGTTTGTCAGTCAGTACTCTGAAGGGTCAGATTTCTGCACTGTCTATTCTTTTGCACTAACGTCTGTCAGATTTGCCAGATGTTTAAGCTTTAGTTCAGGCCCTGGTCAGAATCAGGCCAGTGTTTCATCCTGTTGCTCCTCCTTGGAGCCTTATTCTAGTTCTTAATGTTTTGCAGCAGGCTCCATTTGAGCCGATGCATATTGTTAAGTTATCTTGGAAGGTTTTGTTTCTCCTTTTTCTTCAGCTCGCAGAGTTTGAGCTTTCAGCTCTGCAGTGTGATTCACTGTACCTTATCTTTCATGCAGATAAGGCGGTCCTTTGTCCTAACTTGGGTTTTTTCCCCTAAGGTAGTGTCGGATCAAAACGTTAATCTGGAAATTGTAGTTCCTTCTTTTTGTCCTAATCCTTCTTCTCATAAGGATGTTGTGCATGCTCTAATGTTTTACCTTCAAACTTCTAAAGATTTAAGGCAGAAGGCCATTTCTACTACTCTTTCCCTCTGGTTAAGAAGTATCATTCGTTTAAGAGAATTAAGTATTATTCCACTAGGGCTGTCTCCTCTTCTTGGACTTTAAAAAATGTAGCTTCTGTGGAACAGATTTGCAAGGCGGCCACATGGTCATATATGCATACTTTTTCCAAATTCTACAAATTTGTTACTTTTGCCTCGGCTGAGGCTTCTTTTGGGAGAAAGGTTCTTCAAGTGGTGGTGCCTTCTGTTTAGGTCATCCTGCCTTTTTTCTCCCTCCCTGTTCATTCTGTGTTCTCTAGCTTGGGTATTGGTTCCCACTAGTAATTGGAATGGCGTTCTGGACCCTCCATGTCATAGGAAAGAAAACAAAATGTATGCTTCTCTGATAAATTTCTTTCCGGACATGGAGAGTCCACGACCCCGCTCTCTTTTTAATTATAATTTGGGAGTTTTTTTTAGTAAACCTTAGGCACTTTATCACCCTTGTGTTTCTTCTTGTTCTATTTTCCTTCAGCTGAATGACTGGGAGTTATGGGTAAGGGAAGTTACACTTAACAGCCTTGCTGGGGTGCTCTTTGCCTCCTACTGCTGGTCAGGAGTTGAATATCCCACTACTAATTGGTTGTGGACAATCCTTGTCTAGAAAGAGAGAAATTTATCAGGTAAGCATAAATGTTGTTTTTGTTTTCTTTCATGGTGAGAGTCCACAAGTCATCACACATGGAAATCGGAATTAAGGTAGGAAAATCTGATTGGCTGATTGAATCAGCCAATCAGATTCAAGTTCAATCCGATTGGCTGATCCAATCAGCCAATCGGATTGAACTTGAATCTGATTGGCTGATTGAATCAGCCAATCAGATTTTTCCTACCTTAATTCCGATTGGCTGATAGAATCCTATCAGCCAATCGGAATTCGAGGGACGCCATCTTGGATGACGTCACTTAAAGGAACCTTCATTCGTCGGGAGTCGCCGGAAGAAGAGGATGGATCCGCGTCGGCTGCTTCAAGATGGTCCCGCTCCGCGCCGGATGGATGAAGATGGAAGGCGCCGCCTGGATGAAGATGTCTACCGGTCCGGATGTCCTCTTCTTGCCAGATAGGATG
This sequence comes from Bombina bombina, assembly GCF_027579735.1. Taxonomy (NCBI): domain Eukaryota; kingdom Metazoa; phylum Chordata; class Amphibia; order Anura; family Bombinatoridae; genus Bombina; species Bombina bombina. Next base: position 1,147,993,815 of record NC_069502.1, on the reverse strand, counting down.
AAGACTTCGGACCCTCTTCTGGAACTCTTCTTGCCGGATAGGATGAAGACTTCGGACCCTCTTCTGGACGGATCGGTAATACCCGGCGTGGTGAAGATAAGGTAGGGAGATCTTCAGGGGCTTAGTGTTAGGTTTTTTTAAGGGGTGTTTGGGTTAGATTAGGGGTATGTGGGTGGTGGGTTGTAATGTTGGGGGGGTATTGTATGTTTTTTTTTAAATGCAAAAGAGCTGTTTTCTTTGGGGCATGCCCCGCAAAAGGACCTTTTAAGGGCTGGTAAGGTAATAGAGCTGTTAACTTTTTTTTTTTAGAATAGGGTAGGGCATTTTTTTATTTTGGGGGGCTTTGTTATTTTTTTAGGGGGCTTAGAGTAGGTGTAATTAGTTTAAAATTCTTGTAATCTTTTTTTATTTTTTGTAATTTAGTGTTTGTTTTTTTTGTAATTTAGTTTAGTTGATTTAATTGTAGGTAATTGTAGATAGTTTAGTTAATTAATTTATTGATAGTGTAGTATTAGGTTTAATTGTAACTTAGGTTAGGATTTATTTTACAGGTAATTTTGTATTTCTTTTAGCTAGGTAGTTATTAAATAGTTAACTATTTAATAGCTATTGTACCGAGTTAAAATAAATACAAAGTTGCCTGTAAAATAAATATAAATCCTAAAATAGCTACAATATAATTATTCGTCATATTGTAGCTATATTAGGGTTTATTTTACAGGTAAGTATTTAGCTTTAAATAGGATTAATTTATTTAATAAGATTTATTTTATTTCGTTAGATTTAAATTATATTTAATTTAGGGGGGTGTTAGTGTTAGGGTTAGACTTAGCTTTAGTGGTTAATACATTTATTATAGTAGCGGCGAGGTCCGGTCGGCAGATTAGGGGTTAGTAAGTGTAGTTAGGTAGCGGCGACGTTGGGGGGGGCAGATTAGGGGTTAATAAATATTATGTAGGTGTCGGCGATGTTAGGGGCAGCAGATTAGGGGTACATAGGGATAATGTAGGTTGCGGCGCTGTGCGGTTGGCAGATTAGGGGTTAAATATTTTTATTAGAGTGGCGGCGATGTGGGGGGAACCTCGGTTTAGGGGTACATAGGTAGTTTATGGGTGTTAGTGTACTTTAGAGCACAGTAGTTAAGAGCTTTATAAACCGGCGTTAGCCCATAAAGCTTTTAACTCCTGGCTTTTTTCTGCGGCTGGAGTCTTGTCGTTAGAGTTCTAATGCTCACTTCAGCCAAGACTCTAAATACCAGCGTTAGAAAGATCCCATTGAAAAGATAGGATACGCAATTGACGTAAGGGGATCTGTGGTATGGAAAAGTCGCGGCTGGAAAGTGAGCGTTAGACCCTTTCCTGACTGACTCTAAATACCAGCGGGCGGCCAAAACCAGCGTTAGGACCCCTTAACGCTGGTTTGGACGGCTAACACAGAACTCTAAATCTAGGCAAATGTGTTTAACCTTATAGACAGTGTAGCTTACTTCCACATAGAGGCGATAATCTCAACCTCTAAAAAAAAAAAAAGAAACCGTAAAAGGAGAATGGGAAGGAGCGCCACAAAAGGGAGCTGGATACACACCGATATATTTGAAATACACAATTTTTTAATGACAATATAAAGACACTAAAAAGAAATAAAAATAAGTCAATAATACCACTGGTGGTGTACACCGTTATAAAAGACACAATACTAATAGTATGAATCTGGAAAAAAGCTATTTATACATGAAACGCGTTGATGAGTCAACGTAATAGTCTACAACCTATTTGCTGTTTATCAGAGCACTCTAAAAAGCTAAGTAAACTTATCTAAGAATTTGTTGGGGACAAAAAAAAGCCAGTAATCGGCTAATTTCATTGGTCTGAAACACATCACGCGACTTGGACGTCACACTTACGCCAAAAGCGAACAGCCAGGTGATGCTGAGTGTTTGGCGTGAAGGAAAGTCGTGATTACAGTATACAGGCAAGCGGAGAAAGTTTTACTTTCGGATTTCGTAGAGTCCCTTTTCATACTATGGACTTTCATTCTTCTTAGCACACCGCACTTTTTTTTTTTTTTTAAAAACGGCATTAATGGACTGTCTCCTATACACCTAAGGATCATATACAGTACTAACGGTTGTAACACTCTATACCCGTAACAAAGCTTCACGGACTCAACACAGAAATCGGTGTAAATGAGAGATCTATTTGTTTTATATATTGGATTCTATCTGACCAGAATCGAAACCATCGTCAGTGTTAGAAGAAACAAGATTCAGCTGATACTGTTAAGATCCGGTATTCAAAAATCTGAACCTTACTATAAGCAGTACATCCCTTAGTTGGTTATAGGTTTTATTACTAGTTTTTATCATTATTAGTATTGTGACTTTTATAATATTGTACACCACTGGTGGTTTTATTCACTTTTATTTTTATTTCTTTTTATATTGTCATTAAAAATTGTGGCGCTTCTTCCCATTCTTCTTTTACTATAAAATGTTCTTTGTTCTCTTGCTATCTTTATTTAAAAAGCAGGAATGTAAAGCATAGGAGCTGGACCATTTTTAGTTCAGAAGCTGGTTTATGATTGCTTATTGGTGGTTAAATGTTAGCCACCAATAAGCAAGCACTATCTATGGTGCTGAACCTAAAATGGGCTGACTCCCAGAGAACGAATAAAAATTGATAAGAGAAGCAAATTGGAAAGTTGCTTAAAATTGCATGCTCTATCTGAATTATTAAAGAAAAAAATTGGGTTTAGTTTTCCTTTAAGTCCCAAATCCAAGTGCATATTATGCCTTAGAGTGACTTACCCAATTTGGGCTTAATTCTGATTGCTTGTAATTGGAAAGCTCATACAATCCCAACTACACAAGTATGGTTGATCAATGCCTTTAAAAACCTTGCCACTAAAGTATATTATTTTAGACTTAAAGTGTTGGTAAATCCTAGCATTTCAAAAACGCTAGGATTTATTAGCGCTAAAAAGGAAGGTGACCTTCATTTATGAGTTTATTGGCTAAGAGGTGGAAACGTCACCTCATTGTAAAAAATTATCTGTACCCGAGGCGCTCAATTTAGCAGTGCAGCTGCCGCAAAATAAATACAGTTTGTTTTAAACTCATGAATGAAGGTTGCCTTTATTTTTAGCACTGGTAAATCCTAGCATTTCTAAAACGCCAGGATGTACCATCACTTTAACCCTTTAGTGACCAGACCATTTTTCAATTTTCTTACCGTTTGGGACAAGGCCTATTTTTACATTTATGCAGTGTTTGTGTTTAGCTGTAATTTTCCTTTTACTCATTTACTGTACCCACACATATAATATTTTTCTCGCCATTAAATTGACTTTTTAAAGATACCATTATTTTCATCATATCTTATAATTTACTATAAATTTTTTTATAAAATATGAAAAAATGGAAACACACTTTCTCTAACTCTGACCCCCAAAATTGGTTACATATCTACAACCACCAAAAAACACCCATGCTAAATAGTTTCTTAATTTTGTCCTGAGTTTAGAAATACCCAATGTTTACATATTCTTTGCTTTTTGCAAGATATAGGGCAATAAGTACAAGTAGCACTTTGCTATTTCCAAACCATTTTTAAAAACAATTAGCGATAGTTACATTGTAACACTGATATCTGTCAGGAATCCCTGAATATCCCTTCACATGTATATATTTTTTTTAGTAGACAACCCAAAGTATTGATCTAGGCCAATTTTGGTATATTTCATGCCACCATTTCACTGCCAAATGCGATTAAATAAAAAAAAATCATTCACTTTTTCACAAACTTTAGGTTTCTCACTGAAATTATTTACAAACAGCTTGTGCAATTATGGCACAAATGGTTGTAAATACTTCTCTGGGATCCTCTTTGTTCAGAAATAGCAGACATTTATGGCTTTGGCATTACTTTTTGTGTAATTAGAAGGCTGCTAAATGCCGCTGCGCACCACACTCGTGTTATGCCCAGAAATTAAGGGGCTAATTAGGTAGCTTGTAGGGTTACTTTTAGCGTAGTTTTAGTTTAGAGATCACTTCCCACCCCCTGATACCTCCTTGACCCCCCCCCCCCCAAACAGCTCTCTTCCCTCCCCCACCTCACAATTGTCACCGCCATCTTAAAGGGACATGAAACCCAAATTTTTTATTTCATGATTTAGAAAGAGCATACAATTATAAACAACTTTCTAATTTACTTCTATTATCTAATTTGCTTCATTCTCTTGATATTCTTTGCTGAAAAGCATATCTAGATATGCTTAGTAGCTGCTGATTGGTAGCTGCACATAGATGCCTCCTGTGATTGGTTCACCGTGTGCATTGCTATTCATTAAAGTATATATAAAGAATGAAGTAAATTAGGTAATATAAGTAAATTGGAATGTTGTTTAAAATTGTATTCTCTACCTTAATCATGAAAGAAAATGTTTGGGTATAGTGTCCCTTTAAGTATTGGCAGAAAGTCTGCCAGTACTAAAATAAAAAGCTTTTTTTTTTTATATATTTTTTTATTCATTTATTCTGCAGTGTTGGATCCCCCCTTAGCCCCCAACCTCCCTGATTCCCTCCCCTATTTGTCACCATCTTGGGTACTGGCAGCTGTCTGCCAGTACCCAGTTTGCTAAAAACAATTTTCTGTAGTGTAGCTGGACCCCCTCCCAGATCCCTTTCTTAACATATATTAACCCCCCCCCTTTCCCTCTCCCTCCATCCCATCATCTTCAATGCATTTGTTAATGTACTAGCACACTCCTGCATGCACTCCCAACCACTTGCGCGCACCGGATATAAAGGACCAGGAAGTGATCCAGAGATGGACTGTCTCCCTGCTATGGCTCCCACCCACCAATGATCGGCACCATCGCTGGCCGATGCAGAGAGGGCGCTCCCTGCATTGGTGGGTAAAAAAGGTATTTCTTTCATGTAATTAGCAAGAGTCCATGAGCTAGTGACGTATGGGATATACATTCCTACCAGGAGGGGCAAAGTTTCCCAAACCTCAAAATGCCTATAAATACACCCCTCACCACACCCACAAATCAGTTTTTACAAACTTTGCCTCCTATGGAGGTGGTGAAGTAAGTTTGTGCTAGATTCTACGTTGATATGCGCTCCGCAGCAGGTTGGAGCCCGGTTTTCCTCTCAGCGTGCAGTGAATGTCAGAGGGATGTGAGGAGAGTATTGCCTATTTGAATGCAATGATCTCCTTCTACGGGGTCTATTTCATAGGTTCTCTGTTATCGGTCGTAGAGATTCATCTCTTACCTCCCTTTTCAGATCGACGATATACTCTTTTATATATATATATATATATATATATATATATATATATATATATATATATATATATATATATATATATATATATATATATATATATATATATATATATATACCATTACCTCTGCTGATTTTCGTTTCAGTACTGGTTTGGCTTTCTACAACATGTAGATGAGTGTCCTGGGGTAAGTAAGTCTTATTTTCTGTGACACTCTAAGCTATGGTTGGGCACTTTTTTAATAAAGTTCTAAATATATGTATTCAAACATTTATTTGCCTTGACTCAGGATGTTCAACATTCCTTATTTTCAGACAGTCAGTTTCATATTTGGGATAATGCATTTGAATCAATCATTTTTTCTTACCTTAAAAATTTGACTTTTTCCCTGTGGGCTGTTAGGCTCGCGGGGGCTGAAAATGCTTCATTTTATTGCGTCATTCTTGGCGCGGACTTTTTTGGCGCAAAAAATCTTTTCTGTTTCCGGCGTCATAAGTGTCGCCGGAAGTTGCGTCATTTTTTGACGTTCTTTTGCGCCAAAGATGTCGGCGTTCCGGATGTGGCGTAATTTTTGGCGCCAAAAGCATTTAGGCTCCAAATAATGTGGGCGTCTTATTTGGCGCTAAAAAAATATGGGCGTCGCTTTTGTCTCCACATTATTTAAGTCTCTTTTTTTCATTGCTTCTGGTTGCTAGAAGCTTGTTCTTTGGCATTTTTCCCATTCCTGAAACTGTCATTTAAGGAATTTGATCAATTTTGCTTTATATGTTGTTTTTTCTCTTACATATTGCAAGATGTCTCACGTTGCATCTGAGTCAGAAGATACTTCAGGAAAATCGCTGCCTGGTGCTGGAACTACCAAAGCTAAGTGTATCTGCTGTAAACTTTTGGTAGCTGTTCCTCCAGCTGTTGTTTGTATTAAATGTCATGACAAACTTGTTAATGCAGAAAATATTTCCTTTAGTAAAGTACCATTACCTGTTGCAGTTCCATCAACATCTAATGTTCAGAATGTTCCTGATAACATAAGAGATTTTGTTTCTGAATCCATTAAGAAGGCTATGTCTGTTATTCCTCCTTCTAGTAAACATAAAAAGTATTTTAAAACTTCTCTTTATCCAGATGAATTTTTTAATGAACATCATCATTCTGATTCTAATGATTCTTCTGGTTCAGAGGATTCTGCCTCAGAGGTTGATGCTGATAAATCTTCATATTTATTTAAAATGGAATTTATTCGTTCTTTACTTAAAGAAGTACTAATTGCATTAGAAATTGAGGATTCTGGGTAATCTCCAAGATTCTGAAGGAATGCTCGTTTGTTCTGATGGTAGCTCCAGCATGGCCTCACAGGTTTTGGTATGCGGATCTTGTCCGGATGGCTTCTTGCCAGCCGTGGACTCTTCCGTTAAGACCAGACCTTCTGTCGCAAGGTCCTTTCTTCCATCAGGTTCTCAAATCCTTAAATTTAAAGGTATGGAGATTGAACGCTTGATTCTTGGTCAAAGAGGTTTCTCTGACTCTGTGATTAATACTATGTTACAGGCTCGTAAATCTGTTTCTAGAGAAATATATTATAGAGTCTGGAAGACTTATATTTCTTGGTGTCTTTTTCATCATTTTTCTTGGCATTCTTTTAGAATTCCGAGAATTTTGCAGTTTCTTCAGGATGGTTTGGATAAAGGTTTGTCTGCAAGTTCCTTGAAAGGACAAATCTCTGCTCTTTCTGTTCTTTTTCACAGAAAGATTGCTAATCTTCCTGATATTCATTGTTTTGTACAAGCCTTGGTTCGTATAAAACCTGTCATTAAGTCAATTTCTCCTCCTTGGAGTTTGAATTTGGTTCTGGGGGCTCTTCAAGCTCCTCCGTTTGAACCTATGCATTCATTGGACATTAAATTACTTTCTTGGAAAGTTTTGTTCCTTTTGGCCATCTCTTCTGCCAGAAGAGTCCCTGAATTGTCTGCTCTTTCTTGTGAGTCTCCTTTTCAGATTTTTCATCAGGATAAGGCGGTGTTGCGAACTTCTTTTGAATTTTTACCTAAGGTTGTGAATTCCAACAACATTAGTAGAGAAATTGTGGTTCCTTCATTATGTCCTAATCCTAAGAATTCTAAGGAGAAATCATTGCATTCTTTGGATGTTGTTAGAGCTTTGAAATATTATGTTGAAGCTACTAAGTCTTTCCGAAAGACTTCTAGTCTATTTGTCATCTTTTCCGGTTCTAGAAAAGGCCAGAAAGCTTCTGCCATTTTTTTGGCATCTTGGTTGAAATCTTTAATTCATCATGCTTATGTCGAGTCTGGTAAAACTCCGCCTCAAAGGATTACAGCTCATTCTACTAGGTCAGTGTCTACTTCCTGGGCATTTAGGAATGAAGCTTCGGTTGATCAGATTTGCAAAGCAGCAACTTGGTCTTCTTTGCATACTTTTACTAAATTCTACCATTTTGATGTGTTTTCTTCTTCTGAAGCAGTTTTTGGTAGAAAAGTACTTCAGGCAGCTGTTTCAGTTTGAATCTTCTGCTTATATTTTTCATATTAAACTTTATTTTGGGTGTGGATTATTTTTCAGCGGAATTGTCTGTCTTTATTTTATCCCTCCCTCTCTAGTGACTCTTGCGTGGAAAGATCCACATCTTGGGTAGTCATTATCCCATACGTCACTAGCTCATAGACTCTTGCTAATTACATGAAAGAAAACATAATTTATGTAAGAACTTACCTGATAAATTCATTTCTTTCATATTAGCAAGAGTCCATGAGGCCCGCCCTTTTTTGTGGTGGTATGATTTTTTTGTATAAAGCACAATTATTCCAATTCCTTATTTTTTATGCTTTCGCACTTTTTTATCACCCCACTTCTTGGCTATTCGTTAAACTGATTTGTGGGTGTGGTGAGGGGTGTATTTATAGGCATTTTGAGGTTTGGGAAACTTTGCCCCTCCTGGTAGGAATGTATATCCCATACGTCACTAGCTCATGGACTCTTGCTAATATGAAAGAAATGAATTTATCAGGTAAGTTCTTACATAAATTATGTTTTTTTGCTCTGTCTGAATTGCAAAAGTGTTTATTTCATATCCCTTTTTAAAGTCATGGTAATCGAAACGTTAAAAAAAACCAAAAAAAAAAAACCCTCAAACGTTAGGATTTACCATCACTAATAATAAACTGGATTTTCACTGATCACTTATTAAAAAAGGGTGCTAAACTCAACATGTCTGTTCCGTAGCACCTCGTTAAAGGCAACGCCTACGGCCGCCCACGGCACAACCCTCTTCTCTCAATGAGGTGACATTTCTACCTCTAAACCAATAGCTGTGCTTGTCATCTGACAGTGTTCTGTATGCTAACATGGCTATTGGTTAAGAGATGAAAACGTCACCTCATTGGTAAAAAGCGATGTGCTGTAGGCGGCCAGAGGCTCTGGCTTTAGCAAGCTGTTGCAACACAGACAGCGTGAGTTTAGCACAATTTAACTTTTTAAAAACTCAGATTATCCATGACTTTAAAGAAAATTACAATGGGACTGATATAGTTTCTTTGCAGGTGGTAGCGCTATGGACATAGGTGGTATGTAAAAACTATTACAGGGATTAAATGGGGAGAGAGGGTCCTGCCGAGAGTTGCACTGTTGTAGTCGGCTCTTATGAAGGTGAAATACAAACAGCTGGGCTCATAGGCTTACATGCTATAGGGTTTTAGGGTATAGCAGTGGAGATAGGAAGGTTAGTGTAGGTTGTAAGCGTTCCTGAATAGTAGTGTCTTCAGGGAGCACTTGAAGCTATTAAAACTAGTGGAGATTCTTGTGGAGCAAGGTAGAGAGTTCCATAAGATGAGAGCCAGTCTGGAGAAATCTTGTAGATGGCAACGTGAGGAGGAGAGTAGGAGATCATGATCAGAGCTAAGGGGACGGGAGGGAGAGTATCTAGAGACAAGGTCTGAGATGTAAGGGGGAGCAATGCAATTGAGGGCTTTGTGTGTCAGAGTGAGAATTTTGTGTTTAATTCTGGAGGCAAGAGGAAGCCAGTGAAGGGATTGTCAGAGAGGTGCGGCAGATGAAGAGCGACGTGCAAGGAAGATGAGCCTGGCAGAGGCATTCATTATGGATTGTAAAGGAGCTAGGAAGACCAAAGAGGATAGAGTTGCAGTAGTCGAGGCGGGAAAGGATGAGAGAGTGGATTAAAATCTTTGTTGTGTCTTGTGTAAGGAAATGTCTAATTTTAGCAATGTTTTTAAGATGGAAGCGGCAGGCTTTAGCCAAGGGACTGAATGTGAGGAGTGGAGTGAAAGAAAGATCTGAGTCAAGTGTGACCCCAAGACATCGGGCATTTGAGGTTGGGGGTAATGATCGAGTATCAACAGTTATCGAGACGTGGGGGTAGGAGATTTTGGAAGAAGGGGGGAAAATAAGGAGCTCAGTTTTGGAGAGCTTTAGCTTTAGCTTGAGGTAGTGCAAGGACATCCAAGATGAGATATGAGAGAGACAGTTAGTGACACGGGTTAGCAAGGAAGGAGATAGTTCTGGTGCAGAGAGGTAGATTTGGGTATCGTCGGCATACAAATAATAATGAAACCCATGTGACTTTATTAAGGAACCTAGTGAGGACTTGTAGATTGAGAAGGGGACCGAGGACAGAGCCTTGCGGTACCCCAACAGAAAGTTGTAACGGTGCAAAAGATACCCCAGAGAAGGCTACACTTAAGGTACGGTTAGAAAAATAGGAAGAGAACCAAGAGAGAGCTGTGTCACAGATGCCGAAGGATTGGAGGATATGAAGCAAAAAAGGTGGTCGACAGGACAGAGAGACTGGGATTTTATTAAGATGTTAAATTTAACTTTTTTGCATTGTATTAGAGGACTCTTATGCACCACATTGAGTATCCCCAAAATGTTATTTCATGATTTGGATAGAACATACAATTTCAAACAACTTTCCTCTTTACTTCTATTTTTAAATTTGCTATATTCTCTTGCTATCCTTTGCTGAAGGAACGGCATTGCACTACTGGCAGCAAGATGAACACATCTAGTCAGCCAATCACAAATGTATGCAGGCACCGATCAGCAGCTAGCACCCACCAGTGTAGGATATGTGCGTAATGTTTTTCAACAAGGGTCTCTAAGAGAACAAAGCACATTTAAAAATAGAAGTGAATTTAAAAGTGTCTGTCTTAAGATTATTTGCTTTATCTGAATTATGCAAGTTTAATTTTGACTTCAAACATATCCAGTGTAAGTGGCGTGTGGAAGCCCAACTAGCACCCAGACTATGCACCAGAGTCGTGACAGTGTCAGCGCAAAAGAACACTGAAAAAGAGGACTTGGTGGTTAACCTGAGAGCTATGGAATACAGAGTTTAACTGGTGATCTGTCCCCCTCCCTGATGATTAATGTAAGCCATTGCTGTGACATTGTCTGACTGGAATCAAAGAAAAGATTCCTGTGTGAGGAAAGGCTAACTCTGGAGAGCCTTTAAAATTGGAAATAGTTCCAGAATATTTATGGGTAACCTCACCTCACGAGGAGACCATGCTCCCTGTGCTCTCTGCACCCCAGCCTTACAGGCTGGCATGAACATCACTACCCACATTGGCTGAAGAAGAGAGGCCCCCTAAACCAAGGAATGGTGAGTTTACAGACTGTCTTGTCCTGGTGAGTTTACAGACTGTCTTGTCCTGTGATCTATCAGGATCCTCTGCAACAGATCCTTGTGATCCCCATGTCATTGATGCAGCATCTGCAATTTGAGGGCCCAAAAACAAAATATTGAAAATAGAACAGCATCTGAGGAAGAACTCGTATAGGAAAAGGCTTTCTGATTCTTAGGTTGCTGAAAGAAGCAACATCGTCCTGCGGATCTACTCTTACCCATTCCTTTTTGTTTTGGGAAAAATCTTTACAGTAAATTTTTGTCTTGGGACAAAACAAAGCTCCTTTTACTCCCAGTGACTGTAGCAATAATAGCACCAGTCCTGGCTCAACCAGATTTCCCCTGAAATGGAAGAGAACATAATCTGCGTTTACAAACCATAGCAGCAGACCAAGAATGAAGCCACAAATCTTGTCTATATTAAATGGCTAAAGCAGCATTTTTGGCATTAATGTCAATCATTTTCACTGCTGCATCACAAATAAAGATATTTGCATTATTATGCGAACTGAAGGTGAGCAGTTTCCACAGGAACAAGTTCAGAAAGTTTGTCAAACCAACCAGCAGTAGCAGCAGCTACACAAACAACTCTAGTGGCAGGCTTAAAGAGACAGTATACACTCATTTTTATATAACTGCATGTAATAGACACTACTATAAAGAATAAGATGCACAGATACTGATATAAAAAATCCAATATAAAACTGTTTAAAAACTTACTTAGAAGCTCTCAGTTTAGCTCTGTGGAAAAGGTATCTGGAGCTCCCCCCTCCCCCTTCTTTTGCATATGAAAAGACCCTTTACACAAACAGGAGCAAGCTGGAGAAGGTAGCTGACGGTATTCACATAAAACTTTGGGGCTTGGTTAGGAGTCTGAAAATCAGAGCAATGTTATTTAACAATAAGCAAAACTATAAAAAAAATAATAAAAAACCCTTTATGGGCTATATAAATAGATAATCTACAAAACATTTATGCAAAGAAAAAATGAGTGTATAATGTCCCTTTAATCATAGAACCTCCAAGCTGAAAAGATTGTCTATAAAAACCCTCTAGTTTTCTATCCAAAAGATCCTTAAAAGAGAAACCATCCTACAAATGAATAGTCATATGCCTGGCAAGAGTGGAAAATTTCTGCACCCACCTTAGAAATAGTTACCCATAGCTTCATAATGGTAGAAGGGAGATTGAAGATATATTTAAACTTAGCAGACAGAACAAATGAACTACCTAGCTTCAGCATCTGCCATTCCTTTGAAATGTGTTCAGAAACCTGAATCAGGCACAGGAAAAGAAGGCGGCTGCTTAGGAGCAGGAAAATCCTATACTTCTAAAGCAATTTAAAACTTTCCCATAACAAAGTATAAATATGATCAAGCCTGAAATAAAAGGACACATCCTCAGCCATAACAGCAAGGTTCTGAGACTCAGAAAGACCTTCATCTGAAGAATCGCCTGTCATAAACACTTCTATCATGGTTAACTTAAAAGTTGCAGCTCCAAAGGGAAGTCCCTGATCAGCTAAAGGCCAAAGAAGGATCACCTTCCAATCCTTACATTCATCTAGGCGTAACAGCTGAAGGTATAATGTTAAAGGGACAGTCAAGTCCAAAAAAAACTTTCATGTTTCAAATAGAACATGTAATTTTAAACAACTTTCCAATTTACTTTTATCACAAATTTTGCTTTGTTCTCTTGGTATTCTAAAGCTAAACCTAGGAGGTTCATATGCTAATTTCTTAGACCTTGAAGGCCGTCTTTAATCTGAGGGCATTAGTTCATGTGTTTCATATAGATAACATTGAGCTCATGCACGTGAATTTACCATGGAGACAGCTCTGATTGGCTAAAAGGCAAGTCTGTCAAAAGGACTGAAATAAGGGGCAGTCTGCTGAGGCTTAGATACAAGGTAATTACAGAGGTGAAAAGTGTATTATTATAACTGTTGGTTATGCAAAACTGGGGAATTGGTAATTAAGGGATTATCTATCTTTTAAAACAGCAAAAATTCTGGTGTTGACTGTTCCTTTAACTCTTCTTTAAAAGGGATATGAAACCCAAATTTTTTCTTTCATGATTCAGAAAGAACCAGCAATCGGCAAGTGCTACCCAGGTGCTCAACCAAAAATGGACCGGCTCCTAAGCTAACATTCCTGCTATTCAAATAAAGATACCAAGAGAACGGAGAAAAAAATTTTATGCTCAATCTGAATCATGAAAAAAAATTCATATTCCTTTAATAGCAGAGTGAGTATACTTACCTAGGAGCAACCTTGATAAGGAAGAAATTAATTCACAGGCAGTGCAGCAAAACCCTGTTTTGAGTTAGAAATATATTCAGCACTAAAGTGACACACCTGAGAATCTTTACAAAACAAACACAAGCTGGAAGGAATTAAATTATCAGTGTATCTCTCTTCTAAAGGGCCAGCTGACAAACCAGAGGCTTGAGCTGAACTAGTTTGCTCCATAGTTACAGTAAGGAAATAGCTTAAAGGGATAGTAAACGCCACAAATGTTATTGTTTAAAAAGATAGATAATCCCTTTTATTTACCATTCCCCAGTTTTGCATAACCAACACTGTTATAGAAATAACATAATTTATGTAAGAACTTACCTGATAAATTCATTTCTTTCATATTGGCCAGGAGCTAGTGACGTATGGGATATACAATCCTACCACAAGGGGCAAAGTTTCCCAAACCTCAAAATGCCTATAAACACACCCCTCACCACACCCACAATTCAGTTAAACGAATAGCCAAGTAGTGGGGTTATAAAGAAAGGAGTAAAAAGCATCAACAAAGGAATTTGGAAACAATTGTGCTTTATACAAAAAATCATAACCACCATAAAAAGGGTGGGCCTCATGGGCTTTTGCCAATATGAAAGAAATTAATTTATCAGGTAAGTTCTTACATAAATTATGTTTTCTTTCATGTAATTGGCAAGAGTCCATGAGCTAGTGACGTATGGGATAGTAATACCCAAGATGTGGAACTCCACAGAAGAGTTACTAGAGAGGGAGGGATAAAATAATAACAGCCATTTTCTGATGAAAAAAAATAATCCAGAACCCAAAATATAAGTTAATTCTCATAATGAAAAAAGAAAAAACTTAAACATAAGCAGAGGAATCAAACTGAAACAACTGCCTGAAGAACTTTTCTACCAATAACTGCTTCTGAAGAAGCAAATACATCAAAACGGTAGAATTTTTAATAAATGTATGCAAAGAAGACCAAGTTGCTGCTTTGCAAATCTGATCAACTGAAGCTTCATTCTTAAAAGCCCATGAAGTGGAGACTGATCTAGTAGAATGAGCTGTAATAATCTGAGGCAGGGCCTGACCCGACTCTAAATAAGCCTGATGAATTAAAAGCTTTAACCAAGATTCCAATGAAATGGCAGAAGCCTTCTGACCTTTCCTAGAACCAGGAAAGATAACAAATAGACTAGAAGTCTTCCTGAAATCTTTAGTAGCTTCAACACAATATTTCAAAGCTCTTACCACATCTAAAGAATGTAAGGATCTCTCCAAAGAATTCTTAGGTTTAGGACACAAAGAAGGGACAACAATTTCTCTATTAATGTTGTTAGAATTCACAACCTTAGGAAGAAATTTAACCCCTTAATGACCGGACCATTTTTCAATTTTCTTACCCTTAATGACAATGGCTATTTTTACATTTCTGCAGTGTTTGCGTTTAGCTGTAATTTTCCTCTTACTCGTTTACTGTACCCACACATATTATATACCGTTTTTCTCGTCATTAAATGGACTTTCTAAAGATACCATTATTTTCATCATATCTTATAATTTACTAAAAAAAAATTATAAAATATGAGGAAAAAAATGGAAAAAAACACACTTTTTCTAACTTTGACCCCCAAAATCTGTTACACATCTACAACCACCAAAAAACACCCATGCTAAATAGTTTCTAAATTTTGTCCTGAGTTTAGAAATACCCAATGTTTACATGTTCTTTGCTTTTTTTGCAATTTATGGGGCAATAAATACAAGTAGCACTTTGCTATTTCCAAACCACTTTTTTTCAAAATGAGCGCTAGTTACTTTGGAACCCTGATATCTGTCAGGAATACCTGAATATCCCTTGACATGTATATATTTTGTTTTAGAAGACATCCCAAAGTATTGATCTAGGCCCATTTTGGTATATTTCATGCCACCATTTCACCGCCAAATGCGATAAAAAAAAAAAAAGTTCACTTTTTCACAAATTTTGTCACAAACTTTAGGTTTCCCACTGAAATTATTTACAAACAGCTTCTGCAATTATGGCACAAATGGTTGTAAATGCTTCTCTGGGATCCCCTTTGTTCATAAATAACAGACTTATATGGCTTTGTGGTTGCTTTTTGGTAATTAGAAGGCCGCTAAATGCCGCTGCGCACCACACATGTTTTATGCCCAGGAGTGAAGGGGTTAATTAGGGAGCTTGTAGGGAGCTTGTAGGGTTAATTTTAGCTTTAGTGTAGTGTAGTAGACAACTCCAAGTATTGATCTAGGCCCATTTTGGTATATTTTATGCCACCATTTCACCGCCAAATGCGAGCAAATAAAAAAAAAAACTTTACATTTTTCACAATTTTAGGTTTCTCACTGAAATTATTTACAAACAGCTTGTGCTATTATGGCAGAAATTGTTGTAAAAGCTTCTCTGGGATCCCCTTTGTTCAGAAATAGCAGACTTATATGGCTTTGGCGTTGCTTTTTGGTAATTAGAAGGCCGCTAAATGCTGCTGCGCACCACACGTGAATTATGCCCAGCAGTGAAGGGGTTAAATTAGGTAGCTTGTAGGGAGCTTGCAGGGTTAATTTTAGAGATCAGCCTCCCACCTGACACATCCCACCCCCTGATCCCTCCCAAACAGCTCTCTTCCCTCCCCCACCCCACAATTGTTACCGCCATCTTAAGTACTGGCAGAAAGTCTGCCAGTACTAAATAAGAGTTTTTTTTTTTTTTTAAATAAAAATTATAAAATATTTTAGTTGTGATGGACCCCTGCCTTAGCACCAACCTCCCTGATCCCCCCCTCCAGCTCTCTAACCCTCTCCCCTACCTAATTACCGCCATCTTGGGTACTGGCAGCTGTCTGCCAGTACCCAGTTTGGCCCCACTGGCCAAACTATTTAAATTTTATTTATAACTTTTATTTGTATTTTTTATACAAATTTATTTCTGTAGTGTAGCAGCCCCCCCACAATACCCCCACCCCCTCCCCCTCCCAGATCCTTTTATATGTATATATCCTTCATTGGTGTCAGTGTGGTAATGCGCGCACGCGCATCTACGTGCACGCGCGCACCCGTGCACGCGCACGCATCGTGCACGCGCGCGCACACGCTCCCTCCTCCCACTGGGCAAAGGCACCATCGGCACCATCACTACCGGTGCAGAGAGGGCCACAGAGTGGCTCTCTCTGCATCGGAGGCTTGTAAAGGGGTATTGCAGGATGCCTCCATATCGAGGCATCACTGCAATACCCTCAGAGCTGCTGGAAGTGATTGTGATCACTTCCAGCACTCTGTTAGACAACTGACGTACCAGGTACGTCCATTGTCATTAACTGCTTGTTAATGCATGACGTACCTGGTACGTCAGTTGTCATTAAGGGGTTAAATGAAGGCCCGCAAAACTGCCTTATCCTGATGGAAAATCAGAAAAGGAGATTCACAAGAAAGAGCAGAAAATTCAGAAACTCTTCTAGCAGAATAGATGGCCAAAAGGAACAACACTTTCCAAGAAAGTAGTTTAATGTCCAAAGAATGCATAGGCTCAAACAAAGGAGCCTGTAAAACCTTCAAAACCAAATTAAGACTCCAAGGAGAAGAGATTGATTTAATTACAGACTTGATACGGACCAAAGCCTGTACAAAACAGTGAATATCAGGAAGCTTAGCAATTTTTCTGTAAAATAAAACATATCAGAGATTTGTCCCTTCAAGGAACTTGCAGACAAACCCTTATCCAAACCATCCTGAAGAAACTGTAAAATTCTAGGAATTCTAAAAGAATGCCAGGAGAATTTATGAGAAGAACACCATAAAATATAAGTCTTCCAAACTCGATAATAAATCTTCCTAGAAACAGATTTACAAGCCTGTAACATAGTATTAATCACTGAGGCAGAGAAACCTCTATGACTAAGCACTAGGCGTTCAATCTCCATACGTTCAAATTTAATGATTTGAGATCCTGATGGAAACAAAACCTTGAAACAGAAGGTGTGGCCTTAATGGAAGTGGCCAAGGTTGGCAACTGGACATCCAAACAAGAATCGCATATTAAAACCTGTGAGGCCATGCTGGAGCTATCAGCAACACAAACGATTGTTCCATGATGATTTTGGAGATCACTCTTGGAAGAAGAACTAGAGGCAGGAAAATATAAGCAGGTTGGTAACACCAAGGAACTGTTGACGCATCCACCGCTTCCGCCTGAGGATTCCTGGACTTGGACAGGTACCTGGGTAGTTTCTTGTTTAGATGGGAAGCCATCAGATCTATTTCTAGAAGACCCCACATCTGAACAATCTGAGAAAACACATCTGGATGGAGCGACCACTGCACCGGATGTAAAGTCTGATGGCTGAGATAATCTGCTTCCCAATTGTCTATACCTGGGATATGAACCCGCAGAAACTAGACAGGAGCTGGATTCCACCCAAGCAAGTATCCAAGATACTTCTTTCATAGCTTGGGGACTTTGAGTCCCACCCTGATGATTGACATATGCCACAGTTGTGATATTGTCTGTCTGAAAACAAGTGAACGGTTCTCTCTTCAACAGAGACCAAACCTGAAGAGCCCTGAAAATAGCACGGAGTTCTAAAATATTGATTGGTAACCTCGCCTCTTTAAATTTCCAAACCCCTTGTGCTGTAAGAGATCCCCAGACAGCTCCCCAGCCTAAAAGACTTGCAACTGTTGTGATCACAGTCCAGGTTGGACAAACAAAAGAGGCCCCTTGAACTATACGATGGTGATCTAACCACCAAGTCAGAGAGAGTCGAACATTGGGATTTAAGAATATTAATTGTGATATCTTTGTATAATCCCTGCACCATTAGTTCAGCATACAAAGCTGGAGAGGTCTCATATGAAAATGAGTAAAGGGGATCGCGTCCGATGCTGCAGTCATGAGACCTAAATCTTCCATGCACATAGCTACTGAAGGGAATGATTGAGACTGTAGGTTCCGACAAGCTGATTTTTTTTTTAATCGTCTCTTGTCTGTTAGATTCAGTGTCCATGACTCTGTCTCTATCTGGAAACCTAAAAAGGTGACCCTTGTCTGAGGAATCAAAGAACTTTTTGGTAAATTGATCCTCCAACCATGTCTTTGAAGAAACAACACTAATTGATTCATGTGAGATTCTGCAGAATGTAAAGACTGAGCTAGTACCAAGATATCATCCAAATAAGGAAACACCGCAATACCCCGTTCTCCGATTACAGAGAGTAGGGGCAACAAATTGGTAATGCTTGTCTAGAAAAGAGAATCTCAGAAACTGATAGTGGTCTGGATGAATCGGAATATGAAGATATGTATCCTGTAAGTCTATTGTGGATAATGCCCTTGCTGAACAAAAGGCAGAATAGTCCTTATACTAACCATTTTGAAAGTTGGCACTCTTACAGAACAATTCAAAATTTTCAGATCCAGAACTGGCGTGAATGAATTTTCTTTCTTTGGGACAATGAATAGATTTGAATAAAACCCTGTTCCTGAAATGGAACTGCTGGTATGATTACCCCTGAAATCTCCAGGTCTGAAACACACTTCAGAAAAGCCTGAGCCTTTACTGGATTTGCTGGGATGCGGGAGAGAAAAAATCTTCTCACAGGAGGTCTTACTCTGAATCCTATTCGGTACCCTTGAGAGACAATACTCTGAATCCATTGATTTTGGACAGAATCTGCCCAAATGCTTTGGAAGAATCTTAATCTGCCCCCTACCAGCTGAGCTGGAATGAGGGCCGCACCTTCATGCAGACTTGGGGGATGACTTTGATTTCTTAAACGGTTTGGATTTACTCCAACTTGAAGAAGGTTTCCAATTGGAACCAGATTCTTTGGGGGAAGGATTAGGTTTCTGTTCCTTATTTTGTCGAAATTAATGAAAATGGTTAGAAGCTTTAGATTTACCCTTAGGTCTTTTATCCTGAGGCAAAAAAACTCCCTTTCCCCCCAGTGACAGCTGAAATAATCGAATCCAACTGAGTACCAAATAACTTATTACCTTGGAAAGAAAGAGATAATAATCTAGACTTAGATATCATGTCAGCTTTCCAATATGTGAGCCACAAAGCTCTTCTAGCTAAAATAGCTAAAGACATAGATTTAACATCAATTTTGATGATATCAAAAATAGCATCACAGATAAAATGATTAGCATGTTGAAGCAAGTGAACAATGCTAGACAAATCAGGATCCATTTCCTGTTGCGCTAAGCTTTCCAACCAAAAAGTTGATGCAGCTGCAACATCAGCCATAGAAATGGCAGGCCTGAGAAGATAGCCAGAATATAAATAAGCTTTCCTTAGATAAGATTCAAGTTTCCTATCTAAAGGGTCTTTAGAAGAAGTACTATCTTCCATAGGAATAGTAGTACGTTTAGCAAGAGTAGAAATAGCCCCATCAACCTTGGGGATCTTTTCCCAAAACTCCAATCTAACTGCTGTCAAAGGATACGATTTTTTAAACCTTGGAAAAGGAATAAAGAAGTACCAGGCCTATTCCATTCCTTAGAAATCATATCAGAAATAGCATCAGGAATTGGAAAAACCTCTGGAGTAACCACAGGAGGTTTATAAACAGAATTTAAATGTTTACTAGTTTTAATATCGAGGACTAGTTTCCTCAATATCCAATGTAATCAACACTCCTTTTAACAAACACCAATATACTGTATTTTAAATAAATAAGTAGATTTGTCAGTGTCAATATCTGAGGAAGGATCTTCTAAATCAGATAGATCTTCATCAGAGGAGTATAATTCAGTATGTTGTCAATCATTTGAAATTTCATCAACTTTATGAGAAGTTTTAAAAGACCTTTTACGTTTATTAGAAGGTGGGATGGCAGACAAAGCCTTCTGAATCGCATCAGCAATAACATCTTTTATATTCACAGGTATATCATGTACCTTAGATATTGAAGGAACAACAGGCATTGTACTATTACTGTTGAACACATTCTCTGCATGTAAAAGCTTATCATGACAACTATTACATACCACAGCTGGAGATATAAATAAATTTACAACAAATGCACTTAGCTTTGGTAGAACTCTTATCAGGCAGCAGGGTTCCAACAGTGGTTTCTGAGACAGGATCAGATTGAGACATCTTGCAAATGTAAGAGAAAAAAAAAACATATAAAGCAAAATTATCAATTTCCTTATATGGCAGTTTCAGGAATGGGGAAAAAATGCAAATAGCATAGCCCTCTGACAAAGAAAAAGGCAAGAGGCATATAGGAATGGGGTCTTAAATAATTAAAATGTTTGGAGCCAAGTATGATGCACAACACAAACTGAATTTTTTTTGGCGCTAACAACATCCGGAAATGACACACTCACGTCATTGAAGACGCAACCTTGTGAAAGGAACTTAGCGTCAACTAAGACGCTGGAAATTACGAATTTGCGTCATCGGAAGTACCTTTGCGCCAAAAAAAAATCTTTTTTTCCTAAATATGTTTTTTCCCAAATATGAAACTGAAAGTCTGCAAATCTAAATATACATAAAGCTGACTCATGACAAATATAAGTACAATACATATATTTAGAACTTTATATATCGTCGATCTGAAAAGGGAGGTAGGAGATGAATCTCTACGACCGATAACAGAGAACCTATGAAATAGATCTCCCGCAAGGAAAACTATTGCATTCAATAGGTAATACACTCGACGTCCCTCTGACATTCGCTGTGCTCTGAGAGGAATCGGGCTTCAAAATGCTGAGAAGCGCATATCAATGTAGAATCTAAGCACAAACTTACTTCACCACCTCCATAGGAGGCAAAGTTTGAAAAACTGAATTGTGGGTGTGGTGAGGGGTGTATTTATAGGCATTTTGAGGTTTGGGAAACTTTGCCCCTCCTGGTAGGATTGTATATCCCATACGTCACTAGCTCATGGACTCTTGCCAATTCTTGCAAATTACACTACCTCCTTATCTCAGATCTTTTGACAGACTTGCATTTCAGGCAATTAGTGCTGAATCTTAAATAACTTCACGCATGAACTAATGCCCTCTAGCTGTGAAAAGCCCTTAGCGCGCTTGTGTTACTGGTGAGCCCTAAACCCAAAAAACCCAGAGGATACATGATGATTATAGTACCGGTGAGAGAAATAGACTACAGCTGTGCAGTATCTTCTGAGTGAGAACTCTAAAGCTGACAAAGCTAAATTTAAAGGGATGGTAAAAACTTCTTAAAGGGATACTGAACCCAAATTTTGTCTTTCATGATTCATATAGAGCAGTGTTTTTCAACCAGTGGGCCGTGGCACACTAGTGTGCCGTGAGAGATCCTCAGGTGTGCCACGGCAGACTGACAACAGTGTGACATATTTTTTAAACTTTGCTTGTTTTTTACTCCCAGTGCAGGGGTAGTTTGTAGGAGGCATGGCATAACTGCACAATACATACAGTATGTGTGTGTTTGTGTGTATGTGTATATATATATATATATATATATATATATATATATATATATATATATATATATATATATGCTGTATTAGGCTACAATGTGTGATTTTTTTTTAAATTTTGGGATGGTGGTGTGCCACAGGATTTTTTAATGTAAAAAAGTGTGCCACGGCAAAAAAAAGGTTAAAAATCACTGAGATAGAGCACTGGTTTTTAAACCTGTCCTCAGGCCTCCCCAACAGGCCAGGTTTTCAGGATTACCTTGGATGTGATCAGGTAAAATAACCATGTTTACTAATCAGCTAGTTCAGATATCCACAAAATGTGGCCTTTTAGGAGGCCTGAAGACAGGTTTGAAAACCAGTGAGAGAGAGCATGCAATTGTAAGCAACTTTCTAATTTACTCCCGTTATCAATATTTCTTCGTTCTCTTTGTATCTTTATTTGAAGAGGCAGGATTTTTTGTTTTTTATATGTCTTTTTTTTTAATTTACCGATATTTAAATCTTTTTTTTTTTTTTTTTTATAGAAAACTAAACTGCTTTTTGAGGACAAATCTATCTAAATAACGTTTCTATTTAAGATAAATGATAATCTAAAGGTTATTCATCCTGAAATATAGATTAGTTTTAAATTAATAGCAAGATGATGTATATTCATAGCTGTAATGTTTTTTTTTTTGCTAAATGAATTCCATTAATCCAATCAAAATGTCATGCTGTCCTAGAGGTATCTGTCAGATTATTTTTGCCATTTTTTTTTCTTTATGATATTCTCACATATTATTGATTGTGTAGCTCTCAAAACTGTGACTTTGTATCTGAAGAAATAACGTAAAATAAACATACAGAGTTGAGAAAAAGACCTTAAAGGGACATAAACAAAACCTTTTTGGTTTCAGATGGAGCAAGACAATTTTCAAATTTACTTCTATTATCAAAGTTGCTTCATTCTCTTGGTATTCTTTTTTTGAAGGAAAGCAATACTCTACTGGGGCCTAGCTGAATACATTGGGTGAGATGGTGACAGTGAGCTCACAGTAGTAATGCATGCTTCTGAGCCTACCTGCATATGCCTTCCAACAATGGATACCAAGAAAATTAAGCAAATTAGATAAGGGAAGTAAATTGGCAAATTGTTAAAAATTGCATGTTCTTTCTGAATCATGAAGGTTTAATTTTTACTTTACTGTCCCTTTAATACCATTGCTTCCCTGCAAATCTATGTACATGGAATCAACCAAATAGAAGATTGTTTGGAGTGGAATAGATCTGCACAAGGACCTAAGTGTGAGGAGAGAGGGACATGTATTAAACATGAAATACAATGTTATTGTTTTAGTTAAATAAAACTATTTAAAATGTTATTATTAAGGTAATCATTATTTTTCTCCTTCCAATTAAGTACAGCTGGAAAGTTGATTGAATATGAATGATTAACTTATTAAACTGGAGATAGTTCACCCCAAATAGTTTAATTAATTTCACTTCAGCTGATCTATCTATGCATATCTAATGATACATAACCAAATCAGTAATGGTCTGATATAACTGGAAAAATAATCTGAAAAGTTATTTTAAAAACTAAAAACGCAATTTAAATCGGTCTTACTGACTACTGATTTAAATTGTAATTTAAATAATTTTGGTTTTAATCAAATCCACCCTGGGGCATGCAATATTAAACAACTTTCCAATTTACTTTTATCATAAAATGTCCTTTGTTCTCTTGGTATTTTTTTGTTGAAAGCTAAACCTAGGTAGGCTCATATGCTAATTTCTAAGCCCTTGAAGGCCGACTCTCATCTCAGTGTATTTTTTTCTCTCACAGCTATACAGTGCTAGTTCATGTGTACCATATAGAAAGCATTGTGCTCACTCTCGTGGAGTTATTTGGGTCAGCACTGATGGGCTAAAATGCAAGTCTGTCAAAAGAACTGAAATAAGGGGGCAGTCTGCAGAGGCTTAGATACAAGGTAATCACAAAGGTAAAAAGTATATTAATATAACCGAGTTGGTTATGCAAACCTGGGGATTGGGTAATAAAGGGATTATTTTTTTAAACAATAAAAATTCTGGAGTAGACTGTCCCTTTAATTTAGCAGCAGCAAATTGCTTCCAGTAGACAAACCCATCAAAAGCAGCACAAGCACAATGTCAAGGATCTTTCATAATTAAAGGATTACTTTCTGTTATCATTTTTAAGCTAAACAACTAACATATTAAAGTTAATAAACATTAATTAAAACCTACTGACCTATATTTTCTCCAAAACCAAGTTTCATAACGTTCTAAAAGTTATATCTTTTATTCGCCGATGATGTCACGTTATCCTGCCCACTATTTTCAGCACTGCATGTTCAAATTACTTAAACCAATAACTTTGTGTTTAAAGCGCCATTTTGAAACCTAGGTATTGTAAACGGATTGGTACAGAGCAAAGGATACCCACGGAGTGGGTTTGGAAAACAATTAAATTTGCAGACAAGATTTCTGATATACGGTAGAGATATGTTAATGAAATGCTATTGATAAAAAGTGTATTTGGGGTAGTTAGTTAGTAACAGGCATAGAAAATATTTACTTACAGTGGCCCTTTAACAGAATTTGACAACCCAGGGGATTAGTGGATCCCACAAGGAGCAGCACACTGTAGACCAGATGAAATTTTATTGCAACTTGCTCAAGCTGCTAAAGTATACGTGAATAATGCTCTCTCTAAATAGTTAATGTAACAAATAGTACCAGACAAGGTTGCCCATTATCTCCATTTCTTTCATGTAATTAGCAAGAGTCCATGAGCTAGTGACGTATGGGATATACATTCCTACCAGGAGGGGCAAAGTTTCCCAAACCTCAAAATGCCTATAAATACACCCCTCACCACACCCACAAATTAGTTTTACAAACTTTGCCTCCCGTGGAGGTGGTGAAGTAAGTTTGTGCTAGATTCTACGTTGATATGCGCTTCGCAGCAGGCTGGAGCCCGGTTTTCCTCTCAGTGTGCAGTGAATGTCAGAGGGATGTGAAGAGAGTATTGCCTATTTGAATTCAATGGTCTACTTCTACGGGATCTATTTCATAGGTTCTCTGTTATCGGTCGTAGAGATTCATCTCTTACCTCCCTTTTCAGATCGACGATATACTCTTATATACCATTACCTCTACTGATTCTCGTTTCAGTACTGGTTTGGCTTTCTACTACATGTAGATGAGTGTCCTGGGGTAAGTAAGCCTTATTTTCTGTGTGACACTCTAAGCTATGGTTGGGCACTTT
This sequence comes from Bombina bombina, assembly GCF_027579735.1. Taxonomy (NCBI): domain Eukaryota; kingdom Metazoa; phylum Chordata; class Amphibia; order Anura; family Bombinatoridae; genus Bombina; species Bombina bombina. Next base: position 1,147,968,903 of record NC_069502.1, on the reverse strand, counting down.
TATATAAAGTTCTAAATATATGTGTTTAAACATTTATTTGCCTTGATTCAGGATGATCAATATTCCTTATTTCAGACAGCCAGTTTCATTATTTGGGATAATGCATATGAATAAAACATTTTTCTTACCTTAAAAATTGACTTTTTTCCCTGTGGGCTGTTAGGCTCGCGGGGGCTGAAAATGCTTCATTTTATTGCGTCATTCTTGGCGCGGACTTTTTTGGCGCAAAAAATTTCTTTGTCATTTCCGGCCAAAAATGTCGGCGTCACCGGATGTGGCGTCATTCTTGGCACCAAAAGCATTTTGGCGCCAATAATGTGGGCTGCTTTTTTGGCGCCAAAAAAATGTGGGCGTCATTATTGTCTCCACCTTTTTTCTCACATTATTTAAGTCTCATTTTTTATTTGCTTCTGGTTGCTAGAGGCTTGTTCATTGGCATTTTTTCCCATTCCTGAAACTGCCTTTTAAGGAATTTGATAGATTTTGCTTTATATGTTGTTTTTTCTCTTACATATTGCAAGATGTCTCAGATTGACCCTGGATCAGAAGCTACTTCTGGAAAAACGCTGCCTGATGCTGGTTCTACCAAAGTTAAGTGTATCTGCTGTAAACTTGTGGTAACTGTCCCTCCGGCTGTAGTTTGTGATGAATGTCATGATAAGCTTGCTAATGCAGATAGTATTTCCATTAGTAATATTCCATTACCTGTTACTGTTCCATCAACATCTAATACTCAGGATGTTCCTGTTAATATAAGAGATTTTGTTTCTAAATCTATTAGGAAGGCTATGTCTGTTATTCCTCCTTCCAGTAAACGTAAAAGGTCTTTTAAAACTTCACATTTTTCAGATGAATTTTTAAATGAACATCATCATTCTGATTTGTCGGTTTCTGATGATGATTTTTCTGGTTCAGAGGATTCTGTCTCAGATATTGACACTGATAAATCTTCATATTTATTTAAAATGGAATTTATTCGTTCTTTGCTTAAAGAAGTCTTAATTGCATTAGAAATAGAGGAATCTGGTCCTCTTGATACTAAATCTAAACGTTTGAATACGGTTTTTAAACCTCCTGTAGTTATTCCAGAGGTTTTTCCCGTCCCTGATGCTATTTCTGAAGTAATTTCCAGGGAATGGAATAATTTGGGTAATTCATTTACTCCTTCTAAACGGTTTAAGCAATTATATCCTGTGCCATCTGACAGATTAGAGTTTTGGGACAAAATCCCTAAAGTTGATGGGGCCATCTCTACTCTCGCTAAACGTACTGCTATTCCTACGGCAGATAGTACTTCCTTTAAGGATCCTTTAGATAGGAAAATTGATTCCTTTCTAAGGAAAGCTTATTTATGTTCAGGTAATCTTCTTAGGCCTGCTATTTCTTTGGCTGATGTTGCGGCAGCTTCCACTTTTTGGTTGGAGGCTTTGGCACAACAAGTGTCAGATCATAATACTCATAGCATTGTTAAACTTCTTCAACATGCTAATAACTTTATTTGTGATGCCATCTTTGATATCATTAGAGTTGATGTCAGGTATATGTCTTTAGCTATTTTAGCTAGAAGAGCTTTATGGCTTAAAACTTGGAATGCAGATATGTCTTCTAAGTCAACTTTGCTTTCCCTTTCTTTCCAAGGTAATAAATTGTTTGGTTCCCAGTTGGATTCTATTATTTCAACTGTTACTGGGGGGAAAGGAACTTTTTTACCTCAGGATAAAAAATCTAAAGGTAAATATAGGGCTGCTAATCGTTTTCGTTCCTTTCGTCAGAATAAGGAACAGAAGCCTGATCCTTCCCCTAAAGGAACAGTTTCTGTTTGGAAACCATCTCCAGTCTGGAATAAATCCAAGCCTTTCAGAAAGCAAAAACCAGCTCCCAAGTCCACATGAAGGTGCGGCCCTCATTCCAGCACAGCTTGTAGGGGGCAAATTACGATTTTTCAAAGACATTTGGATCAATTCGATTCACAGTCTTTGGATTCAAAACATTGTTTCACAAGGGTACAGAATAGGTTTCAAGGTAAGGCCTCCTGCAAGAAGATTTTTTCTTTCTCGCATTCCAATAAACCCAGTGAAGGCTCAAGCATTTCTGAAATGTGTTTCAGATCTAGAGTTGGCTGGAGTAATTGTGCCAGTTCCAGTTCTGGAACAGGGTCTGGGGTTTTACTCCAATCTATTCATTGTACCAAAGAAGGAGAATTCCTTCAGACCAGTTCTGGATCTAAAAATATTGAATCGTTATGTAAGGATACCAACATTCAAAATGGTAACTATAAGGACTATTCTGCCTTTTGTTCAGCAAGGGCATTATATGTCCACAATAGATTTACAGGATGCATATCTGCATATTCCGATTCATCCAGATCACTATCAGTTTCTGAGATTCTCTTTTCTAGACAAGCATTACCAGTTTGTGGCTCTGCCGTTCGGCCTAGCAACAGCTCCAATGATTTTTTCAAAGGTTCTCGGTGCCCTTCTGTCTGTAATCAGAGAACAGGGTATTGTGGTATTTCCTTATTTGGACGATATCTTGGTACTTGCTCAGTCTTCACATTTAGCAGAATTTCATACGAATCGACTTGTGTCATTTCTTCAAGAACATGGTTGGAGGATCAATTTACCAAAGAGTTCATTGATTCCTCAGACAAGGGTAACCTTTTTAGGTTTCCAAATAGATTCAGTGTCCATGACTTTGTCTCTGACGGACAAGAGACGTCTGAAATTGGTTTCAGCTTGTCGAAACCTTCAGTCTCAATCATTCCCTTCGGTAGCCTTATGCATGGAAATTCTAGGTCTTATGACTGCTGCATCGGACGCGATCCCCTTTGCTCGTTTTCACATGCGACCTCTTCAGCTTTGTATGCTGAACCAGTGGTGCAGGGATTATACAAAGATATCACAGTTAATATCTTTAAATCCGATTGTACGACACTCTCTGACGTGGTGGACAGATCACCATCGTTTAGTTCAAGGGGCTTCTTTTGTTCTTCCAACCTGGACTGTGATCTCAACAGATGCGAGTCTGACAGGTTGGGGAGCTGTATGGGGGTCTCTGACAGCGCAAGGGGTTTGGGAATCTCAGGAGGCGAGATTACCAATCAACATTTTGGAACTCCGTGCGATTTTCAGAGCTCTTCAGTCGTGGCCTCTTCTGAAGAGAGAATAGTTCATTTGTTTTCAGACGTACAATGTCACAACCGTGGCATATGTCAATCATCAAGGGGGGACTCACAGTCCTCTGGCTATGAAAGAAGTATCTCGGATACTTGCTTGCGCGGAATCCAGCTCCTGTCTAATTTCTGCGGTTCACATCCCAGGTATAGACAATTGGGAAGCGGATTATCTCAGTCGCCAGACGTTACATCCGGGCGAATGGTCTCTTCACCCAGAGGTATTTCTTCAGATTGTTCAAATCTGGGGACTTCCAGAAATAGATCTGATGGCCTCTCATCTAAACAAGAAACTTCCCAGGTATCTGTCCAGATCCAGGGATCCTCAGGCGGAGGCAGTGGATGCATTGTCACTTCCTTGGAAGTATCATCCTGCCTATATCTTTCCGCCCCTAGTTCTTCTTCCAAGAGTGATCTCCAAGATTCTAAAAGAGTGTTTGTTTGTTCTGCTGGTGGCTCCAGCATGGCCTCACATGTTTTGGTATGGCTACTTGCCAACCTTGGACTCTTCCATTAAGACCAGACCTTCTATCGCAAGGTCCTTTTTTCCATCAGGATCTCAAATCATTAAATTTGAAGGTATGGAGATTGAACGCATGATTCTCGGTCATAGAGGTTTCTCTGACTCCATAATTAATACTATGTTACAGGCTCGAAAATCTGTGTCTAAGAAGATATATTATCGAGTCTGGAAGACTTACATTTCTTGGTGCTCTTCTCATCAATTTTCCTGGCATTCTTTTAGAATTCCTAGAATTTTTCAATTTCTTCAGGATGGTCTGGATAAAGGTTTGTCTGCAAGTTCTTTGAAAGGACAAATTTCTGCTCTTTCTGTGCTGTTTCACAGAAAGATTGCTAATCTTTCTGATATTCATTGTTTTGTACAGGCTTTGGTTCGTATAAAACCTGTCATTAAGTCAATCTCTCCTCCTTGGAGTTTGAATTTGGTTCTGGGGGCTTTACAAGCTCCTCCGTTTGAACCTATGCATTCTTTGGATATTAAATTACTTTCTTGGAAAGTATTGTTCCTTTTGGCCATCTCTTCTGCTAGAAGAGTTTCAGAGTTATCTGCTCTTTCTTGTGAATCTCCTTTTCTGATTTTTCATCAGGATAAGGCGGTGTTGCGGACTTCATTTAAATTTTTACCTAAAGTTGTGAATTCTCACAACATTAGTAGAGAAATTGTTGTTCCTTCATTGTGTCCTAATCCTAGGAATTCAAAGGAGAGATCTTTACATTCTTTGGATGTAGTAAGAGCTTTGAAATATTATGTTGAAGCTACTAAAGATTTTAGAAAGACTTCTAGTCTATTTGTTATCTTTTCTGGGTCCAGAAAAGGTCAGAAGGCCTCCGCCATTTCTTTGGCGTCTTGGTTAAAGTCTTTGATTCATCATGCTTATGTCGAGTCGGGTAAAACTCCACCTCAAAGGATTACAGCTCATTCTACTAGGTCAGTTTCTACTTCCTGGGCATTTAGGAATGAAGCTTCGGTTGATCAGATTTGCAAAGCAGCAACTTGGTCTTCTTTGCATACTTTTACTAAATTCTACCATTTTTATGTTTTTTCTTCTTCTGAAGCAGTTTTTGGTAGAAAAGTACTTCAGGTAGCTGTTTCAGTTTGATTCTTCTGCTTTAATTTCAGTTTTTTTCATTATAAGATTAAAACTTATTTTGGGGTGTGGATTATTTTTTCAGCGGAATTGGCTGTCTTTATTTTATCCCTCCCTCTCTAGTGACTCTTGCGTGAAAGTTCCACATCTTGGGTATTAATTATCCCATACGTCACTAGCTCATGGACTCTTGCTAATTACATGAAAGAAAACATAATTTATGTAAGAACTTACCTGATAAATTCATTTCTTTCATATTAGCAAGAGTCCATGAGGCCCACCCTTTTTTTGTGGTGGGTATGATTTTTTTTTGTATAAAGCACAATTATTCCAATTCCTTATTTTTATGCTTTCGCACTTTTTTTCTTATCACCCCACTTCTTGGCTATTCGTTAAACTGATTTGTGGGTGTGGTGAGGGGTGTATTTATAGGCATTTTGAGGTTTGGGAAACTTTGCCCCTCCTGGTAGGAATGTATATCTCATACGTCACTAGCTCATGGACTCTTGCTAATATGAAAGAAATGAATTTATCAGGTAAGTTCTTACATAAATTATGTTTTTTTATGTTCTTACCTTAAAAATATTAGCATTAGATATAAGAAATAAAACAAAGTATTCAAAGGATCGATATTGGCAGTGAGACATACTAAATATTTTGATGCACAGATTATATTTTTTAACAGTTGAAAAACCAACATGTTCTGTTCATGGAATTTTACAAGAAAATTTGAAAACCGACACTGCTTTTAAAAATTTTCAGTGACAACATTTTTTTTTTATATTAACTGCTTAATATCCATTCATATGGCAAAAAAGATTTAAAGAAATAAAATACATTTGTCATTGAACTAATAACAGTAGGTACTATTACAGGCAATGGAATAATTTAATAACAACCTTTATGTACATATAAATAATACAAATATACCCAAACTGGTCAGATATATGCTGTTTGTCTATTATAATCAAGAACCTGAAAATAGATTTTTGCTGTTTTGCTCAAAGGTGAAATTTTAACAATTTTTTTAATATAAAATAACAATTAAAGGTTATTATTAATGTAAATTTTTGTGATACAAGAACCAATACAAATACTTAATCAACCTCTTCCTGCCATTAGGATGTTCCATGCCATCCTAACTGCGCTGGGCTTTAGCACCATTAGGACGGCATATACCATCCTAGCCGTTTGGCTGTCCTGAAACAAAAGCCACTTACTATATCGGATTGCAAGCTGGAGGGAGTGCCTAGCGTCATAGGCACTCCCCCTGACCCGATCCCATCATTGAAATCACATATCGTGTGATTTCAATTTTTACTTTGTTCCGATACAGAGAAATGAATCCCGGCAGGAAGGGATTAAACATATATGTTAAATGTGAACTGGGAGATAATTTAGAACCCATAGATTGGATTTTCAAAAGACCAGGAAAATTATCTATTTCTGCTAAATGCAATAAATTACTTAAAGGGACATTGAACCCAAATTTTTTCTTTCGTGATTCAGATAGAACATGCAATTTTAAGCAACTTTCTAATTTACTCCTATTATCAATTTTTCTTCGTTCTCTTGCTATCTTTATTTGAAAAAGAAGGCATCTAAGCTATTTTTTTTGGTTCAGCGCTCTGGACAGCACTTGTTTATTGGTGGCTGAATTTATCCACCAATCAGCAAGAACAACCCAGGTTGTTCACCAAAAATGGGCCGACATCTAAACTTGCATTCTTGCTTTTCAAATAAAGATACCAATAGAATGAAGAAAATTTGATAACAGGAGTAAATTAGAAAGTAGAAAGTTGCTTTAAATTGCATGCTCTATCTGAATCAATTTGGGTTCAGTGTCCCTTTAACACAGAAATGTAATTAACTTCTTCTTGGCTTACAAACAAACTAAAAGAAGGTAATAATTAAAATTATACTTTATATTCAATTAGTAATTACAATGTTTTATTTTTAAAGATGAAATTTTTAATTGGACCAAAAATAAAATGAAATATTATACACAAGTACTTTGTTTCTGCGCTACTGTCTAGCGCTATTCCCTCCATTGCTTATAATGGTGCTCGCCATGAAGTTGGTGTGGAACCAGCAAGAAAATAAAGGGTATTTGTTTTCCTTTTTCTACATGAACAAATGATTGAGGTAAATTGTTGTTGCTTTTTTTTTTTTTTATCCCCTAAAACGTTTCTTCATTATAATCCTCAAATAATTCTCCTTGTATAACTATTATTCTGTGAAGTTTATTAATAATAATAATAATAATAATAATAATATAATATATAATAATTATATATAAATAAATGTAATGAATAGTAATTTGAATATTTAAATTTGTTTGGAAAAATATAACCACTAATTAACGTATTGTATGTAAAGCACAATCCTGAAATGGCTCAATCTAAACATCAACAAAAAAAACCCAAAAAACTGAAATTGATGTTTAAAATCAATTAATGCAAAAGAATTAAAGCTGCTTACACACAGCGTGAGAAATGGCTCAACAGTGAAAGGGGATAAAATGATTTAAAAATAAAACCTTACATTCATGACAGTTCTCACACAGATGAGAGAAACCAGGGAATTTTCTTAATGAAAAATTGAATTGTACACCCCCTCCCAATTTCTTGTTGATTCAGTAAGTACTGGAATGTGAGTTGTGAATTTCTAATAGTAGTGAGGGATTTTTTTATACTAGGCGATAAGCAGTCTATGTTTAAAAAATCCAAACCCCCAAGCTAATTTTACTAAAAAATAAAAAATTACAGAAAAAAATAAACAAAGCTATCCAAAATAAAAAATTTAAACCTAAACTAATACCCCTATAAAAATAAAAAATCCCCCCCAAAATAAAAACACCCCCTAATCTAATATTATACTACCAATATATAGGGCCTTTTGTAGGGCATTGCCCTAAGTTAAACAGCTCTTTTACTTACAAAAATGACCAATTACCCCCTAAGAGTAAAACCCCTCACCCAACCAACCCCCCAAAATAAAAAAAAAACTAACACTAAAAAAACCTAAACTACCCATTGCCCGTAAAGGGGCATTTGTATGGGCATTGCCCTTAAAAGAGCATTCAGCTCTTTTACTGCCCTTAAAAGGGCAATCAGCTCTTTTATAGCTCATTAAATCCCTAATCTTAAAAATAAAAATACTCAAAAATAAAAAAAAAATCCTAAAACTAAACCCCAAATAGGTACTTACCGTTCCTGAAGTCTAGCAGAGAAGGTCTTCTTCCAAACGGCTCCGTCATCTTCTATCTTCATCATGTGCAAAGATGGCGCGGATCTGGAGCAGCGGTTCTCAGCGGCGTGGAGGGTCCTCTTCATCCGATCTCCGGCGTACACTGAAAATTGAATGCAAGTTACCACATTCAATTTGGGGTAACTTGCATTCTTCAAAATATCCAATAGGATTAGAGCTACTGAAATCCTAATGGCTGTTCAAATCAGCCAATGAGATTTCAGTAGCTCTCATCCTATTGGCTGATTTCAAAATTTCAGCCTATAGGAATGCAAGGTACCCCAATAAATATGGGATACCTTGCATTCAATCATCAGTGTGCGACGGACGATCGCATGAAGAGGAGCCTCCACGCCGCTGAAGACCGCCACCGCTGAGAACCTCTGCTGAGGATCCGTGCATCGGGGGAAGCCTACTCTTCTATCTCCGGATGAAGATAGAAGATAATGGAGCTGCCTGGAAAAAAGACCTCCACCGAACTTCAGTTTGTGGCTTAGTTTTAGGATTTTTTAATTTTTTTAATGGGCTGTAAATGAGCTGAATGCCCTTTTAAGGGGAGTAAAAGAGCTGAATGCCCTTTTAAGGGCAATGCCCATACAAATGCCCCTTTAAGGGCAAAGTGTGGTTTAGGTTTTTTTAGTGTTAGGTTTTTAATTTTGGAGGGTTTGGTGGGTGGGGGTTTTTACTGTTAGGGGGGACTTATTATGTTTTTTAAACGTAAAAGAGCTGTTTAACAGGGCAATGCCCTACAAAAGGCCCTTTTAAGGGCTATTGGTAGTTTAGTTTAGATTAGGGGGTGTTTTAATTTTCACAGGGATTAGGTTACATTTTTTTTTCATTATTTTGTTTATTTTTTTTCCTGTACATTTTAGAGTTTTTTTGTTGTCATTTTATATATTTTTTTGTAATTAAATGTTAGGTTTTTATTTAAGTGTAACTTTATATTGGGGTTAATTTAGGGGCTGTTAGGTTAGGGGGCTTTGTAATTAAATTAGTTTGTGTTGTGGGGGGTTGGTGGTTTAGGAGTTAAAGGGACTGTCAACACCAGAATTTTTGTTGTTTAAAAGAAAGATAATCCCTTTATTACTCATTCCCCAGTTTTGCATAACCAACACTGTGATAGAAATACACTTTTTACCTCTGTGATTACCTTGTATCTAAGCCTCTGCAAACTGTCCCCTTATTTCAGTTCTTTTGACAGACATCCATTTTAGCCAATCAGTGCTCACTCCTGGGTAACTTCACGTGCATGAACTCAATGTTATCTATATGAAACTCATGAACTAATGCCCTCTAGTGGTCAAAATGCATTCAGATTAGAGGCAGTCTTCAAGGTCTAAGAAATTAGCATATGAACCTCCTAGTTTTAGCTTTCAACTAAGAATACCAAGAGAACAAAGCAAAATTGGTGATAAAAGTAAATTGGAAAGTTGTTTAAAATTACATTCTCTATTTAAATCATGACATTTTTTTTGGACTTGACTGTCCCTTTAATAGGTTAATTAGGTTTATTGCGATGTGGGGGTTTGGCGGTTTAGAGATTAATAGGTTAATTAGGTTTATTGCGATGTGGGGGTTGGTGGTTTAGGAGTTAATAGATTAATAAGGTTTATTGTGATGTGGGAGGTTGATGGTTTAGGGGTTAATATTTTAATTATGTTATTTGTGGATTAGGTGTTAATTACTTTATTATTTCTTTCATGTAATTGGCAAGAGTCCATGAGCTAATGACGTATGGGATATACAATCCTACCAGGAGGGGCAAAGTTTCCCAAACCTCAAAATGCCTATAAATACACCCCTCACCACACCCACAATTCAGTTTTACAAACTTTGCCTCCTATGGAGGTGGTGAAGTAAGTTTGTGCTAAGATTTCTACGTTGATATGCGCTTCTCAGCATTGTTGAAGCCCGATTCCTCTCAGAGTACAGCGAATGTCAGAGGGACGTGAAGGAAGTATCACTTATTGAATACGATGATTTCCCTAACGGGGGTCTATTTCATAGGTTCTCTGTTATCGGTCATAGAGATTCATCTCCTACCTCCCTTTTCAGATCGACGATATACTCTCAATTTACCATTACCTCTACTGATAACTGTTTCAGTATTGGTTTGGCTATCTGCTATATGTGGATGGGTGTTTTTTGGTAAGTATGTAGTTTATTACTTAAGACACCTCCGCTATGGCTTGGCACTTTATGCATTTATATAAAGTTTTAAATATATGTATTGTACTTATTTTTGCCATGAGTCAGGTTCATGTATTTCCTTCTGCAGACTGTCAGTTTCATATTTGGGGAATATAAACATTTTTTTAAGAAATTTTATTCTTACCTGGGGTTTAGTCTTTTTTTCAATTGACTACTTCTTGCAAATTGCGGGCGGTATTAGGGTGCGTCAAATGCTAAACTTTATTGTGTCATTCTTGGCGCGAGAATTTTTTTGGCGTGAAAAATAAGTCTATGACGCAACTTCGCATTTCTGGTGTCTTAGTTGACGCCGAAGCCTTACACGCGGTTGCGTCATTAGTGACGCGGGTATGTAATTTCCGGTTATTATTGGCGTCAAAAAAGTTTTCAGTTACGTTGTGCGTCATACTTGGCGCCAAATTTTTCATTATTTCAATACCCCACTGATGTTTGCCTCTTGCCTTTTTCACTATCAGAGGGCTATGCTATTTGCATTTTTTCCCATTCCTGAAACTGTCATGTAAGGAAATTGATAATTTTGCTTTATATGTTGTTTTTTCTTTTACATTTTGCAAGGTGTCTCAATCTGATCCTGCCTCAGAAGTTTCTGCTGGAACATTGCTGCCTAACATCGGTTCTACCAAAGCTAAGTGCATTTGTTGTAAGATTGTGGAAATTATTTTGCCGAATGTCATTTGTAATAGTTGTCATGATAAACTTTTACATGCAGATAGTGTGTCCATCAGTAATAGTACATTGCCAGTTGCAGTTCCTTCAGCTTCTAATGTACATGATATACCTATGAATTTTAAAGAATTTGTTTCTGATTCTATCCAGAAGGCTTTGTCTGCATTACCACCTTCTAATAAACGTAAAAGGTCTTTTAAAACTTCTCATTCAGTTGATGAAATTTCAAATGACCAACAACATAATAATTTATCCTCTTCTGATGAGGATCTATCTGATACAGAAGATCCTTCCTCAGACATTGACACTGACAAGTCTACTTATTTATTTAAAATAGAGTATATGTGTTCTTTATTAAAAGAAGTGTTAATTACTTTAGATATTGAGGTAACCAGTCCTCTTGACGTTCAGTCTAATAAACGTTTAAATGCTGTTTTTAAACTTCCTGTGGTTTCTCCAGGGGTTTTTCCTATTCCTGAGGCTATTTCTGATATGATTTCTAAGGAATGGAATAAACCAGGTACTTTTTTTATTCCTTCTTCAAGGTTTAAAAAATGGTATCCTTTACCAGCCAATTCTATAGAGTTTTGGGAAAAATCCCCAAAGTTGATGGGGCTATTTCTATTGCTAAACGTACCACTATTCCTATGGAAGATAGTACTTCCTTTAAGGATGCTTTAGATAGGAAGCTTGTGTCTTATATAAGGAAGGCCTATTTATATTCAGGTCATCTTCTCAGACCTGCAATTTCTTTGGCTGATGTTGTGGCTGCATCAACTTTCTGGTTGGAGAATTTAGCGCAACCAGAATTGGATTCTGACTTATCTAGCATTATTCACTTACTGCAATATGCTAATCATTTTATTTGTGATGCCATTTTTTGATATTATCAAAATTGATGTTAGATCCATGTCTTTAGCTATATTAGCTAGAAGATCTTTGTGGCTTAAATCTTGGAATGCTGATATGACATCTAAATCTAGATTACTATCTCTTTCTTTCCAAGGTAATAATTTATTTGGTTCTCAGTTGGATTCTATTATTTCAACTGTCACTGGGGGAAAGGGAGTTTTTCTGCCTCAGGATAAAAAACCTAAGGGTAAATCTAAGGCTTCTAACCATTTTCGTTCCTTTCGTCAAAATAAGGAACAAAAACTTAATCCTTCCCCCAAGGAATCTGTTTCCATTTGGAAACCTTCCTCAAATTGGACTAAATCCAAGCCATTTAAGAAACCAAAGTCACCCCCTAAGTCCACATGAAGGTGCGGCCCTCATTCCAGCTCAGCTGGTAGGGGACAGATTAAGGTTTTTCAAGGATATTTGGATAAATTCTATCCAAAATCAATGGATTCAGAGCATTGTCTCTCAAGGGTATCGAATAGGATTCAGAGTAAGACCTCCTGTGAGAAGATTTTTTTCTGTCGCGTATCCCAGCAAATTCAGTAAAAGCTCAGGCTTTCCTGAAGTGTGTTTCAGACCTGGAGTCTTCAGGGGTAATCATGCCAGTTCCTTTTCAGGAACAAGGTTTGGGGTTTTATTCAAATCTATTCATTGTCCCAAAGAAGGAAAATTTATTCAGACCAGTTCTGGATCTGAAAATTTTTAATTGTTATGTAAGAGTACCAACTTTCAAGATGGTGACTATAAGGACTATTCTGCCTTTTTTTCAGCAAGGACATTATATGTCCACAATAGACTTGCAGGATGCATACCTTCATATTCCGATTCATCCAGAACATTATCAGTTTCTGAGATTCTCTTTTCTAGACAAGCATTACCAATTTGTTGCTCTTCCATTTGGCCTAGCAACAGCTCCAAAAATCTTTTCAAATTTTCTAGGTGCCCTACTCTCTGTAATCGGAGAACAGGGTATTGCAGTGTTTCCTTATTTGGACGATATCTTGGTACTAGCTCAGTCTTAACGCTCTGCAGAATCTCACACAAATCAACTAGTGTTGTTTCTTCGGAAACATGGTTGGAGGATCAATTTACCAAAAAGTTTCTTGATTCCTCAGACAAGGGTCACCTTTTTAGGCTTCCAGATAGATTCAGTGTCCATGACTCTGTCTCTAACAGACAAGAGACGTTTAAAATTGGTTGCAGCCTGCCGGCACCTTCAGTCTCAGTCATTCCCTTCAGTGGCTATGTGCATGGAAGTTTTAGGTCTCATGACTGCAGCATCGGACGTGATCCCCTTTGCTCATTTTCACATGAGACCTCACCAGCTTTGTATGCTGAACCAATGGTGCAGGGATCATACAAAGATATCACAATTAATATCCTTAAATCCCAATGTACGACACTCTCTGACGTGGTGGATAGATCACCATCGTTTAGTTCAAGGGGCTTATTTTGTTCAGCCAACCTGGACTGTGATCACAACAGATGCGAGTCTTTCAGGTTGGGGAGCTGTTTGGGGATCTCTGACAGCACAAGGGGTTTGGAAATCTCAAGAGGCGAGATTACCAATAAATATTTTAGAACTCCATGCAATTCTCAGAGCTCTTCAGTTTTGGCCTCTGTTAAAGAGAGAACCGTTCATTTGTTTTCAGACAGACAATATCACAACAGTGGCATATGTCAATCATCGGGGTGGGACTCACAGTCCCCAAGCTATGAAAGAAGTATCTCGGATACTTGCTTGGGCGGAATCCAGCTCCTGTCTAATCTTTGTGGTGCATATCCCAGGTGTAGAAAATTGGGAGGCGGATTATCTCAGCCATCAGACTTTACATCCAGGGGAGTGGTCTCTCCATCCAGATGTGTTTTCTCAGATTGTTCAGATGTGGGGTCTTCCAGAGATAGATATCATGTCCTCTCATCTAAACAAGAAACTTCCCAGATACCTGTCCAGGTCCAGGGATGTTCAGGTGGAAGCAGTGGATGCGCTGACACTTCCTTGGTGTTATCATCTTGCTTACATTTTCCCGCCTCTAGTTCTCCTTCCAAGAGTGATCTCCAAAATCATCATGGAACAATTATTTGTGTTGCTGGTGGCTCCAGCACGGCCACGCAGGTTTTGGTATGCAGATCTGGTTCAGATGTCCAGTTGCCAGCCTTGGCCACTTCCGTTAAGGCCAGACCTACTGTCTCAAGGTCCGTTTTTCCATCAGGATCTCAAATCATTAAATTTGAAGGTATGGAAATTGAACGCTTAGTACTAAGTCATAGAGGTTTCTCTGAATCGGTGATTAATACTATGTTACAAGCTCATAAATCTGTCTCTATAAAGATTTATTATAGAGTTTGGGAGACTTACATTTCATGGTGTTCTTACATTTCATGGTCATTCTTTTAGAATTCCTGGAATTTTACAGTTTCTTCAGGATGGTTTGGATAAGGGTTTGTCTGCAAGTTCCTTGAAGGGACAAATCGCTGCTCTTTCTGTTTTATTTCACAGAAAGATTGCTATACTTCCTGATATTCACTGTTTTGTATAGGCTTTATTTCATATTAAGCCTGTCATTAAATCAATTTCTCCTCCTTGGAGTCTTAATTTGGTTCTGAAGGCTTTACAGGCTCCTCCATTTGAGCCTATGCATTCTTTGGACATTAAACTACTTTAGTGTTGTTCCTTTTGGCTATCTCTTCTGCTAGAAGAGTTTCTGAGCTATCAGCTCTTTCTTGTGAGTCTCCTTTTCTGATTTTTCATCAGGATAAGGCAGTTTTGTGGACTTCTTTTCAGTTTTTACCTAAGGTTGTGAATTCTAACAACATTAATAGAGAAATTGTTGTCCATTCCTTGTGTCCTAATCCTAAGAATTCTTTGGAAAGATCCTTACATTCTTTGGATGTAGTAAGAGCTTTGAAATATTATGTGGAAGCTACTAAATATTTCAGGAAGACTTCCAGTCTATTTGTTTTATATTCTGGTCCTAGGAAAGGTCAGAAGGCTTCCGCTATTTCCTTGGCTTCTTGGTTGAAACTTTTGATTCATCAAGCTTATTTGGAGTCGGGTCAGGCCCCGTCTCAGAGAATTACAGCTCATTCTACTAGATCAGTCTCCACTTCGTGGGCCTTTAAGAGTGAAGCTTCAGTTGATCAGATTTGCAAAGCGGCAACTTGGTCCTCTTTGCATACATTTACTAAATTCTACCGTTTTTATGTATTTGCTTCTTCAGAAGCAGTTTTTGGTAGAAAAGTTCTTCAGGCAGCTATTTCAGTTTGATTCTTCTGCTTTTAATTTAAGTTTTTTTCTTTCATTTATGAGAATAAACTTATTTTTTTGGGTTGTGGATTAATTTTTTCAGCGGAAAATGGCTGTTTTTATTTTTATCCCTCCCTCTCTAGTGACTCTTGCGTGGAGTTCCACATCTTGGGTATTGCTATCCCATACGTCACTAGCTCATGGACTCTTGCCAATTACATGAAAGAAAACATAATTTATGTAAGAACTTACCTAATAAATTAATTTCTTTCATATTGGCAAGAGTCCATGAGGCCCACCCTTTTTATGGTGGTTATGATTTTTTGTATAAAGCACAATTATTTCCAAATTTCTTTTGTTGATGCTTTCTACTCCTTTCTTTATCACCCCACTGCTTGGCTATTCGTTAAATTGAATTGTGGGTGTGGTGAGGGGTGTATTTATAGGCATTTTGAGGTTTGGGAAACTTTGCCCCTCCTGGTAGGATTGTATATCCCATATGTCACTAGCTCATGGACTCTTGCCAATATGAAAGAAATGAATTTATCAGGTAAGTTCTTATATAAATTATGTTTTTGCGATGTTAACTGTTTCAGTGTTTAATACTTTGTGCGGGAGGTTAGGGTTTTTTTTATACTTCGTGTGGGCATTAGGTTTTTAATTATTTCTTGCGAGCGGTTAGGTGTTTTTTATTTCTTGCAAGCGGTTACGTGTTTTTTCGTTGTTTCGTGCGGGCGATTGCTTGTTTTTTCTTTTTTTAAGGCTTCGTCTGCCTACGCTGCATCCAGGTGGATTCCGAAAATGGCAGGGTGGTGAGGATGCCTGCGCAACTGGCAACACCGACAGACACATTACAAACGCGATTATATATATATATATATATATATATATATATATATATATATATATATATATATATATATATATATATGTGTGTGTGTATGTTTTCATTATGTAAGTAGTGGATATGTTTGTAAAATCTATCTCAATATATAACAAAAGATTGTAATAACAAAACAAGTGAGACGAGCATACTACACACCAGTGGCTGCAAGTATACTATTGTGTATAAAACAGTCTGAAAAAAATTATGCAGAAAAACACTTTATCTTCTATCTACAAATAATAGTTTTACTTGTTACTTGTCTTTGTGTATATTACAAACAATGACAAATAACAAACTACTCCATTTTCTAAAAGCCAAACTTTACAGCAAAAGGGTCTAAAAAGAGAATAATCCTGAGTACTGAGTACCTAGGTCAGCAGCCAGGTAATCAATCTAGAGTTCAAGGTATAGGCGAGGATGAGACAACAACCACAACAATAATATAACAGTAACAACTTATATAGCGTTTTTCTCCAAGGTGGACTCAAAACCAATGAGCATAAACCAGCAAACATGCCAGGGGTTAGGATCAAAGGTGCAGGCCAGAAACAAGAATGCCAGGTCTTCCATAAAGAATAACCAAGCACCAGACTGGCATTGCCAGGGGCCTTTTTTGTAGCATTGTTAGGGCTCTGGTGTGCGCTAAAGAGAGTGTATGCTGTAGTGCTGTTAGAGCTCTGGTGTGCGCTAACGAGAGTGCATGCTGTAGCATTGTTAGGACTCTGTTGTGCGCTAAGAGAGTGCATACTGTAGTATTATTAGGGCTCTGGTGTGCACTAAAGAGAGTGCATGCTATAGCACTGTTAGGGCTCTGGTCTGCGCTAAAGAGAGTGCAGGCTGCAGCACTGTTAGGGCTCTGGTCTGCGCTAAAGAGAGTGCAGGCTGTAGCATTGTTAGGGCTCTGGTGTGAGCTAAAGAGAGTGCATGCTGTAGCATTGTTAGGGCTCTGGTGTGCGCTAAAGAGAGTGCATGCTGTAGCACTGTTATGGCTCTGGTGTGCGCTAAAGAGAGTGCATGCTATGCTATAGCACTGTTATGGCTCTGGTGTGTGCTAAAGAGAGTGCATGCTGTAGCACTGTTAGGGCTCTGGTGTGAGCTAAAGAGAGTGCATGCTGTAGCGCTGTTAGGGCTCTGGTGTGAGCTAAAGAGAGTGCATGCTGTAGCACTGTTAGGGCTCTGGTGTGAGCTAAAGAGAGTGCATGCTGTAGCACTGTTAGGGTTCTGGTGTGCACTAAAGAGAGTGCATGCTGTGCACTGTTAGGGCTCTGATGTGAGCTAAAGAGAGCTATTAATAGTATGTGCATTGTAAATTACTGCAGAAAGTCGACCAAAAAAGTTACTGGAAGCTATGAAAGGCACCTAAAATCTGTATTTGGTGCTTGGTTATTCTGCTGTGATTATCCTAGAGTTCTTATTCTCTCACCCCCCACCCTTCTGGTGTGACGTTGGACTGACTGCTTGACTACATTTTATGCCTGGCTACTTTGCTACTTACTTTTAGAACTGTGTATTTGACTATTCTTCTTGATCTCCCCTGTGCATCTCTAATTTGGTTAGGGACAAATCTTCTAGTTCTCGATTCCCAGCATGGTTCCTGACAACTCTGTATGTACCACTGTCAAGTTCCTATCCTCAAAACTACCAAGGTCATCCTATTTTATTTTTTCACTGTAAGAGCCATAAAATTGTGGAACTCATTTCCAAAGGAGGTAGCCAATACCTTAGATACATTTTAAAATTGTTTGGATACATTTCTGGCTAGAAACAGAATTCATGAATATGATTGCTTGTATTAAATGGATCACCTTTTAGTGGGATTCATTTAAACTCAATTGGTGCTTTTTTGTAAGTATATTTGATTTGTATACGTTGAACTCAATAGACCTCAGTCTTTTTTCAACCTCATCTACTATGTTACTCTTTTACTATTAAAATTCATATTAATAATGTGTATTGAAATTGGAATTAAAAATTCAAAACAGAGAAGAAGTCTGCCTGGAACGAACAGCAGTTCAATAGCTTGTTCTATGGCCCGGTTGCCACTGGGAGTAGCTTCTTTCTGCCCAATTGTGCTTTTCACAGAGAAAAACTTTCCTGTAGTATATCAGTCTGATCCCACTGACATAGTCCAACCCTGAAATACCAGGCAATTCTCCTCTGAAAAAGGAACATGGCAACCCCAGACGATCATTTTGGCCTTCTCTGGGCCTCGTCAGTGTGGTGCAGCCATATCCCTCTAAGCACATTAGGCAGGAAGTCCACGTCTGGTTTCCCCCATCACCCTTAGGGAGACTATCCCCAGGGTCATTTTACATATTCAAAACAGAAAGAGAAGCTGACAGCCAGGAACAAACAGCAGCTCAATAGCTTGTTCTATGGCCCGGTTGCCACCTGGGAGTAGCTTCTTTCTGCCCAATTGTGCTTTTGACAGAGGAAAACTTTTCTGTAGTATATCAGCCTGATCCTGCCGATTGGTATTTAAATATACAACAAAATGAAAATTTACATTATACAGGGAAAAAAAATCTTATTTAAGAAATGCAGAAAAATGTTTAATGTACACAGTGAAAATATGTTTTTAACCTACAACATAATTAGTAAAAAGCTATAACCAAGAATACAAAAATTAAAGTGTACTTTGCAAATTTTAGAGTTGTGCCCTAAGTGTCACAGTGCTATATACTGTACCCACCAATTTCTTTATATTCAAAATAAATATTACACTTGTTCAATATACAGTATGTATATGTATATATATATATATATATATATATATATATATATATATATATATATATATATATATATATATATGTGTGTGTGTGTGTGTATACACATACACAACACACAGAAAAAGTCTAGCACTCACTCACAAGCTCTCAGCTAAGATTAAAAGCAAAACTGGAAGAGTCAGTTACCGCATTTGGCCAAATGGGACAAGCCCAGGTACCACATCAAGGTCTCTTCCAAAAACTGGATCCCTAATACAGCCACACTTTTCTGTGTGTTGTATTGTCTGTTTTGTAATTTTCCCTATGGACCTGCACCCAGGCAGGCCCCGGGTTTAACTGCCTGTGACTCTGGAAATAGTGTAGCTTTAAGAGTGCTATAGCACCAAAAGCTGAGCCTGTTTAGGGGTCATGGGATGTGTACCCAGTCCGGTCTGAGAGTGCTGTCCCCTTTTCCTTGTTTTGCATATGCCCAGAGTGATTACATAAGTCTGTGAATCCTGACTTGGTCCCAATTTATTTAGGAGCTTGCATTTCTGTGCATGACTGCATTTGTGTGGCTGTATTAGGGACCCAGGTTTTCTTTCATGTAATTGGCAAGAGTCCATGAGCTAGTGACGTATGGGATATACAATCCTACCAGGAGGGTGAAAGTTTCCCAAACCTCAAAATGCCTATAAATACACCCTTCACCTTATCCACAATTCTGTTTTTACAAACTTTGCCTCCTATGGAGGTGGTGAAGTAAGTTTATGCATGATTTTTATGATTTCTTCTGTGATAAGCGCTTCTAAGCATTCTAAAGCCCAATTCCTCTCAGAGTACAGTGTTTGTCAGAGGGATGTGAAGAGAGTATCGCCTGTTTGATTTTATGGTTTTCCTTGCGGGAAATCTTTTCAAGGGTTCTCTGTTATCGGTCGTAGGGATTCATCTCCTACCTCCCTTTTAAGATCGATATACTCTTATATACCATTACCTCTGCTGATAGCTTTCAGTACTGGTTTGGCTATCTGCTATATGTTTGATGGGTGTCTTTTGGTAAGTATGTATCATTATTTTAAGACACTCTCAGCTATGATTTGGCACTTTATGTATTAATATAAAGTTTTAAATATATGGTTTTTACTTATATTTGCCATGAGTCAGGTCTATGAGTATTTCCCTTTGCAATCCAGCAGTTTCGTTATGGGAATCATGTTTAGAAAGTTTGTCTTACCTGGGATATAGTCTTATTTTCAATTTGACTTGTTTTTTCTTGGAAAACTTGCGGGCAAATTAGGCTCGCGAGGGCGCAAAATGATGTTATTTATTGCGTCATTCTTGGCACGAGAAAAATTTTTTGGGCACGAATGTGCGTCTGTCATGACGCAAGTTCATCATTTCCTGCGTCTTGGTTGACGCTAGGTTGTTGGTGCAAAATTGTGTTTGTTATGACGCGAGTTGCATAATTTCCGGATGTTTGTTGGCACCAAAAAATTTCTCAACTTCTTTTTGCGTTGTGCATCATACTTGGCGCCAAAAAAATTAGTTTTATTTTACCTCACTTCCTATATGCTCCTTGCCTTCTTTATGTTCTGAGGGCTATGCTATTTGTTTTTTTTTGCAAATTTTAGCATTTGCATTTTTTCCGATTCCTGAAACTGCTATATGTGGAAATAAGATATTTCTGTTTAATGTTATTTTTCTTTTTTTTACATTTTACAAGATGCCTCAATCTGATCCTGTCTTAGAAGCTGCTGTAGGAACCATGCTGCCTGAACACAGTTCTACCAAAGCTAAGTGTATCTGTTGTAAGCTAGTGGAGATTATATCTCCAGCTGTAGTATGTAACAGTTGTCATGATAAGCTTTTGAATGCAGAAAAGGTTTCTATTAGTGCTAGTACAGTATCTGTTGTTCCTTCAACATCTAAAGTACATGATATCCCTGTTGATATGAAAATTTATATTGCTGATGCGATACAGAAGGCTATGGCTGCTATACCGCCTTCAAATAAACATATAAGGTCTTTTAAAACTTCTCATAATACTGATGACATTTGTAATGACCGGCAACATACTGATATATCCTCCTCTGATGAGGATCTCTCTGACTCAGAAGATCCTACTTCAGACATTGATACTGATAAATCATCTTATTTTTTTAAGATTGAGTATATTCGTTATTTGTTAAAAGAAGTGTTCAAGGGACAGTCTCCACCATAATTGTTATTGTTTTAAAAGATAGATAATACCTTTTTTACACATTCCCCAGTTTTTCATAACCAACACAGTTATATTTATATATTTTTTTACCTCTGTGATTATCTTGTATCTAAGCCTCTGCAAACTGCCCCCTTTTCAGTTCTTTTGACAGACTTGCAGTTTAGCCAATCAGTGATGGCTCCTAGGTAACTTCACGTGCATGAGCACAGTGTTATCTATATGAAAAACATGAACTAACACCCTCTAGTGGTGAAAAACCTGTTAAAATGCATTCTTAAGAGGCGGCCTTCAAGGTCTAAGAAATTAGCATATGAACCTCCTAGGTTAAGCTTTCAACTAAGAATACAAAGAGAACAAAGAAGAATTGGTGATAAAAGTAAATTGGAAAATTGTTTAAAATTACATGCTCTATCTGAATCATGAAAGTTTTTTTGGACTAGACTGTCCCTTTAATAACTTTGGATATTGAGGAGTCTGGTCCTCTTGTTAATAAATCCAGTAAATGTTTAAATTCTGTTTATAAACTTTTTGTGACTACTCTTGAGGTTTTTCCAGTTCCTGATGCTAGTGGCTAAATTAGAGTTTTGGGGAAAAGTCCCTAAGGTTGATGGGGCTATTTCTACTCTTGCTAAATGTACTACTATTCCTATGGAAGATAGTACCTCTTTTAAGGATACTTTAGATAGGAAGATTGAATCTTATCTAAGGAAAGCTGATTTGCATTCTGGCTATATGCTCAAACCTGACATTTCTATGGCTGATGTTGCGGCTGCATCAACTTTTTGGTTGGATAGCTTAGCACAACAGGAAAAAGACACTGATTTGCATAGTATTGTTCGTTTGCTTCAACATGCTAATTATTTTATCTATGATGCTATTTTTGATATCATCAAGATTAATCTTAAATCTATGTCTTTGGCTATTTTAGCTAGAAGAGCTTTATAGCACAAATCATGGAATGCTGACATGGTATCTAAATCTAGGTTACGATCTCTTTCATTCCAGGGTATAATTAGTTTGGTTCCCAGTTGGATTCAATTATTTCCACTATTACTGGGGGGAAGGGAGTTTTTTTGCCTCAAGATAAAAAGTCTAAAGGCAAATCTAAAGCTTTTAATCGGTTTCGTTCCTTTCATCAGAATAGAGAACAGAAAACCACTCCTTCCCCTAAAGACTCTGGCTTCAATTGGAAGCCATCCTCGAGTTGGAATAAATCCAAGCCTTACAAGAAACCAAAGCCAGCCCCCAAGACTGCATGAAGGTTCGGCCCTCAATCCAGTTCTGCTGGTGGGGTGCAGATTGAAATTATTTCAAGATGTTTGGGCAGGTTCCATTCAGAATCATTGGATTCAGAATATTGTCTCCCAGGGGTATCAAATAGGTTTCAGAATAAGATCTCCTGTGAGAAGATTTTTTTCTCTCTCACGTTGCAACAAATCCTGTAAAAAGCTCAGGCTTTTCGGAAATGTGTTTCAGATCTAGAGCTTTCAGGAGTGATTGTACCAGTTCCAATTCTGGAACAGGGTCTGGGTTTTTTATCAAATCTATTCATTGTCCCGAAGAAGGAAAATTCTTTCAGACCAGTTCTGGATCTGACGTTTTTGAATCATTTTGTAAGAGTCACAACTTTCAAGATGTTGACTATAAGGACAATTCTGCCTTTTGTTCAGCAAGGTCATTACATGTCCTCAATAGACTTACAGGATGCGTATCTTCATATTCCAATTCCTCCAGACCACTATCGGTTTCTGAGATTCTCTTTTCTAGACAAGCATTACCAGTTTGTTGCTCTTCCATTTGGCCTAGCAACAGCTCCAAGAATCTTTTTGAAGGTTCTCGGTGCCCTTCTATCTGTAATCAGAGAGCAGGGTATTGCGGTGTTTCCTTATTTGGACAATATCTTGGTACTGGCTCAATCTTTTCATTTAGCAGAATCTCAAACGAATCAACTTTCTTCAAAGACATGGTTGGAGGATCAATTTACCAAAGAGTTCCTTGATTCCTCAGACAAGGGTCACCTTTTTATGTTTCCAGATAGATTCAGTATCCATGACTCTGTCTTTAACAGACAAGAGACGAATTAAATTGGTTTCTGCCTGTCAAAACCTTCAGTCTCGATCATTCCCTTCAGTGGCTATGTGCATGGAAGTTTTAGGTCTCATGACTGCAGCATCGGACGCGATCCCCTTTGCTTGTTTTCATATGAGACCTCTGTAGTTTTGCATGCTGAATCACTGGTGCAGGGATTATACTCAGATATCACAGTTGATATACTTAAATCCCAACATTCAACTCTCTCTGTCCTGGTGGTTAGTCCATCATCAGATTATTCAAGGGGCCTCTTTTGTTCTTCCTGCCTGGACTGTGATTTCAACAGATGCAAGTCTCACAGGTTGGGGAGCTGTTTGGGGGTGAGGTTACCAATCAATATTTTAGAACTCCGTGCTATTTTTAGGGCTCTTCAGGCCGCTATTAAAGAGAGAATTATTCATTAATATTCAGACAGACAATATCACAACTGTGGCATATGTCAATCATCAAGGGGGGACTCGCAGTCCTTTAGCGATGAAAGAAGTATCTTGGATACTTTCTTGGGGAGAATCCAACTCCTGTCTAATTTCTGCGATACATATTCCAGGTGTAGACAATTGGGAAGCGGATTATCTCAGTCGTTAGTCTTTACATCCACGGGAGTGGTCTCTCTATCCAGATGTATTTTGTCAGATTGTATAGATGTGGGGTCTCCCCAAAATAGATCTGATGGCTTCCCATCTAAATAAGAAGCTTCCCAGGTACCTTTCCAGGTCCAGTGATCCTCAGGCGGAGATGGTGGATGCGTTAGCATTTCCTTGGTTTTACCACCCAGCTTACATTTTTCTGTCTCTAGTTCTTCTTCCAAGGGTGATCTCCAAGATCATATTGGAACAATCACATGTGTTTCTGATAGCACCAGCATGGCCTCACAGGTTCTGGTATGCGGAGCTTGTCTGGATGTCTAGTTGCCAGCCTTGGCCACTTCCTTTAAGGCCGGACCTTCTGTCTCAAGGGCCGTTTTCCATCAGGATCTCAAATTGCTAAATTTGAAGGTATGGAAATTGAACGCTTAGTACTTAGTCATAGAGGTTTCTCTGGCTCAGCGATTAAGTCTGTTTCAAGGAAGATTTATTATTGGGTTTGGAAAACCTATATTTCATGGTGTTTTTCTCATAAATTCTCTTGGCATTCTTTTAGGATTCCTAGAATTTTACAGGATTGTCTGCAAGTACCTTGAAGGGACAAATCTCTGCTCTTTCTGTTTTATTTCATAGAAAGATTGCTAAACTTCTTGATATTCACTGTTTTGTTCAGGCTTTTGTTCATATCAAGCCTGTTGTTAAATCAATTTCTCCTCATTGGAGTCTTAATTTGGTTTTGAAGGCTTTGCAGGCTCCACATTTTGAGCCTATGCATTCTTTGGATATTAAACTACTTTCTTGGAAAGTGTTGTTCCTTTTGGCTATCTCTTCAGCTAGAAGAGTTTCTGAATTCTCTGATCTCTCGTGTGAGTCTCCTTTTCTAATTTTCCATCAGGATAAGGCTGTTTTGCGGACTTCGTTTAAATTTCTTCCTAAGGTTGTGAATTCTAACAATATTAGTAGGGGAATTGTTATTCCTTCCTTGTGTCCTAATCCCAAGAATACTCTTGAAAGATCTCTACATTCTTTGGATGTTGTAAGAGCTTTAAAATATTATGTCGAAGCTACTAAAGATTTCAGGAAGACTTCTAGTCTATTTGTTGTTTTTTTCTGGTCCTAGGAAAGGTCAGAAAGCCTCTGCCATTTCTTTGGCATCTTGGTTAAAGCTTTTGATTCACAAGGCTTATTTAGAGGCGGGACAGTCTACTAGATCAGTCGCCACTTCTTGGGCTTTTAAGAATGAAGCTTCGGTTGATCAGATTTTCAAAGCAGCAACTTGGTGTTCTCTGCATACATTTACAAAAATTTACCATTTCGATGTATTTGCTTCTCCTGAAGCAGTCTTTAGTAGAAAAGTTCTTCATGCAGCTGTTTCAGTTAAATTCTTCTGCTTATGATTTAAGTTTTTTTTTCTTGAAATTTATGTGAAATTTATAAGAGACTTATTTTTTGTAGATTTATTTTTTTTCAGCGGAAATAGCTGTTTTTATTTTATCCCTCCCTTTCTAGTGACTCTTCTGTGTTCTCCCACATCTTGGGTATTTCTATCCCATATGTCACTAGCTCATGGACTATTGACAATTACATGAAAGAAAACATAATTTATGTAAGAACTTACCTGATAAATTCATTTTTCATATTGGGTGTGGTGAGGGGTGTATTTACAGGCATTTTGAGGTTTGGGAAACTTTTCCCCTCCTGGTAGGATTGTATATCCCATATGACACTAACTCATGGACTCTTGCCAATATGAAAGAAATGAATTTATCAGGTAAGTTCTTACATAAATTATGTTTTCTATTGAAATTGGTACTTGTTTTCAGGATTCTTTAGAATTTGTATATAACCTTAGTAGAGCATTTTCACGTACTGTTTATATTTTTAGCTCAGCTTTATCTGTGGCTGACATTACTGTACTCTCATACTTTGTTGAACAGTTAGCATAAGCAGTTTCAGATTCTTAAGTATATAACTCTGTTTATTTACTTTAGATGTATTCATTTAATTACTATATCTATTATTATGATTTCAAATATATTTTATTATCTCTCTCTTGTTAGGATAATAATTTGTTTGATTTATATTATCTTCACTATTTCTGGAGGTTTAGAGTTTTTTCTGCCCTACTTTTAGACCGGTGATGTAGATCAGTTGGTGAATATCCTGACTACAAACGCTTGTTCTAGACCCAAGGGTCATAGATTAATTTCCTGGCAGAGTTAATATACAGCCCTTTGGCCTTTGAGGTCAATTTATTGTATACCATTTCTTTCATGTAATTAGCAAGAGTCCATGAGCTAGTGACGTATGGGATATACATTCCTACCAGGAGGGGCAAAGTTTCCCAAACCTCAAAATGCCTATAAATACACCCCTCACCACACCCACAAATCAGTTTTACAAACTTTGCCTCCTATGGAGGTGGTGAAGTAAGTTTGTGCTAGATTCTACGTTGATATGCGCTCCGCAGCAGGTTGGAGCCCGGTTTTCCTCTCAGCGTGCAGTGAATGTCAGAGGGATGTGAGGAGAGTATTGCCTGTTTGAATTCAATGATCTCCTTCTACGGGGTCTATTTCATAGGTTCTCTGTTATCGGTCGTAGAGATTCATCTCTTACCTCCCTTTTCAGATCGACGATATACTCTTATATATTTACCATTACCTCTGCTGATTTTCGTTTCAGTACTGGTTTGGCTTTCTACAAACATGTAGATGAGTGTCCTGGGGTAAGTAAGTCTTATTTTCTGTGACACTCTAAGCTATGGTTGGGCACTTTTTTAATAAAGTTCTAAATATATGTATTCAAACATTTATTTGCCTTGACTCAGGATGTTCAACATTCCTTATTTTCAGACAGTCAGTTTCATATTTGGGATAATGCATTTGAATCAATCATTTTTCTTACCTTAAAAATTTGACTTTTTTTCCCTGTGGGCTGTTCGGCTCGCGGGGGCTGAAAATGCTTCATTTTATTGCGTCATTCTTGGCGCGGACTTTTTTGGCGCAAAAAATCTTTTCTGTTTCCGGCGTCATACGTGTCGCCGGAAGTTGCGTCATTTTTTTGACGTTCTTTTGCGCCAAAAATGTCGGCGTTCCGGATGTGGCGTAATTTTTGGCGCCAAAAGCATTTAGGCGCCAAATAATGTGGGCGTCTTATTTGGCGCTAAAAAAATATGCGTCGCTTTTGTCTCCACATTATTTAAGTCTCATTTTTCATTGCTTCTGGTTGCTAGAAGCTTGTTCCTTGGCATTTTTTCCCATTCCTGAAACTGTCATTAAGGAATTTGATCAATTTTGCTTTATATGTTGTTTTTTCTCTTACATATTGCAAGATGTCTCACGTTGCATCTGAGTCAGAAGATACTTCAGGAAAATCGCTGTCTGGTGCTGGAACTACCAAAGCTAAGTGTATCTGCTGTAAACTTTTGGTAGCTGTTCCTCCAGCTGTTGTTTGTATTAATTGTCATGACAAACTTGTAAATGCAGATAATATTTCCTTTAGTAAAGTACCATTACCTGTTGCAGTTCCATCAACATCTAATGTTCAGAGTGTTCCTGATAATATAAGAGATTTTGTTTCTGAATCCATCAAGAAGGCTATGTCTGTTATTCCTCCTTCTAGTAAACATAAAAAATCTTTTAAAACTTCTCTTTATACAGATGAATTTTTAAATGAACATCATCATTCTGAT
Organism: Bombina bombina; assembly: GCF_027579735.1. Classification (NCBI taxonomy): domain Eukaryota; kingdom Metazoa; phylum Chordata; class Amphibia; order Anura; family Bombinatoridae; genus Bombina; species Bombina bombina. The sequence continues at coordinate 1,147,941,664 of NC_069502.1, read as the reverse complement.
TCTAATGACTCTTCTGGTTCAGAGGATTCTGTCTCAGAGGTTGATGCTGATAAATCTTCATACTTATTTAAAATGGAATTTATTCGTTCTTTACTTAAAGAAGTACTAATTGCTTTAGAAATTGAGGATTCTGGTCCTCTTGATACTAAATCTAAACGTTTAGATAAGGTCTTTAAATCTCCTGTGGTTATTCCAGAAGTTTTTCCTGTTCCTGGTGCTATTTCTGAAGTAATTTCCAGAGAGTGGAATAATTTGGGTAATTCATTTACTCCTTCTAAACGTTTTAAGCAATTATATCCTGTGCCATCTGACAGATTAGAATTTTGGGACAAAATCCCTAAAGTTGATGGGGCTATTTCTACCCTTGCTAAACGTACTACTATTCCTACGGCAGATGGTACTTCGTTTAAGGATCCTTTAGATAGGAAAATTGAATCCTTTCTAAGAAAAGCTTATCTGTGTTCAGGTAATCTTCTTAGACCTGCTATATCATTGGCTGATGTTGCTGCAGCTTCAACTTTTTGGTTGGAAACTTTAGCGCAACAAGTAACAGATCATGATTCTCATAATATTATTATTCTTCTTCAACATGCTAATAATTTTATCTGTGATGCCATTTTTGATATTATCAGAGTTGATGTCAGGTTTATGTCTCTAGCTATTTTAGCTAAAAGAGCTTTATGGCTTAAAACTTGGAATGCTGATATGTCTTCTAAATCAACTCTACTTTCCCTTTCTTTCCAGGGTAACAAATTATTTGGTTCTCAGTTAGATTCTATTATCTCAACTGTTACTGGTGGGAAAGGATCTTTTTTACCACAGGATAAAAAATCTAAGGGTAAAAACAGGGCTAATAATCGTTTTCGTTCCTTTCGTTTCAACAAAGAACAAAAGCCTGATCCTTCATCCTCAGGAGCAGTTTCAGTTTGGAAACCATCTCCAGTCTGGAATAAATCCAAGCCTTCTAGAAAAGCGAAGCCAGCTTCTAAGTCCACATGAAGGTGCGGCCCTCATTCCAGCTCAGCTGGTAGGGGGCAGGTTACGTTTTTTCAAAGAAATTTGGATCAATTCTGTTCACAATCTTTGGATTCAGAACATTGTTTCAGAAGGGTACAGAATTGGTTTCAAGATAAGACCTCCTGCAAAGAGATTTTTTCTTTCCCGTGTCCCAGTAAACCCAGTGAAAGCTCAAGCATTTCTGAAATGTGTTTCAGATCTAGAGTTGGCTGGAGTAATTATGCCAGTTTCAGTTCTGGAACAGGGGCTGGGGTTTTATTCGAATCTCTTCATTGTACCAAAGAAGGAGAATTCTTTCAGACCAGTTCTGGATCTAAAATTATTGAATCGTTATGTAAGGATACCAACATTCAAAATGGTAACTGTAAGGACTATCTTGCCTTTTGTTCAGCAAGGGCATTATATGTCTACAATAGATTTACAGGATGCATATCTGCATATTCCGATTCATCCAGCTCACTATCAGTTCCTGAGATTCTCTTTCCTGGACAAGCATTACCAGTTTGTGGCTCTGCCGTTTGGCCTAGCTACAGCTCCAAGAATTTTTACAAAGGTTCTCGGTGCCCTTCTGTCTGTAATCAGAGAACAGGGTATTGTGGTATTTCCTTATTTGGACGATATCTTGGTACTTGCTCAGTCTTTACATTTAGCAGAATCTCATACGAATTGACTTGTGTTGTTTCTTCAAGATCATGGTTGGAGGATCAATTCACTAAAAAGTTCATTGATTCCTCAGACAAGGGTAACCTTTTTGGGTTTCCAGATAGATTCAGTGTCCATGACTCTGTCTTTGACAGACAAGAGACGTCTAAAATTGATTTCAGCTTGTCGAAACCTTCAGTCACAATCATTCCCTTCGGTAGCCTTATGCATGGAAATTCTAGGTCTTATGACTGTTGCATCGGACGCGATCCGCTTTGCTCGTTTTCACCTGCGACCTCTTCAGCTCTGTATGCTGAATCAATGGTGCAGGGATTACACAAAGATATCTCAATTAATATCTTTAAAACCGATTATACGACACTCTCTGACGTGGTGGACAGATCACCATCGTTTAATTCAGGGGGCTTCTTTTGTTCTTCCGACCTGGACTGTAATTTCAACAGATGCAAGTCTAACAGGTTGGGGAGCTGTGTGGGGATCTCTGACGGCACAAGGGGTTTGGAAATCTCAGGAGGTGAGATTACCGATCAATATTTTGGAACTCCGTGCAATTTTCAGAGCTCTTCAGTCTTGGCCTCTTCTGAAGAGAGAATCGTTCATTTGTTTTCAGACAGACAATGTCACAACTGTGGCATACATCAATCATCAAGGAGGGACTCACAGTCCTCTGGCTATGAAAGAAGTATCTCGAATTCTGGTTTGGGCGGAATCCAGCTCCTGTCTAATCTCTGCGGTTCATATCCCAGGTATAGACAATTGGGAAGCGGATTATCTCAGTCGCCAAACGTTGCATCCGGGCGAATGGTCTCTTCACCCAGAAGTTTTTCTTCAGATTGTTCAAATGTGGGAACTTCCAGAAATAGATCTGATGGCTTCTCATCTAAACAAGAAACTTCCCAGGTATCTGTCCAGATCCCGGGATCCTCAGGCGGAGGCAGTGGATGCATTATCACTTCCTTGGAAGTATCATCCTGCCTATATCTTTCCGCCTCTAGTTCTTCTTCCAAGAGTAATCTCCAAGATTCTGAAGGAATGCTCGTTTGTTCTGCTGGTAGCTCCGGCATGGCCTCACAGGTTTTGGTATGCGGATCTTGTCCGGATGGCCTCTTGCCAACCGTGGACTCTTCCTTTAAGACCAGACCTTCTGTCGCAAGGTCCTTTTTTCCATCAGGATCTCAAATCCTTAAATTTAAAGGTATGGAGATTGAACGCTTGATTCTTGGTCAAAGAGGTTTCTCTGACTCTGTGATTAATACTATGTTACAGGCTCGTAAATCTGTATCTAGAGAGATATATTATAGAGTCTGGAAGACTTATAGTTCTTGGTGTCTTTCTCATCATTTTTCCTGGCATTCTTTTAGAATTCCGAGAATTTTACAGTTTCTTCAGGATGGTTTAGATAAAGGTTTGTCCGCAAGTTCCTTGAAAGGACAAATCTCTGCTCTTTCTGTTCTTTTTCACAGAAAGATTGCTAATCTTCCTGATATTCATTGTTTTGTACAAGCTTTGGCTCGTATAAAACCTGTCATTAAGTCAATTTCTCCTCCTTGGAGTTTGAATTTGGTTCTGGGGGCTCTTCAAGCTCCTCCTTTTGAACCCATGCATTCATTGGACATTAAATTACTTTCTTGGAAAGTTTTGTTTCTTTTGGCCATCTCTTCTGCCAGAAGAGTCTCTGAATTATCTGCTCTTTCTTGTGAGTCTCCTTTTCTGATTTTTCATCAGGATAAGGCGGTGTTGCGAACTTCTTTTGAATTTTTACCTAAGGTTGTGAATTCCAACAACATTAGTAGAGAAATTGTGGTTCCTTCATTATGTCCTAATCCTAAGAATTCTGAGGAGAGATCGTTGCATTCTTTGGATGTTGTTAGAGCTTTGAAATATTATGTTGAAGCTACTAAGTCTTTCCGAAAGACTTCTAGTCTATTTGTCATCTTTTTCGGTTCTAGAAAAGGCCAGAAAGCTTCTGCCATTTCTTTGGCATCTTGGTTGAAATCTTTAATTCATCATGCCTATGTTGAGTCGGGTAAAACTCCGCCTCAAAGGATTACAGCTCATTCTACTAGGTCAGTTTCTACTTCCTGGGCGTTTAGGAATGAAGCTTCAGTTGATCAGATTTGCAAAGCAGCAACTTGGTCCTCTTTGCATACTTTTACTAAATTCTACCATTTTGATGTGTTTTCTTCTTCTGAAGCAGTTTTTGGTAGAAAAGTACTTCAGGCAGCGGTTTCAGTTTGAATCTTCTGCTTATGTTTTCATTAAACTTTATTTTGGGTGTGGATTATTTTCAGCAGGAATTGGCTGTCTTTATTTTATCCCTCCCTCTCTAGTGACTCTTGCGTGGAAAGATCCACATCTTGGGTAGTCATTATCCCATACGTCACTAGCTCATGGACTCTTGCTAATTACATGAAAGAAAACACAATTTATGTAAGAACTTACCTGATTCATTTCTTTCATATTAGCAAGAGTCCATGAGGCCCACCCTTTTTGTGGTGGTTATGATTTTTTTGTATAAAGCACAATTATTCCAATTCCTTATTTTATATGCTTTCACACTTTTTTCTTATCACCCCACTTCTTGGCTATTCGTTAAACTGATTTGCGGGTGTGGTGAGGGGTGTATTTATAGGCATTTTGAGGTTTGGGAAACTTTGCCCCTCCTGGTAGGAATGTATATCCCATACGTCACTAGCTCATGGACTCTTGCTAATATGAAAGAAATGAATTTATCAGGTAAGTTCTTACATAAATTATGTTTTATGTGGGTAATAATAACTACTGTTTTTATCAGCTGCTAATTTGGTTAACTCCGAATGTAAGCACTGAAGAAGCGTTTTTTTGTATCCTTCTGGGAGAAAAACGCTATATAATTACTACTAGTTATTAGACTGCATGAAGGTGCGGTTCTCAGACCAGTCCTTCTGGTGGGGGGCAGATTAAATTGTTTTTGGATGAACTCAGTCCAAATTCTATATTTTTTCTTAGGGTTTGAATAGATTTTTAGAATGAGACCTCCTATGGGTAGAATCTTTCTTTCTCAGTACACTCTGTGAATTTCTTTCAGGAGTGATTATTCCAGTTCTTTTTGCAGGAACAGGATTTGGGTTTCTATTCAATTCTATTCTTTGTCTCTAAGAAGAGAGGTTTATTCAGTCCATTCTTGGATCTGAACACTTTTATATTGTTTTGTTAGAGTCTCAACTTTTAAGTTGGCGATTATAAGGACTATTATGCCTTTTTGTTAAGGTCATTTCATGTCCACTCAATTTTTTAGGATGTTTATCCTCATATTTTATTTCATTCAGACCACTTGTGGATTCTGAGATTTTCTTTTTAAGCTTTACCAATTTGTCGCTTTTCCATTTGGTTTAGTGACAACTTTATGAATCTTTTCAAAGGTTCTTGGAGCCCTTCTTTCTGTCTTCAGACAGTAGGGTACTGTGGTGCTTCCTTATTTGGATGGTATCTTGGTATTAGCTTAAACTTTTCTTTTTTTAAAGCCAGACAGATAGCTCAGCATGCTAATTCACTGTGACTGAGCTCTGTAGCAACCTGAGGGTTTCTGGTTCGATTCCCGGCGAGGTCCATTCAGCCTTTCATCCTTCTGAGGTCAATTAATTGAGCAGCTTCTTGAGTCCCTTACGGGTGATAAGACGCGCTTTACAAGTACCCAATTCATACACATGAAAGAGCAGTATTCAAATATATGGACTTTTCTTTTTCTGGAATCCCTCATGAATCAACTAAGTTTTGCTTCTTCAAGACATGGTTAGAGGATTTAATTTACCTAAGAGTTTCGTGATTCCTCAGACAAGGGTCACTTCTTTTTGGGTTTACAGATAGATTTTGTGTTCATGTCTTTGTCTTTATCGGACAAAAGTCAATTGTAAGGGGCGTTAACCTGTCTAACTTACAGTCTAGAACATTTCTTTCAGTGGCTATGTGCATGGAAGTTTTAGGTCTCATAACTGCAGCATCGGGCGTGGTTCCCTTTGCTCGTTTTTCATCTGAGATCTCTTTTTGATTTGCATACTGAATCAATGATACAGGGATTGTTTTTAGATATCACAGTTGATATTTTAAATCCTAACACTCTACTCTCTCTGATTTGGTGATTAGTCTATCATCATTTTATTCAGGGGGCCTCCTTTTGTTCATCCTTCCTGGACTGTATTCTTAATTGATGCAAGTCTTACAGGTTGGGGAGCTGTCTGAGGGTCTTTTGACAGCACAAGGGGTTTGGAAACTTCAAGAGACGAGGTTTCCAATCGGTATTTTAGAACTCTGTGCTTTTTTTTCAGAGCTCTTTCAGGCTTGGCCTCTATTAGGAGACAACTTTTTCATTTTTTGCTTTCAGACAGACAATATCACAACTATGGCATATGCCAATCAACAATAGGGACTCGTAGTTCCTTAGCAATTTAGAAGTATCTTGAATACGTTCCTAGATGGAATTAATCTCCTGTCTATTTTCTACAATTTTAGACATTTGGGAGGTGGATTATCTCAGCCATCAGTCTTTACATCCGGGAGAGTGGTGTCTCTATACAGAAGTGTTTTCTCAATTTCCCAGGTACATTTTCAGGTCCAGGGATCCTCAGGTGGAGATGGTGGATGCATTAGCAGTGTCTTGGTTTTGCAACCTGACTACATCTTTCCGCCTCTGTTTTTTTCTTCCAAAGGTGATTTCCAAGATCATATTGGAACAGTGTCATGTGTTTCTGATAGCATCAGCATGGTTTCACAGGGTTGGTATGTGGATCTTGTTTGGCTGTCCAGTTGCCATCCTTGGCCGCTTTCTCTTTGGCCAGCCCTCTTGTTTTAGGGGCTATTTTTCCATCGGGATCTCAAATTACTAATTTGGGGGTATGGAAATTGATTAGTGTTTAGTCATAGACTAGTGTTCTTCTCATAAATTCTCTTGGCATTCTTTTAGAATTCCTAGGATTTTACAGTTTTTTAGGATGGTTTGGATAAATTTGTCTGCAAACTTCCTGATATTCACTGTTTTGTTCAGGCTTTGGTTGGTATCAAGCCTGTTCATTTATTAATTTCTCATTTTTGGAGTCTTATTTGGTTTAAATATTTTGCAGGTTCTTTTCTTTTGAGCCTATATTTTCTTTGAATATTATCTAGTTTCTTGGAAAGTGTTGTTTCTTTTGACTATCTCTTCTACTACAAAAGTTTCTGATTTATCAGCTCTCTCTTGTGTGTCTCCTTATCTGATTTTTTTATCTAGATAAGTTGTTTTGTGGACTTCTTTTTTTCCTAAGGTTATGAATTTGAACAACATTAGTAGAGAAATTGTTGTTCCTTCTTTGTGTCCTAATCCTAAAGAATTATTTGAGAGTTCTTTACATCCTTTTGGATGTAGTAAGAACTTTATAATTCTATATCAAGGTTACTAGGATTTCAGAAGACTTCTAGTCTATTTGCTGTTTTTCTGGTTCCAGAAAAGGCTAGGAAGCCTCTGCCATTTCTTTGGCATCCTGATTAAAGCTTTTGTTTTTCAAGGCTTATTTTGAGGCAGGGCAGGCTCCGCCTCAAAGATTTACAGCTCATTCTATTAAGTTCAGTCGCCATTTCTTGGGCTTTTTCAGAATAAAGCTTAGGTTGATCAAATTTGCAAATCAGTTATTTGGTCTTCTTTGCATACTTTATTTTCTAAAAACATTTTGGCATGTCAATCATTTGCATAATACAGACAATGAAAATAATCCACAATTGGTATCAATCTGATAGAGAACATAGTCCCTGCCGCAAATTTCTGCGGCATTTACAAAAAGTTATTAAAAGTCTTTCAGAAGTCTTCAGAGGTGTGATTTTTTTTTTTAAATAAAATGAGTTCAACAGTAGACACTGCACGACCAACATGTGCAGTTCTTAGAAAAGCATCTCAGACAAAGACAGTATTTACTGTCTTGAGCAATTTCGAAATTAGCTTTCATAAACTTTAGTAAACTGTACAAACTAATCAAACTAAACAGAACAAAACAAAGCTGTGAGAGATCACCGGGCCAGACAAGTATCAGTGCAACAATTAGGTACCATTCATCCATAAGTTATTCACTCCAGATATCCCACTCCCCCCTCAGATTTGCCTCCAGCATGTACAACGTGTTTTTAAAGGGTGCCAAAAGTTGCAGCTAAAGCAGCAGTTCTAAACTCTCTAAATAACATTTCCACTTAGCCAAGAAATGTGGGGTTCTCAAGGTTACATCCGACATACAACATGGTATCCGACATGGTATCATGATGTTCATACAGTACATACAGTACATACTTCAGTAACATGCATTTTAAAAGTGACACAGATGGAGCGCATCTGGTCATCCATTTACAGAATATACATTTTCTAGCTAGAAGTACACAGATAGTTAACATTTTTTGGTTACATTTGTTATCTGGTTGCATATTCAAAAACAGCACATTATGCAAAGTGAGTGATAAAGATTGACCCAAAAGCTTTTTTAACCAAAAAGAGACACAGCTCCAATATCTACGGACCACGATAGTGTAGGAAATTGGGGTCTTAAAAAGAGCATTGGCCACAAACATTAGAGAAATCCCTCCTCCATTTACTCAGTCTACTTGTTGTGAGATAATCCTGGCAAATAACCCTAATTTGGGCTTCCCTGAGATCAGCTGCCAGAGTGGCAGTCCAAGCCAGCTTCAGACTGGAGTATACCACATCTGTTGAGTGTATGCGTGTTGTGTCTTTGTTCCAAATGCGTAGTAAACCCTGCTGTGACCCAGAATACCTAGACTGAATCAACAACTCGTATATTGGGGAAATGGCAAAGTTATTTATTTTAAATCTAGTGTGAACTAGGTTCAATGGTGTAGCGCTCCAGAATGTAGCACAATCTTTTAAGATCTGACTAACATAGTGGCGTAACTGAAAGTAGGCAAATCTGTGCCTTGGAGTAATAGAGTATGTTCTACATAATGTGTCAAATGGCAAAATTGTTTTATTAGATGTGTCTAAGAGTGCACCAACATTAGCAATTCCCAGGCTCTCCCAGCCACGAAAAACTGGGTATATCAAACCTGGCAGAAATCTAGGATTCCTACATATAGGCAAGTAGCTAAATTGTGAAAGATCCCTCCCCAAATGTCTATACATTAGTGCCCAGGCTCTCACTATGTCCCTAAACATTGGGTGTGATTTGATCTGAGGGGTTAGCTCTGAGCCAGAGGCATGGGGGATAAAAGTCAACAAAATCTGCAGGAAAGGAGGGCTTTCCAGTTGTGCAAGAGAAAAATGCTGTGTGTTTAGCTGCCAGTCCAACATGAATTTGGCCAAGGCAGCCCAATTATAGTATGTAATATTAGGGAGGCCCAAGCCCCCTTTCATGTAGGGTAGATATAGTTTAGCTAGACTGATCCTCGCCCCCCCCCCCCTTCCACAGGAAATTAAGAAACGTACGCTGAAGAGCTGCTGTGTCTCCACGCCGCAGGAGGATGGAGAGCATTTGCAGAGGGTAGAGCAGACTGGGCAGTATGTTCATTTTAATTATATGCACTCTCCCCATCAACGAGAGGGGCAGATGTTGCCAATTATTTAAGTCACTTTTGATATTACATAATATTGGGGTAAGATTATGTTCATACCATCTGGTAGGATCAGCTGCAATGTGGATCCCTAGGTAAGTTTGATAGTTATCGAACGTACGGAATGGGAAAGAGAGTGATTTTCCTCCCTCTTCACGCCGAAGCCACAAGATCTCCGATTTGCCCACGTTTACCCTATATCCCGAGAACCCCCCAAACAGCTGAATGGCCTCTAATATTTTAGGTATATAGGTTACAGGGTCCGAGACAAATATAATGTCGTCGGCATAAAGGGCAATCTGCATCTTGTGAGAATGTATTTCGACACCCGGGGAGATATTTCTCAAGTACAGTGCTAGGGGCTCAAGAGCCAGGTAAAATAAAAGTGGGGATAAAGGGCATCCCTGCTGGGTACCTCTATGTAATGTCACAGTAATAGTTATTAATTAATAGGTATGCAACAGGGCTGTTATATATATTTTTAACAAAATCAAGGAAATGGTAACTGATTCCAAAGTTTCCCATGGTGTGGAACAAGTGATTCCACTCCACTCTGTTGAAGGTCTTCTCTGCGTCCAATGACAGCAGTAAGGCCTCCGGTAAGTCCTGTCCACTCCCCTTTCTGCCGCGAGCCAATAATGGGCGACGGCATGAAGGACCCGTCTGATAATAGTTACAGAAGTGTGCCCCACAGTAAAACCAGTCTGGTCCGGGTGAAGCAGTGTGGGTAATAAAAATGTAAGGCGATTGGCCAGGAGCTTCATCGATACCTTATAATCGGCATTAAGGAGGGAAATAGGCCAATAGGAATCAGTTAGTGTGGGGTCCCTTACTAAATTGTGAATTACAGAGATATTGGCTGCCGAAAATTAACGGAGGGCCGTTGTGAGTGAGTGAAGTAAGTATTAAATAAATGAGTTAATGTGGGGGTGATCTGATCAATGAGCATACGATAAAATTCCGTAGGAAGCCCATCTGGGCCCGTTGCCTTCCCCAAAGCCAAGGACTTTATCGTAAATGGCAGCTCCTCCGGTGCTATTGGAGCGTTAAGTCTCTCACCCGTGTCAAGGGAGAGCCTGGGAAAAACAACTCTCTTCCAGAAGTTATCTTGTGTGTCTAGATTGGCATGCTGTGCTGTGTATAGACTCTGTGAATGCCGCCACTATGTCAGCAGTATTATGCGTAAAGGATCCCCCTCTCATAATCACTGGGATACCACTGTTGGCTTGCTTGATCTTGATTAATGAGGCAAGATATTTGCCCGTTCTATTCCCGTGCCTCAACAATCTTCCCTGTCTCCTATTCTCCTGATGTATAGTGTTTTGTAAGAGAAACGTGTCTCTCTCTTTCCTCCTTTTAAAATAATCAAGTGTATTTGGTGTATTTGGGGATTGCCGATATTTTACATAGGCCCTTGTCAGTTCATCATTGTACTGCTTTTCTCGGCTGTCTTGTGATTTTTTCTTTTTAGTAAGCTATGATGTCTCCCCTTAAAACTGACTTAGTTGTTTCCCAGTAGAGTTCTGGGATCTGCTTGTGTGCTATGTTGTTATTTGCAAAATCATCCCATTGTCTCACAAGGTACGCTTGAAAATCCGGGGAGGTTAGAAGATAGGAGGGAAACCTGAACACTCTTTTATTAGAAGGGCTAGGAATTGGTTATAGTCTCATAGAAACAGGGGCATGGTCCGATATAGTTATGTTGTGTATCTTAGAATAAGATCTATTAGAGAACGTGTGTTGTATGCTCTAGAGGAGCATGTATAATCTCGTTCTACAGGGTTCTGCCTTCTCCAAATGTCCTGGATGCCTAGCGTATAGTATAAAGTGTTGAATATTTTCTGAGCATATGTGTTAGAAGTGTAGGATTGCAAGGTTACATGAGGCCTTTCTGTGTCTCTAAACCTATCAATTATCGGATTAGGAGTCATATTATAATCTCTGGTAAGAATAATTCTAGTATCAAGGGACTAAGGATTGGATTAGTGTCCGCCAAAAACCTGGGTTACACTGATTGGGGCCATAAACATTGCATATAGTAAGTATACCAGTGATCATGCCATTTCAATTTGAGTATCACAAATCTGCCATTTGAGTCTACAATCTTGTCCCCAATCTCACAATTAAAATCTTTGTGCAGCAGCAATGCCACACCCCTGCTGGAATTATTGTAAGGGGTGCAGTGGACTTCAGATATCCAATTTGTTTTAAGTTTTTGATTTTCACTAGCGTTAAGGTGGGTCTCCTGTAACAGCATGATATCTGCACAGGATTTTTTAAGATATGTCAGGATTGTTTTTCTTTTGCTAGGGGAATTTATTTCTCCAACATTCCAGGATAATATTTTAATCGTCATTAGGGCATAATAAACAATTGGTTATGTACAGACATATATAAGAATATAAACATAAGGGCATCCTGATTAAAGCTTTTGTTTTTCAAGGCATATTTTGAGGCAGGGCAGGCTCCGCCTCAAAGATTTACAGCTCATTCTACTAAGTTCAGTCGCCTTTTCTTGGGCTTTTTCAGAATAAAGCTTAGGTTGATCAAATTTGCAAATCAGTTATTTGGTCTTCTTTGCATATTTTTTTTTTTTTAAAAATTTTTTTTTATTTTGGCATGTCAATCATTTGTATAATACAGACAATGAAAATAATCCACAATTGGTATCAATCTGATAGCGAACATAGTCCCTGCCGCAAATTTCTGCGACATTTACAAAAATGTATTAAAAGTCTTTCAGACGTCTTCAGAGGTACGTGTCCATGCTTGACATGTGATTTTTAAAAAAACAAAATTAGTTCCACAGTAGACACTGAATGACCAACATGTTAAGTTCTTAGAAAAGCGTCTCAGACAAAGACAGTATTTACTGTCTTGAACAATTTCGAATTTAGCTTTCATAAACTTTAGTAAACTGTACAAACTAATCAAACTAAACAGAACAAAACAAAGCTGTGAGAAATCACTGGGCCAGACAAGTATCAGTGCAACAATTAGGTACCATTCATCCATCAGTTATACACTCCAGATATCCCACTCCCCCTCAGATTTGCCTCCAGCATGTACAACGTGTTTTTAAAGGGTGCCATAAGTTGCAGCTGAAGCAGCAGTTCTAAACTCTCTAAATAACATTTCCACTTAGCCAAGAAACGCGGGGTTCTCAGGGTTACATCCGACATGGTATCATGCTGTTCATACAGTACATACTTCAGTAACATGCGTTTCAAAAGTGACACAGATTGAGCGGATCTGGTCATCCATTTACAGAATATACATTTTCTAGCTAGAAGTACACAGATAGTTAACATTTTTTGGTTACATTTGTTATCTGGTTGCATATTCAAAAACAGCACATTATGCAAAGTGAGTGATATAGATTGTCCCAAAAGCTTTGATAACCAAAAAGAGACACAACTCCAATATCTACGGACCTTAGGGCAGTACCACGATAGTGTAGGAAATTGGGGTCTTGAAAAGAGCATTGGCCACAAACATTAGAGAAATCCCTCCTCCATTTACTCAGTCTTGTGAGATAATCCTGGTAAATAACCCTAATTTGGGCTTCCCTGAGATCAGCTGCCAGTGGCAGTCCCAGCCATCTTCAGACTGGAGTATACCACATCTGTTGAGTGTATGCGTGTTGTGTCTTTGTTCCAAATGCGTAGTAAACCCTGCTGCGACCCAGAATACCTAGACTGAATCAACAACTCATATATTGGGGAAATGGCAAAGTTATTTATTTTAAATCTAGCGTGAACTGCGTTCAATGGTGTAGCTCTCCAGAATGTAGCACAATCTTTTAAGATCTGACTAACATAGTGGCGTAACTGAAAGTAGGCAAATCTGTGCCTTGGAGTAATAGAGTATGTCCTACATAATGTGTCAAACGGCAACATTGTTTTATTAGATGTGTCTAAGAGTGCACCAACATTAGCAATTCCCAGGCTCTCCCAGCCATGAAAAACTGGGTATATCAAACCTGGCAGAAATCTAGGATTCCTACATATAGGCAAGTAGCTAAATTGTGAAAGATCCCTCCCCAAATGTCTATGCATTAGTGCCCAGGCTCTCACTATGTCCCTAAACATTGGGTGTGATTTCATCTGAGGGGTTAGCTCTGCGCAAGAGGCATGGGGGATAAAAGCCAATGAAATCTGCGGGAAAGGAGGGCTTTCCAGTTGTGCAGGAGAAAAATGCTGTGTTTAGCTGCCAGTCCAACATGAATTTGGCCAAGGCAGCCCAATTATAGTATGTAATATTAGGGAGGCCCAAGCCCCCTTTCATGTAGGGTAGATATAGTTTAGCTAGACTGATCCTCGGTTTCCCCCCCTTCCACAGGAAATTACGAAACGTATGCTGAAGAGCTGCTGTGTCTCCACGTCGTAGAGGATGGGAGAGCATTTGAAGTGAGTAGAGCAGTCTGGGCAGTATGTTCATTTTAATTATATGCACTCTCCCCATCAACGAGAGGGTCAGATGTTGCCAATTATTTAAGTCACTTTTGATATTACATAATATCGGGGTAAGATTATGTTCATACCATCTGGAAGGTTCAGTTGCAATATGGATCCCTAGGTAAGTTAGATAGTTATCGACTGTACGGAATGGGAAAGAGAGTGATTTTCCTCCCTCTTCACGCCGAAGCCACAAGATCTCAAATTTGCCCACGTTTACCCTATATCCCGAGAACCCCCCAAACAGATGAATGGCCTCTAATATTTTAGGTATATAGGTTACAGGGTCCGAGACAAATATAATGTTGTCAACATAAAGGGCCATCTGCATCTTGTGAGAATGTATTTCAACACCTGGGGAGATATTTCTCAAGTACAGTGCTAGGGGCTCAAGAGCCAGGTTAAATAAAAGTGGGGATAAAGGGCATCCCTGCCGGGTACCTCTATGTAATGTCACAGGAGGGGAGTAATGGTTATTAATTAATAGGTATGCAACAGGACTGTTATATATATTTTTAACAAAATCAAGTAAACGGCCACCGATTCCAAAATTTCCCATGGTGTTGAACAAGTGATTCTACTCCACTCTGTTGAAGGCCTTCTCTGTGTCCAATGACAGCAGGAAGGCCTCCGGTAAGTCCTGTCCACTTCCCTTTCTGCCCGCGAGCCAATAATGGGCGGCGACATGAAGGACCCGTCTGATATTAGTTACAGAATTGCGCCCCGCAGTAAAACCAGTCTCGTCCGGGTGAAGCAGTGTGGGTAATAAAAATGTAAGGTGATTGGCCAGGAGCTTCATCAATACCTTATAATCGGCATTAAGGAGGGAAATAGGCCTATAGGAATCAGTTAGTGTGGGGTCCCTTCCTAAATTATGAATTACCGAGATATTGGCTGCCGAAAAATTAATGGAGGGCTGCTGTGAGTGACGTAAGTATTAAATAAATTAGTTAATGTGATCTGTTCAATGAGCATACAATAAAATTCCATAGGAAGCTCATCTGGGTCCGGTGCCTTCCCCAAAGCCAAGGATCTTTTCGTAAATGGCAGCTCCTCCGGTGCTATTGGATCGTTAAGTCTCTAACCCTGGTCAAGGGAGAGCCTGGGCAAAACAACTCTCTTCCAGAAGTTATCTTGTGTGTCTAGATTGGCAGGCTGTGCTGTGTATAGACTCTGTGAATTCCGCCACTATGTCAGCAGTATTATGCGTAAAGGATCCCCCTCTCTGAATCACTGGGATACCCCTGTTGGGTTGCTTGATTAATGAGGCAAGATATTTGCCCGTTCTATTCCCGTGCCTCAAAAATCTTCCATGTCTCCTATTCTCCTGGTGTATAGTGTTTTGTAAGAGAAATGTGTATCTCTCTTTCCTCCTTTTAAAATAATCAAGTCTATTTGGTGTATTTGGGGATTGCCGATATTTTACATAGGCCCTTGTCAGTTCATCATTGTACTGCTTTTCTCGGCAGTCTTGTGATTTTTTTCTTTTTAGTAAGCTATGATGTCTCCCTTAAAATTGACTTAGCTGTTTCCCAGTAGAGCTCTGGGATCTGCTTGTGTGCTATGTTGTTATTTGCAAAATCATCCCATTGTCTCACAAGGTACGCTTGAAAATCCGGGGAGGTTAGAAGATAGGAGGGAAACCTGAACACTCTTTTATTAGAAGGGCTAGGAATTGGTTATAGTCTCATAGAAACAGGGGCATGGTCCGATATAGTTATGTTGTGTATCTTAGTTTCAGTAATAAGAAATTCTAGTGAGGAAGATGTCAGAATAAGATCTATTAGAGAAAGTGTGTTGTGTGCTCTAGAGGAGCATGTATAATCTCGTTCTACAGGGTTCTGCCTTCTCCAAATGTCCTGGATGCCTAGCGTATAGTATAAAGTGTCAAATATTTTCTGAGCATGTGTTAGAAGTGTAGGATTTCGAGGTTACATGGGGCCTTTCTGGGTCTCTAAACCTATCAATTATCAGATTAGGAGTCATATTATAATCTCCGCCAAGAATAATTCTACTATCTAAGGGACTAAGGATTGGATTAGTGTCCGCCAAAAACCTGGGTTACACTGATTGGGGCCATAAACATTGCATATAGTATACTAGTGATCATGCCATTTCAGTTTGAGTATCACAAATCTGCCATTTGAGTCTACAATCTTGTCTCCAATCTCACAATTAAAATCTTTGTGCAGCAGCAATGCCACACCCCTGCTGGAGTTATTGTAAGGGGCGCAGTGGACTTCAGATATCCAATTTGTTTTAAGATTTTGATTTTCACTAGCGTTAAGGTGGGTCTCCTGTAACAGCATGATATCTGCACAGGATTTTTAAAGATATGTCAGGATTGTTTTTCTTTTGATAGGGGAATTTATTCCTCCAACATTCCAGGATAATATTTTAATCGTCATTATGGCATAATAAACAATTGGTCATGTACAGACATATATAAGAATATAAACGTAAGGGCATGTACACATCTCCAACAAGGGCGGGGAGCCATGGACAAAACTATTCAATGACCGACAATCCCTCAGAGCTAAACCATGTACTAACCATAACAATTCCAATACTATACAGCATATTAAACATGTAAAACATAATTTTCCATACGATCTGAGAGAATCTTCATCCATCAGTGCTTCTCAAGTTTGGTACAATCAACATACCCCAACAACCGGGTACTACAGTTTGTCAGAGTATACCTGGCAAGAAAACATCAACCAGGAGAGTATTGTTGTTACTGTTCTGCGGGGGGTGAGAGGGCACTTCTATGTTGGTCCAGGAATTCTTGCGCCTCCCTGGGAGTGTCAAAGAGTCATGGACCCCGAAGTGTGTGGATGCGTAGACGAGCTGGGTAAAGAAACGTGGCCTGCAAGAAAGGGAAATTTAAAAAACTTTTCTGCGCTGCCTGGTTTAGGTATGCCTTTACTCCTAAGATATTTTCCCCCAAAAATATCTTGTATGAACGTGTGGAAGAGGAGGGTTTAGGAGTATAGGGCGCAAAGAAATGCTTAAACCTATGGTGAGATATATGGTCAGATATATGGTCAAAATAAACCTTGGTGGAATATATATGTAGTAAAAATCTTGTAAAGATAAAATATTATAAGGATAAAATTGTTGCAAATATTACAACTGGACTTGGAAATTTATAAAAATAATTTATTATTTATAGATACACGACAATATGAAAAACAAGTGTAAATAGGGCTATAAGGCTGTAAAAGGTGTATTAGAAGTGAGGGTTGTATTATTTTAAGCACAGAGAAGTACTTAGTGTTAGATACTAATTATAGTGCTACACCTGGTACAATGTAACACCTAGTGTAACACTGGAATCAATCTGATGTCTGAAATGTTTCTGAAATTTGATGTCTGAAATTTTTCTTTTTTTGTTTTGCAAAAATATTTTATCGAGGTATATTTGTATACATATAGTAAGGGTACTGATATATGTTTTTAAAATGTCGACTTGTGTATAAAGTACAATAAAAGACAATAAAAGAAAAGAAAGGAAAAAAACCCCAATAACAATAAAAGAAAAACAAAAACAAGTAAAAAAATAATGAATGACAATAATCTTAAAATGGCAATAATCTTAAAATGGTAAAAGCGTAGTCGGCCGACTATAAAAATGAGCTTTCTTTTGGTTTAGCGTGAAAGGTACTTTAGCGTATAAAGATAATAGTAGTTTGACCACCGGTGGATTTTAAAGTTCCTTTATGTGTCCTTACATGTCTTTAATAGGTATGGTCTTTGTGATGTACTAGGGTGCAGGCGTTTCTAAGCGTTGCCAGAGCTCTACGGACTAAACAGATGCAACAGTAAGGAGCGGTGTGGCGTTTACTTACTGTCTCTTTTAGCCTATTCTGGAGCCTGGTTGTAGATCCGGGTGATGTTTGGAAGTTTCTCCGCTCAGCTGATTTTTCTCCACAGGCGGTGGGGTCTCCGATGTGTTGGGTAGTTTTTAGTTGGTGCTTTTCCTCTATGCGCTGTCTTATTGGGGTAGATACAAAGGGTTTCCACTTATCCTGATATTGGTTTGTTAGTATAAACTCTTTCCTCCAATTTTCAGTCCGCCTTTAGGATATAGGATTGAAAGTGCCTTCAAATTTCAAAAGGAGTGTTCTTTAGCCTTGACAGACTAAGTTCCTTGCGGTTATGCAGTAGTTCGCTCAAATTTCAAATGGAGTATCCTTTAGCCTTGACAGACTAAGTTCCTTGCGGTTATGTAGTAGTTCGCTACGCGTTTCGGCCGTAAACAATGGCCTTTTTCAAGCTGTACTACTGCAGGTACTATTGGCAGTCTTTTTATTCAATTTCTTTAACCTTTCTCTCAATTGAATAATTGGGTAATTAAGGATAATCGCCTGCACAGTTGTTTTTTGTAAGTCTCGGGCGGTATCAATTATACACTTCGGTATAGAACATAAAGTATCATAAAAAGTATCACAAAAGTGTCAAATTCCTTTTTCACATAGGCTTTACTTATAGTGCCGGGAAAAAAATATATATCTAATTCTTTTAACACTAAGTTAAGTCTCGGGGAAAAAAGAGATTGTATATAAAAATAAGTGAATAAATACATCTATGGAAGTCCTAACATATCGCCGCAGCGTTACTAATGTGTGTGTTGTTTCGTGACTACATGTTAAATTGTTAGGTGGAACAATATGGAGCTAGTGCTTAGTATTAAAAAACTAGGTTATGAAGAAATACAGGTGTTAAATGATCCCTCGACATGATTTCATGTATCTAGAAATAGTTTTTAGAAAACTTCTTTTCAAATCAGTTTTATGGGTTTATTATATAAAACTTTGATCGTTTGTTGAACAATTAGAGATCAAGATATGTTTTTATAAAATAATAAGAAAATGAATTTATAAAAGTGAATACAGAAAAATGAATTCATAAAGATGAGTTTATAAGATGAATTACTATAAAAAATGAAAAAATGAATTTATAAAACATGAATTTATAAAACATGAGTTTTTAAAGATGAATTAAAAAACGTTTTTTGGGAGCATCAGAGTCTATTAGGACTCAAATCTATTAAAATCGATTAAAAGGATCGGTTGATATTGAATTTTTGGTAAATAAATATTTTTGTCCAAAAACAGTGTTTGTAATCGGGTGGGTTTTCTTCCTATTCTTTTAGGAAACTATTTAGATTAAAATCTATATTGAGGCCTTTTGGTTGCAGTTTAAAAATCCACTTTGCTTCTGCTTGTAACAATGTTTTTGAATGGTTCCCCCCCCTGCAACTTTTTCTTATTTTTTCTATAGCTGTAAAGTTGAAAAATTTAAGATTACTGTTGTTACACAATAATTTTATCCTTATAATATTTTATCTTTACAAGATTTTTACTATATATATATTCCAAGGTTTATTTTGACCATATATCTGACCATATATCTCACCATAGGTTTAAGCATTTCTTTGCGCCCTATACTCCTAAACCCTCCTCTTCCACAAAGCAAAGTGGCCTGCCTATTTTCCTTATGAAGCGAGGTACACAGTGGTGCAAACTCTTTTCTCCTCTTCAGCACCTCGGCCGAGTAGTCCTGGAACAGGTACAGGCGTTTGTCATCATAGATGAGCATTTGAAGCTTGTGATATGCCCTTAGATGAGCATTCATTTGAAGCTTGTGATATGCCCTTAGCAGCTGTATTTTAGATTGGAAGTTCAAATACTTGATCATTACCCCCTTGGCGGGGCATTCTTTTCAGAAGAATGGGTCCTGTCTCCTCGAATTCTATGCGCCCTCTCTGCCTTCATTGGAATAAATTCAGCTGGAACCTTTAGGAGATTAGGGAGGGAGTGCTCTGCAAAGTATAAAAGCTCAGAAGGACGGATTTTCTCTGGCAGGCTAACCAGCCTGACATTCCTGCGAGAGCGGTTTTCCAAATCATCAATCTTTTTGTGCAGAAAAGTGTTTTGCTGAATCAGCTCCTTCAGTTGGGTGGAAGCAGAATTATGGCCATCCTCAAGATCAGATATACGTTGTTCCGCCACTGTCAGTCTGGAATTAACTGTTTTACTTCAGTTGTGAGGGAATCAATGCCTTTTTGTAGGTTATCTAATTTAGCAAGGAGCAGGGTAGTCACCTGCTGTTCCGCCGGTTGTGATGAGGCCTCGGAGTGGGCATTCTCAGTCACCCCAGTTGGGGAGTATACTGTAGCTTCAGGGGTACCCTTAGCTCTCCTCTCTTGTGGCTTATTCCTCTGCGACATCCTTTGTGAGGTCAGGAACCTGTCCATTAGTAGTTACAAAAATGATAAAGAATGATAAGGGCTGAGAGTCAAAAACACACAGCACAGAAGACACAGTTTCCCTATGGTGTACTTCAGACCCACAGTATTGGACATGCAAAAGTTCACCGATCACAGTCCCAAAGTACTTTGAACAAACGATCAGGTGTATATCTTTCAGTTTCAGCACCACACACCATGAACTTCTGTAGTGATATTACAGTAATAGCTCATCCTCCAGTTAGGCCCCTACTGCTTGCGTTATGCCCCTCTATCAGGGCTCTATCCCAAGGTGCCCACCACGTGTGTAAGTTTTCGCCTGCTACTACTTTTATATAGGTGCAGTATAACTGTAGATGTGACAATCGTGGTATATGCTGTCTGTGGTTAGATAAAGTGGTATGTCAAAATTTCGTGTAGGTTACTTATCTCCATCGCCATGCGTTCACTTTCCTCTAGCCCACGTGGCAGCCATGTATATCAGAGGGCCGCAGCAGGAGTGACCGGACAGTCGCTGCAGATATCGCCCAACAGGTTTTCCTTCTGCCTCACACCACCTGTCGCCTGGGGCCCCACCGTTTATGTCCATTATTCTCTCTGTGAGAACAGGCAGGCCCCTGTCCCACCAAGATGGCGCCTAAGCGATAGTACCGCAATCTCGTGCAAGCTCCCTGGAGCAGGGCAATGAAGCGACCCTTCATGCTACTTCGGCCGGCTGGTTCAGTAGAGCTATCCAGCAAGGTTTGAGCGTGAGAGAGTGGGTGTTAAATGATTTATGCGTCCAGATATTTGCATTGAACACGGAGCTCCGTGTCCCTGCTTCCACACGCTAGCTCCGCCTCCCGGAAGTCCTCTTTGCATACTTTTATTGTTTTTACCATTTTGATGTATTTGCTTCTTCTGAAGCAGTATTTGGTAGAAAAAGTTCTTCAGGCAGATGTTTCAGTTTGAATCTACTGCTTTTGATTTAAGTTTTTTGAGAAAATTGAGTTATTGTGTGAATTTAATTTCTCAGTGGAAATAGCTGTTGTTATTTTATCCCTCCCTCTCTAGTGACTCTTCTGTGGACTTCCATATCTTGGGTATTTCTATCCCATACGTCACTAGCTCATGGACTCTTGCCAATTACATGAAAGAAAACATAAGTCCATGAGGCCCACCCTTTTTTTGGTGGTTATGATTTTTGCATAAAAGCACAATTATTTTTCCAGTTCCTCTTTTGGTATGCTTTTTTACTCCTTATTTTATCACCCCACTACTTGGCTATTCGTTAAACTGAATTGTGGGTGTGGTGAGGGGTGTATTTATAGGCATTTTGAGGTTTGGGAAACTTTGCCCCTCCTGGTAGGATTGTATATCCCATACGTCACTAGCTCATGGACTTTTGCCAATATGAAAGAAATGAATTTATTAGGTAAGTTCTTACATAAATTATGTTTTTGGAAGAGACCTTGACATGGTACCTGGGCTTGTCCCATTTGGCCAAATGCGGTAACTGACTAATTTTAGCTGAGAGCTTGTGAGCAAGTGCTGGACTTTTTCTGTGTGTTGTATTGCATGTTTTGTAATTTTCCCTATGGACCTGCACCCAGACAGGCCCGGGGTTAACTGCCTGTGACTCTGGAAATAGTGTAGCTTTAAGAGAGTGCTATAGCACCAAAAGCTGAGCCTGTTTAGGGGTCATGGGATGTGTACCCGGTCTGGTCTGGGAGTGCTGTCCCCTTTTCCTTGTTTTACATATGCCCAGGGGGATTACAAAAGTCTGTGAACCCTGACTTGTTCCCAGTTTGTTTGATTAAGAGCTTGCATTTATGTGCGTGGCTGTATTAGGGACACAGGTTTTTGGAAGAGACCATGACGTGGTACCTGGGCTTGTCCCATTTGGCCAAAAGCGGTAACTGACTCTTCCAGTTTAGCTTTTAATCTTAGCTGAAAGCTTGTGAGCGAGTGCTGGACTTTTTCTGTGTGTTGTATTGTATTGTCTGTTTTGTAATTTTCCCTATGGATTTGCACCCAGGCAGGCCCGGGGTTAACTGCCTATGACTCTGGAAATAGTGTAGCTTTAAGAGAGTGCTATAGCACCAAAAGCTGAGCCTGTTAAGGAGTCATGGGATGTGTACCCGGTCCGGTCTGAGAGTGCTGTCCCCTTTTCCTTGTTTTTTTTTTTTTTTTTTTTTTTTTTTTAAACTTTATTGATGTAATTTAATAGTAACATATACTATGTATAAACAATTCTGACAGCAAACATAAACAAATAGTAGTTATACAGAGAAACTGTAAAGTTCTGTACATCAATATTGTCCACAATCACTAAATGTCCTTCAAGCTGGGTAGGAATATCCATTGGATTCGTGTCATGTGGTTGTTAATAAAATGAAAAGAGATTTTTTTAAAATAAATTTCTACTGGTAACTGAAGTTTTACACAATAAATAAAATACAATGCTTGTGTCATCTAAAGCGTTGTAAATATATATTGTCTTTACAAAATAGAGGGGGAGGGGGGAAGGGAAGGATAAAGGAGAGGGGGGGACCCAAACTACAATGTAATTCTTTTTATTGATTTAATTTTAAGTAAAACCTGTAAGTGTTTTTATAAAGTTTTGTTCCATAAAGCTAACGTTGTTTCGTGTATATCCAGCTTATGAATTTTCAGGTAATGATATCTCTCTAAAAGAAGTAGGTCAGCTACCTGGATGTGCCATTCTGCTAATGTGGGAATATTTTGAGTTTTACATTTACTAGGTATAAGCTTCTTAGCACCAGTGATCATAATCAGTAATAGAGATATTTTAGCTTTGGAGTGAATTTTGGGAAGCGAAAGGAATAGCAATATTTCTGGGAAGTGAGGGATATTAATATCAAGGATCTCTGAGATATATTTTAGGACCTCTGACCAGAACATTTGCAATTTTGGGCATTGCCACCAGATATGCATTAGGGAGCCCTCATCGCTACAACCCCTCCAACATTTATCACTTGAGGCAGGGTAGATTTTATGTAGCCTAACTGGTGTGAGGTACCATTTGTAGAGTAGTTTTATATGCTATTCCTGGATATGTGCGGAAACCGAGGATCTTTTTATATATCTAAATGCATTAATCCAGTTCTTGTATTCCATATCTATCTCTAATTCTACGTGCCACTGTCATGTATAAGAAGGTAAAATGTCTTCAGAGGTTATTAGTAACATTTTATAAATGATTGAAATTAGGTGTCTAGGTGTAGTGCCTAGGATGCAAAGTTTTTCAAATGGAGTGGTATCACATCCTAAGTCTGCTTTGTGTTTGTGTTTGGTTATGAAATGTTTAAGCCGGTTATAATGTAACCAAGAGGAAAAGATTTCCTCATGTTGTTCTTGCAAGCGACTCTGAGGTAAGATGGAGCTATTTTCTATTATTCCCTGCAGTTAGCCTTCTTTGAGCCTATATTGTGTTTTTTTACGTGAGCCTATTTTATGAAATAGGAGATCAGGGTTTTCAATAATCGGTAATGGGGGGGGGGGGGGGTTTAGTGGAGATGTGCGTGCTAGTCGCTATGATTCGATCCCATACATTCAAAATCTCTGCTGACATATGATGATTCTGATTTTTTTCCAGTCTTTTCTGAGGAGATATCCAAGCCAATGTACCCATATTCTTATAATTAAAAATTAGCCTGTCTAACTGTATCCAGGCCTTTTGAGTATAATTATGGGACCATTCAACCAATCTCTGCATAAATATTGCTTTTCTATAGACATTTAAGTCCAGGATGCCCAAACCCCCTCTATCTCTAGGAAGGTACATAGTGCATCTTGGGAACCTAGGTTTTATGTTAGCCCAAATAAACTGTTCAATTAAATTCTGCAATTGTGTCAAACAACCTGCTGGAAGTGCTATAGGGGTAGTTTGTAGAACGTATAAGATTCGAGGTAGAACAAAGGTTTATTCCTCCAGGAGGAAATGTCATTGGATATATCCTTTTTAAGGGGTAAATAGTTATATTTAAAGAGGTCTGAGGGGTTAGAAGTCAGATTCCTAAATACTTCAATTTAGTCTGAGCAACTTTTATGTGGTATTCTCTATATAGATTATAGATAATATTTGGTTATGAGTTTATATTGAGTAGTTCCGACTTACCTTATTCAAATTAAGGAGAAAATTGGAAGCTTTGCCATAGGCTTGAAGTTCGTTTAGTAATTCTGGGATTGAGGTTTCTGCATTTGATAGGGTATAAAGAATATCATTGGCATAGAGTGCTTGTTTATATTCTTTGTTATCTATTTTTATTCCTGTGATATTTTTATTACCCCTAATCTTTTGTGCAAGCATCTCTATCGACATTGCGAAGATTAACAGGGATAAGAGATATCCTTGCCTAGTTCCAATACTTATGTTGAAGGAATCAGAGCAACCGTTAACTCTAATCTTAGCGTTGGGATTGGAGTAAAGTGCAAAAACCATATTTAGAAAAGCGTTATTAAAGCCCATTGTCTCCATGGTTCTACGCAGAAAAAGCCAATCGACCCTATCAAAGGCCTTCTCTGCGTCGGTGGAAAATAATACTGTGGGAATCCCAGCATTTCTGGCATGAGAAATCAATTGTAAATCTTTAATAGTATTGTCCCTAGCCTCTCTGCCAGGGACAAACCCACCCTGCCAGAATCCCAGCATTTCTGGCATGAGAAATCAATTTTAAAACTTTAATAGTATTGTCCCTAGCCTCTCTGCCAGGGACAAACCCCACCTGGTCATTAGATATTAGAACCGGGAGGTATTTGTTTAAGATTGCCAAGATTTTAGCTAAAATTTTTATGTAAGTATTAATTAGTGAGATGTTTCTGAAATTTTTTGGAGAATTGGGTTGTTTGCCAGGTTTGGGGATGATAGTTATGTGGGCTTCTAAGAGAATGTTAGTAAGTTGGGGATTGTCGCCTTTACATTTTTTTATAGTAGGATGAGGTAAACCAGTCTGGGCCCGGACTTTTTCCTGACGGAGTATTTCTTTCATGTAATTAGCAAGAGTCCATGAGCTAGTGACGTATGGGATATACATTCCTACCAGGAGGGGCAAAGTTTCCCAAACCTTAAAATGCCTATAAATACACCCCTCACCACACCCACAATTCAGTTTTACAAACTTTGCCTCCGATGGAGGTGGTGAAGTAAGTTTGTGCTAGATTCTACGTTGATATGCGCTCCGCAGCAAGTTGGAGCCCGGTTTTCCTCTCAGCGTGCAGTGAATGTCAGAGGGATGTGAGGAGAGTATTGCCTATTTGAATGCAGTGATCTCCTTCTAAGGGGTCTATTTCATAGGTTCTCTGTTATCGGTCGTAGAGATTCATCTCTTACCTCCCTTTTCAGATCGACGATATACTCTTATATATACCATTACCTCTGCTGATTCTCGTTTCAGTACTGGTTTGGCTATCTGCTATATGTAGATGAGTGTCCTGGGGTAAGTAAGTCTTATTTTCTGTGACACTCCTAGCTATGGTTGGGCACTTTGTTTATAAAGTTCTAAATATATGTATTCAAACATTTATTTGCCTTGACTCAGAATGTTCAACTTTCCTTATTTTCAGACAGTCAGTTTCATATTTGGGATAATGCATTTTAATTTAACATATTTTACCTTAAAATTTGACTTTTTCCCTGTGGGCTGTTAGGCTCGCGGGGGCTGAAAATGCTTCATTTTATTGCGTCATTCTTGGCGCGGACTTTTTTGGCGCAAAAATTCTATTTCCGTTTCCGGCGTCATACGTGTCGCCGGAAGTTGCGTCATTCTTTGACGTTATTTTGCGCCAAAAGTGTCGGCGTTCCGGATGTGGCGTCATTTTTGGCGCCAAAAGCATTTAGGCGCCAAATAATGTGGGCGTCTTTTTTGGCGCTAAAAAATATGGGCGTCATTTTTGTCTCCACATTATTTAAGTCTCATTATTTATTGCTTCTGGTTGCTAGAAGCTTGTTCACTGGCATTTTTTTCCCATTCCTGAAACTGTCATTTAAGGAATTTGATCAATTTTGCTTTATATGTTGTTTTTTTCTTTTACATATTGCAAGATGTTCCACGTTGCAACTGAGTCAGAAGTTACTACAGGAAAATCACTGCACAGTGCTGGAGCTACCAAGCTAAGTCTGCTATTCACTTTTGGTATCTGTTTCTCCAGCTGTTATTTGTATTGCATGTCATGTCAAACTTATTAATGCAGATAAAATTTCCTTTAGTACTGTTACATTACCTGTTGCTGTTCCGTCAACATCTAATTTTCAGAGTGTTCCTGATAACATAAGAGATTTTATTTATTTTAAATCCATTAAGAAGGCTATGTCTGTTATTTCTCCTTCTAGTATACATAAAAGTCTTTTAAAACTTCTCTTTTTTTCAGATGAATTTTTAAATGAACATCATCATTTTGATGCTGATAAATCTTTGTATTTGTTCAAGATGGAATTTATTCGTTCTTTACTTAAAGAAGTGTTATTTGCATTAGAAATAGAGGATTCTGGTCCTCTTGATACTAAATGTAAACGTTTAAATAAGGTAGTTATTCCAGAAGTGTTTTATCTCCCTGATGCTATTTCTGAAGTAATTTCCAGGGAATGGAATAATTTGGGTAATTTATTTACTCCTTCTAGACGTTTAAGCAAATTATATCCTGTGCCATCTGACAGATTAGAGTTTTTTGGGACAAAAATCCCTAAGGTTATGGGGCTGTCTCTACTCCTGCTAATGTACTACTATTCCTATGGCAGATAGTACTTCATTTAAGGATCCTTTAGATAGGAAAATTGAATCCTTTCTAAGAAAAGCTTACTTTTGTTCAGGTAATCTTCTTAGACCTGCTATATTTTTAGCGGATGTTGCTGCAGCTTCAACTTTTTGGTTAGAAGCTTTAGCGCAACAAGTAACAGATCATAATTTTATAGCATTATTATTATTCTATAACATGCTAATAATTTTATTGGTGATACCATCTTTTGATATCATTAGAGTTGATGTCAGGTATATGTCTCTAGCTATTTTAGCTAGAAAAGCTTTATGGATTAAACTTGGAATGCTGACATGTCTTCTAAGTCAACTTTGCTTTCCCTTTCTTTCCAGGGTAAATAATCATTTCGTTCCTTTCCTCACAACAAGGAACAAAAGCCTGATCCTTCATCCTCAGGAGCGGTATCAGTTTGGAAACTATTTCCAGTTTGGAATATATCCGAGCTTTATAGAAACCTATAGCCAGCTCCTAGGTACCTATGAAGGTGCGGCCCTTATTCCAGCTCAGCTGGTATGGGGCAGATTACATTTTCCTCAAAGAAATTTGGATCAATTCCGTTCTTAATCTCTGGTTTCAGAAACATTGTTTCAGAAAGGTACAGAATTGGCTTCAAGTTAAGGCCTCCTGCTAAGAGATTCTTTTCTTTCCCGTATCCCAGTTAACACAGCAAGGCTCAGCATTTCTGAAATGTGTTTCAGATCTAGAGTTGGCTGGAGTATTTATGCCAGTTCCAGTTCTGGAACAGGGGCTGGGGTTTTATTTTATCTCTTCATTGTACCAAAGAAGGTCAATTCCTTCAGACCAGTTCTGGATCTATCATTATTGAATCGTTATGTTAGGATACCAACATTCAAGATGGTTTCTGTAGGACTATCCTGCCTTTTGTTTAGCAAGGGCATTATATGTCTACAATAGATTTACAGGATGTGTATCTGCATATTCCGATTCATCCAGATTACTTTTAGTGTCTGAGATTCTCTTTTTAGACAAGCATTACCAGTTTTGTGGCTCTACCGTTTGGCCTAGCCTCAGTTCCAAGAATTTTTTTCAAAGGTTCTCGGTGCCCTTCTTTCTGTAATCAGAGAATAGGGTTTTGGTATTTCCTTATTTGGACGATATCTTGGTACTTGCTCAGTCTTCTCATTTTCGTAGAATCTCATACGAATCGACTTGTGTTGTTTCTTCAAGTTCATGGTTGGAGGATCAATTTACCAATCAGTTCATTGATTCCTCAGACAAGGGTAACCTTTTTAGGTTTCTAGATAAATTCAGTGTCTATGACTCTGTCATTGTCAGACAAGAGAAGTTTAACATTGATATCAGCTTGTCAAAACCTTCAGTCACAATCATTCCCTTTGGTAGCCTTATGCATGGAAATGTTGGGTCTTAGGACTGCCGCATCAGATGCGATCTCCTTTGCTCGTTTTCACATGCGACCTCTTCAGCTCTGTATGCTGAACCAATGGTGCAGGGATTACTCAAAGATATCTCAATTAATATCTTTAAACCGATTTTACGACACTCTCTGACATGGTGGACAGATCACCATCGTTTAGTTCAGGGGGCTTCTTTGTTCTTCCGACCTGGACTATAATCTCAACAGATGCTAGTTTTACAGGTTGGGGAGCTGTGTGGGGGTATCTGACGGCACAAGGGGTTTGGGAATCTCAGGAGGTGAGATTTCCGATCAATATTTTGGAACTCCGTGCAATTTTCAGAGCTCTTCAGTCTTGGCCTCTTCCGAAGAGAGAGTTGTTCATTTGTTTTCAGATAAGACAATGTCACAACTGTGGCATACATCAATCATCAAGGAGGGACTCACAGTCCTCTGGCTATGAAAGAAGTATCTCGAATTTTGGTTTGGGCGGAATCCAGCTCCTGTCTAATCTCTGCGGTTTATATCCCAGGTATGGACAATTGGAAAGCGGATTATCTCAGTCGCCAAACGTTGCATCCGGGTGAATGGTCTCTTCACCCAGAGGTATTTCTTCAGATTGTTCAAATGTGGGAACTTCCAGAAATAGATCTGATGGCTTCTCATCTAAACAAGAAACTTCCCAGGTATCTGTCCAGATCCCGGGATCCTCAGGCGGAGGCAGTGGATGCATTTTCACTTCCTGGATGTATCATCCTGCCTATATCTTTCCGCCTCTAGTTCTTCTTCCAAGAGTAATCTCCAAGATTCTGAAGGAATGCTCGTTTGTTCTGCTGGTAGCTCCGGCATGGCCTCACAGGTTTTGGTATGAGGATCTTGTCCGGATGGCCTCTTGCCAACCGTGGACTCTTCCGTTAAGACCAGACCTTTTGTCTCAAGGTCCTTTTTTCCATCAGGATCTGAAATCCTTAAATTTAAAGGTATGGAGATTGAACGCTTGATTCTTGGTCAAAGAGGTTTCTCTGACTCTGTGATTAATACTATGTTACAGGCTCGTAAATCTGTATCCAGAGAGATATATTATAGAGTCTGGAAGACTTATATTTCTTGGTGTCTTTCTCATCATTTTTCTTGGCATTCTTTTAGAATACCGAGAATATTACAATTTCTTCAGGATGGTTTAGATAAGGGTTTGTCCGCAAGTTCCTTGAAAGGTCAAATCTCTGCTCTTTCTGTTCTTTTTCACAGACAGATTGCTATTCTTCCTGATATTCATTGTTTTGTACAAGCTTTGGTTCGTATAAAGCCTGTCATTAAGTCAATTTCTCCTCCTTGGAGTTTGAATTTGGTTCTGGGGGCTCTTCAAGCTCCTCCATTTGAACCTATGCATTCATTGGATATTAAATTACTTTCTTGGAAAGTTTTGTTCCTTTTGGCCATCTCTTCTGCCAGAAGAGTTTCTGAATTATCTGCTCTTTCTTGTGAGTCTCCTTTTCTGATTTTTCATCAGGATAAGGCGGTGTTGCGAACTTCTTTTGAATTTTTACCTAAGTTGTGAATTCCAACAACATTAGTAGAGACATTGTGGTTCCTTCATTATGTCCTAATCCTAAGAATTCTAAGGAGAAATCGTTGCATTCTTTGGATGTTATTAGAGCTTTGAAATATTATGTTGAAGCTATTAAGTCTTTCCGAAAGACTTCTGGTTTATTTGTTATCTTTTCCGGTTTTAGAAAGGCCAGAAAACTTCTGCCATTTCTTTGGCATCTTGGTTGAAATCTTTATTTCATCTTGCCTATTTTGAGTCGGGTAAGACTCCGCCTCATAGGATTACAGCTCATTCTACTAGGTCAGTTTCTACTTCCTGGGCGTTTAGGAATGAAGCTTCGGTTGATCAGATTTGCAAAGTGGCAACTTGGTTCTCTTTGCATATTTTTACCAAATTCTACCATTTTTGTTGTATTTTTCTTCTTCTGAAGCAGTTTTTGGTAGAAAAGTACTTCAGGCAGCGGTTTCAGTTTGAATCTTCTGCTTATGTTTTTCATTAAACTTTATTTGGGTGTGGATTATTTTCAGCAGGAATTGGCTGTCTTTATTTTATCCCTCCCTCTCTAGTGACTCTTGTGTGGAAAGATCCACATCTTGGGTAGTCATTATCCCATACGTCACTAGCTCATGGACTCTTGCTAATTACATGAAAGAAAACATAATTTATGTAAGAACTTACCTGATAAATTCATTTCTTTCATATTAGCAAGAGTCCATGAGGCCCGCCCTTTTTTGTGGTGGTTATGATTTTTTTGTATAAAGCACAATTATTCCAATTCCTTATTTTATATGCTTTCGCACTTTTTTCTTATCACCCCACTTCTTGGCTATTCGTTAAACTGAATTGTGGGTGTGGTGAGGGGTGTATTTATAGGCATTTTAAGGTTTGGGAAACTTTGCCCCTCCTGGTAGGAATGTATATCCCATACGTCACTAGCTCATGGACTCTTGCTAATATGAAAGAAATGAATTTATCAGGTAAGTTCTTACATAAATTATGTTTTTTTTATTGCTTGGTAAAGCTCATCTTTGGTGATAGGGGAATCTAGAAATTCAGAAGCTTGTTTTGTCAGTCTAGGTAGTTCCAAACCTTGCAGGAATGAGGTTATGTGATAATTTTTAACTTTTACTGGGTCCGGTTTCTTAGCCGTTTTTGGGGTGGCTATAATATTGTATAATGCGTGATAATAGGAGTGAAAAGCTGAAGCAATTTGTGAACTACTCCTTAATGTATGTCCATCTTTGGAGTTAATAGCATGTATATAAGATTTTAGCTGCTTACGACATAAGGATCGTGCCAGAATTCTCCCTGGTTTGTTGTTTCCTTTATAATAATATTGTTTTAGACGTAATGCTTTTTTTTTTGGTGGGTTTCTGCCAGAGGTTTTTTTTTTTTAAGTTCAAGTTTTATGTCATTGAGTTGGGTTTTGGTTGTCTCACACTTTTTTATGCTTGGGCTCTAAAGTACTTAGCTTAAACAGTACACCATTATGTTTTAGTCTATATTGCTTAAAGGGACAGTATACACTCATTTTCATATAACTGCATGTAATAGACACTACTATAAAGAATAATATGCACAGATACTGATATAAAAATCCAGTATAAAACTGTTTAAAAACTTACTTAGAAGCTGTCACTTTGGCTCTGTTGAAAAGGTAGCTGGAAAGCCCACTGCAAGTGGCAAATAAGACACTCCCCCCCCCCTTCTTTTGCATATGAAAAGACCCTTTACACAAACAGGAGCAAGCTGTAGTAGGTAGTCGAGCGTATTCACATAAAACTTTGGGGCTTGGTTAGGAGTCTGAAAATCAGAGCAATGTTATTTAAAAATAAGCAAAACTATACATTAATTTAAAAAAAAAACTTTATGGGCTATATAAATAGATTATCTACAAAACATTTATGCAAAGAAAAAATGAGTGTATAATGTCCCTTTAAGTAGAATAGCTTTGTTTGATGAAGGGCCACGAATCACGCTTTTATGTGCTTCCCACGCGGTCTTTACTGACGAGGGGAGAGATTTATTTAGTTCAAAGTATTCGCCCAGAGTTTTATGAATATCATTGAGTATTAGATGATTATCCAAAATTGTGTCATCAAGCCTCCAAATTCTAGGAAGAATTGGGATATCAGGCCATAGTATGGAGCATGTTACCAGGGCATGGTCTGACCAAGTTATATGACCTATTTTGCTTTTGTGTGTTATTGTAAGCCCATTTGAGTCTGTACATATAAAGTCAATCCTGGAATAGCTATTATGTGGAGTAGAATAGAAAGAGTAATCACGTGTATTCAGGTGGAGTGTCCTCCAAGTGTCATGTAAGGCTAAATCTGAGAGTGTAGAATTTACTTGTTTAATTATTTTATTTTTTATTTTTTAGAATAATTTTTATTGAGGTTTTGTACAGTAACAGAGGAACTCATAAACAGTAAGAGTACACAATATTGAAAGGCTGAAACAATAAATTAATCAGACAATGAAATAAGTCTTGACTACCAGAATGGTACAAACTGCATAGTGAGTAAAAGAAGACAGCCAGACGTCAATAGCAAGATAATGCACATATAAATGAAACTTCATTTTTCTATATGGTATCATATAGTATATAACAGTTTGTTGAAAGTTAGGGGGAAATTAGCAGGCAAGAGCTGCTCATAGTTTGGATGGGAAGGGGGGGGGGGTGGACAATCTAATTTTTGATACAAGCAATGAGAGGGTTAATAGAATAGATAATAAAGAGCTCATATTTAAAGGAACATGGCAACTTTGAGCTATGTATATATAATTATAGTAAATATGGGATATTATTGGTGAGGATCACTAAAATTGAAATAAGCCACGCTTAGGTCATTTGTTCGACTTTAAGAGTGTGGGCCGTAATGATATATATAACGGCATGTAAACAAAAATATAATAACCTATATAGAATATATATATATATATATATATATATATAAACAAAGAGGTATCAGCGCACATCCATTTTCCAAAGCACAACATATTTTTTACTGCTGCAAAAAAAATGCCTGCAAATACATCAAGAGACAACTATTCTTTTTTAAATAATATTGGGAACTTAGTCACACAATATGGCCATATACTGCTTAGCCAGTCACAACTTTCAAGGTGCCCCAATTTGACTGGTCCTACTCTACAGTCCTTTTTGCCACAGAGGGCTGAAACATTCCTGCTTTTACTCTTCATAATAGAATGAGACCCCCTGGCTTTTTATTCACAACTCTATAACACTGTTATGAGCACACCTGAACTTGGGTGGGGTGCTTAAACCAATGGGAGATGGTCAGTCTCCCTGGTAATTTTAAATACAAATACAAAATTTGTTTTTTTAGCACACCTTACAAAAAGTTTAAATCCACATCTGGGAGTGCTGCCAATATGACCCAGTAATTACACAAACAAAGAGGTATCAGCGCACATCCATTTTCCAAAGCACAACATATTTTTTACTGCTGCAAAAAATTGCCTGCAAATACATCAAGAGACAACTATTCTTTTTTAAATAATATTGGGAACTTAGTCACACAATATGGCCATATACTGCTTAGCCAGTAACAACTTTCAAGGTGCCCCAATTTGACTGGTCCTACTCTACAGTCCTTTTTGCCACAGAGGGCTGAAACATTCCTGCTTTTACTCTTCATAATAGAATGAGACTCCCTGGCTTTTTATTCACAACTCTATAACACTGTTATGAGCACACCTGAACTTGGGTGGGGTGCTTAAACCAATGGGAGATGGTCAGTCTCCCTGGTAATTTTAAATACAAATACAAAATTTTGTTTTTTAGCACACCTTACGAAAAGTTTAAATCCACATCTGGGAGTGCTGCCAATATGACCCAGTAATTACACAAACAAAGAGGTATCAGCGCACATCCATTTTCCAAAGCACAACATATTTTTTACTGCTGCAAAAAATTGCCTGCAAATACATCAAGAGATAACTATTCTTTTTTAAATAATATTGGGAACTTAGTCACACAATATGGCCATATTCTGCATAGCCAGTCACCACTTTCAAGGTGCCCCAATTCGACTGGTCCTACTCTACAGTCCTTTTTGCCAATGAGGGCTGAAACATTCCTGCTTTTACTTTTCATAATAGAATGAGACTCCCTGGCTTTTTATTCACAACTCTATAACACTGTATTTGTATTTAAAATTACCAGGGAGACTGACCATCTCCCATTGGTTTAAGCACCCCACCCAAGTTCAGGTGTGCTCATAACAGTGTTATAGAGTTGTGAATAAAAAGCCAGGGAGTCTCATTCTATTATGAAGAGTAAAAGCAGGAATGTTTCAGCCCTCTGTGGGAAAAAAGGACTGTAGAGTAGGACCAGTCGAATTGGGGCACCTTGAAAGTGGTGACTGGCTAAGCAGAATATGGCCATATTGTGTGACTAAGTTCCCAATATTATTTAAAAAAGAATAGTTGTCTCTTGATGTATTTGCAGGCAATTTTTTGCAGCAGTTAAAAATATGTTGTGCTTTGGAAAATGGATGTGCGCTGATACCTATTTGCTTGTGTAATTACTGGGTCATATTGGCAGCACTCCCAGATGTGGATTTAAACTTTTTGTAAGGTGTGCTAAAAAAACAAATTTTGTAATTGTATTTAAAATTACCAGGGAGACTGACCATCTCCCATTGGTTTAAGCACCCCACCCAAGTTCAGGTGTGCTCATAACAGTGTTATAGAGTTGTGAATAAAAAGCCAGGGAGTCTCATTCTATTATGAAGAGTAAAAGCAGGAATGTTTCAGCCCTCTGTGGCAAAAAGGACTGTAGAGTAGGACCAGTCGAATTGGGACACCTTGAAAGTCGTGACTGGCTAAGCAGAATATGGCCATATTGTGTGACTAAGTTCCCAATATTATTTAAAAAAGAATAATTGTCTCTTGATGTATTTGCAGGCAATTTTTTGCAGCAGTTAAAAATATGTTGTGCTTTGGAAAATGGATGTGCGCTGATACCTCTTTGTTTGTGTAATTACTGGGTCATATTGGCAGCACTCCCAGATGTGGATTTAAACTTTTTGTAAAGTGTGCTAAAAAAACAAATTTTGTATTTATAATTACCAGGGAGACTGACCATCTCCCACTGGTTTAAGCACCCCACCCAAGTTCAGGTGTGCTCATAACAGTGTTATAGAGTTGTGAATAAAAACCCATGGAGTCTCATTCTATTATAAAGAGTAAAAGCAGGAATGTTTCAGCCCTGTGGCAAAAAGGACTGTAGAGTAGGACCAGTCGAATTGGGGCACCTTGAAAGTGGTGACTGGCTAAGCAGAATATGGCTATATTGTGTGACTAAGTTCCCAATATTATTTAAAAAAGAATAGTTGTCTCTTGATGTATTTGCAGGCAATTTTTTGCAGCAGTAAAAAATATGTTGTGCTTTGGAAAATGGATGTGCGCTGATACCTCTTTGTTTGTGTAATTACTGGGTCATATTGGCAGCACTCCCAGATGTGGATTTAAACTTTTTGTAAGGTGTGCTAAAAAAAACAAATTTTGTATTTGTATTTAAAATTACCAGGGAGACTGACCATCTCCCATTGGTTTAAGCACCCCACCCAAGTTCAGGTGTGCTCATAACAGTGTTATAGAGTTGTGAATAAAAAGCCAGGGGGTCTCATTCTATTATGAAGAGTAAAAGCAGGAATGTTTCAGCCCTCTGTGGCAAAAAGGACTGTAGAGTAGGACCAGTCAAATTGGGGCACCTTGAAAGTGGTGACTGGCTAAGCAGAATATGGCTATATTGTGTGACAAAGTTCCCAATATTATTTAAAAAAGAATAGTTGTCTCTTGATGTATTTGCAGGCAATTTTTTGCAGCAGTAAAAAATATGTTGTGCTTTGGAAAATGGATGTGCGCTGATACCTCTTTGTTTGTGTAATTACTGGGTCATATTAGCAGCACTTCCAGATGTGGATTTAAACTTTTTGTAAGGTGTGCTAAAAAACCAAATTTTGTATTTGTTTTTAAAATTACCAGGGAGACTGACCATCTCCCATTGGTTTAAGCACCCCACCCAAGTTCAGGTGTGCTCATAACAGTGTTATAGAGTTGTGAATAAAAAGCCAGGGAGTCTCATTCTATTATGAAGAGTAAAAGCAAGAATGTTTCAGCCCTCTGTGGCAAAAAGGACTGTAGAGTAGGACCAGTCGAATTGGGGCACCTTGAAAGTGGTGACTGGCTAAGCAGAATATGGCTATATTGTGTGACTAAGTTCCCAATATTATTTAAAAAGAATAGTTGTCTCTTGATGTATTTGCAGGCAATTTTTTGCAGCAGTAAAAAATATGTTGTGCTTTGGAAAATGGATGTGCGCTGATACCTCTTTGTTTGTGTAATTACTGGGTCATATTGGCAGCACTCCCAGATGTGGATTTAAACTTTTTGTAAGGTGTGCTAAAAAAACAAATTTTGTATTTGTATTTAAAATTACCAGGGAGACTGACCATCTCCCATTGGTTTAAGCACCCCACCTAAGTTCAGGTGTGCTCATAACAGTGTTATAGAGTTGTGAATAAAAGCCAGGGAGTCTCATTCTATTATGAAGAGTAAAAGCAGGAATGTTTCAGCCCTCTGTGGCAAAAAGGACTGTAGAGTAGGACCAGTCGAATTGGGGCACCTTGAAAGTGGTGACTGGCTAAGCAGAATATGGCCATATTGTGTGACTAAGTTCCCAATATTATTTAACCCCTTAGTGACCGAGGACGTGCAGGGTACGTCTGAAAAAAAAAGGCAGTTAACGCCTGACGACGTACCCTGCACGTCCTCGGCTAAAGTGAGTGCTGGAAGCGATCAAGATCGCTTCCAGGCACTATTACAGTACTGCAGGGATGCCTCGATGTCTGGGCATCCCTGCAGTGCTGTTACGGAGTGCCGGGACCGGAGCGATCACTCCCCCTTGAGTGATCACTTCCGGTTTTGCTCCACGTGGAGCCCGGCAGTGCAGCAGAGCATCGGAAGCGATCGGACACGCTTCCGATGCTCTGCTAGTGTGCTAAGTGCCTCGGTGGGTCGAGGCACTTAGTTAGTATATAAATAAAAGTGAAAATGTTAAAAATCCCACATATAGCGCCCCCCCCCTCCCCCATGAGGCTTCCAAAATGGCGATGCCCGGTGCATCATGGGGCATCTGGGGGTGTCCCTAGCCTGTCTCACCATAGGGGCAAGCTAGGGTCACCCAATCTGAGCCTTCTTAGAAAAAAAAAATAATAATAATAAAATACCCCATTTGTCTGATCATGTCAATATTTGTAAATATTGACTCTGATCAGTGTGGATCTCCCTCCCTCCCTCCCTCCCTCACTTGCCATTTTGTTGGAGAAAGAGAGAGACCTGTATTTTAGCAGAGAGAGATTTATTTCTTTTATTTGTTAAAAAATTTAAAATCCAAAGGCTCTTTTCAGAGCCATTAACCCCTAGCTTGCCAGTGATCACTATAAATCACTGGCAGTAGCACAGCTGCACTTTTTTTTGCTGTCTGTGCATTTTTTTAGGGGTTAATTTTTGTTGTTGTATTTTTTTTTAAAAACTCAAAGGCTCCTTTCAGAGCCATTTAGCTAATTTAATTTAATTTAAAGACTATTTAACCCCTAGCTTGCCAGTGATCGCTATACATCACTGGCATTAGCATAGCTGTACTTTTTTGCTGTCTGTGCATTTTTTAGGGGTTAATTTTTGTTGTTGTAATTTTTTAAAAACCTAAACGCTCCTTTCAGAGCCATTTAGCTAATTTAATTTAATTTAAATAGTATTTAACCCCTAGCTTGCCAGTGATCGCTATACATCACTGGCATTAGCATAGCTGTACTTTTTTGCTGTCTGTGAATTTTTTTAGGGGTTAATTTTTGTTGTTGTAATTTTTTAAAAACCCAAAGGCTCCTTTCAGAGCCATTTAGCTAATTTAATTTAATTTAAAGAGTATTTAACCCCTAGCTTGCCAGTGATCGCTATAAATCACTGGCATTAGCATAGCTGTACATTTTTGCTGTCTGTGCATTTTTTTAGGGGTTAATTTTTGTTGTCATTTTTTAAAAACCCAAAGGCTCCTTTCAGAGCCATTTAGCTAATTTAATTTGATTTAAAGAGTAATTAACCCCTAGCTTGCCAGTGATCGCTATAAATCACTGGCATTAGCATAGCTGTACTTTTTTAAAAAAAAACCCAAAGGCCATTTAGTTAATTTAATTTAAAGAGTATTTAACCCCTAGCTTGCCAGTGATCGCTATAAATCACTGGCATTAGCATAGCTGTACTTTTTTTTAAAAAAACCCAAAGGCCATTTAGTTAATTTAATTTAAAGAGTATTTAACCCCTAGCTTGCCAGTGATCGCTATAAATCACTGGCATTAGCATAGCTGTACTTTTTTTTAAAAAAACCCAAAGGCCATTTAGTTAATTTAATTTAAAGAGTATTTATCCCCTAGCTTGCCAGTGATTGCTATAAATCACTGGCATTAGCATAGCTGTACTTTTTTTAAAAAAACCCAAAGGCCATTTAGTTAATTAATTAATTTTGGTTTTCTGTGACAGATACAAAAATGTCACAGAAAAGATATAGTGTTGAGGAGGCGTATGCCATCCTTGCGTCAGAGTCAGATGCCTCTATGTCTGACTCAGACCCCAATTTTGACCCTGCCATATGCTCAGATACATCATTAGATGCAGTCTCAACTGATAGTGATGTATCTGTGGCTGCTAGCCCCCCTGCCAGCCCCCCTGCTAGAAGGAGGCGTGTTGCTGCCATTGCCGCTGAAGAGTGGGTAACGCCTCATCTCCAGAGGCCAGATATCCCACCCTTCACAGCAAATGCTGGCATAAATATAGATGTGGCAGGTTTTAGCCCCCAACAGTTTCTGGAGGTGTTTCTGGGTGATGATGTATTGGGGAACATTGTCGCCCAAACTAATTTATATGCCCATCAGTACCGTGCTGCAAAGCCTGAAACATATTTGGCAAAGCAGCAATGGGCCCCCATCAATGTGCCAGAATTTAAAAAATTCTGGGCATTGACTATGCTGATGGGCATCATAAAGAAACCCTCCGTTCGCTCCTACTGGAGCAGTAGCCCCATCTGCTCTACCCCCATTTTCTCCCAGAGTATGTCGAGGCAGAGATATGAAATGATTCTTCATTTCATGCACTTCAGCGACAACAGCCTGTGCCCCCCTAGGGAGCATCCCCAATTTGACAGGCTGTATAAAATCCGCCCCCTGATTACCCACTTTTCTGCCAGGTTTGCAGAGGCTTATACACCTGGAAGGAATATATGCGTTGATGAATCCCTGATGAAGTATAAGGGAAGGCTGGGATTCAAGCAGTATATTCCTTCCAAGCGCTCCAGGTATGGGGTAAAGGTGTATAAGCTCTGTGAGAGCGAGACTGGGTATACTCAGGCCTTCCGGGTGTATGAGGGAAAGGATAGCCACCTTGACCCTCCAGGTTGCCCAGAACATATGGGAACCACTGGCAAGATTGTCTGGGACCTGATATTACCCCTAATGAACAAAGGGTATCACTTGTACTTAGACAATTTTTATACAAGTGTCCTTTTGTTCAAGCTACTGTATTGCTTTGATACAGTAGCTTGCGGTACTATTAAAAAGAACCGCAAAGGTTTCCCAGGACAACTTGTACGCACCCGGCTACGAAGGGGGGAGACCTCTGCTCTGCGCCAAGAGGAGCTGTTGGCACTGAAGTACAGAGACAAGAAGGATGTATACCTTCTTACCACCATCCACACAGAGAGGACGGTGGCGGTCTCTGTACGTGGCAGAGCTGAGATCATAAGGAAGCCAGTGTGCATCAAGTCTTATAACAGACATATGGGTGGGGTTGATCTGGCAGATCAGCTGCTGCAGCCCTACCTAATTATGCGGAAGACAAGGGCCTGGTACAAAAAGGTTGCAATTTACCTAATGCAGATTGCAACCCACAACGCTTTTTTGTTGTTCAAAAAAGCAAACCCCGGAATGAAACTGACTTTTTTACAATTTCAGCTCCAGATCATTTCGGGGATTTTGTACCATGATGCACCTGCTCCCCGGGCAGTGATGGGAGAGAGCAGAGTTGGGGCTACTCATTTTATTTTTAAAATCCCCCCTACTGCCGAAAGCAGAGACCACAAAAAAAATGCAGAGTCTGTACCAAGAGGGGGCAGAGAAGGGACACTGTATATCACTGTCCTGATTGCCCTGGACAGCCTGGACTCTGCATTGGGGACTGCTTCAAGCGGTACCATACAATGGTCAATTTTTAAAAAATAAATAAATTTGCTGTTATTTTTTTTTTGTTATGTTTACTGTTAAATTTTTTGTTATTTTTTTACTTTTAATGTGCCAGATTTTTACATTTCACTAATATATTTTTTTTTCTAAAATGGGGCTGTTCTTTTTTTTTTTTTTTTTTTACAAAAACCCCTGTCAAACCTATGCATGGGGACATAGGTGTACTCAGGGTGCCTAGCAGAAAACAACCTGTAGTATTTTTTTTGCACTAACTTACAACAGTCTCTCCTAAATCATAGTCAAAAAGCAATGTGTGTGTAAAAATGAAAATTGAAAAAATGCCACCATACACTTTCTCCAATTTTTTTAGCTAAAACAGTTACTTCAAATGCATCAAAGCACACCATATACAATACCTTGGGGTGTCAACATTTCAAAAATATGCACATTCATGGCAATAAATAAAAGTGGGGTTTACAATAGGCCCCAAACTAAAGATAGGCCTATCAGAAGAAATACTCTCACTTAATAACTAAAATCACAAGTCATAAAATTGTAACATAACCTTCCCAAAATCCTGGCAAACCTATGCATGGGGGGCATAGGTGTACTCAGGGTGCCTAGCAGAAAACAACCTGAAGTATTTTTTTGCACTAACTTACAACAGTCTCTCCTAAATCATAGTCAAAAAGCAATGTGTGTGTAAAAATGAAAATTGAAAAAATGCCACCATACACTTTCTCCAATTTTTTTAGCTAAAACAGTTACTTCAAATGCATCAAAGCACACCATATACAATACCTTGGGGTGTCAACATTTCAAAAATATGCACATTCATGGAAACAAATAAATTGGGGTATGTTAAAATACCCCCAAAAAGACAATAGGCAAAGAAAATATGTTAAATGTGAAAAAAAAATCACAAACGCATGTTGGACATTTGGCATTACACCCCCCGAACAAGCCAAGAAACTTATGCATAGGTGGTATCACTGTACTCAGGAGATGTTGGTGAATACATATTGGGGTCTTCTTTGGCAGTAACACATAACAGGGACTGAGAATATATGCCTAAAGTACAATGTGTGTGAAAAATAATGCAAAAAAATGACTACCTAAAAGTTTGACAAAGACTAGTGGTTGAATTAGTGCATGGAAAGTGTTAAAATACCAGCATTTGAAATACCCTAGGGTGTCTACTTTTCAAAAATATATGGTTTGATGGGGGTAATTTACATTGGCCGGCTTCAGAAATGTCCCAAATAGGACATGGGTGCATGATGACAGATGTGAAAATTCCAAGTTGAAAAACTGGAATGCGCCCCCTAAAATTAAGGCCTTTTAGCCCCCAGAGAACCCGACACACCTATACATGGGGGGTATCACTGTACTCAGGAGATGTTGTTGAATACATATTGAGGTTTTTTTTGGCAGTAACACATAACAGGGACTGAGAATATATGCCTAAAGTACAATGTGTGTGAAAAATAATGCAAAAAAAATGACTACCTAAAAGTTTGACAAAGACTAGTGGTTGAATTAGTGCATGGAAAGTGTTAAAATACCAGCATTTGAAATACCCTAGGGTGTCTACTTTTCGAAAATATATGGTTTGATGGGGGTAATTTACATTGGCCGGCTTCAGAAATGTCCCAAATAGGACATGGGTGCATGATGACAGATGTGAAAATTCCAAGTTGAAAAACTGGAATGCGCCCCCTAAAATTAAGGCCTTTTAGCCCCCAGAGAACCCGACACACCTATACATGGGGGGTATCACTGTACTCAGGAGATGTTGTTGAATACATATTGAGGTTTTTTTTGGCAGTAACACATAACAGGGACTGAGAATATATGCCTAAAGTACAATGTGTGTGAAAAATAATGCAAAAAAATGACTACCTAAAAGTTTGACAAAGACTAGTGGTTGAATTAGTGCATGGAAAGTGTTAAAATACCAGCATTTGAAATACCCTAGGGTGTCTACTTTTCAAAAATATATGGTTTGATGGGGGTAATTTACATTGGCCGGCTTCAGAAATGTCCCAAATAGGACATGGGTGCATGATGACAGATGTGAAAATTCCAAGTTGAAAAACTGGAATGCGCCCCCCTAAAATTAAGGCCTTTTAGCCCCCAGAGAACCCGACACACCTATACATGGGGGGTATCACTGTACTCAGGAGATGTTGTTGAATACATATTGAGGTTTTTTTTTGGCAGTAACACATAACAGGGACTGAGAATATATGCCTAAAGTACAATGTGTGTGAAAAATAATGCAAAAAAATGACTACCTAAAAGTTTGACAAAGACTAGTGGTTGAATTAGTGCATGGAAAGTGTTAAAATACCAGCATTTGAAATACCCTAAGGTGTCTACTTTTCAAAAATATATGGTTTGATGGGGGTAATTTACATTGGCCGGCTTCAGAAATGTCCCAAATAGGACATGGGTGCATGATGACAGATGTGGAAATTCCAAGTTGAAAAACTGGAATGCGCCCCCTAAAATTAAGGCCTTTTAGCCCCCAGAGAACCCGACACACCTATACATGGGGGGTATCACTGTACTCAGGAGATGTTGTTGAATACATATTGAGGTTTTTTTTTGGCAGTAACACATAACAGGGACTGAGAATATATGCCTAAAGTACAATGTGTGTGAAAAATAATGCAAAAAAATGACTACCTAAAAGTTTGACAAAGACTAGTGGTTGAATTAGTGCATGGAAAGTGTTAAAATACCAGCATTTGAAATACCCTAGGGTGTCTACTTTTCAAAAATATATGGTTTGATGGGGGTAATTTACATTGGCCGGCTTCAGAAATGTCCCAAATAGGACATGGGTGCATGATGACAGATGTGAAAATTCCAAGTTGAAAAACTGGAATGCGCCCCCTAAAATTAAGGCCTTTTAGCCCCCAGAGAACCCGACACACCTATACATGGGGGGTATCACTGTACTCAGGAGATGTTGTTGAATACATATTGAGGTTTTTTTTGGCAGTAACACATAACAGGGACTGAGAATATATGCCTAAAGTACAATGTGTGTGAAAAATAATGCAAAAAAATGACTACCTAAAAGTTTGACAAAGACTAGTGGTTGAATTAGTGCATGGAAAGTGTTAAAATACCAGCATTTGAAATACCCTAGGGTGTCTACTTTTCAAAAATATATGGTTTGATGGGGGTAATTTACATTGGCCGGCTTCAGAAATGTCCCAAATAGGACATGGGTGCATGATGACAGATGTGAAAATTCCAAGTTGAAAAACTGGAATGCGCCCCCTAAAATTAAGGCCTTTTAGCCCCCAGAGAACCCGACACACCTATACATGGGGGGTATCACTGTACTCAGGAGATGTTGTTGAATACATATTGAGGTTTTTTTTGGCAGTAACACATAACAGGGACTGAGAATATATGCCTAAAGTACAATGTGTGTGAAAAATAATGCAAAAAAATGACTACCTAAAAGTTTGACAAAGACTAGTGGTTGAATTAGTGCATGGAAAGTGTTAAAATACCAGCATTTGAAATACCCTAGGGTGTCTACTTTTCAAAAATATATGGTTTGATGGGGGTAATTTACATTGGCCGGCTTCAGAAATGTCCCAAATAGGACATGGGTGCATGATGACAGATGTGAAAATTCCAAGTTGAAAAACTGGAATGCCCCCCCTAAAATTAAGGCCTTTTAGCCCCCAGAGAACCCGACACACCTATACATGGGGGGTATCACTGTACTCAGGAGATGTTGTTGAATACATATTGAGGTTTTTTTTGGCAGTAACACATAACAGGGACTGAGAATATATGCCTAAAATACAATGTGTGTGAAAAATAATGCAAAAAAATGACTACCTAAAAGTTTGACAAAGACTAGTGGTTGAATTAGTGC
Organism: Bombina bombina; assembly: GCF_027579735.1. Classification (NCBI taxonomy): domain Eukaryota; kingdom Metazoa; phylum Chordata; class Amphibia; order Anura; family Bombinatoridae; genus Bombina; species Bombina bombina. The sequence continues at coordinate 1,147,897,871 of NC_069502.1, read as the reverse complement.
ATGGAAAGTGTTAAAATACCAGCATTTGAAATACCCTAGGGTGTCTACTTTTCAAAAATATATGGTTTGATGGGGGTAATTTACATTGGCCGGCTTCAGAAATGTCCCAAATAGGACATGGGTGCATGATGACAGATATGAAAATTCCAAGTTGAAAAACTGGAATGCGCCCCCTAAAATTAAGGCCTTTTAGCCCCCAGAGAACCCGACACACCTATACATGGGGGGTATCACTGTACTCAGAAGTTGTTGTTGAACACATATTGAGGTGTTTTTGGTCAGTAACATATAACAGGAACTGAGAATCCATGCCTAAAGTACAATGCGTGTGAAAAATAACACACCAAAATGACTACCCAAAAGTTTGACAAAGACTGGTGGTTGAATTAGTGCATGCAAAGTGTTAAAATACCAGCATTTGAAATACCCTAGGGTGTCTACTTTTTAAAAATATATGGTTTGATGGGGGTAATTTGCATTGTCCGGCTTCAGAAATGTCCCAAATAGGACATGGGTGCATGACGACAGATGTGAAAATTCCAAATTAAAAAACTGGAATGCGCCCCCTAAAAATAAGGCCTTTTAGCCCCCAGAGAACCCAACAGACCTATACATGGGTGGTATCACTGTACTCAGGAGATGCTGCTGAAGACATATTGGGGTGTTATTTGGCAGTAACCCTTAACGTTCTCAGTAAATGTATTCTTGAATTGCTATTTTGTCAAAAAATCACCACTTTTTTTTTTTTTTTTCAAACTTTGGCATAGATTGATGGTAAAATAGTTGCATGGAAAGAGTCAAAATACCCCATGTTTAATACCTTAGGTTGTGTTCTTTTAAAAAATATATATATGTGAAGGGTTAATCAGGGATTCCTGACAGATATCAGTGTTCCAATGTAACTATCGCTAATTTTTTTTAAAATTTTTTGGAAATAGCAAAGTGCTACTTGTACTTATTGCCCTATAACTTGCAAAAAAAGCAAAGAACATGTAAACATTGAGTATTTCTAAACTCAGGACAAAATTTAGAAACTATTTAGCATGGGAGTTTTTTGGTAGTTGTTGAAGTGTAGGAGATTTTGAGGGTCAAAGTTAAAAAAGTGTGTTTTTTTCAATTTTTTCCTCATATTTTATAAAATTTTTTATAGTAAATTATAAGATATGATGAAAATAATGGTATCTTTAGAAAGTCCATTTAATGGCGAGAAAAACGGTATATAATATGTGTGGGTACAGTAAATGAGTAAGAGGAAAATTACAGCTAAACACAAACACAGCAGAAATGTAAAAATAGCCTTGGTCCCAAACGAACAGAAAATGGAAAAGTGCTGCGGTCATTAAGGGGTTAAAAAAGAATAGTTGTCTCTTGATGTATTTGCAGGCAATTTTTTGCAGCAGTAAAAATATGTTGTGCTTTGGAAAATGGATGTGCGCTGATACCTCTTTGTTTGTGTAATTACTGGGTCATATTGGCAGCACTCCCAGATGTGGATTTAAACTTTTTGTAAGGTGTGCTAAAAAAACAAATTTTGTATTTATATATATATATATATATATATATATATATATATATATATATATATATATATATATATATATATATATATATATATATATATATACATACACTTGGCAGCTGTAATCTGGGTATTCTCACAGACACATTAGGTTTCTCAAGATAGTTTTAATAAAGAGACAAACGTATGGTATTAGTAAGGAACTGAGTATGGAGTATATGCAGGGGCAAAACTAGAGGGGGTGCAGAGGTCGCAGGTGCAACTGGGCCCCTGAGGGTGGGGGCACAGCTTAAAAAAAAAAAAAAATTATATATTTTTTTTAATATATATATTTTTTTTTTATAAAAAACGTTAACCTACCACTGCCTGCACTGATATCATGTGAGTGTGGCATTACTACAGGGGTTAGTGTTTCTGTTTTACCCATTGGTGTTTATGTGTGTGTGTGTGTGTGTGTATGGTGTGTATGTATGTGACTGTGTGTGTATTTATGCATGTATGTGTGTTTGTGTATGTTTGTGGAACCAGCAAATTACAGACCTTGTTACTACAGCATGGGGGGGGGGGTGGCGGCAGGGGGTAAACCGTGTCACTATACAGTACCACTATATACAGTATGGGGGGTGGACCATGTCACTGACTACTGTGGTCATTTTATTAAGTACTGGGCGGGTAGGGTCAGGTCAGCCATCTCACTGGTAGATTACAGACTGTGTCACTAACTTACTATATACAGTACTGGGGGGTTAAATAGTGTCCCTATATATATATATACAGTAATAGGGGGTCAGACCATCTCACAGACTGTGGACACAGGGTACCTCCTTTTGCAGACGTAATCTGATTCATATTTTTTTTTCTGTGTTAAATGTAAAAAAATTAATTAAAAAAATATGTATCAAATTCACCTTTTTTGGAGGGGGGAGGGGTGGTGGGGGGCCCCTTCTAAGATTCTTGCACCTGGGCCCTGTGGTTTCTAGTTACGCCTCTGAGTATATGTAAGATTTATGTACTGGGATGCTACTGGAATTTTGCCGTCCCACACCGATTCAGTCCCACGTTGGGACCCACATAGGGATTATATATGTAAAGCAGAGATTAGGGACCCCAATTCGAACAGATGCTAGTGAGTATAGGTATCTCTATAGGTGTGACAGATATATTCAAAGGGGCAACTGCTTTAATTTATTTAAATAAAGATGAAGAGGTGCCTAAAAATGTATATATAATAGTCAGAGAAAATTATTCCAGTAGGTTGTCATATCCTAGGGACTGTAAACACTATAAAACCCTCTATCTGGTGTATATACAGTGTGGCAAAAAAGTATTTAGTCAGCCACCAATTGTGCAAATTCTCCCACTTAAGAAGATGAGAGAGGCCTGTAATTTTCATCATAGGTATACCTCAACTATGAGAGACAAAATGAGGAAACAAATCCAGACAATCGCATTGTCTGATTTGGAAAGAATTTATTTACAAATTATGGTGGAAAATAAGTATTTGGTCAATATCAAAAGTTCATCTCAATACTTTGTTATATATCCTTTGTTGGCAATGACAGAGGTCAAACGTTTTCTGCAAGTCTTCACAAGGTTGTCACACACTGTTGCTGGTATGTTTGCCCATTCCTGCATGCAGATATCCTCTAGAGCAGGGATGTTTTGGGGCTGTCGCTGGGCAACACAGACTTTCAACTCCCTCCAAAGGTTTTCTATGGGGTTGAGATCTGGAGACTGGCTAGGCCACTCCAAGACCTTGAAATGCTTCTTACGAAGCCACTCCTTCGTTGCCTGGGTGGTGTGTTTGGGATCATTGTCATGCTGAAACACCCAGCCACGTTTCATCTTCAATGCCCTTGCTGATGGAAGGAGGTTTGCACTCAAAATCTCACGATACATGGTCCCATTCATTCTTTCATGTACACGGATCAGTCGTCCTGTTCCCTTTGCAGAGAAACGGCCCCAAAGCATGATGTTGCCACCCCCATGCTTCACAGTAGGTATGGTGTTCTTTGGTTGCAACTCAGCATTCTCTCTCCTCCAAACACGACGAGTTGTGTTTCTACCAAACAGTTCTACTTTGGTTTCATCTGACCATATGACATTCTCCCAATCCACTTCTGGATCATCCAAATGCTCTCTAGCATACTTCAGACAGGCCCGGACATGTACTGGCTTAAGCAGGGGGACACGTCTGGCACTGCAGGATCTGAGTCCCTGGCGGCGTAGTGTGTTACTGATGGTAGCCTTTGTTATGTTGGTCCCAGCACTCTGCAGGTCATTCACTAGTTCCCCCCGTGTGGTTCTGGGATGTTTGCTCACCGTTCTTGTGATCATTTTGACCCCACGGGGTGAGATCTTGCGTGGATCCCCAGATCAAGGGAGATTATTAGTGGTCTTGTATGTCTTCCATTTTCTAATTATTGCTCCCACAGTTGATTTCATCACACCAAGCAGTTTCCCTATTGCAGATTCAGTCTTCCCAGCCTGGTGCAGGTCTACAATTTTGTTTCTGGTGTCCTTTGACAGCTCTTTGGTCTTCATCATAGTGGAGTTTGGAGTGTGACTGTTTGAGGTTGTGGACAGGTGTCTTTTATACTGATAACAAATTCAAACAGGTGCCATTAATACAGGTAATGAGTGGAGGACAGAGGAGCCTCTTAAAGAAAATGATACAGTTCTGTGAGAGCCAGAAATCTTGCTTGTTTGTAGGTGACCAAATACTTATTTTCCACCATAATATGCAAATAAATTATTTCCAAATCAGACAATGTGATTGTCTGGATTTGTTTCCACATTTTGTCTCTCATAGTTGAGGTATACCTATGATGAAAATTACAGGCCTCTCTCATCTTCTTAAGTGGGAGAACTTGCACAATTGGTGGCTGACTAAATACTTTTTTGCCCCACTGTATATCTAAGTTCAAGTGTCCTACAGCAGGCCTACCTCATCCTCATATAGAGGTTATATGAAAAAGGTTAAGGTTTCTAGACTACGTCATCTCGGCCGCAGACAATGCAGTGAGGCCAAGGAGGTCATAACATGTACATATAATTAAGACACTTTTAGAAGAGTCAAGCAATGGATTGGTAACTAGGTTAAAATCACCAGCAAACAATGTAATTCCCTTTGCGTGTTCCAGTACAAGGTTTGCTATTTTCTTAAAAAAGATATTATGAGCTTGGTTAGGCGAGTAAATGGATACTAAAGTGATATAGTGACCATATAAAGTTCCTGTTAATAAAAGATATCTGCCCTCTGGGTCTTTTTCCAAGTGTGTCAGTATGAAAGGGACAGACCTGTGGATAATTATACCTACTACTCCTCTTTTTTTTGGGCCAGAGGCGAAGTATGCTAAATGGTATTGGGGGTTGCCATCTTGGTTCCCTACCCTTTTGGAAATTGGTTTCCTGTACTAGTATGATGTGACTATTCAATTTACTTAAGTCACGGAATGTAATAGAGCATTTACTAGGGTTGTCCAATCTACTATATGTACTATCTTTCTGAATTTGTTCTTATCTAGTGTTATCAGAGGCAACCTATTTTTGTTTCATCCTTGAGAGTGCAAATGGAATGTTTTAAAGCTACAAAGCAACAACACAAGTCAGCTGCTTTTGTGTCTTGGTCAAAATATTCCAACAATATAGTTTGTACCTCGCAATCTTGGGCAACAAGCAGCATTTTTTAACTATTTTGCTAAGCTGAATAAAGTTAACTATATTTCCTATAATAACTGGATAACATTTAAAAAAATCAAAAACACAATTAACCCTCTTAACAATTGAAAAATCGTAAGTAACAAAGACAGACAGCAAAGCAGGGATTCAACACTTAGCTGAGAGGGACTGTTCTTCAAGTAATTACTTCTCCTACCACCGTCTTGTTGGGATTAGGAGGCCACGATGATAGAATATGGTGCATGAGGAGGGAGGACAGGAATTGATAAAGCTTCATAGAAGATTGATACTTCTGTGCCTGGCCTGTATATGGCAGTTTTATTGTTGTTATTGGCGTTTATAGATACAGGGAATCCCCATCTATATTGGATTTTATGGTGGCGGAGGGTGGATGTAATATGACTGAGTTCTCTTCGTTTTTGCAAAGTTGCAGGAGAAAGATCCTTAAAGAAGTGAATTTCCTCCCCTGCGTTGAAGATAGCATGTTTGGTTCTCGCTCCCTGAAGAATTTCCTCTTTGTCTTTATAGTTTAGAAACTTTACAATAATATCCCTTGGAGGAGCCTTAGCAGGTGGTTTGGGCCTGAGCGCCCTATGTGCCCTTTCTATAGGTATGTCCAGTGATGTGGAATTTCCTTTTACAACTCTAAAAAGAGTTTGTAGATATCCTTCAATGTTTTGGGGGTGTACAGTCTCAGATATTCTGCAGATACGAAGATTATTTCTACGGGATCTGTTATCTAAATCCTCCAGCTTGTCATTTAGATATTGAAGATTATCTGCATGGTTTTGAAGGTCTGAGCAGTGTTGGTGAATATTGGCTTTAACACTTGTGATGGATATTTCTGTGTGAGAGACTCTTGTGTCTAAGACCGCTAAATCTTTTCTGAGATCTCCAAATAAATTTCTCATCTCCTGAAGCACCTCTTTAATTTCCTCCTTAGGGGCAACATGCTGAATGTCATTTTTAGTAACATTGTGCTGCTATTGAGTCACCTGAAGTGGCTACAGGTGAAGAGGTGCTCTGTTTATGCTCCATCGCACTTCTGTAAGATTCAGATTGAGATTCAAGAGGTTTTAAATATTGTTTTAGGGGTTTTGTAGATGAGATTTTATTTGCCTTGCATGTTCTTTTATTAGGCATTACAATCTGTCATAGGATATACTGAGAATAGGAGAATATAACGCATAATGATAAAAACTTGCTGAGACCTTCTGTTCAGGCTGTATAGCTGTTAACCAACTTTCTTGCTTAAAGCCTTTATAAACAGTATAAAATAATCAGGCAGTTTAGCTGGAGTAATGTCTGTGTTTCCGTGATAGCTAGGATTCTAGGTAGGAGTGATGACTGCTTGCAGAAGGAGCTTTAACTATCCCTGTTGTATCTGCCTTTACAGCTGTTGCAACCAACGATTAATGTGTCATGTGGTATGGGTAAATACAAATCAACAATACTTTATTTAATATAGCCCCAAGGGAGGTTTTAGTATTTGCCCTTCCCTAATGCTTATTCATAAGTCCGGATACTGAAGGTATTACTAGTGAACCAGTTACCAGTTTTACTGTTGGTGTGCCCCCACAGCTAGCTGGCTGTGAAGGGGAACTCTAGCCAGGATGGAGTTATGGCCTTAACGGCTTACTTACAGTTAGACCGGCATGCAGCAGCCGATTTCTGCTATTGTCCCACAGACCTCAGATCTGTCACCACCATGGCTGTTCTAGTTTCCGGATCGGATCTAAAGAGCTTGTGGAGCGATGTGGCGCCAATTATAAGTGTGTCACAGAGGCTAGGCCATTCAAGGTTGAAAAGCCCCACCTCTGTCTCCTATGTCACACTCCTTTTCTGTTGCTTTTTAGGGACCTCTCCGCTTCACCTCATGAGCCTGTATCCGAACTTTCTTCCAGTTTTAAAGGTGATTGGATGCCTATAAAATATAATACATCAGCCTGGGGATGAGGAGCCATTCTATTTTGCGGCCATCTCCCTGCGTGGCAAGATTCCGCCCCTCTTTTCCTTGTTTTATATATACCTGTGTATATATATATATATATATATATATATATATATATATATATATATATACTATATATATATATATATATATATACTAGGCGATAAGCCTGCCCCGAGGGCAGTCTATTTATTTAAAAAAAACTACAAACCCCATAGTTAAAATTACACAAAATAAAAAATGTAAAATTACAGAAAAATATAAAGCTATCCAAAATAAAAAATTTAAACCTAAACTAATACCCCTATAACCCCCCCAAAAATAAAAACACCTCCTAATCTAATACTCAACTACCAATGGCCTTTAAAAGGGCTTTTGTAGGGCATTGCCCTAAGTTAAACAGTTCTTTTACCTAAACAAATGACCAATTACCCCTAACAGTAAAACCGCCCACCCACCAAACCCCCAAAATAAGAAAAACTAACACTAAAAAAAACTAAACTACCTATTACCCCTAAAGGGGAATTTGTATGGGCATTGCCCTTAAAAGGGCATTCAGCCCTTTTACTACCCTTAAAAGGACAATCAGCTCTTTTCCAGCCCAAAATACCCTAATCTAAAAATAAAAGCCTAAAACTAAGCCCCAAATAGGTACTCACCATTCCTTAACCGATGGAGAAGGTCTTCTTCCAGGCGGCTCCATCATCTTCTATCTTCATCTGGAATGAAGGCGGAGGGGAGGTTCAAAGCTGTCTTCCTCGATGCGTGGATCCTCAGCGGCGGTCCTCAACGGCGGCAGTGGCGGCGTGGAGGCTCCTCTTCATCCGATGTCCGTTGTACACTGAAGATTAAATGCAAGGTACCGCATTCAATTTGGGTACCTTGCATTCCTAATGGCTGAAATTTTGAAATCAGTCAATAGGAATAGAGCTACTGAAATCCTATTGGCTGTTCAAATCAACCAATAAGATTTCAGTAGCTCTCATCCTATTGGCTGATTTCAAAATTTCAGCCAATAGGAATGCAAGGTACCCCAATAAATAATGGGATACCTTGTATTCAATCTTCAGTGTGCGACAGATGATCGCATAAAGAGGAGCCTCCACGGCACCGAGGACCGCAGCTGAGAATCCGCACTGAGAATCCGTGCATCGGGGATGCCAGCTCCACACCTTCGCTCCGCGCCACCTTAGCTCCGGATGAAGATTGAAGATGTTGGAGCCGCCTGGAAGAAGATCTTCTCCGCCGCACTTCAGGAATGGTGAGTACCTCTTTGGGGCTTAGTTTTAAGATTTTTTTTAATTTTTGGGGATTTTTTTATTTTTAAGATTAGGGATTTAATAAACTGTAAAAGAGCCGATTTCCCTTTTTTAGTGTTTGTTTTCTTTATTTTGGGGGCTTTGGTGGGTGGGTACTTAGTATTTTTTAAACATAAAAGAGCTGTTTAACTTAGAGCAATGTCCTACAAAAGGCCCTTTTAAGGGCTATTGGTAGTTTAGTTTAGATTAGGGGGTGTTTTTATTTGGGGGGGAGGCTTTTTATTTTCATTAGGTTTAATATTTTTTATTTTTTGTAATTTTAGATTATTATTTTTTGTAATTTAATGTTAGGTTTTAATTTTTTAAGTGTAACTTAGTATTGGGGTTAATTTAGGGGGTGTTAGGTTAGGGGGCTTAGTAATTAAATTAGTTATTTGTGTTGTGGGGGGTTGGCAGTTTAGGAGTTAATAAGTTAATTAGGTTTATTGCGATGTGAGGGATTGTGGTTTAGGGGTTAATAGGTTAATTAGGTTTATTGTGATGTGGGGGGTTGGCGGTTTAGGAGTTAATGGGTTAATTAGGTTAATTGCGATTTGGGGGTTTGGCGGTTTAGGGGTTAATAGGTTAATTAGGTTTATTGCGATGTGGAGGGTTTGGGGTTTATATTTTAATTATGTTATTTGTTGATTAGGGGTTAATTACTTTATTATTTTGCGATGTGGCATTGGCGGTTTCGGTCTTTGTTAATCCTTTGTGCCGTCGGTTAGGTTGTTTTTTTATTTCTTGCGGGCGGTTTCGTGGTTTTTTTTCTTCTTTAAGGCTTCATTTGCCTATGCAGTATCCAGGTGGATTCCAAAAATGGCAAGGTGGTGTGGATTCTTTCACTACCCTGCTATTTTCAGAATCCACCGAAATGCAGCTTCACTGAATCCAGGTGGATTCTCTTGGCTGCCTCGCGCAGCCAACATTCTTTTGGCTGCTTTGCGCAGCCAGCATTCCTTTGAGGATGGGTCCGCAACTGGAGACGAACGCGTTACAAATGCTATTATAGTATAGATATGCAGTACATATATATGGACTTATTGTTGGGCAGTTCAGTACTCTCCAGCGCTTTGTCATAAACCATTTGTAGGTGCTTTTTGACGTGTGCTTTGGGTCATTGTCCTGCTGTAAGACCCATGACCTCTGACGGAGACCTACCTTTCTGACACGGGGCCCTACATTGCACCACAGAAGTCTTTTGTAGTCTTCAGATTTCATAATGCTATGCACACAGTCAAGACACAAGACATTCAGTGCCTGAAGCAGCAATACAACCCCAAAACAGTGAACCTCCACCATTTATTTTTCTGAAAACAGTAGAACCATGGGCTTTACCAAAAAGCTGTAATTTTGTTTCGTCTGTCCACAGCACATTTAACCAAAAGGATTTTAGCTTCCTCAGGTAAGTTTTGGCAAACTCCAATCTGGCTTTTTAATGTTTCTGTGTCAGCAGTGAGGTCCTCCTGGGTCTTCTACCATAGCGTCCCTTATCATTCAGACAGCGACGTATAGCGCGGGCTGACACATTTGTACCCTGTGCCTGAAGGTCAGCTTGAGTTTGTCTGAAAGTTGATCGCGGTTCTTTGTTTACCATTCGAACAATCCTTCGTTGCAATCTTTGATCAATTTTTCTCTTTTGTCCACTTCCAGGGAGATTAGCTACAGTGCCATGGGCTGTAAACTTCTTGACAATGTTGCACAGTGGACACAGGAACATTAAGATCTCTGCAGATGGACTTGTAACCTTAAGATTGTCCATGCTTTTCCACAATTTTTCTTCTCAAATCTTCAGACAATTCTTTGCTGCTCTTTCTCTTCTTCATGCTTTTAACTGGTTGCCGGTGTGATTGCTATATTGTCAGCACCTGTTAATTGATACAGGTACGTTTAATTACAAATTACAGGAGCATCACAAACTTGGAATGCAATTATTTCTTACAATTTTGAGAAGGTGCAAATAATTTTTGTCCAGTCCATTTTTGCATGGAATGTGTCAGACTTGGCTTTTTTTTCTCTCTACTTTTTTGTGTAATACCAATACAAAGAAAAAAAAAATAAACATGAGAATGCCTAAACATTTGTAATTGCAACAATTTTCTGGGTGAAGTGGTGCATTATCTGACAGAAATGCAGGGGTGCCAATAATTTTGGCCATGACTTTGTGTGTGTATGTATGTATATGTATATAACAAGATTTAAATTAGGGGGAGATAAAAGGTGAGTTTAAAATCTTCCACTACGCACAAAATATAGAGAAAATAACTTATTGTGTAGTTCATAAACAAATCTAGACAGGCCAGAAGGCTTGTTTTTACCACAGAAAACCTCTGAATTACATTGTTTCCAATGCAGCAATGGATTCTGGGTAAGATATATGCAAATGAGGTTCACAATTACACACTTTTTTACTTCAAGTATGCTTTTCAGCAGATTCCCTTTACGCCAAAGCATCGCTGTTCACACAGCTTATAAGCTTAGCTTGGGTTAGTGCAGTGATTCATAACCATCCCACGACAGACTGTTTCATGGTTTTTGCCACTCATCAGCTGGGAGAAGGTTTGAATCACTGCTGGGTGAAGTTGATTTTGTGTGTGTATGTATATATATATATATATATATATAATCCAGAAAAAACGGTCGCACTCTCAGGTCTTTTGGTGAAAAAAGTAAATACTTTTTTAATGAAACGTTTTCGGGGAAATCTTCCCCATCATCAGCATAAACATGAACTGCATCAAACAAACTTATATACAAACTGCAAATAATCAAAATAATTTCAAAAACCTGTGTATCAAGTGTCCTCTCAATGTAGTGGCGCCAAACAGTGTGTGTGTGGAACGCAATTTTGCGTTCCACTGTGTAAACCGGAAGTGCTCTTTCCGGTATTATCAATATGCCAAAAAATTTTTTTTTAACAAAATAAACTTACGATCATTTTATATCTTTAACTAAGATTGTCAAAGTAGCCAAGTGTACAACGATTGTTTGTTATATATACCATGTGTTAACTACGTGTCAAACTTTTTGTGGATTATTCTTGTTACGTGTATCAATCTTACATATGGGGTCTTCCCCATTACGAAACTACTATGTGCTCATATGTGTCATCATTTTTACCCATTGTGTTCATTTAGTGTTCCCCCTGCTAGTTATTCAATGTGTGTCACAAACTCGATCACCTGCATTGGGACACGCTGTCAAAGCCCGGTTGGCATAGCAACCAATTGTTGTCCCGGATCTACTTAGGCGGATGGGTCTATTTGTCGCCCTTTGTTATATGTGTCCTTACCGAATCATATGGATAATACTGATTGACTTAGTACCATGTAAATGATGGGCTATTTGTTCGGTTATAGTAATCCTCTGTGTCTCACCTACATGTCCTAGAGCGCACTTGTTAGGGTTATGTACAGGGGTTGGAGAGTGTTCTCTAACTAAGGTAATGGAACCTATGTATTTTCCCTATTATAATAAGGGTGCTTCAAAGATATCCATATGGGCTATGTGCTTATTGCACATAAATAAAACTCTAAATTAAAAACCAAAATTAAAGAGTGAAAGTTAGTAATAAAATATATAACATATAAAATAAAGGCAACTCTAATAATGTTGCTACTATATACACTTAGCGTTAGTTATATGTAATTGGTTTTGAACTTGTTTTAAGTTGCATCTATCCCTCTTATGTCCCCATATCCCTTATTCACCATATATTAATTATAACTTTCTTAATATATATTTAAGCACACAATTAATTCCATATTACTCCATATGATTACATTGTGGCACATTGCTATATAGTAGCTTTCCTCCGATTTTCAGTTATTAATTTTAGTATTAGTATTATAAGATAGTCCCAATTTGGTGACCTTATATGATGTACTTGCACAACCTGACTTGGGGTAGGGTATCCTACACTTGGGGGTTACCGCCATCGCCCAACTATTGTCTGTCCATGGTTCACTATTCTGTAGCTCTGCACTACTCCCGCTGGTTAATTTCCTGTATCCAATGTGTTGCAATCATCTTCTTGACTTGATGTAGGTGGATGGTGTCATTGGAGTTGCTGTATGTTTTAAGGCAGCTCAGTATTTTAAGTCAGCTCAATATTTTAAGTCTGCACGAGTTCTAGTGGGCAAATGGCAATGAAGGACCGAGTACTTGTTAAATTGGAGGGGATCATCTCCATGTCCCCCCCAAAACAGATAGTGCGCCCTGCTCTGAATAGTCTACACCTCGAGGGGCCTGACTTCCAGTGCATCGCCACCATATTACTCAAGGTCTGTGTGCCATGCCCCAGTATGTGTCTCTACTTAAATGAGCGCCTTAAAATCTGGAGGGGAGTTTAGTCCTCCTGGGGCTATAGTGCCCAATCTATACATCCACTCCGCCTCTCTTCTTAACAGGGCCTTGTTCCTATCACCTCCCCTGTCCAGGGGGGGGGATGTGGTCTATCAGGATGTATCTGATGGTGGACACCTGATGTCCCATTCTTGCACAGTGTCTGGCCACTGGTTGGTCCGAATCTCCTTGGTCTAACGCCAGTCTTATGGCCCGTCTGTGGTTAGCCATCCTTTCGCGGAGTGTTCCGCTCGTCTTGCCCACATAGAACCGGGCACATGGGCAAAATAACAGGTATACTACAAATGTAGTGTTGCAGGATATTGAGTGTTTGATCTTAAACACTTGATTTGTATGTGGATGGTGGAAGTTCTTAGTTGCCATGAGGCCATTACATGTTGTGCACCCTAGGCATCGATATGAGCCTTTGATGTTTATGTGAGTTCTATCCATGTAGCTTGATTTGGGGTCTGTACGTACCAAACTGTCCTTAAGGTTGGTCCCCCTCCGGTATGCTATCATCGGTGTCAGGTTGTGCGTAAAGGTCAGTTTAGGATCAGACTGTACTATTGGCCAATGTGCTCTTAGTATTTTTCCAGCCTGTGTAGTGTTCGGTGAGAACGTCGTTGCCATTATCAGTTTATTGGGTTTCTCTGTCAGATTGTCCTTATATATCAGACTGTCCTGGGTAGATGGAAGAACTTCTTTAAGGGTACTGTCAACCAACTGTTGCTTATATCCCCGCTGTAAGAATTTGTCCCTCATGAGTTGCAACTGTGAGACCCCTGTTGCAATGTTGGAATTGTTGCGCACAACCCTAGTCATCTGGGACTTGACTATACCTTTTAGTAGGGCTGGAGGGTGGCAGCTGGTGGCATTTAAGATAGAGTTTCTATCAGTAGGCTTGCTGTAGAGTGTGGTTCCTAGGACATTACCTTCTATGTAGATATTAAGATCTAAGAATTGTATCTCTTTGTGATGGTGTATCATCTTGAACCTCACTGGTGTAGGGGTATTGTTCCAATCCCTAAACCAGTCTAACAGTGCCTCTTGTCCCCCACGCCACACCATGAACACATCGTCGATGTATCTTACATAGAAGACAACCGGCGATGTGTCTGTGCTCCACAGGAATTGGTTTTCAAACTGAGACATATAAATGTTGGCATACGATGGGGCCATGTTCGACCCCATCGCCGTGCCAGTAAGTTGCAGATAAAAGGATGTCTCAAAGCGGAAATAGTTCCTGGTGAGGCAGTATTCCATTAATGTTAAGAAGAAATCAATGGGGGGTCCCTCATACTGTGTACTCTGTATGAGGTGTTGTTTAGTTGCCATGAGTCCTGTGTCATGTGGGATGATAGTGTAGAGACTGTTGACATCCAGGGTGACCAGGATTTCACCAGTCTCCACACGCACATCCCTCATCTTCCTGATTAAGTCATTGGTGTCTGAAATATATGATCTGACTGTCTTAACAATCGGTTGGAGGAAAATGTCTATTACTTGTGCCACTGGCTGTGTGAGTGACTGTACAGCTGAAACTATAGGCCTCCCTGGCGGGTGGTCTAGAGTTTTGTGTATTTTTGGGGTGGTGTATAGGATTGGGATTCTCGGGTGTGTTGTGGTGCAGTACTCAAAGATTTGTTCCGTTAGGTGTCCTTGTTCAAATCCTAGTTTTAGTATACCATCCAGTTCCTTTTTGTATTTGACCGTGGGGTCACCTGGTAGCTCTTTATAGGTGTTGTTATCAGTCAACTGTAAAAGTATGTCATCTCTGTAATCCTCATAGTCCATTAGGACTATTGCTCCGCCTTTGTCGGCGGGGCGGATGACCAGCGCATGGTCATCTTGTAAGGTTTTAATAGCAGCTCTTTCTATGTGTGTGAGATTGTATCTCCATTTATTAGTTTTTCTGTGTGTTTCCATGTCTTGTGCTACTAGCCTCATAAAGGTCTTAGTGCTAGCACTACTATTTGATGGCTCAAACGTACTTGGTTTTTTACACTTGTGTACAGGGCTAGTTTGTTCAGGACTTATGGGAGCATTCTGAAAATATTCTTTGATTTTCATTGTCCTGTTTAATTTGTGTAAGTCTAGCTTAAGGTCCATTTCTGTAGTATTGTGACTAGGTATAAAGGATAGACCTTTGTTTAACATAGAATTTTCTGCTGCTGTAAGAACATGTTTACTGAGATTGACCACTATATCCTCCGTCTGTTGCGGCGTGTGGGTCTGTACCTTCCCCCTTGACCTCCTGATGTGTGGTCTAAAGTTCCTCCCCCTCCTCTGCGTGACCTCGTAGTAACCCCTAAAAAATAATCTGGGGTAGATTGTCCCCTATGTGTATATGGGGGATGGTAGGGAGGTTGAGTCTGGTATGTATTAGGTGATGTAGGTGTGTGTCGTGTAATGCTAGTGTCTGTTTCTGACGACTCAGCCCCGCTAGTGTCAACTGTTGTAAATTGTACTCTTCTAGGTCGGTAGGGTCTCCTGGCCCTGCCTTCTAGTGAATTAGTTAACCACTTGTAAACCCTGCCATTAGTATAGTCTGCTTTCACTGACTCCAGTTTTCTATTTTTAAATACTAGTAGTTCAGTTTTGTATTTGTCAACTTGTTGTTATAGTTTGGTAAGCCAATTCTCTTGTTGATCTGTTACAAGTGTCTCATTGTGTGTTTGTTCAAATATCACTATCTCATTTTTAACCCTGTTGAGTACTATAGTAACTTCCTCTATTACAAGTAAAATAAAATCTAGGGAGCACTTATTTAATATATGGCACCACTTTCTTCTGAATTCAGGGTTATACCTGCCTATTGTGGGGATATTTTTTACCCTGAAGCCCCTAGGGATGTGAATCAACCTATGGTATTCTGAAAGATAACTGCCGTGTAGTGTCAAATCTATTTCACGTTTCTTGAGTTTCAATAAATTGTGGTATATATTAACAGGGGTCTCACCAGTAGCTGCTCTGTTGATAGGGGCAAAAAGGATCCTTGCCGCGTCATCTGAGGTATATGTGACAGTGCCAATCTGGGCCCCACGGGCTTGTGCTCCTGCATCTGGATCTTGTTCAGCAGTGTTTGTCCCAATTGGAGGGAGTGTCAAAGGTGCGAGAGGTACTGGTTCCATTGGTGTAGATGAATCTGCTAGATGCTGTAAAAGTACACAACCAGAGTGAGTGAGATAGTAAACGTAGATCCCAGTATATATTGGTATTATACAATGCAAAGTAGTTCAAACCAATAACCAAACTGTAGTTTATTGTATATTATAAAACAAAAGAGCAACACAGGCATACCGTTAAAGCAGCACATGCTCTTTGATACATAGTATATAAAAGTAGATGATATTGACTCATTAATCAGACGCAAGGCTGTACTCAAGTAAACACAAATACCCATTATTAGCCTATAACAGCAATTATATATGGTTGCAGCACCAAAAAAATAATAATAATAAGTATACCTTCCTCACGCAGGAGGAAAAAGACCTGTATTTCCCTTGTAAGGTGTATCCAGTCCACGGATCATCCATTACTTGTGGGATATTCTCCTTCCCAACAGGAAGTTGCAAGAGGACACCCACAGCAGAGCTGCTATATAGCTCCTCCCCTAACTGCCATATCCAGTCATTC
The DNA here is from genome assembly GCF_027579735.1 of Bombina bombina. Lineage (NCBI taxonomy): Eukaryota > Metazoa > Chordata > Amphibia > Anura > Bombinatoridae > Bombina > Bombina bombina. The sequence goes on along the minus strand of NC_069502.1, from coordinate 1,147,881,439 downwards.
TCTTGCAACTCTCAACAAAGATGGAGGTAGTAAGAGGAAAGTGGTGAAATATAGTTCATTTTTGTCTTCAATCAAAAGTTTATTATTTTTTAATGGTACCGGAGTTGTACTATTTTATCTCAGGCAGCATTTAGAAGAAGAATCTGCCTGCATTTTCTATGATCTTAGCAGAAGTAACTAAGATCCACTGCTGTTCTCACATATGTCTGAGGAGTGAGGTAACTTCAGAGGGAGAATGGCGTGCAGGTTATCCTGCAATGAGGTATGTGCAGTTTTAAGTTTTTCTAGGGATGGAATTGCTAGAAAATGCTGCTGATACCGGATTAATGTAAGTTAAGCCTAAATACAGTGATTTAATAGCGACTAGTATCAGGCTTACTATTAGAGATATATACTCTTATAAATGTGCAATATAAAACGTTTGCTGGCATGTTTAATCGTTTTTATATATGCTTTGGTGATAAAACTTATTGGGGCCTAGTTTTTTTCCACATGGCTGGCTTGATTTTTGCCTAGAAACAGTTTCCTGAGGCTTTCCACTGTTGTAGTATGAGTGGGTGGGGCCTATTTTAGCGCTTTTTTGCGCAGTTAAAATTACAGACAGAGACATTCAGCTTCCCTCAGCAGTCCCCTGCATGCTATAGGACATCTCTGAAGGGCTCTAAAGGCTTCAAAAGTCGTTTATTGAGGAAGGTAGGGCCACAGCTGAGCTGTGGCAGTTGTTGTGACTGTTTAAAAAACATTTAATTCGTTTTTTTTTATCCGTTTTTTGCATTAAGGGGTTAATCATCCATTTGCAAGTGGGTGCAATGCTCTGCTAACCTATTACATACACTGTAAAAATGTGTTTCTCTTAAAGGCACAGTACCGTTTTTTATATTTGCTTGTTAACTTGTTTTAAAGTGTTTTCCAAGCTTGCTAGTCTCATTGCTAGTCTGTATAAACATGTCTGACATAGAGGAAACTCCTTGTTCATTATGTTTAAAAGCCATGGTGGAACCCCATATGAGAATGTGTACTCAATGTATTGATTTCACTTTAAATAATAAAGATCAGCTTTTATCTTTAAAAATTTTTATCACCAGAGGATTCTGACCAGGGGGAAGTTATGCCGACTAACTCTCCCCACGTGTCAGACCCTTTGACTCCCGCTCAAGGGACTCACGCTCAAATGGCGCCAAGTACATCAAGGACGCCCATAGCGATTACTTTACAAGACATGGCGGCAGTCATGGATAATACACTGTCAGCGGTATTAGCCAGACTACCTGAATTTAGAGGAAACGTGATAGCTCTGGTGTTAGGCGTAATACAGAGCATACAGCCGCTTTAAGAGCCATGTCTGATACTGCCTCACAATATGCAGAAGCTGAGGAAGGAGAGCTTCAGTCTGTGGGTGATATCTTTGACTCAGGGAAACCTGATTCTGATATTTCTACTTTTAAATTTAAGCTTGAGAACCTCCGTGTTTTGCTTAGGGAGGTTTTAGCTGCTCTGAATGACTGTGACACAATTGCAGTGCCAGAGAAATTGTGTAGACTGGATAAATACTTTGCAGTGCCGGTGTGTACTGAGGTTTTTCCAATACCTAAAAGGTTTACAGAAATTATTAATAAAGAGTGGGATAGACCCGGTGTGCCGTTTTCCCCCCTCCTATTTTTAGAAAAATGTTTCCCATAGACGCCACCACACGGGACTTATGGCAAACGGTCCCTAAGGTGGAGGGAGCAGTTTCTACTTTAGCAAAGCATACTACTATTCCTGTCGAGGACAGTTGTGCTTTTTCAGATCCTATGGATAAAAAATTAGAGGGTTACCTTAAGAAAATGTTTATTCAACAAGGTTTTATCCTGCAGCCCCTTGCATGCATTGCTCCTGTCACTGCTGCTGTGGCGTTCTGGTTTGAGTCTCTGGAAGAGGCTTTACAGACAACGACTCCTTTGGAGGACATACTTAAGCTTAGAGCACTTAAGCTAGCTAATTCTTTTGTTTCTGATGCCATTGTTCATTTGCCATCCAGGCGCGTAGGGCGCTATGGCTCAAATCGTGGTCAGCTGACGTGACTTCAAAGTCTAAATTACTTAACATTCCCTTCAAGGGGCAGACCCTATTCGGGCCTGGTATGAAGGAAATTATTGCTGACATTACTGGAGGTAAAGGTCATGCCCTTCCTCAGGACAGGTCCAAATCAAGGGCCAAACAGTCTAATTTTCGTGCCTTTCGAAACTTCAAGGCAAGTGCAGCATCAACTTCCTCTGCTACAAAAGGCAAGAGGGAACTTTTGCTCAGTCCAAGATGGGCTGGAAACCTAACCAGTCCTGGACCAAAGGCAAGCAGGCCAAAAAGCCTGCTGCTGCCTCTAAGACAGCATGAAGGAATGGCCCCCTATCCGGTAACGGATTTAGTAGGGGGCAGACTTTCTCTCTTCGCCCAGGCGTGGGCAAGAGATGTTCAGGATCCCTGGGCATTGGAGATTATATCTCAGGGGTATCTTCTGGACTTCAAGGCTTCTCCTCCACAAGGGAGATTTCACCTTTCACAATTATCTGTCAACCAGATAAAGAAAGAGGCATTCTTACACTGTGTGCAAGACCTCCTAGTTATGGGAGTGAGGAGGAACAGGGACAGGGATTCTACTCAAATCTGTTTGTGGTTCTCAAAAAAGAGGGAACCTTCAGACCAATCTTGGATCTAAAGATCTTAAACAAATTCCTCAGAGTTCCATCATTCAAAATGGAAACTATTCGCACCATCCTACCTATGATCCAGGAGGGTCAATATATGACTACGGTGGATCTAAAGGATGCTTACCTTCACATTCCGATACACAAAGATCATTATCGGTTCCTAAGGTTTGCCTTTCTGGACAGGCATTACCAGTTTGTGGCTCTTCCCTTCGGGTTAGCTACAGCCCCATTAATTTTTACAAAGGTTCTGGGGTCGCTTCTGGCGGTCCTAAGGCCGCGGGGCATAGCAGTGGCCCCTTATCTAGACGACATCCTATTACAGGCGTCAAATTTCCAAATTGCCAAGTCCCATACGGACATAGTTCTGGCTTTTCTGAGGTCGCACGGGTGGAAAGTGAACGAGGAAAAGAGTTCTCTGTCCCCACTCACAAGAGTCTCCTTCCTAGGGACTCTGATAGATTCTGTAGAAATGAAAATTTACCTGACGGAGTCCAGGTTATCAAAACTTCTAAATTCTTGCCGTGTTCTCCATTCTATTCCGCACCCTTCGGTGGCTCAGTGCATGGAGGTAATCGGCTTAATAGTAGCGGCAATGGACATAGTTTGCGCGCCTACATCTCAGACCGCTGCAACTATGCATGCTCAGTCAGTGGAATGGGGATTACACAGATTTGTGCCCTCTACTAAATCTGGATCAAGAGACCAGAGATTCTTTTCTCTGGTGGCTATCTCGGGTCCATCTGTCCAAAGGTATGACCTTTCGCAGGCCAGATTGGACAATTGTAATGACAAATGCCAGCCTTCTAGGTTGGGGTGCAGTCTGGAACTCCCTGAAGACTCAGGGATCGTGGACTCAGGAGGAGAAACTTCTCCCAATAAATATTCTGGAATTGAGGGCAATATTCAATGCTTTTCAGGCTTGGCCTCAGTTAACAACCCTGAGGTTCATCAGATTTCAGTCGGACAACATCACGACTGTGGCTTACATCAACCATCAAAGGGGAACAAGGAGTTCCTTAGCGATGTTAGAAGTCTCCAAAATAATTCGCTGGGCAGAGAAACACTCTTGCTACCTATCAGCGATCCATATCCCAGGTGTAGACATCTGGGAGGCGGAATTTCTAAGTCATCAGACTTTTCATCCGGGGGAGTGGGAACTCCATCTGGAGGTGTTTGCTCAATTGATTCATCGTTGGGGCAAACCAGAACTGAATCTCATGGCGTCTCACCAGAACGCCAAGCTTCCACCGTTTCCTCTGCTCCCTCGACTGATTGCCAGAATCAAGCAGGAGAGAGCATCTGTGATTTTGATAGCGCCTGCGTGGCCACGCAGGACCTGGTATACAGATCTAGTGGACATGTCATCCTTTCCACCTTGGACTCTGCCTTTGAGACGAGACCTTCTACTTCAAGGTCCTTTCAATCATCCAAATCTAATTTCTCTGAGACTGACTGCTTGGAGATTGAACGCTTGATTTTATCAAAGCGTGGCTTCTCCGAGTCTGTCATTGAAACCTTAATACAGGCACGAAAGCCTGTTACCAGGAAAATCTACCATAAGATATGGCGTAAATATCTTTATTGGTGTGAATCCAAGAGTTACTCATGGAGTAAGATTAGGATTCCCAGGATATTATCTTTTCTCCAAGAGGGTTTGGAGAAAGGATTATCAGCTAGTTCTTTGAAGGGACAGATCTCTGCACTGTCTATTCTTTTGCACAAGCATCTGGCGGATGTTCCAGACGTTCAGGCGTTTTGTGAGGCGTTGGTTAGAATCAAGCCTGTGTTTAAACCTGTTGCTCCCCCATGGAGCTTAAATTTGGTTCTTAAAGTTCTTCAAGGGGGTCCGTTTGAACCTCTTCATTCCATAAATATCAAGCTTTTATCTTGGAAAGTTCTCTTTTTGATGGCTATTTCCTCGGCTCGTAGAGTCTCCGAGTTATCTGCTTTACAATGTGATTCTCCTTATCTGATCTTCCATGCAGATAAGGTAGTTCTGCGTACAAAACCTGGGTTTTTGCCTAAGGTGGTATCCACTAAGAATATTAATCAAGAGATTGTTGTTCCATCATTGTGTCCTAATCCTTCTTCAAAGAAGGAACGTCTTTTACATAATCTGGACGTGGTTCGTGCTTTAAAGTTTTACTTACAAGCTACTAAAGATTTTCGTCAAACATCTGCTTTGTTTGTTGTTTACTCTGGACAGAGAAGAGGTCAAAAGGCTTCGGCAACCTCTCTTTCTTTTTGGCTAAGAAGCATAATCCGCTTAGCCTATGAGACTGCTGGACAGCAGCCTCCTGAAAGGATTACAGCTCATTCTACTAGAGCTGTGGCTTCCACTTGGGCCTTTAAAAATGAGGCTTCTGTTGAACAGAATTGCAAGGCGGCGACTTGGTCTTCGCTTCATACTTTTTCCAAATTCTACAAATTTGATACTTTTGCTTCTTCGGAGGCTATTTTTGGGAGAAAGGTTTTACAGGCAGTGGTACCTTCCGTTTAAGTACCTGCCTTGTCCCTCCCTTCATCCGTGTACTTTAGCTTTGGTATTGGTATCCCACAAGTAATGGATGATCTGTGGACTGGATACACCTTACAAGAGAAAACACAATTTATGCTTACCTGATAAATTTATTTCTCTTGTGGTGTATCCAGTCCACGGCCCGCCCAGTCATTTTAAGGCAGGTCAAAATTTTAGATTAAACTACAGTCACCACTGCACCCTATGGTTTCTCCTTTCTCGGCTTGTTTCGGTCGAATGACTGGATATGGCAGTTAGGGGAGGAGCTATATAGCAGCTCTGCTGTGGGTGTCCTCTTGCAACTTCCTGTTGGGAAGGAGAATATCCCACAAGTAATGGATGATCCGTGGACTGGATACACCACAAGAGAAATAAATTTATCAGGTAAGCATAAATTGTGTTTTTTCAACCTGTAATAAGAAAATACAGTCCTGCAAAGGCAGCTGCCTGTGTTGAAATTAATAGCGGTAGGGAGAGTTAGCAGTGGCAGTTCATGCTGGAGCAAAGCAATGAGTGTTAAATGCAAAGCAAATAGCCATCCTTATGCACAAAGAGACTGCTGTCCACAGCGTGATATGGGAGAATAATCCCTTATGTACCGCAATATAGTATCACAGGGTGATCCCTTTATCAATGGTAGCAAGCCATAAGCAGGATAGTTGTGAAAAGATGTTAGTTGGTTAAAGTGAACAACCAGGTCGGTATAAAGGACGTTAGTGGCTGTATGGTAAATACAGTCTTTGTATTGTGTCCATTTAGAGTAGTTATGGAGAGCAACGGATAAACTGTGTTGTCAGAAGTTATGAAGTTTATTACTCATGGAAACCTTTTTGCCATTAGCGGGAGTGACGTCTCACTAGCACCGCTTCTTTGGGTCCTACAGGTTTTCCAGTAAAAGCTTCTCCGTTGAATAGTTGGCTCTCTCGACTCTTGGGTTCCTTTTGCCTAATAACTTAACAAGGCCTTGCAAAGCATCCTGCAAGTTACTCCACGCTCACGGAGCTCCTGTGGACATGGCAAAAACAGCTACACGTGTTTCACCCAAACTTTCGTTTTGATTGGGCTTCCTCAGGCATGTGATGCCGTTGTATGTCAGACTTGCCTTGTTATGCAGATTATCCCAGGTGAAATAGTTAACCTGTTCAGTGCTTTTGCAAACTTAAACACTACCATATTGATTACTTAAGAATTAAAAGCGATTCTAAATAGGCATGGGTACACATTAATTCCTGAATTACGGCAGCAATGGCTAATCTATAATAATATTCACATTGTATACAGATCCTTATTGCATATTAACACGCTCATTTCAAAAGTTACTATAAATAGATCATAAGATATAGCAAAACTTTTTCATAGAGATACAGTCCTGTTTAAATGAAGATTTTTTTTCTTTCCACAGAGCAACTCCTCTGCTAATAATAATAATATACATTATGGTTAACCAGATACTAAATTATAATAAAAAGTGGCACAGTAGGGGGATTTTTAGTCTAAAAATGGAGCATAATTTAACTCTTCGTTCAGGCCACCTGGTTGGACAGTGTCCAGGTTGAAAATCCATTTGCATTTAGCCTTTAACAATAGATTGTCCCAGTCACCCCCTCTTTCATTGATGCCAACATATTCCACACCCATAAATCTCAAGCATTTGTTACTGCTATTGTGAAATTTTGAAAAATGACGTGCAATGCCACTGGTCTTAATTTTCTTATTTACTATGTCTTGTCTATGTTCTTTCATCCTCTCCTTGAATTCTCGATATGTTTTCCCAACATACTGTTTGGAGCAAGAGCATGAAAGGACATAGACTACACCATATGTTTTGCATGTAATGAACCCCTTTGTTCTATGAATTGTGCCATTGCTATCTTCAATCTTATTGCCAGTAACCATAAATTTACAAATTTTGCATTTATTGCATGGACAATTACCATTTTTAGGTTTCGTACTAGCCAGCCACATTTTTAGTTCATTATTAATATAGTGACTGTGTACTAATTTATCTTTTAAAGAGGGCGCTTTTCTGGCGGTCAGTAAAGGATAATCCCCTACTAAATTGTGTATATCACCATCTAATGTAAGCAAGTGCCAGTGTTTAGATAAAATTGCTTTTAAATCTTGCCATTGATTATTAAATGTAGCTATCATTCTTAATCTAGTATCAACAGACGTTTCCTTTGATTCATAAAGGAGAGCTTGCCTCTGAGTTTGGGATGCTTTATGGAAGCCTGTTTTTAACCAATATTTACTATATCCTCTTTCTAAAAACCATTTTTTCAAATCATCAGCATGATTTTTAAAAAACAATTCTTTTGTACAATTTCTTTTGTTTCTAAGATATTGACCAATGGGAATTCCTTTAATTTGTGTGATAAGATGATGGCTAGTCGCCTCTAGTAAAGTATTTGCAGCTGTCGGTTTCCTGTAGCTTTCAGTAATAATGGTATTACCAACCTTCAATAGTTTTAAATCAAGAAATGAAATTTCAGAGGGACTGACTTCATACGTAAACTTCAGATTTTTTGTATTAGTATTTAAATACTTCATAATGTCATGAAGATGGTCAATTGAGCCTTCCCATAACATTAGAACATCATCTATAAATCTTGTCCATAGGACCACATTATTCTCAAAACACTGAGGTATATCCAAAATCATTTCCAATTCCCATTTCCCCAAGTATAGAAAGGCATAGGTGGGGGCACAACTTGCCCCCATAGCTGTCCCTAAAATCTGTCTATAAAATTTTGAATCAAATTTAAAATAGTTCCTCTCAAGAACAAATTTTAACAGTTTCATAACAAATGCGGTATGATCCCCTTATCTGATACCTCTCTGATGAAGATAGAAATGTGAGGCTTCAACACCCAAATCAATGGTAACAAATAAGGTTTCATCAGAGAGGACCAGACCATCTAATTTACAGAGAACATCAGCAGTATCTTTTATATATGAGGGCATAGTTGTCAAAAAAGGTCTAAGATTCCAATCAACATATTTAGCAACGTTTTCTAATAGGCCACCCTGACCTGATACAATGGGGCGTCCAGGCGGTGGAATTTAGTTTTTATGCAATTTAGGAATTGTATAAAACGTTGGTATTGTTGGATGTTTAACATTTATAATTTATAATTGCTGTTATAGGCTAATAAAGGGTATTTGTGTCTACTTGAGTACAGCCTTGCGTCTGATTAATGGGTCAATATCATCTACTTTTATATACTATGTATCAAAGAGCATGTGCTGGTTTAAAGGTACGCCTGTGTTGCTCTTTTCTTTTATAATTCATTATTTTGCATACCTCCTTGCACCGGATGGAATTATAATTTATTTTCCATCTGTGCTCAATAGCTGGTGTACTTTTTCACACACACACATATGTATATATATATATATATATATATATATATATATATACACACAGTGTGTTGTCAGCAGCAGTTTTTCCTTTTGCTTCCTGGTGTTATATATATATATATGTATACACACACACACAGTATATATATATATATATATATATATATATATATTAGTAAGCAATTTCCAGTTCAGCCCACCAGTAGCCAACTCGCCTGGGTGCAATGATATACCATGAAATAGAAAGCAAAAGAATGCACTCTCAGGACTTTTTCCACAAAAAAACAATTTAATGGAACGTTTTCGGGGTTCACAACCCCTTCATCAGCATGCAAAACAAACAAAATTCAACTCATTTATAGTGTTACATATCAATTACATCATATCAACCTGAGTGTCTCTCCAAAGGAAAAGTGCGCCAATTTTTCGAGTTTGGAACGCATATTGCGTTCCACAGTGCTATCCGAAACCGGAAGTTGTATTACCTCACTTCCGGTTCACGGATTCAACAGACAAAACGTGAAATAAAAGATAAAGTAGTGTGCTCTACAATTTCAAACGTATTAATGTGACATACTAATTTGGGGGACTTATTATAACAACAGTGTGCCACATTCTAATAAGTGCCAAGAAAATTGTGATGGATATACATTGTCGAACGTTGCTACATCCGGTCGGCATAGAAACAGTAACCATGGTAATCATAAACAATTCTGATTGCCAAAAGGTGCCATAATTTACAATAGTATGCCAGCTGAATGAAACAACAATTTTCATAGTGCCAAAAGTGGCGTGTGCTGAATTATATACAATCATATTGTATATATAAAAAGAATACTAATTTAAAAATTAAATAGTTAAAAAATAAAACATAAAAATTGGACCATTTGACAGTACAATTGATTGGAATGGCAAGTTACAAACGTAATGTTGCAAATGTGAGTGCTGTGACTTATAATGTATCGCCAGTATATTACAGAAAAATGGCGTTAAACATGTATAATGCTACACTAAATTCGCAGGCAAATGGAGATCAAATTAGAGCAGTAGATATATATAACAGTATTATAGGGCTGTGCTATTGGGCTGCTTTTTCGTTAAAGCACAATTTTCAATTAGATTAGATTTTGACCATTAGGGGGTAATGGCTTACGATGACCAAAATGTGCCAACAATCAAGTGAGGGGGGTAACCTTATTTCAGAATTCTAGCCTCAAGTATAATTACAAAGCAGGGATATATGAGAAGAGGTAAAAAAAGTAAGGATCATGGACATATAAAGCTCATGTAGATACTATCCACCTCTGGAATTTATCCAAGTGGATGTGACTTTTTAGTGTCCATTTTTAAGACTGGTGGTGCATCTTAAAGCAATGGGTAATGGCTCACGGCGGACCAGGCTTCCACAGAGAAGGTGGAGACAGATGTCCCACCTAAACTGTGCCGTTAGGCGCACAACACTTGCCCCTACACCTAGGGGAAACTGAAATGTGTGCCAAAACGGAGCCACCATGTCCACCTGGCATACCCCAAGTATGTGGCACCCCAGTTGTTGATCACATAATGCTCTTAAAGTCCGGCATGGTGTTCAGGCCACCTGGTTGTATTGTGCCTAATCTGAACATCCACTGGGCCTCTCGTCTCAGAAGTTGCTTATTCCGGTCGCCACCCCGATCTAATGGGGGTATGTGGTCGATTAGAATATAGCGGATGGAAGATACTGAGTGTCCCTTGTTAGCGCAGTGTCGCGCTACTGGCTGTTCGGAATCGCTGTTTTTAAGTGCTGTCCTTATGGCGTGGCGATGATTAGCCATACGCTCACGAAGTGTGCCAGAGGTCTTCCCTATGTAGAAACAAGAACATGGACAAAACAATAAATATATAACGTGAGTGGTGGTACACGTTATGGAGTGCCGGATAGAGAATGTTCGATTGGTGTGTGGGTGATGGAAAACTTTGGTACCCACTAGGCCATTACATGTTGTGCAGCCCAAACAACGATAAGAGCCCCTTATATTCCTTTTCATCCCAGTTGAGTAACACTGTTTGGGGTCCGTTTTCACCAGAAGGTCTTTGAGATTAGTTCCCCGCTTAAACCCAACCATAGGTCGTAGGTTATGGGTAAATGTGAGTTTTGGGTCTGAAGACATAATTGGCCAGTGTTGTCGGAGAATTTGGCCAATATTTTTTGTCACTGGAGTAAAAGTGGTGGACATAATGAGCTTGTCACTAGCGTCCCTTTTTGGTTTAGGTATGATTAATTCTGTCTGTGTTAGACTTGAAACAGATTCCATAGCATCATAGATTATCGGGATCTTGTAGCCCCTGTTCTGGAACTTCTCACCCACTCCTTTCAATTGGGAGACCCCCGTTACAGGATTCGAATTATTACGCATTGTTCTTATGCATTGTGATTTTACAATGCCCTTTAATAGGGCTGGGGGATGGCAACTATCTGACCTTAATATAGAGTTGCGGTCGGTGGGTTTATGATACAATGTGGTTCCTAATTTGTTAGAATCCTTGAAAACTGTCAAGTCCAAGAAATGAATGGATGCAGTGTCAGCTGTCATCTTAAACTTGACATTGTCAGTTGTGTTATTAAACACATCAAACCATTTGTGGAGTTCCTCCAGGCCCCCTCGCCACACCAAGAAAATGTCATCTATGTATCTGTAATAACAGATGATAGATACATTCGGCATATTCCATAGGTACATGTTTTCAAATTGTGACATATAAATATTGGCGTACGAGGGGGCCATGGAGGAACCCATGGCTGTGCCGGCAGTTTGCAAATAAAAACTGTTTTCGAACCGAAAATAGTTTTTAAACAGACAGAATTCAATGAGGGACAGTAAGAATCCTACTGGGGGACCCTCATAAAGGGGGTTACCCGTGAGGTGCTCTTGTATAGCCTTAAGTCCGTCAAGATGTGGTATAATGGTGTACAGACTGTTGACATCCAGAGTGACGAGTAAATCATCTGGCTGGATGTCAACAGTCCGTATTTTACGAATGAAATCATTCGTATCCATAACGTAAGACCGTGTTTCTTTCACCACTGGCTGTAAGAGTACGTCCACATATTGTGCTATAGGTTGGGTAAGTGATTCCCTGGCTGACACAATAGGACGGCCCGGTGGGTGGTCTAATGTTTTATGAATTTTGGGGATTGAATATAAGATGGGTATCTTAGGGTGTGTGGTAATGCAAAAGTCACGAATGTGCTCAGTTATGTACCCTTGTTCAAATCCCAATTCAATCAATTTGTCAAGTTGTATTTTGAATGGTGTAGTAGGGTCAGAAGTTAACAATTTGTATGTCTGGGTGTCTGATAATTGCTTCAGGATGTCCTCTCTATAATCACTGTAATCTAAAAGAACAATGGCCCCGCCATTCTGGAGAGTTTTAATAGCCTTCAATTCATCTCTTGAGAGATTATGTTTCCATAATGCATCTTTTCTTTCTGTGTCCAAGTCCTGTGTTATCAACCTCAAAAATGTTTTGGTACTTGGACTGCTATTGCTGGGTTCAAAAGAGCTAGGTACATTACATTTAAGTTCAATATGGGACTTCTGTACAGACGAATCCTTGTTTTGAAAGAATTCTTTAATCTTAAGAGATCTATTTAATTTGTAAAGGTCTAGTTTAAGGTCAAATTCAGAGATTAAAGTGCTCGGCACAAAAGATAGGCCTTTATTAAGAACTTTACGTTCATTATCAGTCAAGGCATGTGCGCTCAAATTGACAATTATGTCCTCTGTCGTGGTCGTCTGGGGGGTCTGTGTCTGATACCCCGCCCGCCTGATATGGGGTCTGTTATGCCTCCCCCTCCCCGAGACCGTGTTGTTACCCCTAAAAAATGACTAGGGGTTGAGTGTGATCTGGGTTCATGTGAGGAGAATTGATCCTGATGCCTATGTTGACCAGGTGGAGTGAACGCAGTGCCAGAGGGGTTCCTATCGGTATCAGTGGAATCTTCACCACTCGTATCTACCGTGTCAAAGTGAACCCGTCTGGTTCTGTGTCTCCTCCTGGTCTGATTCCCCTGTGTGTTGGTCAGCCATTTGTACACTTTTCCCTGCGTGTAATCACTATTGACAGTCTCCAGTTTTTTATTTTTAAATGTGATTAAATCACTCTGGTATTTGTCAATTTGCAATTTAATTTTTGATAACCAGTTCTCTTGGGTGTCATTAGTGAGTGTGATACTATGTAGAGATTCAAATGTTTGTATTTCAGTCCTAACTTTACTAAGGATTGCAGTGACCTCTTCAATAACCAATAATATTAGGTCTAAAGAGCACTTATTTAAAATATAGCACCACTTTTTTCTGAAATCTGGGTTATCACGCCCAATAGTGGGCACATTGTGGACTCTAAACCCACAGGGAATGTGTCCTGTTCTATAATAATCGGACAAATAGCTGCCATGTAACGCCAAATCAACCTCTCTTTTTTTTAATTTGAGTAAAGAGTAATATAAATTAACTGGGGTCTCACCAATTGTTTTGGAGATGGGTGCAAACAGGATCCGGTCGGAATCATCAGGGGTGTAAGATGCAGTGCCTGTCTGTGCTGCCACGGCCTGGCAAGTCAGGTCTTCCACCTGAGTGTTGGAATCAGAGATGCTGTTATCCTCTGTGCTGAGTTGTGATGTCATGCTGGAGGAGAGCATGTAGCGGTGTGCCGGTGAAAGGATATGAAAAGGAGTTAATATACTGCAGCCAAAAAAATCCAAATATACTCTGTACTGTCAGCACAGAAGGAATTGTGCAGTCCAATTATGAGAGCGCTGGAGATGTAAATAAATGAGGTTAAACAAGGGGGTTCACTGGTCAGAAGATAAGTAGTAAGCAATTTCCAGTTCAGCCCACCAGTAGCCAACTCGCCTGGGTGCAATGATATACCATGAAATAGAAAGCAAAAGAATGCACTCTCAGGACTTTTTCCACAAAAAACCAATTTAATGGAACGTTTTCGGGGTTCACAACCCCTTCATCAGCATGCAAAACAAACAAAATTCAACTCATTTATAGTGTTACATATCAATTACATCATATCAACCTGAGTGTCTCTCCAAAGGAAAAGTGCGCCAATTTTTCGAGTTTGGAACGCATATTGCGTTCCACAGTGCTATCCGAAACCGGAAGTTGTATTACCTCACTTCCGGTTCACGGATTCAACAGACAAAACGTGAAATAAAAGATAAAGTAGTGTGCTCTACAATTTCAAACGTATTAATGTGACATACTAATTTGGGGGACTTATTATAACAACAGTGTGCCACATTCTAATAAGTGCCAAGAAAATTGTGATGGATATAAATTGTCGAACGTTGCTACATCCGGTCGGCATAGAAACAGTAACCATGGTAATCATAAACAATTCTGATTGCCAAAAGGTGCCATAATTTACAATAGTATGCCAGCTGAATGAAACAACAATTTTCATAGTGCCAAAAGTGGCGTGTGCTGAATTATATACAATCATATTGTATATATAAAAAGAATACTAATTTAAAAATTAAATAGTTAAAAAATAAAACATAAAAATTGGACCATTTGACAGTACAATTGATTGGAATGGCAAGTTACAAACGTAATGTTGCAAATGTGAGTGCTGTGACTTATAATGTATCGCCAGTATATTACAGAAAAATGGCGTTAAACATGTATAATGCTACACTAAATTCGCAGGCAAATGGAGATCAAATTAGAGCAGTAGATATATATAACAGTATTATAGGGCTGTGCTATTGGGCTGCTTTTTCGTTAAAGCACAATTTTCAATTAGATTAGATTTTGACCATTAGGGGGTAATGGCTTACGACGACCAAAATGTGCCAACAATCAAGTGAGGGGGGTAACCTTATTTCAGAATTCTAGCCTCAAGTATAATTACAAAGCAGGGATGTATGAGAAGAGGTAAAAAAAGTAAGGATCATGGACATATAAAGCTCATGTAGATACTATCCACCTCTGGAATTTATCCAAGTAGATGTGACTTTTTAGTGTCCATTTTTAAGACTGGTGGTGCATCTTAAAGCAATGGGTAATGGCTCACGGCGGACCAGGCTTCCACAGAGAAGGTGGAGACAGATGTCCCACCTAAACTGTGCCGTTAGGCGCGCAACACTTGCCCCTACACCTAGGGGAAACTGAAATGTGTGCCAAAACGGAGCCACCATGTCCACCTGGCATACCCCAAGTATGTGGCACCCCAGTTGTTGATCACATAATGCTCTTAAAGTCCGGCATGGTGTTCAGGCCACCTGGTTGTATTGTGCCTAATCTGAACATCCACTGGGCCTCTCGTCTCAGAAGTTGCTTATTCCGGTCGCCACCCCGATCTAATGGGGGTATGTGGTCGATTAGAATATAGCGGATGGAAGATACTGAGTGTCCCTTGTTAGCGCAGTGTCGCGCTACTGGCTGTTCGGAATCGCCGTTTTTAAGTGCTGTCCTTATGGCGTGGCAATGATTAGCCATACGCTCACAAAGTGTGCCAGAGGTCTTCCCTATGTAGAAACAAGAACATGGACAAAACAATAAATATATAACGTGAGTGGTGGTACACGTTATGGAGTGCCGGATAGAGAATGTTCGATTGGTGTGTGGGTGATGGAAAACTTTGGTACCCACTAGGC
Source organism: Bombina bombina (assembly GCF_027579735.1). Classification (NCBI taxonomy): domain Eukaryota; kingdom Metazoa; phylum Chordata; class Amphibia; order Anura; family Bombinatoridae; genus Bombina; species Bombina bombina. The sequence continues at coordinate 1,147,866,222 of NC_069502.1, read as the reverse complement.
CATTACACGTTGTGCAGCCCAAACAACGATAAGAGCCCCTTATATTCCTTTTCATCCCAGTTGAGTAACACTGTTTGGGGTCCGTTTTCACCAGAAGGTCTTTGAGATTAGTTCCCCGCTTAAACCCAACCATAGGTCGTAGGTTATGGGTAAATGTGAGTTTTGGGTCTGAAGACATAATTGGCCAGTGTTGTCAGAGAATTTGGCCAATATTTTTTGTCACTGGAGTAAAAGTGGTGGACATAATGAGCTTGTCACTAGCGTCCCTTTTTGGTTTAGGTATGATTAATTCTGTCTGTGTTAGACTTGAAACAGATTCCATAGCATCATAGATTATCGGGATCTTGTAGCCCCTGTTCTGGAACTTCTCACCCACTCCTTTCAATTGGGAGACCCCCGTTACAGGATTCGAATTATTACGCATTGTTCTTATGCATTGTGATTTTACAATGCCCTTTAATAGGGCTGGGGGATGGCAGCTATCTGCCCTTAATATAGAGTTGCGGTCGGTGGGTTTATGATACAATGTGGTTCCTAATTTGTTAGAATCCTTGAAAACTGTCAAGTCCAAGAAATGAATGGATGCAGTGTCAGCTGTCATCTTAAACCGTTTCCTCTGCTCCCTCGACTGATTGCCAGAATCAAGCAGGAGAGAGCATCTGTGATTTTGATAGCGCCTAAGTGGCCACGCAGGACCTGGTATACAGATCTAGTGGACATGTCATCCTTTCCACCTTGGACTCTGCCTTTGAGACGAGACCTTCTACTTCAAGGTCCTTTCAATCATCCAAATCTAATTTCTCTGAGACTGACTGCTTGGAGATTGAACGCTTGATTTTATCAAAGCGTGGCTTCTCCGAGTCTGTCATTGATACCTTAATACAGGCACGAAAGCCTGTTACCAGGAAAATCTACCATAAGATATGGCGTAAATATCTTTATTGGTGTGAATCCAAGAGTTACTCATGGAGTAAGATTAGGATTCCCAGGATATTATCTTTTCTCCAAGAGGGTTTGGAGAAAGGATTATCAGCTAGTTCTTTGAAGGGACAGATCTCTGCACTGTCTATTCTTTTGCACAAGCGTCTGGCAGATGTTCCAGACGTTCAGGCGTTTTGTCAGGCGTTGGTTAGAATCAAGCCTGTGTTTAAACCTGTTGCTCCCCCATGGAGCTTAAATTTGGTTCTTAAAGTTCTTCAAGGGGGTCCGTTTGAACCTCTTCATTCCATAAATATCAAGCTTTTATCTTGGAAAGTTCTCTTTTTGATGGCTATTTCCTCGGCTCGTAGAGTCTCCGAGTTATCTGCTTTACAATGTGATTCTCCTTATCTGATCTTCCATGCAGATAAGGTAGTTCTGCGTACAAAACCTGGGTTTTTGCCTAAGGTGGTATCCACTAAGAATATTAATCAAGAGATTGTTGTTCCATCATTGTGTCCTAATCCTTCTTCAAAGAAGGAACGTCTTTTACATAATCTGGACGTGGTTCGTGCTTTAAAGTTTTACTTACAAGCTACTAAAGATTTTCGTCAAACATCTGCTTTGTTTGTTGTTTACTCTGGACAGAGAAGAGGTCAAAAGGCTTCGGCAACCTCTCTTTCTTTTTGGCTAAGAAGCATAATCCGCTTAGCCTATGAGACTGCTGGACAGCAGCCTCCTGAAAGGATTACAGCTCATTCTACTAGAGCTGTGGCTTCCACTTGGGCCTTTAAAAATGAGGCTTCTGTTGAACAGAATTGCAAGGCGGCGACTTGGTCTTCGCTTCATACTTTTTCCAAATTCTACAAATTTGATACTTTTGCTTCTTCGGAGGCTATTTTTGGGAGAAAGGTTTTACAGGCAGTGGTACCTTCCGTTTAAGTACCTGCCTTGTCCCTCCCTTCATCCGTGTACTTTAGCTTTGGTATTGGTATCCCACAAGTAATGGATGATCTGTGGACTGGATACACCTTACAAGAGAAAACACAATTTATGCTTACCTGATAAATTTATTTCTCTTGTGGTGTATCCAGTCCACGGCCCGCCCAGTCATTTTAAGGCAGGTCAAAATTTTAGATTAAACTACAGTCACCACTGCACCCTATGGTTTCTCCTTTCTCGGCTTGTTTCGGTCGAATGACTGGATATGGCAGTTAGGGGAGGAGCTATATAGCAGCTCTGCTGTGGGTGTCCTCTTGCAACTTCCTGTTGGGAAGGAGAATATCCCACAAGTAATGGATGATCCGTGGACTGGATACACCACAAGAGAAATAAATTTATCAGGTAAGCATAAATTGTGTTTTTTCAACCTGTAATAAGAAAATACAGTCCTGCAAAGGCAGCTGCCTGTGTTGAAATTAATAGCGGTAGGGAGAGTTAGCAGTGGCAGTTCATGCTGGAGCAAAGCAATGAGTGTTAAATGCAAAGCAAATAGCCATCCTTATGCACAAAGAGACTGCTGTCCACAGCGTGATATGGAAGAATAATCCCTTATGTACCGCAATATAGTATCACAGGGTGATCCCTTTATCAATGGTAGCAAGCCATAAGCAGGATAGTTGTGAAAAGATGTTAGTTGGTTAAAGTGAACAACCAGGTCGGTATAAAGGACGTTAGTGGCTGTATGGTAAATACAGTCTTTGTATTGTGTCCATTTAGAGTAGTTATGGAGAGCAACGGATAAACTGTGTTGTCAGAAGTTATGAAGTTTATTACTCATGGAAACCTTTTTGCCATTAGCGGGAGTGACGTCTCACTAGCACCGCTTCTTTGGGTCCTACAGGTTTTCCAGTAAAAGCTTCTCCGTTGAATAGTTGGCTCTCTCGACTCTTGGGTTCCTTTTGCCTAATAACTTAACAAGGCCTTGCAAAGCATCCTGCAAGTTACTCCACGCTCACGGAGCTCCTGTGGACGTGGCAAAAACAGCTACACGTGTTTCACCCAAACTTTCGTTTTGATTGGGCTTCCTCAGGCATGTGATGCCGTTGTATGTCAGACTTGCCTTGTTATGCAGATTATCCCAGGTGAAATAGTTAACCTGTTCAGTGCTTTTGCAAACTTAAACACTACCATATTGATTACTTAAGAATTAAAAGCGATTCTAAATAGGCATGGGTACACATTAATTCCTGAATTACGGCAGCAATGGCTAATCTATAATAATATTCACATTGTATACAGATCCTTATTGCATATTAACACGCTCATTTCAAAAGTTACTATAAATAGATCATAAGATATAGCAAAACTTTTTCATAGAGATACAGTCCTGTTTAAATGAAGATTTTTTTTCTTTCCACAGAGCAACTCCTCTGCTAATAATAATAATATACATTATGGTTAACCAGATACTAAATTATAATAAAAAGTGGCACAGTAGGGGGATTTTTAGTCTAAAAATGGAGCATAATTTAACTCTTCGTTCAGGCCACCTGGTTGGACAGTGTCCAGGTTGAAAATCCATTTGCATTTAGCCTTTAACAATAGATTGTCCCAGTCACCCCCTCTTTCATTGATGCCAACATATTCCACACCCATAAATCTCAAGCATTTGTTACTGCTATTGTGAAATTTAGAAAAATGACGTGCAATGCCACTGGTCTTAATTTTCTTATTTACTATGTCTTGTCTATGTTCTTTCATCCTCTCCTTGAATTCTCGATATGTTTTCCCAACATACTGTTTGGAGCAAGAGCATGAAAGGACATAGACTACACCATATGTTTTGCATGTAATGAACCCCTTTGTTCTATGAATTGTGCCATTGCTATCTTCAATCTTATTGCCAGTAACCATAAATTTACAAATTTTGCATTTATTGCATGGACAATTACCATTTTTAGGTTTCGTACTAGCCAGCCACATTTTTAGTTCATTATTAATATAGTGACTGTGTACTAATTTATCTTTTAAAGAGGGCGCTTTTCTGGCGGTCAGTAAAGGATAATCCCCTACTAAATTGTGTATATCACCATCTAATGTAAGCAAGTGCCAGTGTTTAGATAAAATTGCTTTTAAATCTTGCCATTGATTATTAAATGTAGCTATCATTCTTAATCTAGTATCAACAGACGTTTCCTTTGATTCATAAAGGAGAGCTTGCCTCTGAGTTTGGGATGCTTTATGGAAGCCTGTTTTTAACCAATATTTACTATATCCTCTTTCTAAAAACCATTTTTTCAAATCATCAGCATGATTTTTAAAAAACAATTCTTTTGTACAATTTCTTTTGTTTCTAAGATATTGACCAATGGGAATTCCTTTAATTTGTGTGATAAGATGATGGCTAGTCGCCTCTAGTAAAGTATTTGCAGCTGTCGGTTTCCTGTAGCTTTCAGTAATAATGGTATTACCAACCTTCAATAGTTTTAAATCAAGAAATGAAATTTCAGAGGGACTGACTTCATACGTAAACTTCAGATTTTTTGTATTAGTATTTAAATACTTCATAATGTCATGAAGATGGTCAATTGAGCCTTCCCATAACATTAGAACATCATCTATAAATCTTGTCCATAGGACCACATTATTCTCAAAACACTGAGGTATATCCAAAATCGTTTCCAATTCCCATTTCCCCAAGTATAGAAAGGCATAGGTGGGGGCACAACTTGCCCCCATAGCTGTCCCTAAAATCTGTCTATAAAATTTTGAATCAAATTTAAAATAGTTCCTCTCAAGAACAAATTTTAACAGTTTCATAACAAATGCGGTATGATCCCCTTATCTGATACTTCTCTGATGAAGATAGAAATGTGAGGCTTCAACACCCAAATCAATGGTAACAAATAAGGTTTCATCAGAGAGGACCAGACCATCTAATTTACAGAGAACATCAGCAGTATCTTTTATATATGAGGGCATAGTTGTCAAAAAAGGTCTAAGATTCCAATCAACATATTTAGCAACGTTTTCTAATAGGCCACCCTGACCTGATACAATGGGGCGTCCAGGCGGTGGAATTTTGTTTTTATGCAATTTAGGAATTGTATAAAACGTTGGTATTGTTGGATGTTTAACATTTATAATTTATAATTGCTGTTATAGGCTAATAAAGGGTATTTGTGTCTACTTGAGTACAGCCTTGCGTCTGATTAATGGGTCAATATCATCTACTTTTATATACTATGCATCAAAGAGCATGTGCTGGTTTAAAGGTACGCCTGTGTTGCTCTTTTCTTTTATAATTCATTATTTTGCATACCTCCTTGCACCGGATGGAATTATAATTTATTTTCCATCTGTGCTCAATAGCTGGTGTACTTTTTCACACACACACATATGTATATATATATATATATATATATATATATATATATATATATATATATATATATATATACACACAGTGTGTTGTCAGCAGCAGTTTTTCCTTTTGCTTCCTGGTGTTATATATATCTATGTATACACACACACACAGTATATATATATATATATATATACAGTATGTGTGTGTGTATGTATATATATATATATATATATATATATATAGTGTATATATACAGTATGGGTGTATATATATATATATATATATATATATATATATATATATATATATATATATATATATATATATATATATATATAAAATTTCCTGTAAAGCAATTTTATTATTACATTTGTTATCAAGTTAATTCAACTTGGCAAAAGCAGAATATTAATCAGTTCCACCAAGAAGACTCCTTAATTTCTTCTTGGCAATGAAATTCTGGTGGTTTTCATTTCTTTAAATTAATTATGACAGGGCATTACATTGTGTTTTATATTCTGGCCCAGAGGGTTGGAGAAATCCTTCTGGCCAAAAAGAGAAAATAGCTTTTAAAAAAAAGGCACCGAGTGCTTCACTAATTGTAAACATTTTTGGATGGTTATGTCTGAGATTAATGACCAGCATTAAACATTCTTAGTATTAAATGTTTTCTTATTTTTTTTCCCCCTAAAAATACAAATGTTGTTGCAACGGAAGCTCCCTACAGAAAGTTGTATTTATGTCACCAAGATTCATGATTTCCTGGTGGTCTGTAACTGCTAGCAAAGACAATGGGATCGGAAATCCCAGTATTTAACCCTTGTTGCTGTAGAGTTCACTCAGCTTTGTGGAAGTGATTATATCTCAAACATTTACATTAAAAAGGAAAGACATTTTAAAAATAAAACACCATTTCATCGCTTCCTTTCTCTGTTATCATCTTCCTGAGAATCTCAAGTCTATAAATATGTAAAAAAAAACACAGAGAATAGGACACAACTTACGTTAAAAGGACACGAAGCCCAACATTTTTCTTTTATTATTTAAATAGAGAATGTAATTTAAAAAAAAAATCTTCCAATTTAATTCTATTATCAAATTCTCATTTTATTCTTTGTTGAAGAGATATCTAGATAGGTAGCGTGCACATGCCCAAAGCACTACATGACAGGATATAGTTCTGCCATCTCTAGCTAATGTATAAGAATGTTGCTAAACTCCTGCCATATAGTGCTGAAGACATGTGCACACTCCTGAGCTTACCTACCTGCTTTTCAGCAAAGCATAACAAGAAAACAAGGAAAATTTGATTATAGAAGTAAAATTAAAATTGTATGCTGTATCTGAATCGTGGAATAAAAACGTTTTTTTTTGTTGTCCCTTTAAAGTCTTTCTTTGTAATTTTTCCAGGCCCAGCATTGTTCTTGCCTTATATTTATACAATTATTTAGTCATTCTCTGCAATATTATAACTTTGAGAACCAGCTTTGCCATTATCACCCAGATAAATACAGTGACTGTCATAGGACGCAGCAGTGAATTGGTACACAATATGTTGTAGTCATCTTTAGCAGTGTTGGGACTGCACATGACTAAGGGCTGATGATCAAAGAATCTCCTGCTTGGAGAAAATTTGTAGTGCAGACTTCACAGGGGCTCAACCCACTAAATGCTCAAAGAAAAAGGGAGAACTTTCCAGCGCTGCAAGATATCTCTCATTTCTGTATGTAATGTAGCACTGCATGATACAACAGTTTTGATACACTTACACTGTGTGCATTGTATTTTATATTCCTTTACACTTCCCATTGGGTTCTTTCAGTATTATTACATTTAAGCTTTACACTTTCTATTTTATATTTTATTAGATTTTTACAAATTATGATTATTGTTCTTATCTGCCGTCAAAATCTATGTTTCTGTGTTTTGAAAGTTTTTGAGTGACATTAACAAATTAGGATCATACTTTGCATTTTTCTGTGTCTTTTTTTACAAATTACTCTGCACTTCGTATTTTCTATGTTGTAAAATAAAACACAGCTTCAGAAAGTGTGAGGGACTTAAGCAAAGTACCGCACAACATATATATATATATATAAAATTATATATGTCTTTTTAGCTAAAGGGGTTAAAGACATCAATTATAAGATATCTAGTTACATAAAGACATGCCATAGATTCAATGTGCTATAGGATGATCTATATATGGCAGAATACAACATAAAACAAACCTATTTTCCAAAAACGGTATGATTAATTATCACCTTATACAGTAAGTAGAAGATGTATTTAATAAGAAGGCATAATGTTAAGAAAAGTAGCTTATGGGACTCATAAAGATAACAGGTCTATAAACTTTTGCACACCTATCTCTATATATTAAGCCTGTAATGAAACAGCAAATTGTCAATCAAGTTGTTTTAAGCATAGAGAAGTTAGAAACCTATCTAAATAGGAAGGGCTGTTTATATAAAATAATATATAATTAAAGCAAGCATCTTAGGTAGTTCATTTTTCTCAAGTGAAGTGCCTGATGATTTCAAAGGGATGATCACATTAGTGCTTTTTCAGCAAGGCAACTTCTTGTTGACTTATAATTTATATTATGAGTCAACAAGAAAATAATTGTTATTAAACTTCCAAGAACAATAGTAAGTCATCCCTAATAATGAGCGCCTAGTAGCAATATGTGATAAAAAACCCATAGGAAAGAAGTCTTAGAGTACAATGAATTGGAATGTGACAAGCTGGAGTATTTTATATCTCCACAGAGTTTCCATATTTTATCATGAAGGGACTATACAAAAAAGGAGAGGGAGTAAATTAATAAGTATATATGAAACTGTCAGGATAACTTCCTCTCTATAGTTATTTACAGCTAAAACTTATGCCTCCTCCCAGTGCCGCCCACTGACAGGGAGGCAGGAACTTATTAAAGCAATATTAGAAACACAAGGAGGTGTTGACCAAAAATTACAATAGATTTGTACATTATATGTTTAAAAAAAAATAATAAATGGGAGTCGCAAGTAATCTGTTTGATATATATATATATATATATATATATATATATATATATATACAAATATATGTCTCCGCACTAATAATGAATCAATGTAAAGAGATTATCAACTCCAAGTGAATATGCATCAAGCTATAATAAGTTTAATAAATGGACAAAACATAATTGCAAAAGAAACATCCTAAATGAAATCCATAAACAAAGACAGATACAGACAAACAAACATATACAAAAAGAAAAAACTGGGTGTCCCCAGTTACCAAGAAGCAAACAAAATATGGATGTCAGACCCTAAATCAGAGCAATTGGCCAATCCCATGGGTTTAAAAGAATCTCATGCACTATGAATGAATGCTTAGAGCCATGGGTATAATAAAGTAGAATGCAAGCAATAAAATGGTAAGCAAGATAAGGCAGTTCATGCAAATCTACAAAATAAATCTTGAAATTGTTCATTCAAGCGCATCTCATTATTAACAATCCTCTTAGCTCATAGAAGTTGGCTGAAAAGAAGGCTCCTGATCGTTTGTGGGGGATGAAAGCTGGAAAAAAACAAGAGGTTATTCCTATCTGTATCTTTCCTGAACACATCTGTTGACAAGGAAACATCTCTCAATGAAACAGTAATGTCTACTAAATTTTGAGTATATGAATCATAATCCATGGTAAATTGGAGATTTGGATCAAATGTATTAAGCTCTTCAAAAAAAGTTAATAAGGAGGTATTATCCCCTGTCCAAATCATAAAAACATCATCAATATACCTTTTCCAAAATTTGCAGTGTTTCTTAAAGTTCTCATTAGTGTATAGATAATTATTCTCAAATTCATGTACATATAAGGTTGCATATGTGGGAGCCATATTGGCCCCCATAGCCATACCCTTTGTTTGCAAATAAAATTAATCTTCAAAGAGAAAATAGTTCCTTGTCAACACTGTTTCAAGCAAATCCATAATGAACATGCGTTCCCTGGGTGAATAGAGGGCCATCCTATTTAATTGCTCACCTATACATTTCAAACCCTCTTGGTGTGGTATAGATGTGTATAAAGATTTAATATCAAAAGTTACAAGGATAGAGTCCCTGTCAATTTGTAAGTTTTCTATATGCCGCAAAAAATCTGAAGTATCTTCTAAATATGAGGGTACATTATCTAATAATGGCCGTAATAGTTTGTCAAGAAAAATTGAAAATGGTTGAAAAATTGAGTTTGTGCTGGCCACAATTGGCCTACCCGGGGGATTATTAAGACATTTGTGTATTTTAGGTAAGCAATAAATAACTGGTATAACAGGGTCTTTCTGAATCAAAAAGTCAGCTTGTTTTTTGGTAATAATACACTGATCTAAAGCCATGTCAACTATTGAATGTATATATGTCTGGAATTTCGCAGTGGGATTGAAAGTCAATTTTAAAAAATTATCTTCAACACCTAGCTGATTGTAAACTTCTTTCATATACTGATGTTTATCCATAATGTCCAATGCCCCACCTTTATCTGCAGGTTTAATGACCAAATCACTTCTAGATTTTAAAGCATCAAGAGCCCTCCTTTCAGCCAAAGTAAGATTGGAGATACCAATTTTAACTCCCTTGTTTTTTAACTTTTCAAAGTCTCTTTTAACTAATGTGATGAAAGATTCCACCGTATTGTTGGTTAACGGGGCATGTGCTGTGCTCTTAGGTCTTAAACTCTGAATTTGTGTGTGAAATTGATTCAGAGTGTCTACAAAGTCCTTGTGTCTGCTTTCTTGAGGATGAAAAACAAAAAAAGCTTTGAATCTAAAGTTCCTAAAGAATCTTTGTAGATCTGCTTCAATTTTAAAAAAAATTGGACTTACTGTTGGGATAAAAGATAACCCTTTCTGTAAAACTGAGGTGGTCAAGGAATCTAATTTAATTGAAGAAATATTAATTACAAGGTCCTCAACTACCTTTTGCGGTGTCTTGTTTGCATGCGATTGCCTGTTCCTCTCCCCCCCCCTCTGTGTACTCTCTTTTTTCTTTGGGTTTGGGTTTGTGTGTATTTTGGCCTAAAGGGGAGGGGCTTCTGGAGTCTTGGTCTGAGGATGAATCACCAGAATTGTCAGTTGTATATCTAGGTGCTCTTCTACCCTCACGTCTGAATGGAATAAAGTTAGGGTTTCTCCACTTATAGACTTTATTACTAGAATAGTCTGTTGAATCTCTTTGAAATTTTTGTGCTTTTTTAGGCCTAGATTTAGAGTTGGGCGGTAGCCGTCAAAACCAGCGTTAGAGGCTCCTAACGCTGGTTTTTACCGCCCTATGGTATTTGGAGCCAGTCATTAAAGGGTCTAACGCTCACTTTTCAGCCGCGACTTTTCCATACCGCAGATCCCCTTACGTCAATTGCGTATCCTATCTTTTCAATGGGATCTTTCTAACACCGGTATTTAGAGTCGTGGCTGAAGTGAGCGTTAGAAATCTAACGACAAAACTCCAGCCGCAGAAAAAAAGTCAGTAGTTAAGAGCTTTCTGGGCTAACACCGGTTTATAAAGCTCTTAACTACTGTGCTCTAAAGTACACTAACACCCATAAACTACCTATGTACCCCTAAACCGAGGTCCCCCCACATCGCCGCCACTCGATTACATTTTTTTAACCCCTAATCTGCCGACCGCCACCTACGTTATACTTATGTACCTCTAATCTGCTGCCCCTAACACCGCCGACCCCTATATTATATTTATTAACCCCTAATCTGCCCCCTCAACGTCGCCTCCACCTGCCTACACTTATTAACCCCTAATCTGCCGAGCGGACCGCACCGCTACTATAATAAAGTTATTAACCCCTAATCCGCCTCACTCCCGCCTCAATAACCCTATAATAAATAGTATTAACCCCTAATCTGCCCTCCCTAACATCGCCGACACCTAACTTCAATTATTAACCCCTAATCTGCCGACCGAATCTCGCCGCTACTGTAATAAATGGATTAACCCCTAAAGCTAAGTCTAACCCTAACCCTAACACCCCCCTAAGTTAAATATAATTTAAATCTAACGAAATAAATTAACTCTTATTAAATAAATTATTCCTATTTAAAGCTAAATACTTACCTGTAAAATAAACCCTAATATAGCTACAATATAAATTATAATAATATTGTAGCTATTTTAGGATTTATATTTATTTTACAGGCAACTTTGTAATTATATTAACCAGGTACAATAGCTATTAAATAGTTAAGAACTATTTAATAGCTAAAATAGTTAAAATAATTACAAAATTACCTGTAAAATAAATCCTAACCTAAGTTACAATTAAACCTAACACTACACTATCAATAAATTAATTATATAAAATACCTACAATTATCTACAATTAAACCTAACACTACACTATCAATAAATTAATTAAATACACTATCTACAAATAAATACAATGAAATAAACTAACTAAAGTACAAAAAATAAAAAAGAACTAAGTTACAAAAAATAAAAAAATATTTACAAACCTTAGAAAAATATTACAACAATTTTAAACTAATTACACCTACTCTAAGCCCCCTAATAAAATAACAAAGACCCCCAAAATAAAAAAATGCCCTACCCTATTCTAAATTACAAAAGTTCAAAGCTCTTTTACCTTACCAGCCCTGAAAAGGGCCCTTTGCGGGGCATGCCCCAAAGAATTCAGCTCTTTTGCCTGTAAAAAAAAAACATACAATACCCCCCCCCCAACATTACAACCCACCACCCACATACCCCTAATCTAACCCAAACCCCCCTTAAATAAACCTAACACTAAGCCCCTGAAGATCTTCCTACCTTGTCTTCACCTCACCGGGTTCACCGATCGGTCCAGAAGAGGGTCCGAAGTCTTGATCCAAGCCCAAGCGGGGGGCTGAAGAGTGACGTCCATCCTCGGGCTGAAGTCTGGATCCAAGCGGCAAATGAAGAAGTCCATCTTCGGGAAGAAATCTTCATCCTATCCGGGCAGAAGAGGACATCCGGACCGGCAAACATCTTCATCCAAGCCGCATCTTCTATGTTGTTCCATCGGATGACGAGCGGCTGATCTTGAAGACCTCCGGTGCGGATCCATCCTCTTCGTTTGAAGTCCAACTGAAGAATGAAGGTTCCTTTAAGGGACGTCATCCAAGATGGCGTCCCTCGAATTCCGATTGGCTGATAGGATTCTATCAGCCAATCGGAATTAAGGTAGGAATATTCTGATTGGCTGATGGAATCAGCCAATCAGAATCAAGTTCAATCCGATTGGCTGATCCGATCAGCCAATCAGATTGAGCTCGCATTCTATTGGCTGATCAGAACAGCCAATATAATTACTATACACAGCTACTATGCCTTAAAAGGAGGAGGCTTTCCAAATTACGGCAGGCCAAGTTGAAGGGCGGAGCCCAAAACGCGCGTTGCCTGTTGATGTGGATGTGACATCAGACGCTAACGGAGTCCGATGCAAGCATGCTGGTTTGAATCACTGACAGCCTGTTACCTGGTGTACTTAGATTGCAGCATCACATTGACACACTTGGATGTCTTCCCTCCCTAGAGTGCAACAATAACACAGTCGTCATTCACTGGTGGACCCTGGTCCTAGAGTGCCGGTGTATTCTACATATTTACTTGTTACACACTGAGGAAAATTTAATATATCCACATTTGGAGCAATATTGAATACATGAACTATTATCATTATTACGTTATCCATATCTTTTGGAACATTACGTTGCTACACACGCATGAACTTCATGGCATAACATTGCATTCTTTTCAACTGTCAGCTTACAAACCATACTGCTATATTTGCATGAACTGCCTTATCTTGCTTACCATTTTATTGCTTGCATTCTACTTTATTATACCCATGGCTCTAAGCATTCATTCATAGTGCATGAGATTCTATTAAACCCATGGGATTGGCCAATTGCTCTGATTTAGGGTCTGACATCCATATTTTGTTTGCTTCTTGGTAACTGGGGACGCCCAGTTTTTTCTTTTGTATATGTTTGTTTGTCTGTATATGTGTTTGTTTATGGATTTAATTTAGGATGTTTCTTTTGCATTTATGTTTTGTCCATTTATTAAACTTATTATAGTTTGATGCATATTCACTTGGAGTTGATCATCTCTTTACATTGATTCATTATTAGTGCAGAGACATATATTTGTATTTATACTATTTTGGGGGTATGTAGGTATGAGTTTACCCTGGTCTCGAGCACTTTTCAGATTCACTTGACTCATTGATTTCTTAGTATTAGTGCTTATCCTTCTATTGTTTGTTTATATATATATATATATATATATATATATATATATATATATGGAAAATGCACATTTATTTAATCCACAAAAGCTGGAAGAAGACTAGGCATCCGTTTTAATGATAAAAACAAATAGAAGCGATCAACCAGGAATAAAAAACATCTCAATAACTTGTTCGTTGGCAAATTGCCACCCGGGAACAGCCTCTTTTTGCCCAATTGTGCTTTTACAGAGGAGAAAGCACAATTGGGCAAAAAGAGGCTGTTCCTGTGTGCTAATTTGCAAGAGAAATAGCTAATGAGCTATTGTTCATTCCTGGTTGAGTGCCTCTACTTGTTAATATGTAAAATATGAGTCTTGGGGGTCTCCCTAAATCTCATGGCGTGAAACAGACGTGGACTCCCTGCCCAAGGATATAGCTGCACCTCACTCACAAAGCCTAAATAAGGCCAAAACGGTCATCTGAGGTTGCCATGTTTCTTATACAGAGCAAAACTGCCTGGTATTTCGGGGCTGAAATTACCTGTATAGTATAGACAGGATCAAACTGATCTAAATCAAGAAAGTTCTCTGTCAAAGCACAATTGGGCAAAAAGAGGTTGTTCCAAAGTGGCAATTTGCAAGAGAACAAGCTATTGAGCTATTCTTTGTTCCTGTTTGAGCGCTTCTACTTGTTAATATTTAAAATATGAGTCTTGGAAGTCCCCTTAAGTGTCATAGGCTAACCAGACGTAGATCCACTGCCAAACGGAATTCAGAATAGCGGTAAGATCTGCTAAAAGGTAACTTTAGACTACTAACCCGGTGTGGAGTCTCTAAGTTGTGGGATATTAGTACATCTCAGGAGTGTCCTCCAAATAAAATGTTGGTGAATTTATCTTAATGTTGCCACCAATTATATTATTATATTTAATCTTGATTCATGTAATTCCTAAATTCTGACTAGTTAATCTTTATGAACACATAGATTATATTTATGTAGTAAACCGAATATCACTTATAACCATGTATATGTATTAATCGATTATTACAATCATAGAGTAATTTAACACGTTATAAAAAATCTTTAGATCAATTAATATTTAATTAATCATCTGGTACCTATGTATTATGGACACAATATTTCTTTAAATTAACCTTAACTCAAATTGAATTGCTTATCAAATATAACACATGAATCTTACTAGAATAATTTATAATTGCCAGAAAAATTAACCAATTCAATATATAGCTTATTTAACAATGCTTAGACTCACCTATGTAATTAGGAATATCTTTAATTTAAAAATTTTAAATTATGGGGGGCGGAGCCAGCAACACACATGAATGGTCGCACATTCATACTTCTCCTGTACTAGCAAATTGAGAATTGATCCTGGAAGATATCTAACATATAATTAAGCCCTACGGAATCATTTGATGACTTTCTGAACCTATTCTCCACACCTGGGAAGTTCTGAACTTAAATACTAGAGTGGTAATGTCAAGCTAAGAACATAAGTTTGTTCTCACATTGCATATATGGCGGCCATTTTCATACCCTAGTGGCTGTGAAGTTATACAGATACATCAGGCCTACATGGAAAATTGAAGCCAACTATCCACTTTTGCGATAGCCTAGAAGAGCTAAAAGCTTTATAGAGGTCCTGCACTGTATACTTATGAAATACCATACCGCTTTGGAAAAATTGATCTGTGGGACATCTAAACATAGAGACACTTGTATCTCTCAACTAAATTCACACCCTAAACCAGCTTTGGCGGATGATGTGCGTGGCTGTGCTGTGGAATATCAGGGCACAAACACCCCAATCGACTGTGTGAAAGATCTGGTCCCTGCTATTTTGGAGCCTTTAATGGTGGAAAAGAAAGCCATATCCGCTAGCATAGCTCTACACAACACTGATCAATTGCAGCTGCAACTCAGCCAGTCCTCACATTAAGCCCAGAAGGCAAGATACAGAAATCCATTCTTTTTCAAGACCAGAGAGAGACAGGATCACATTTGCAATCGACCATGCGGTCTCCAACAGTTTCTTTCAGCGCAGAAATACCGGAACCCAACTGTGCTGAGAGGTGCTGGTCCATGTTGAAGATCAATATAGAGCTTTCAGCAGAGGTTTATTGCCGCATCTATCCACAACAACTCCATTTTCTACTTTGGCGAAAACAAGTGGACTATCTACAGGCCCTTAAGGACATCAAGGCAGGGGTAGGCTGAATTAATCACAGCAGCATAGTAGGTCACCGTGCTCATATACTCATGACGACTCTACTTTTTTTTAAAAAGTGACTTGGAAATGGGGAGACATATTGCTACCTACTAACTAATAATTTCTACAATCAGACAGCATGGCCCTGATGATAGCATATAGACTTGAAAAATGGAGACCTTATACACAAACTGTGCTACTATTATTTTTGGCAGTCCCTCATATGGGGTTTAGTTTTCCTACTTTTTTAATTACCTTTACGCTGCAATAGGGTATCATAGCGTTAATATTATATTAATGTATGTATGAGAAGTTGCTGACCTTACATCCTAGTTGAAAAGTTACTTTAACTGTTTCAGCGTGTTAGTTATATGAGAAGTGGTGAACAAGCTTTTCAGACCTACAATCCACATTCTTACACCTCTGTGATCTCAATCAGATACATGAGTATTACCAAGACAGCCCTTCTCATCTATGGACTGCAGCGGTTAAATATAGCAGACGAACTCCATAGATCTGGTATTGGCTAAGATAACAAAGAGAATAATACCAAAGTCCTTGACTTTTATCTATTTGATTATTTCTAACGGTTATTCTGAATAACCAGATTTTGAACTTTTGCTTACTCTATTCTATGATCTATCATCATTCTAGTAAATTTTGACATGCATACCTGTTCTAAGTTACTTCAATTGTCTTGTTATTAACAAATATTTGGTTGTGGATTGTTATTTTAATCTTAAATGTTTACTTCAGAGGCCATGTGGGAACTTGATTTTTTTTTCTGCAGCATTACCTCTAATGGATAAGTCTATGTAATGACTTTAACACACAAAATATATCCATTGTCTTAATGAGGCCCCCTTGTAGGATTTTTCTCTTATGGCTTTTATGGCTAACTAATATGCTATATATAATTTTTTATTTGCTCATGTGAACCTTTTTTGGTACAACATATTTGGTTGGTATAGTCCCTCACCTTATTCTACATAGCTCTGTTAAGTCTGCACTTTATTGCATCAGAGGGATAGAAATATTACGTCTATAAGCTAAGGGGGGAAAAAAAGAGTCAAATTCTTAAAATAATTGATCTTCCTGTTCCTGGGTATAGGGCCCATACCTACTGTATGTGATGGGCCCTATACCCAGGAAGGGGCGTGTCCCTGAAACTAGTAGTAGTAACGTATACAGAGAGTCTGGCCAGACAAGTGTTTGCAGTTTCTCTCGCTCTTCATTTATCAGAGTACTATATGATTTTTAGTTTTTTAAAAGGTTTTTATACTTGTGATTTAATACTGCATATTTGTATGTTGTAAATTTGTATATTGTATGAAAGTGGGGACAATAGTGCTCCATTTTATCTCAAAAACTTTAATTTGTCCTCCATTGTGCAAATAGTTTTTTAACCTATGTGTTAGGACTATATACAATAGCAACATTTAATACTATTGCTTTGTGAATAGGTATATGCTATATCTTTTTAAATGTTCTAAGACATGGTCTGTCAATAAAATAAAGTGTTTTTTTCTACACATTGTGTATTTCTAGTTTATATTTGCTGTATACAGCGCTGTTTATATACTCTCATACAACCTTTCTTGTTTCTAAAAACAGCTGCAGTTCAGCCCTTAATCAAGTGATTAGATACCTAGTATATACTAGTGGCATACATTTTTTTAGTTGATTGCAACTAAGTAACTTAAATATACATTTCTCAGTGTGTGGCGCTCTCCTTTTTTAACTTCAATATAATATATGTTTATTTGATTTTCCAGTCTACTATATAATATAAACACAAGGTTTGCATTCATCTTCCCGTATCAAGTTTAGTTCATGCGAGATAGCTCTCTATCAATGCGGGAAACAATACTTTTAAAAGTTTCAGTTCACCTTACATTATTACAAAAAACTAGGTTCACACTGTATAAGCTTCGAGATAAATGTAGGGATGACTGGGAACTGTTTATTAATATATCTGATTTCATAATACTCAGTTTATTATTTATCAAAAGTAAAAGGCTTTTATTTTTCTTTCCACATTATAACTGGTTCATATAAGTAAGCCCTATACTATTGTGGGACACTATCCTATTCTTTTAAATGTTTCACTTTGCTTCTCTATGTTGAAAATGGAGGCTTTATTTTGTCTATGTTTTAAGTTTACCAGAGTTGTAACGGAGATGACTGTATATTTTTGATATCACTACTTCCTTTCTATATACATATACCAGCTACGATAATGATTGTCTCTTACAACTTGCATCAATATTTATCTATGCTTTGTAAATTGTAAAACTCAATAAAAATTATTTAAAAAAAAAAAATTAAATTATAAAAACATTAAAATGCTTATACTTTACTAGTTAACCAATTTAAGAGTTTCAGCTCTTTCAAACAAAATTATTTTTACTGTCATATAAGAGATTATGCATCAATCTGGAAGTGAATAATAGGCCCAATTAGTTTGCTCTTTCGGAATATAAAGAGTTTCACAACCGGTTATCTCACAAAGACTGTATACCCAAGGCAGCAAGTTAGTCAGTGTGTAGATCAGCATAAGCCAAACGGCATAGGGGCAGCATTGAACATAAGGGGACAGTTTTTTCATTTCCGCTGCAAGGGTTTTATCTGTGATCAGAACCCACCTCTATTTCTAATCATCCAATGAAATTCTGGGTATGCCCTTTGAGTCTGAGCTTAGCACTCATTGGCCCTAGGTAATTTAGCTGTCCTGACAACCAAATACCTTTTGGCTGCATTATCTCATATAGAACACCGGGTGCAAAATGAATTGGAATGTGGTTTTATCAGTAAGATACTTTAAAGTACAGAACAATATATATTTTTATAAATGTATATTCAATAAACTTATTATTTCCTAGCTTTAATAAAGCATCTGGTTAATATATATGTGATTGTTTAATTTGACTGAGCACGTATATTTTAAGACTAGACATGGGTATATTGATAGAGTATAGGTTCTTATATATTTAAATATTAGACCTGGGCATAATATTAAGTCTTATAATATACATATCTATATATATATATATATATATATATATATATATATATATATATATATACTTCCTACGTCTTAAGAGATGTACTTAAGAGTCATATTTCTATTATGGTACTTAAAAGGATTTTAATAATTCTAGTACATTGTTAATGATTAATATTTCAGGAAGTTAAATTATTTTTTTCATTTCATATTCTGATATTATATCGCCACATTTACCAGTTATCTTTATATTCCATACATACATACCTGCAAGTAGAATTCTTTTGGAACTAATATCATTATATATATATATATATATATATATATATATATATATATAAACAGCAAAGTCCAGCGCACCCGGCAGCAATGAGACTCAACAAGTAAATGTGCCAAGTAGTTTACCTGTTTATTTAGAACATGTGGAACAAAGGGCTGAACAAGCCAAATATGCCAAATGGCAAAGTACTCCAGCACGTAAGGAAAAGACAGCAAAAGACAGGCAGCAGAATAGGGAAAAAAAATTAGGTCAGACGCGTTTCCTTATGTTGCTACATAGTAATCCTCAGTGACCATGTCTGTTTCCCACAATTCAGTGCCTTAAATACACAGCTGTTGTTCAATCACAGCAATAAAAAGGGCTAATTAATATATAGCCAATCATTAAAGACAGGTAAGTGTGGGCGAAACAAATAACTGGAGTTACAATGTATTAACCAAAAAATATATATATGTGCTTACAAAATATTTAACTGGCGTATACATATGATCAATTAGGCACTATAAAAATACACAAATAAGGTAAATGCACAAATATACAAATATTGTTTACCTATAAAAAATAATAAATGAAAATATAAAATGAAAAATAAATATTTGTACAAAAGTATAAACTTAAATATACTTCTAATTTCACAAAAAATAGTGCCACATTAGATTTAAAATGCAAATTCTAATGATACTAAGTCAAAATACACATATCAAAAAGCAAAAAGCTAAATAGAGTGAAAGAGATAGTAATAGAAATAAAAAATAAGAACTCTATTGATCTACAAATAATCTTACATCCCAATCAAAATTTAAACCTGCCGGCACTCTAGTGCCCAACTGAAAAATCCAATATACTTCTCTTTTACTAAGAGCAGTACCTCTATTACCACCTCTTGGGTGTCTAGAGATCAATTGGATTGCTTGGAATGTCAGCAATGAACTATCAGAATTGTGGTGTTTTTTGAAATGCAGGGAGATGGGGGTAGTGGACTCTGGGTCATCAATTGAGCGTAAATGCTCAAGAAAGCGATCCTTTAACGCACGTGTCGTTTGTCCCACGTACTGCCTGAAACACCCCCTGCAGGTCAAAAGATATATGACATAACAAGAATTGCATGTCATATTTTCAAGAATTTCAAATATCTTGTGGTTGTTGCTTGATGTAAAACTAGTGCCAAATGACGCATAGGCACAAAACTTACATCTCTTACTGCCACATTTAAAGAAACCAGGTTTGATTGAAAGCCAATTGCTTTGTGAATGTTGCCGTGGCAACATAGAGGGAGACAGTATGCTCCCTAGTGTTTGAGCCCTATGAGACACAAAACAAACACCCTCTTTAACTATATCAACCAGGCTATCATCAGTAGTCAAAATAGGGAGTGCCTTCCTGATTATATCACAGATTTTGCCATATTCCATGCTGTAAGAAGTGATGAATTTTAATTGTTTGAACCTATCTGTATCCTTTGATCTACCCGACACACAAAGATCTTTTCTGTCAAGAAGATCAATATCTCGCTTAGTTTGTTGTAGACAATTAAGAGAATACCCTCTCTGGACTAACCTTTCAGTTAATTCACTGTAATGTTTCTCATAGCTCATTTGGTTAGTGCAATTACGCTTAACCCTTATGTACTGACTCTTAGGGATGGACTGTATAGTGTGCTTTGGATGACATGATTTGGCATTCAAAATTGTATTTCCAGATATGGGTTTACGGAACAATTCAATGTCAATACATGAAGACTGGAGATTGGAGTGTAACTCAATGTCCAAAAAGGAAATTGAATGTTTATCACTTTCCATAGTGAACTGTAGATTCAATGCATTGTTCTGTAAGTAGGCTAGAAATGATTCAAGGAGATCTGCCGGACCCTTCCAAATCAACAAAATATCGTCGATGTAACGACCAAAATAATGTATGTGTTCCCTGAAGGGGTTCCCATCTCCATAGACATGGGACAGCTCCCACCAACCCAAGTATAGGTTGGCATAGGAAGGGGCAAACTTGGCCCCCATTGCTGTCCCACGCCTCTGGAGATAGAAATCCCCCTCAAAAATTAATTGTCTACAACAAACTAAGCGAGATATTGATCTTCTTGACAGAAAAGATCTTTTTGTGTCGGGTAGATCAAAGGATACAGATAGGTTCAAACAATTAAAATTCATCACTTCTTACAGCATGGAATATGGCAAAATCTGTTATATAATCAGGAAGGCACTCCCTATTTTGACTACTGATGATAGCCTGGTTGATATAGTTAAAGAGGGTGTTTGTTTTGTGTCTCGTAGGGCTCAAACACTAGGGAGCATACTGTCTCCCTCTATGTTGCCACGGCAACATTCACAAAGCAATTGGCTTTCAATCAAACCTGGTTTCTTTAAATGTGGGAGTAAGAGATGTAAGTCTTGTGCCTATGCGTCATTTGGCACTAGTTTTACATCAAGCAACAACCACAAGATATTTGAAATTCGTGAACATATGACATGCAATTCTTGTTATGTCATATATCTTTTGACCTGCAGGGGATGTTTCAGGCAGTATGTGGGACAAGCGACACGTGCGTTAAAGGATCGCTTTCTTGAGCATTTACGCTCAATTGATGACCCAGAGTCCACTACCCCCATCTCCCTGCATTTCAAAAGACACCACAATTCTGATAGTTCATTGCTGACATTCCAAGCAATCCAATTGATCTCTAGAC
Source organism: Bombina bombina (assembly GCF_027579735.1). Taxonomy (NCBI): domain Eukaryota; kingdom Metazoa; phylum Chordata; class Amphibia; order Anura; family Bombinatoridae; genus Bombina; species Bombina bombina. The sequence goes on along the minus strand of NC_069502.1, from coordinate 1,147,844,520 downwards.
ACCCAAGAGGTGGTAATAGAGGTACTGCTCTTAGTAAAAGAGAAGTATATTGGATTTTTCAGTTGGGCACTAGAGTGCCGGCAGGTTTAAATTTTGATTGGGATGTAAGATTATTTGTTGATCAATAGAGTTCTTATTTTTTATTTTTATTACTATCTCTTTCACTCTATTTAGCTTATTGATATGTGTATTTTGACTTAGTATCATTAGAATTTGCATTTTAAATCTAATGTGGCACTATTTTTTGTGAAATTAGAAGTATATTTAAGTTTATACTTTTGTACAAATATTTATTTTTCATTTATTATTTTTTATAGGTAAACAATATTTGTATATTTGTGCATTTACCTTATTTGTGTATTTTTATAGTGCCTAATTGATCATATGTATACACCAGTTAAATATTTTGTAAGCACATATATATATTTTTTGGTTAATACATTGTAACTCCAGTGATTTGTTTCGCCCATACTTACCTGTCTTTAATGATTGGCTATATATTAATTAGCCCTTTTTATTGCTGTGATTGAACAACAGCTGTGTATTTAAGGCACTGAATTGTGGGAAACAGACATGGTCACTGAGGATTACTATGTAGCAACATAAGGAAATGCGTCTGACCTAATTTTTTTTCCCTATTCTGCTGCCTGTCTTTTGCTGTCTTTTCCTTACGTGTTGGAGTACTTTGCCATTTGGCATATTTGGCTTGTTCAGCCCTTTGTTCCACATGTTCTAAATAAACAGGTATACTACTTGGCACATTTACTTGTTGAGTCTCATTGCTGCCGGGTGCGCTGGACTTTGCTGTTTCTGTGTTTGTCTAGTGGGCGTGGATGGAGCGCTCCATATTCCTTTGCACCGGAGCAGATGAGTGAAACTGATACGTCATCACGGACGTCAAGCAAGAGGGTGTGTACACTACGTGAAGAGCGTCACGTGATCGGATCTGACACGCTGTTTGTGTCTGAGCGCTTCCCTAGCTGCGAGTATATATATATATCCAAAGATTGGTGTAAGTGCACTCTCCCCAACTCTTGCAGCTTGTCAGGGTGCTATGAGGATAATAGTAAAATGTAGCAAAGAAGCACTCACTGAACTTGTTCCAACTGTGACAAAAATTTTAATGCAAAATAGTGACGTTTCGGGACAGCAACAGTCAGAGGAAGGGACTGTTGCTGTCCCGAAACGTCACTATTTTGCATTAAAATTTTTGTCACAGTTGGAACAAGTTCAGTGAGTGCTTCTTTGCTACATTTTATTTATATATATATAACTTCATATTTAATATATGGTGCAACATGAGTGAGACATGAGATATCCCTCAGAACCCATATACAGTATCTCACAAAAGTGAGTACACCCCTCACATTTCTGTAAATATTTTATTATATCTTTTCATGTGACAACACTGAAAAAAACATAATTTATGTAAGAACTTACCTGATAAATTCATTTCTTTCATATTAGCAAGAGTCCATGAGCTAGTGACGTATGGGATATACATTCCTACCAGGAGGGGCAAAGTTTCCCAAACCTTAAAATGCCTATAAATACACCCCTCACCACACCCACAATTCAGTTTAACGAATAGCCAAGAAGTGGGGTGATAAGAAAAAAGTGCGAAAGCATATAAAATAAGGAATTGGAATAATTGTGCTTTATACAAAAAAATCAAAACCACCACAAAAAAGGGCGGGCCTCATGGACTCTTGCTAATATGAAAGAAATGAATTTATCAGGTAAGTTCTTACATAAATTATGTTTTCTTTCATGTAATTAGCAAGAGTCCATGAGCTAGTGACGTATGGGATAATGATTACCCAAGATGTGGATCTTTCCACACAAGAGTCACTAGAGAGGGAGGGATAAAATAAAGACAGCCAATTCCTGCTGAAAATAATCCACACCCAGAATAAAATTTTAATGAAAAAGCATAAGCAGAAGATTCAAACTGAAACCACTGCCTGAAGTACGTTTCTACCAAAAACTGCTTCAGAAGAAGAAAATACATTAAAATGGTAGAATTTAGTAAAAGTATGCAAAGAGGACCAAGTTGCCGCTTTGCAAATCTGATCAACCGAAGCTTCATTCCTAAACGCCCAGGAAGTAGAAACTGACCTAGTAGAATGAGCTGTAATCCTCAGGGTTTTCTGAGGCGGAGTTTTACCCGACTCAACATAGGCAAGATGAATTAAAGATTTCAACCAAGATGCCAAAGAAATGGCAGAAGTTTTCTGGCCTTTCTAGAACCGGAAAAGATAACAAATAAACTAGAAGTCTTTCGGAAAGACTTAGTAGCTTCAACATAATATTTCAAAGCTCTAACAACACCCAAAGAATGCAACGATTTCTCCTTAGAATTCTTAGGATTAGGACATAATGAAGAAACCACAATGTCTCTACTAATGTTGTTGGAATTCACAACTTAGGTAAAAATTCAAAAGAAGTTCGCAACACCGCCTTATCCTGATGAAAAATCAGAAAAGGAGACTCACAAGAAAGAGCAGATAATTCAGAAACTCTTCTGGCAGAAGAGATGGCCAAAAGGAACAAAACTTTCCAAGAAAGTAATTTAATGTCCAATGAATGCATAGGTTCAAATGGAGGAGCTTGAAGAGCCCCCAGAACCAAATTCAAACTCCAAGGAGGAGAAATTGACTTAATGACAGGCTTTATACGAACCAAAGCTTGTACAAAACAATGAATATCAGGAAGAATAGCAATCTTTCTGTGAAAAAGAACAGAAAGAGCAGAGATTTGTCCTTTCAAGGAACTTGCGGACAAACCCTATCTAAACCATCCTGAAGAAACTGTAATATTCTCGGTATTCTAAAAGAATGCCAAGAAAAATGATGAGAAAGACACCAAGAAATATAAGTCTTCCAGACTCTATAATATATCTCTCTGGATACAGATTTACGAGCCTGTAACATAGTATTAATCACAGAGTCAGAGAAACCTCTTTGACCAAGAATCAAGCGTTCAATCTCCATACCTTTAAATTTAAGGATTTCAGATCCAGATGGAAAAAAGGACCTTGAGACAGAAGGTCTGGTCTTAACGGAAGAGTCCACGGTTGGCAAGAGGCCATCCGGACAAGATCCGCATACCAAAACCTGTGAGGCCATGCCGGAGCTACCAGCAGAACAAACGAGCATTCCTTCAGAATCTTGGAGATTACTCTTGGAAGAAGAACTAGAGGCGGAAAGATATAGGCAGGATGATACTTCCAAGGAAGTGATAATGCATCCACTGCCTCCGCCTGAGGATCCCGGAATCTGGACAGATACCTGGGAAGTTTCTTGTTTAGATGAGAAGCCATCAGAACTATTTCTGGAAGTTCCCACATTTGAATAATCTGAAGAAATACCTCTGGGTGAAGAGACCATTCGCCCGGATGCAACGTTTGGCGACTGAGATAATCCGCTCTCCAATTGTCCATACCTGGGATATGAACCGCAGAGATTAGACAGGAGCTGGATTCCGCCCAAACCAAAATTCGAGATACTTCTTTCATAGCCAGAGGACTGTGAGTCCCTCCTTGATGATTGATGTATGCCACAGTTGTGACATTGTCTATCTGAAAACAAATGAACAACTCTCTCTTCAGAAGAGGCCAAGACTGAAGAGCTCTGAAAATTGCACGGAGTTCCAAAATATTGATCAGAAATCTCACCTCCTGAGATTCCCAAACCCCTTGTGCCGTCAGATACCCCCACACAGCTCCCCAACCTGTAAGACTTGCATCTGTTGAGATTATAGTCCAGGTCGGAAGAACAAGAAGCCCCCTGAACTAAACGATGGTGATCTGTCCACCATGTCAGAGAGTGTCGTAAAATCGGTTTAAAGATATTAATTGAGATATCTTTGAGTAATCCCTGCACCATTGGTTCAGCATACAGAGCTGAAGAGGTCGCATGTGAAAACGAGCAAAGGAGATCGCATCTGATGCGGCAGTCCTAAGACCCAACATTTCCATGCATAAGGCTACCAAAGGGAATGATTGTGACTGAAGGTTTTGACAAGCTGATATCAATGTTAAACTTCTCTTGTCTGACAAGGACAGAGTCATAGACACTGAATCTATCTAGAAACCTAAAAAAGGTTACCCTTGTCTGAGGAATCAATGAACTGATTGGTAAATTGATCCTCCAACCATGAACTTGAAGAAACAACACAAGTCGATTCGTATGAGATTCTTCGAAAATGAGAAGACTGAGCAAGTACCAAGATATCGTCCAAATAAGGAAATACCAAAACCCTGTTCTCTGATTACAGAAAGAAGGGCACCGAGAACCTTTGAAAAAAATTCTTGGAACTGAGGCTAGGCCAAACGGTAGAGCCAAAAAAACTGGTAATGCTTGTCTAAAAAGAGAATCTCAGACACTAAAAGTGATCTGGATGAATCGGAATATGCAGATACACATCCTGTAAATCTATTGTAGACATATAATGCCCTTGCTAAACAAAAGGCAGGAAAGTCCTACAGTAACCATCTTGAATGTTGGTATCCTTACATAACGATTCAATATTGATAGATCCGGAACTGGTCTAAAGGAATTGACCTTCTTTGGTACAATGAAGAGATAAAATAAAACCCCAGCCCCTGTTCCAGAACTGGAACTGGCATAATTACTCCAGCCAACTCTAGATCTGAAACACATTTCAGAAATGCTGAGCCTTTGCTGTGTTAACTGGGACACGGGAAAGAAAAAAATCTCTTAGCAGGAGGCCTTAACTGAAGCCAATTCTGTACCTTTCTGAAACAATGTTCTGAAACCAGAAATTGAGAACGGAATTGATCAAAATTTCTTTGAAGAAAACGTAATCTGCCCCATACCAGCTGAGCTGGAATAAGGTCCGCACCTTCATGGGTACTTAGGAGCTGGCTATAGGTTTTCTATAAGGCTTGGATATATTCCAAACTGGAAATAGTTTCCAAACTGATACCGCTCCTGAGGATGAAGGATCAGGCTTTTGTTCCTTATTGTGAGGAAAGGAACGAAAATGATTATTAGACCTAAATTTACCTTAGATTTTTTATCCTTTGGTAAAAAAGTTCCCTTCCTTCCAGAAACAGTTGAGATAATAATTTATTACCCTGGAAAGAAAGGGAAAGCAAAGTTGACTTAGAAGACATATCAGCATTCCAAGTTTAATCCATAAAGCTTTGCTAGCTAAAATAGCTAGAGACATATACCTGACATCAACTCTAATGATATCAAAAGATGGTATCACCAATAAAATTATTAGCATGTTATAGAATAATAATAATGCTATAAAATTATGATCTGTTACTTGTTGCGCTAAAGCTTCTAACCAAAAAGTTGAAGCTGCAGCAACATCCGCTAAAAATATAGCAGGTCTAAGAAGATTACCTGAACATAAGTAAGCTTTTCTTAGAAAGGATTCAATTTTCCTATCTAAAGGATCCTTAAATGAATTACTATCTGCCGTAGGAATAGTAGCACATTTAGCAGGAGTAGAGACAGCCCCATAACCTTAGGGATTTTGTCCCAAAAAAACTCTAATCTGTCAGATGGCACAGGATATAATTGCTTAAACGTTTAGAAGGAGTAAAAGAATTACCCAAATTATTCCATTCCCTGGAAATTACTTCAGAAATAGCATCAGAGAGATTAAACACTTCTGGAATAACTACAGGAGATTTAAAAAAACCTTATTTAAACGTTTAGATTTAGTATCAAGAGGACCAGAATCCTCTATTTCTAATGCAATTAATACTTCTTTAAATAAAGAACGAATAAATTCCATCTTGAACAAATACAAAGATTTATCAGCATCAACTTCTGAGACAGAAACCTCTGAACTAGAAGAACCATTATTAGTATCAGAATGATGATGTTCATTTAAAAATTCATCTGAAAAAAGAGAAGTTTTAAAAGACTTTTATGTAAACTAGAAGGAGAAATAACAGACATAGCCTTCTTAATGGATTTAAAAATAAAATCTCTTATGTTTATCAGGAACACTCTGAAAATTAGATGTTGACGGAACAGCAACAGGTAATGTAACAGTACTAAAGGAAATTTTATCTGCATTAATAAGTTTGTCATGACATGCAATACAAACAACAGCTGGAAAAACAGATACCAAAAATTATAGCAGATACACTTAGCTTGGTAGCTCCAGCACTAGACAGCGATTTTCCTGTAGTATCTTCTGACTCAGATGCAACGTGAGACATCTTGCAATATGTAAGAGAAAAAACAACATATAAAGCAAAATTGATCAAATTCCTTAAATGACAGTTTCAGGAATGGGAAAAAATGCCAAAGAACAAGCTTCTAGCAACCAGAAGCAATGAAAAAATAAGACTTAAATAATGTGGAGACAAAAGCGACGCCCTTATTTTTTAGCGCCAAATAAGACGCCCACATTATTTGGCGCCTAAATGCTTTTGGCGCCAAAAATGACGCCACATCCGGAACGCCGACATTTTTGGCGCAAAATAACGTCAAAAAATGACGCAACTTCCGGCGACACGTATGACGCCGGAAACGGAAAAGAATTTTTGCGCCAAAAAAGTCCGCGCCAAGAATGACGCAATAAAATGAAGCATTTTCAGCCCCCGCGAGCCTAACAGCCCACAGGGAAAAAAGAGTCAAATTTTTGAAGGTAAGAAAAAATGATTAATTCAAATGCATTATCCCAAATATGAAACTGACTGTCTGAAAAATAAGGAAAGTTGAACATTCTGAGTCAAGGCAAATAAATGTTTGAATACATATATTTAGAACTTTATAAACAAAGTGCCCAACCATAGCTTAGAGTGTCACAGAAAATAAGATTTACTTACCCCAGGACACTCATCTACATGTTTGTAGAAAGCCAAACCAGTACTGAAACGAGAATCAGCAGAGGTAATGGTATATATAAGAGTATATCGTCGATCTGAAAAGGGAGGTAAGAGATGAATCTCTACGACCGATAACAGAGAACCTATGAAATAGACCCCGTAGAAGGAGATCACTGCATTCAAATAGGCAATACTCTCCTCACATCCCTCTGACATTCACTGCACGCTGAGAGGAAAACCGGGCTCCAACTTGCTGCGGAGCGCATATCAACGTAGAATCTAGCACAAACTTACTTCACCACCTCCATCGGAGGCAACGTTTGTAAAACTGAATTGTGGATGTGGTGAGGGGTGTATTTATAGGCATTTTAAGGTTTGGGAAACTTTGCCCCTCCTGGTAGGAATGTATATCCCATACGTCACTAGCTCGTGGACTCTTGCTAATTACATGAAAGAAATGACAATTTGCTACAATGTAAAGTAGTGAGTGTACAGCCTGTATAACAGTGTAAATTTGCTGTCCCCTCAAAATAACTCAACACACAGCCATTAATGTCTAAACCATTGGCAACAAAAGTGAGTACACCCCTAAGTGGAAATGTCTAAATTGGGCCCAAAGTGTCAATATTTTGTGTGGCCACCATTATTTTACAGCGCTGCCTTAACTCTCTTGGGCATGGAGTTCACCAGAGCTTCACAGGTTGCCACTGGAGTCCTCTTCCACTCCTCCATGACAACATCCCAGAGCTGGTGGATGTTAGAGACCTTGCGCTCCCCCATATTCCATTTGAGGATGCCCCACAGATGCTCAATAGGGTTTAGGTATGGAGACATGCTTGGCAAGTCCATCACCTTTACCCTCAGCTTCTTTAGCAAGGCAGTGGTTGTCTTGGAGGTGTGTTTGGGTTTGTTATCATGTTGGAATACTGCCCTGCAGCCCAGTCTGCAAAGGGAGGGAATCATGCTCTGCTTCAGTATGTCACAGTATGTCCCTCAATGAACTGTTGCTCCCCAGTGCCAGCAGCACTCATGCAGGCCCAGACCATGACACTCCCACCACCATGCTTGAGTGTAGGCAAGGCACACTTGTCTTTGTACTCCTCACCTGGTTGCCACCCCACACGATTGACACCATCTGAACCAAATAAGTTTATCTTGATCTCATCAGACCACAGGACATGGTTCCAGTAATCCATGTCCTTAGTCTGCTTGTCTTCAGCAAACTGTTTGTGGGCTTTCTTGTGCATCATCTTTAGAAGATGCTTCCTTCTGGGACGACAGCCATGCAGACCAATTTAATGCAGTGTGCGGCGTATGGTCTGAGCACTGACAGGCTGACCCCCCACCCCTTCAACCTCGGTAGCAATGCTGGCAGCACTCATACGTCTATTTCCCAAAGACAACTTCTGGATATGACGTTGAGCATGTGCACTCTTTGGTCAACCATGGCGAGGCTTGTTCTGAGTGGAACCTGTCCTGTGAAACCGCTGTATGGTTTTGCCCACTGTGCTGCAACTCAGTTTCAGGGTCTTGGCAATCTTCTTATAGCCTAGGCCATCTTTTTGTAGAGCAACAATTCTTTTTTTCAGATCCTCAGAGAGTTCTTTGCCATGAGGTGCCATGTTGAACTTCCACTGACCAGTATGAGAGCGATAACACCAAATTAACACACCTGCTCCTCATTCACACATGAGACCTTGTAACACTAACGAGTCACATGACACCAGGGAGGGAAAATGGCTAATTTGGCCCAATTTGGACATTTCCATTTAGGGGTGTACTCACTTTTGTTGCCAATGGTTTAGACATTAATGGCTGTGTGTTAAGTTATTTTGAGGGGACAGCAAATTTACACTGTCATACAGGCTGTACACTCACTACTTTACATTGTAGCAAAGTGTCATTTCTTCAGTGTTGCCACATGAAAAGATATAATAAAATATTTACAAAAATGTGAGGGGTGTACTCACTTTTGTGAGATACTGTGTGTGTATATATACAGTATATATATAACTAGTATTCAGTATGTTAACTTATATGAAAACTTTATAGACAATGTGTTTAAACTTTAAATATTCAAACTCTTATGCTTTCAACTTCCACAAGATAAAAATATGTCTCATTTAGACAGCATATTCTGTATTGGGACTTCAAAAGGACCTAGTGATCCATCATGTTGATTATCACATGTATCTGTTAACTTACCATATCCTGGGATTCTGAGCATATCTCAACTAAAGTACAGACTCAGTGTCTGCGGTCAGCCTATAATGAACTAATTTTATTACTAATTCTTCAGCCAGGAAGCTTATTATATGGAAGTTCAAACCTGAGAGTACAATGTTATAAGGTTCATTTGAAGTGTGTATATTTGAGACATCCTGGTCTGAGTCAAATTCTGATTTCAGAATTCAATGCAACTTACATTAGCCAGATATTCACATATAAATAAATTCTTTGTCTACATCATATATGTATATGTGTAATTATATATATTACATAATGTCACTCACAAATGATCTGACATAAATGCCCCTTTCTGTTCCAGAATATGTGGGACACATGTATTGGAATTGATTGAAAACCATTTGTAATTGGTAAGTGTACTGACGGTATATGCATTATAGACAGTCTTATCAGAATAGAATCCGTTATTTTGAATCCTCATATTTATGTTATTTAGCTAGATATCTTATCCATGCTTAAAACTACAACACTTCATTAGTGTGTTTTGGGATATGACCTTTCATTCTCCCTCTATGACTTGGAGTTGGGACCTAGGGTGGCATGCCCGCAGCTGATTAATATGGACCCATTTATCCGTAAAAGTATCATTTTTAGGGGTCCTTATTTTATAGGCAACTGGGGATATTTTGTCAGTAATGACAAAAGGACCTTTCCATGATAGAAGGAAATTCTTCTCCTTAACCTGATCTCTTCCAAAGATATAAAGATAAACTTTATCATTAATTTCATATTCCTTTTTGGAAGTCTTAAGATCATAATAAGTTTAAGACTTCTCTATGTTCCTTTCTTTTAACCCCTAGTATTTTCCACATTTTTGTCATCACTTCACTAGTGAAGTGGGTTCCCCAATCAGATTCGATTCTCTGGGGTAAACCAAATCTGGAAAATACGTGGTTGATGAGCAATGCTGCGCATGTTTCAGCACTATTATTTGGTGCACTGATGCACTCTACCCATTTAGTGAACAGACATGTTACTATTAACATGTATCTGTTACCTCTGGATGACCTAGTTACTGGGCCAATAAAATCAATTTGTATATCTGACCATGGCATAACCATTCCTCTTTTCTGCAATGGCGCTCTATGCGTTGGTGCAGTGGGTATGGAACTGTGGACAGATTAAACAACCTTGACAGTAGGTTTGACATTTCCTATGTTAATTTGGCACCACGATTGCCAGATGTAGGAGCATCATGGGCATGTTGAAGCATGAAACCCCTGAACTGGGTAGGTACCACCCATTGTTGGATACCTGTTTTTGGGGTTCTAATTAACAAACTATCCTGTAGTTTGAATTGTGATTTGGACTTCAGTGAGATTCTAAGATCTTCCTTATCAATACAGTCATCTTTTGAGATGGGGTTGTTTTCAGGATCTTGTATGTGTAAATAGAAGATACCTATAATGGGATCTTCTTTTTGACTAGTGATCAGGTCCTCACTAGGAGAATCCTAACTCCATTGTACCATGTTAGGCTCATTTTGTTGTTTAGCCTGGTTTATGGTAATGGCCTCTATATGAATTGCACTCATTAAGTAGTCAACATTAAGGAGCTCTCCATTTATGGCTCCTTGTTTGGCTAATGAATCTACAAGATCATTGCCTTCTTTATCAGGACCTTGAATTCTGGAATGACCCTTGGTCTTTTTCCAGTGTATGGTTAACCCATGGGTAACTACTAATTTATCAATCTCGCAGAACAACTTACCATGTTTGACTGGTTTGTTGTTAGTTTTTTGCATGCCATTTATTTTCCAAGTTGGCAGGTATTCAACAAAACAGTCACACACATAATTTGACTCAGTAAGGATCACAAATTCCTGAATAACTTGTTCAGTAGGTAAAATAGCAGTGAGTTCTGCTACTTTACTGGATCTTGGTCCAATGATGAATCCCACAGAAATATTTGGGAATCCATTTCCCCAAGCTATACCAATGCCAGCGACTAATCTATGTTCATTATCAATAGTGGCATGGTAAGAACAACCATCAACATATACCCAAGGTAACGTTTGACAATGGTTCATTGTATATTTAATAAGGGGAAAGCAATTGTTCCTCCAGGAAATCCTCTTCTATTAAATCTTAGTCATGGAGCTCAGCAAGCCCCTATGCGACTGGATTCTTTTTGTTTTGCTTAAAGCAAATTTCTAAAGGCCAGCCTTGTAAGTAAAGAGTCCAACATGTTATGCGGCTATTGGACAGGTTCCCATCTCTTATTTTTTCGCTTTGCAAATATAGCAAAGGCTGGTGGGCTGTTTCTGCAATAATTTTTTTCGCTCTGTATGTTGCTGTGGAGATTTTGTAGAGCCCATACAGTAGATAAGAGGGCTTTTTCGCAATCATTACATTTTATTTCTACTGGGGATAAAGTTTTGCTCGCATAAGCAATAACTTTGCTTAAATTATTATGTTTTTGGTATAAAACAGCACTCATGCTTTCATCTGTGTAACCTGTCTCTAGTTAGAAAGGTTTACTGCCTTCAGGGTAAGCTAAGCAAAGTGCTTCAGTGAGTTTCCTCTTCAGCTCTCTTATGGCTGTCTCTTGAGCCTCACTCCAGTGCCATACTACATCCTTCTTTAGAAGATGTAGCAGTGGTTTAACTAATTCTGCATAATTATCAATAAATTGGCGAGAATTAGTCATACCCTGGAATGATAATAATTCCTTTAAGTTAATTGGGTTCTCAGAATGTATTATGGCTTCAACCTTTTTCTTCTGATGATTTAACCCTTAAGAAGTAACTTCATGTCCTTAGAAGTTTACATGAGTACGGCACCATTGAGTTTTGTGTAGGAATAATTTGACACCTACCCTTTTAAGTTGGCTGAGGACATGTTTAAGTTATGTGATGTGTTTTTCAAAGTCTGTGCTTTTGATTAACACATCATCAACCTAGGATAACGTCCCCCTTTCCAGTGCATCAGGCATAGCCTTATGCATGAATACAGCAAATTCATGTCCTGAATTTATGTATCCAAACGGAAGCCGGATGAATGCATATTGGACCATTTGGAAGGAGAATGTGAGTTTATACTGGTCTTCCTAATGTACCTTTATGGTCCAATATCCCTGTGCACAATCAATAGCAGTGAATATCTTAGATCAATAAACTAAAGGACAGTAATGCTCACTTCACAAAAATATATAATATATTGGGCCAAAAGATAATAGTGCAACCTAGAAAGATAATTTATCTACACATATAGAAAAGAGAATAGAACCCACCAAATAAGTAGGAACTAAAAGTCTAGGTATCTAGCACTTATGTATCTAATTCATGATAACTCTATAAAAAGCTACATAGAAAGATTTATACACAAAAAAAGAAATGTATTAATAAAGTATACACATTAAAAATAACACAGGATGGGATCCCCAACAGAGGAAAAAGACTCATGGTTATAACCAGTTAATGGAAAGTCACTGTGGTGCACCACAAAGAGAAAAGTTAGCAATCAAATGCCGTAAGCAAGTCTCCTAGAAAGCAGGATGGTATAAGGCAATGCAGGTTAGCAAGCATAGGCATAGCAAGGCAGATGGAAAGGCAAAGGTTCATCAAATCCACAAACAACCAGATATTTCCTTAAAGAGCCAGCCTATCATACCCTCACCAAAGGCAGTTAATAACAAGACACACTCACGGATCCACAGGAAACTGCACTTCCAGATTAAAAGGCGGACAGAGAATCCCCGGCACCACCGGTCACCAGTAAGCCGTATCCAGATGCAGTAATTCTCTTCCGGATAATGTGAAAAGAGCCACAGAGGGTAAGTAGATTTGGGGGGGATCTCCAAACAAGAGAAGATAGCGACAAACCAACGCATCCCTGTGCGCGTTTCGGGTTATGACATAATCCCTGTAATAGTTGACTTTTATTGGATGCGTTAATCACGTGTTATCCATACATTAATCGCAATAGGTTTGCTGGTTTAAAAGCCATAACAAAGTCACGCTAAAGTGAACACTTATGCGATCTGCATATAGCCTTTTCCTTGTGATCCAGCATTTGTTTTTTTACAAACCACCTAAACAGGATACAGTCAAAATCAACCTATATCCAATATCTATCAATCGCACAATTATCCATTTTAAATCACATGTACATTAGCTTCAAGAGACATATATATTTATATAGTCATTATTCTGATATTTAGTATACATCTAAATAAAACGAAAAACAGGAACATATTAATTAATTCTAAGAACAAAATTCCTATACACTAAAAATTACGTGTCGCTGAGACTTCAAGAACAGAGGGGCTGAGAATATATACAATGGAGAAAGAAATAAGAATTGATTTTATTTTATTTTAGAAAAGAAGCAAATTCTAACTTTTCATTTAGTCCCAAGGGGGAAAGGGTTTGGAGATTATACATCCATCTGGTTTCTTTTCTTAGAAGGATATTATCAATATCCCCCCCCCCTATGTTTATTTTGATTTTGACTGTACCCTGTTTAGGTGGTTTGTAAAAAAACAAATGCTGGATCACATGGAAAAGGCTATATGCAGATTGCATAAGTGTTCACTTTAGCATGACTTTGTTATGGTTTTTAAACCAGCAAACCTATTGCGATTGATGTATGGATAACACGTGATTAACGCATCCAATAAGAGTCAACTATTACAGGGATTATGTCACAACCCGGAAGAAGCTCCAAGTGACCACGATAATGGAGCAAAACGTGCACAGGGATGCGTTGGTTTGTCGCTATCTTCTTTTGTTTGGGGATCCCCCGAATATCTTAGATCCCTGCATCTGCGCTAGGCACTGGTCAATGTATGGCGCAGGCCAGCCATATAGGTACACTCGTTTGATTAGCTGTCTTAAGTCAGCACGCAAACACCATTGTCCATTGGGTTTATAAATACCCAGATTAGGATTATTATAAGAGCTATGCACCTGTCTGACAATACCCCTTTCTTCCAAGCTTCTTATGATTTCTGCAAGTGAATCATATGAGGCTAAAGGGAGTCTGTATTGCTTAACAAATACAGGTGATGCATCAGGATCTGTTTGGATTCTTGCAATGTGTAGGTCTGTAGACCCACAGTCATAAGAATCTCTAGCAAAAATATCCTGGTATTCCATCAGGATTTCTCTTAGCTGTTGGCATTCATCATCACTCGAAAGAGATTTGCTCTTCGACTATTTGCTGAAATCCTGGAAACATTTCAGGCTGTCCTATCTCATAGTTTTCTTCAAGCCTAGATATGAGGTCCCTTGATTATTATTTACATTACCGCCATGATTCTGGATATTGGGGTATTCTTGTTCTTTGATCGGTTGATCAAATACTAGGGAGGTTTCTTCAATTTTACAGATTACTTCCTCTGAGCTGAAGGGATAAATATATTGAATTGTGAACAATCCCTCTGGCATGAATGCAAAGGATTGTTCTATTAACTGTTCTTCAGTTAAGTACCTTTCAGGTATCAGCCCGATTATATGATTCTGGAGTCCGAAAGTATAATAACTGGATTCCAGAGCATATCCTATAGTAGTTACCTTGGATAAGGTGATATCCTGTGGGGTCATGTTATGCACAATAACATGTATTGTAATATTTCCAAGGGTAAGAGAAACTTATCAGCCCCAGCAGGGATTATAATATCATTAGACACCTGCATATTCACAGCATATGGCATTTGCTGGTTTGATTTCAGTGCTGCATTTTCATCCTGAAATACATCAGGGTCCCCTTTTAACCTGCTCCAGAGGCAAACGTTAATAAAATCTATTTGTATGGCACATCTATGCAAGAAATTATTGCTAATATATATTTGATTATGGGGATTATTCAAAACTAAAAACAGGTGTTTTGCTGATTTATTAACTATGGAGATAGATAATAAACATTTAGCTATAATGTTGTAGCTTTCAGAGTTATCATCTAGGTCCTGGACCCAGTGATCTTGGGGAGAAAGATATTTAATTATTGTAGGATCTATTATTTGTGCTAATAAGCCTTGACTTATATAGCTAGCTTCCTGTTTTAAATTTAATTTCGCATACTTGGATTTCCCAAGGTCATGCACTTACATAGGGATAAATAAATCATCCTTAATTCTCTCAATTTCTGCCAGGAATTGAGAGAGATCGCCCCCTTTAGGGGAGTTGGGATCCCCCTTGTGGAGAGATATGGTTAATAAATCGGCGTCTAGGGAAATATAGGCTATTTTCCAAGGTTACATTTTAATGATATGATCATCGGAGCCTCTTATGGGAGTTTGATCATCTATTTGTAGGACAGTTATTTCAGGTACAGAGCTATTCCTGATATGAATTCCGACAGCATCTGGTTTTTCGTCCACCACATGACAGTTATATCTGGTGTGAGGTATGCTGGACCGTTCATAATTAATAGGTCTTTTGAATTGTGACCAAATAATAATATTATTTATGCAATCAATTATGATACTTAATCACTTAAGAAGATCAATACCAATTATTAACCCCTTAATGACCACAATGTACCCTGTATGTCACTGGTCGTTAAGTGTTTTTTCAGGACATAATAGCACAAGTCTAGCAAGAACACGCTATTAATTCCCTCCCTCCAGCAGGCTTTGTGGAATAGAGCAGTCTCAACGCTGGTGGCAAGACCGCGCTATAAAATAATCAAGTCCAAAAAAAAGGCCAGCGACATACAGGGTACGTCGCTGGTCCTTAAGGGGTTAAACAATCATTTGGCAGATCCACTATAATGACAGGGTGTCTAAATAACCCTGTTTCCCAATTTTAGTTTTATCCATGCAGTGCCCCAGACTTTTGAGAGAGTCATCCCCATCTATTAATGAACCATCAAATTCCCTGAGTTAAGGCTTGTGGGGTGTTAGCTCATTTAGCTGTGTGTAGTACCTGTAAGATAAAATAGTTGCTTGAGATCTAGTATCAATTAATCCCATTATAGGGTTAGTGATTGAATCTGGGAGCTCAGCTAATACATGATATCTCACCTCAGTTTCTACCATTACACACATAAAATTAGCATGTTTAAACATTTGTGGGCTTCACCACGATTTATCTAGATTAATTCCATTACCTGACGCGGTACAATTTTACCAACCACCTCCTCTGTAATAGGGATAATGTGTTCCCTGCGCACTGCGTCGCAGTCAGGGCATCCTTCTCCAGTTGAGGATTGCTCTGCACGTCACCTGTCATCACAGTCAGGCCTTCCGTTGCTTAGCTGTAGGGAGAGAATTTGATTAGTATCATTATTAACTTTCATTATCTCATGTGGCATCTCTCTCCCCTCAGATAATATCTGAGTATTTATGCTTGTGAATGTAGCGCACTGTTGGCCACCGGCACCACCCCTAAAAAAGGATTATTAGGTTGCTGAGCCGTGAAAGCTTGGCTCATATTAGCAAATTGTTCACATAATTGATTAAACTAGGTACTAAGTTGACCTACATGGTTATATAAGCTATTTCTACCCATGGGCCGATTTTTTGATGCCCCAGGGTAGTGATTCCTGGATCCTTGAAATTCCTCAGAATCAAAGCTATTGTATTTATTTTGATGTGGTTGTTTTTGAGGTTCAGATGGTTTCTTAAATTTTCCACATATTTATGTGTCTTAGCAGTGTTTATTAAATTCCGATCTTATCTACGATGCAGTAAATGTTGAGGTAGAACCATTTTTCTACCAGTCATCAATTTAAAAGGTGACATCTTAGTAGCACTACTTGGTGTTGCTCTTAATGCCATTAGGACTAGAGGTAATTTTACATCCCAGTCCTTATCTGTTTCACTCACAAACTTTTTGAGTATTTTCACAATGGACTGGTTGTAACGCTCTACACCACCACTAGAGGCAGCTCTATATGCAATATGGAGCTTTCTTTTAACCCCTAGTATTTTCCACATTTTTGTCATCACTTCGCTAGTGAAGTGGGTTCCCCGATCGGATTTGATTCTCTGGGGTAAACCAAATCTGGAAAATACGTGGTTGATGAGCAATGCTTTGCATGTTTCAGCACTATTATTAGGTGCACTGATGCACTCTACCCATTTAGTGAACAGACATGTTACAACTTACTGTTAACATGTATCTGTTATCTCTGGATGACCTAGTTACTGGGCCAATAAAATCAATTAATATCCCGTTAATATCCTGGAGTGCACTATTTAATTGTGGTGCTTGATTATACTGAGGGTATCTGGGCCCTTCAGGATGTCTACTTTCTCTGGGAAAATTATCATTTCGACGATACCTATGTCTTTTAGGGTATCTATGTTCATGGGGAAAATTATCATTCTGGGGGTACCTAGGCCTTTCAGGATATCTATTTCCTTGGGGAAAATTATAATTCTAGCTGTACCTAGGCCTTTCAGGATATCTATTTCCTTGGGGAAAATTATCATTCTAGGGGTACCTTGGCCTTTCAGGATATCTATTTCCTTGGGGAGACCTATTTATCTGGTTATGCCCCCCATTTTGAGCATACTCTCTTCTATAAGCCTTGGATTCTAAATTTAGGGGGCTTGGAGACACCCTAGCTTCTGCCACAATTTTAGCATTAGGCCTTTGCTCTCTTTTAACCCCCAGTTCACTGGACTGCTGAATGGAGTATCATTTTGTACTCTCTCTGATCAGCCAATCCAATGAGCAATTATCATCAAAGTCTCTAGCCAGATTTACTTTGATGTGTGAGGGTAATGCTTCATAAAATAAAGTGACAAATCTGAGCTTTCAAATTTGGGTTTGTTTTCAGCCATGCAGTAAGCTTCTTTAGTGTAGAAAGGAATTTGATTGGGCTCGGATGTGAGCCACATTTCAAATTATATATCGCTGATTTAGCTGTAGTGGCAGTACAATATGTCCTGAACTCCATTTTACACTGCTGTTTTATTTTACTCCAAGAATGAATATTCATATCTTTCAGTGAAATAAAAAACTTACAATGTTTACCTTCAAATACCCATGGCAGAAATTCAATTTCTACACATTTAGTGTAGACAAAGCATTTTCATAGGCCTTTAAGTGATCAATTATAGAAGTGGTCCCCCATTTGGAGAATACAGGCACTGCATTGTTTAAAAATTGAATTATCTTAAGGGTGGCATACACCTTATTAGGTACATTTTGGGTTCTCCTATGGACCTTATTAATTGGGCTGGAGCGTCTCCTATCTGTTCTATTTTTACTACGGGGAGATTCCTTATGTGCATTACTTTGATAAGGAATTTCTGCGTAGCTGGCTCCGCCCTCTGACTCACTACAGAAACTGTCCTCTTCTTCTGAAGAGTAGACATTCCCTGAATTTAAAACATTAGGTGGTAACTGCCTATTTGGGAAATTTATTTCTTAGGCATTTGGTGTCCTCTGTTTAATTTTTTTCTCTTATATTTTGAAACTCATTGCTCAAATATTTCTTAATTGTTTTTATAAGTTTAGCATTATTATCATCATCTTCATCACTAATGGAGCGTGGCTTATTATTGCTGAGTTGTTAATTTAAGCTTTTTATTTTAGCGATTAATTTTTTGTTATGTTTATCTAAGGCGGCCATGTTTGGGTAAGTGTATCAATTTCATTTTGGGCTATTTCTAAATTTTCTTCGCATTTGCGTGATTTCATCTTTTAGCTGCTGTAATTGGCATTCTTTTTTTATCATGTACGTGGATAGTTCATCATTAATGCATATTACTAACGGCCAAGATTTGAGTATTATCTCATCCCATTTTTTAGAACCTTTGCATTGATTTTTAATAATTCCTGGAATAATTTACTTGTTTAATTTCACATTTTGTTTCCAATAGCAATATTTTTGGCCTTAGTGGTAAGCATATCAATATAATCTTTAATTTACCTGAAATATTAAATCTATTGGCCGATAGCGTACATTTTAAGGGAGTCTGCCTTAGTTTTGGGGGACACATTTCAATAATGTGTATAGATTCATTTGAGTCACTTCTAGTAATAGACATTGTAATTTTAGCTTAGTATTTAGTTAATTTTAAACGCTAATACAATTTTTTTTTTATTTTAAAGTATCACTAATTTTTTTATAATAATTTCTACTTTACTATAAAATATATTATATCAATGTTATAAAGAGTAATGATCTACAGCTGTGTGCCTCCAATAATATCAGTACATTTCAGGAGTGTCCTCCAAATAAAATGTTGGTGTATTTATCTTAATGTTGCCACCAATTTATATTATTATATTCAATCTTAATTCAAGTAATTCCTAAATTCTGACTAGTTAATCTTTATGAACACACAGATTATATTTATATAGTAAACTGAATTTCACTTATGACTATGTATACATATAAATCAATTATTAAAATAATAGAGTAATTTAACACGCTATATCTTTAGATCAATTAATATTCAATTAATCGTCTGGTACCTCTATATTATGGACACAATGGCCTAGATTTAGAGTTTGGCGGTAGCCGTCAAAACCAGCGTTAGAGGCTCCTAACGCTGGTTTTGGGCTACCGCTGGTATTTAGAGTCAGTCATTAAAGGGTCTAACGCTCACTTTCCAGCCGCGACTTTTCCATACCGCAGATCCACTTACGTCAATTGCGTATCCTATCTTTTCAATGGGATCTTCCTAACGCCGGTATTTAGAGTCGTGGCTGAAGTGAGCGTTAGAACTCTAACGACAAAACTCCAGCCGCAGAAAAAAGTCAGTAGTTAAGAGCTTTCTGGGCTAACGCCGGTTCATAAAGCTCTTAACTACTGTGCTCTAAAGTACACTAACACCCATAAACTACCTATGTAACCCTAAACCGAGGTCCCCCCACATCACCGCCACTCTATTAAAATTTTTTAACCCCTAATCTGCCGACCGCACACCGCTGCCACCTACATTATCCCTATGAACCCCTAATCTGCTGCCCCTAACACCGCCGACCCCTATATTATATTTATTAACCCCTAATCTGCCGCCCCCGCTATCGCTGACCCCTGCATATTATTATTAACCCCTAATCTGCCGCTCCGTACACCGCTGCCACCTACATTATAGCTATGTACCCCTAATCTGCTGCGCCTAACACCGCCGACCCCTATATTATATTTATTAACCCCTAATCTGCCCCTCTCAACGTCGCCTCCACCTGCCTACACTTATTAACCCCTAATCTGCCGAACGGACCGCACCGCTACTATAATAAAGTTATTAACCCCTAATCCGCCTCACTCCCGCCTCAATAACCCTATAATAAATAGTATTAACCCCTAATCTGCCCTCCCTAACATCGCCGACACCTAACTTCAATTATTAACCCCTAATCTGCTGACCGAATCTCGCCGCTACTGTAATAAATGGATTAACCCCTAAAGCTAAATCTAACCCTAATGTTGTAATGTTGAGGGGGGGTATTGTATGTTTTTTTTACAGGCAAAAGAGCTGAATTCTTTGGGGCATGCCCCGCAAAGGGCCCTTTTAAGGGCTGGTAAGGTAAAAGAGCTTTGAACTTTTGTAATTTAGAATAGGTTAGGGCATTTTTTTTATTTTGGGGGTCTTTGTTATTTTATTAGAGGGCTTAGAGTAGGTGTAATTAGTTTAAAATTGTTGTAATTTTTTTCTAATGTTTGTAAATATTTTTTTATTTTTTGTAACTTAGTTCTTTTTTATTTTTTGTACTTTGTTAGTTTATTTAATTGTATTTATTTGTAGGAATTTTATTTAATATATTTATTGATAGTGTAGTGTTAGGTTTAATTGTGGATAATTGTAGGTATTTTATTTAATTAATTTATTGATAGTGTAGTGTTAGGTTTAATTGTAACTTAGGTTAGGATTTATTTTACAGGTAATTTTGTAATTATTTTAACTAGGTAGCTATTAAATAGTTCTTAACTATTTAATAGCTATTGTACCTGGTTAAAATAAATACAAAGTTGCCTGTAAAATAAATATTAATCCTAAAATAGCTACAATATAATTATAATTTATATTGTAGCTATATTAGGGTTTATTTTACAGGTAAGTATTTAGATTTAAATAGGAATAATTTATTTAATAAGAGTTAATTTATTTCGTTAGATAAAAATTATATTTAACTTAGGGGGGTGTTAGTGTTAGGGTTAGACTTAGCTTTAGGGGTTAATACATTTATTATAGTAGCGGTGAGCTCCGATCGGCAGATTAGGGGTTAATTATTGTAGGTAGCTGGCGGCGACGTTGTGGGGGGCAGATTAGGGCTTAATAAATATAATATAGGGGTCGGCGGTGTTAGGGGCAGCAGATTAGGGGTACATAGGTATAATGTAGGTAGCGGCGGTATACGGTGCGGCAGATTAGGGGTTAAAAAAAATATGCAGGTGTCAGCGATAGCGGGGGCGGCAGATTAGGGGTTAATAAGTGTAAGGTTAGGGGTGTTTAGACTCGGGGTACATGTTAGAGTGTTAGGTGCAGACGTAGGAATTGTTTCCCCATAGGAAACAATGGGGCTGCGTTAGGAGCTGAACTCTGCTTTTTTGCAGGTGTTAGGTTTTTTTTCAGCTCAAACTGCCCCATTGTTTTCTATGGGGATATCGTGCACAAGCATGTTTTTGAAGCTGGCCGCGTCCGTAAGCACCGCTGGTATCTAGAGTTGCAGTGGCGTTAAATTATGCTCTACGCTCCCTTTTTGGAGCCTAACGCATTGAAAACCCAGCCCTTCTGTGAACTCTAAATACCAGCGGTATTTAAAAGGTGCGGGAGAAAAAAAGCATGCGTAGCTAACGCACCCCTTTGGCCGCCAAACTCTAAGGCCTAGATTTAGAGTTTGGCGGTAGCCGTCAAAACTAGCGTTAGAGGCTCCTAACGCTGGTTTTGGGCTACCACTGGTATTTAGAGTCAGTCATTAAAGGGTCTAACGCTCACTTTCCAGCCGCGACTTTTGCATACCGCAGATCCACTTACGTCAATTGCGTATCCTATCTTTTCAATGGGATCTTCCTAACCCCGGTATTTAGAGTCGTGGCTGAAGTGAGCGTCAGAACTCTAACGACAAAACTCCAGCCGCAGAAAAAAGTCAGTAGTTAAGAGCTTTCTGGGCTAACGCCGATTCATAAAGCTCTTAACTACTGTGCTCTAAAGTACACTAACACCCATAAACTACCTATGTACCCCTATACCGAGGTCCCCCCACATCGCCGCCACTCTATTAAAAATTTTTAACCCCTAATCTGCCGACCGCACACCGCTGCCACCTACATTATCCCTATGAACCCCTAATCTGCTGCCCCTAACACCGCCGACCCCTATATTATATTTATTAACCCCTAATCTGCCACCCCCGCTATCGCTGACCCCTGCATATTATTATTAACCCCTAATCTGCCGCTCCGTACACTGCTGCCACCTACATTATAGCTATGTACCTCTAATCTGCTGTGCCTAACACCGCCGACCCCTATATTATATTTATTAACCCCTAATAATCCCCCCTCAACGTTGCCTCCACCTGCCTACACTTATTTATCCCTAATCTGCCGAGCGGACCGCACCGCTACTATAATAAAGTTATTAACCCCTAATCCGCCTCACTCCCGCCTCAATAACCCTATAATAAATAGTATTAACCCCTAATCTGCCCTCCCTAACATCGCAGACACCTAACTTCAATTATTAACCCCTAATCTGCCGACTGAATCTCGCCGCTACTGTAATAAATGGATTAACCCCTAAAGTCTAACCCTAACACTAACACCCCCCTAAGTTAAATATAATTTAAATCTAACGAAATAAATTAACTCTTATTAAATAAATTATTCCTATTTAAAGCTAAATACTTACCTGTAAAATAAACCCTAATATAGCTACAATATAAATTATAATTATATTATAGCTATTTTAGGATTTATATTTATTTTACAGGCAACTTTGTAATTATTTTAACCAGGTACAATAGCTATTAAATAGTTAAGAACTATTTAATAGCTAAAATAGTTAAAATAATTACAAAATTACCTGTAAAATAAATCCTAACCTAAGTTACAATTAAACCTAACACTACACTATCAATAAATTAATTAAATAAAATACCTACAATTATCTACAATTAAACCTAACACTACACTATCAATAAATATATTAAATAAAATTCCTACAAATAAATACAATTAAATAAACTAACTAAAGTACAAAAAATAAAAAAGAACTAAGTTACAAAAAATAAAAAAATATTTACAAACATTAGAAAAAAATTACAATTTTAAACTAATTACACCTACTCTAAGCCCCCTAATAAAATAACAAAGACCCCCAAAATAAAAAAAATGCCCTACCCTATTCTAAATTACAAAAGTTCAAAGCTCTTTTACCTTACCAGCCCTTAAAAGGGCCCTTTGTGGGGCATGCCCCAAAGAATTCAGCTCTTTTGCCTGTAAAAATAACATACAATACCCCCCCAACATTACAACCCACTACCCACATACCCCTAATCTAACCCAAACCCCCCTTAAATAAACCTAACACTAAGCCCCTGAAGATCTTCTTACCTTGTCTTCACCATGCCAGGTATCACCGATCGTTCCAGGCTCCAAAATATTCATCCAAGCCCAAGCGGGGGCTGGCCATCCATAATCCGGTGGCTGAAGAGGTCCAGAAGAGGCTCCAAAGTCTTCATCCTATCCGGGAAGAAGAGGTGATCCGGACTGGCAAACATCTTGATCCAAGCGGCATCTTCTATCTTCATCCGATGACGACCGGCTCCATCTTGAAGACCTCCACTGCAGACCCATCTTCTTCTTCCGACGACTTCCCGAAGAATGACGGTTCCTTTAAGGGACGTCATCCAAGATGGCGTCCCTCGAATTCCGATTGGCTGATAGGATTCTATCAGCCAATCGGAATTAAGGTAGGAAAATTCTGATTGGCTGATGGAATCAGCCAATCAGAATCAAGTTCAATCCGATTGGCTGATCCGATCAGCCAGTCAGATTGAGCTTGCATTCTATTGGCTGATCGGAACAGCCAATAGAATGCGAGCTCAATCTGATTGGCTGATTGAATCAGCCAATCGGATTGAACTTGATTCTGATTGGCTGATTCCATCAGCCAATCAGAATTTTCCTACCTTAATTCCGATTGGCTGATAGAATCCTATCAGCCAATCGGAATTCGAGGGACGCCATCTTGGATGACGTCCCTTAAAGGAACCGTCATTCGTCGGGAAGTCGTCGGAAGAAGAAGATGGGTCCGCGGTGGAGGTCTTCAAGATGGAGCCGGTCGTCATCGGATGAAGATAGAAGATGCCGCTTGGATCAAGATGGTTGCCGGTCCGGATCGCCTCTTCTTCCCGGATAGGATGAAGACTTTGGAGCCTCTTCTGGACCTCTTCAGCCGCCGGATTATGGATCGCCAGCCCCCGCTTGGGCTTGGATGAAGATTTTGGAGCCTGGAACGATCGGTGATACCTGGCATGGTGAAGACAAGGTAGGAAGATCTTCAGGGGCTTAGTGTTAGGTTTATTTAAGGGGGGTTTGGGTTAGATTAGGGGTATGTGGGTGGTGGGTTGTAATGTTGGGGGGGTATTGTATGTTTTTTTTACAGGCAAAAGAGCTGAATTCTTTTGGGC
Source organism: Bombina bombina (assembly GCF_027579735.1). NCBI lineage: Eukaryota > Metazoa > Chordata > Amphibia > Anura > Bombinatoridae > Bombina > Bombina bombina. The sequence continues at coordinate 1,147,819,909 of NC_069502.1, read as the reverse complement.
ATGCCCCGCAAAGGGCCCTTTTAAGGGCTGGTAAGGTAAAAGAGCTTTGAACTTTTGTAATTTAGAATAGGTTAGGGCATTTTTTTATTTTGGGGGTCTTTGTTATTTTATTAGGGGGCTTAGAGTAGGTGTAATTAGTTTAAAATTGTTGTAATTTTTTTCTAATGTTTGTAAATATTTTTTTATTTTTTGTAACTTAGTTCTTTTTTATTTTTTGTACTTTAGTTAGTTTATTTAATTGTATTTATTTGTAGGAATTTTATTTAATATATTTATTGATAGTGTAGTGTTAGGTTTAATTGTAGATAATTGTAGGTATTTTATTTAATTAATTTATTGATAGTGTAGTGTTAGGTTTAATTGTAACTTAGGTTAGGATTTATTTTACAGGTAATTTTGTAATTATTTTAACTAGGTAGCTATTAAATAGTTCTTAACTATTTAATAGCTATTGTACCTGGTTAAAATAAATACAAAGTTGCCTGTAAAATAAATATTAATCCTAAAATAGCTACAATATAATTATAATTTATATTGTAGCTATATTAGGGTTTATTTTACAGGTAAGTATTTAGATTTAAATAGGAATAATTTATTTAATAAGAGTTAATTTATTTCGTTATATAAAAATTATATTTAACTTAGGGGGGTGTTAGTGTTAGGGTTAGACTTAGCTTTAGGGGTTAATACATTTATTATAGTAGCGGTGAGCTCCGATCGGCAGATTAGGGGTTAATTATTTTAGGTAGCTGGCGGTGACGTTGTGGGGGGCAGATTAGGGGTTAATAAATATAATATAGGGGTCGGCGGTGTTAGGGGCAGCAGATTAGGGGTACATAGGTATAATGTAGGTAGCGGCGGTATACGGAGCGGCAGATTAGGGGTTAAAAAAATATGCAGGTGTCAGCGATAGCGGGGGCGGCAGGTATGGGGGGTTAATAAGTGTAAGGTTAGGGGTGTTTAGACTCGGAGTACATGTTAGAGTGTTGGGTGCAGACGTAGGAAGTGTTTCCCCATAGGAAACAATGGGGCTGCGTTAGGAGCTGAACTCTGCTTTTTTGCAGGTGTTAGGTTTTTTTTCAGCCCCAATGTTTTCTATGGGGATATCGTGCACGAGCACGTTTTTGAAGCTGGCTGCGTCCGTAAGCACCGCTGGTATCTAGAGTTTCAGTGGCGTTAAATTATGCTCTACGCTCCCTTTTTGGAGCCTAACGCACTGAAAACCCAGCCCTTCTGTGAACTCTAAATACCAGCGGTATTTAAAAGGTGCGGGAGAAAAAAAAGCATGCGTAGCTAACGCACCCCTTTGGCCGCCAAACTCTAAGGCCTAGATTTAGAGTTTGGCGGTAGCCGTCAAAACCAGCGTTAGAGGCTCCTAACGCTGGTTTTGGGCTACCGCTGGTATTTAGAGTCAGTCATTAAAGGGTCTAAGGCTCACTTTCCAGCCGCGACTTTTCCATACCGCAGATCCACTTACGTCAATTGCGTATCCTATCTTTTCAATGGGATCTTCCTAACGCCGGTATTTAGAGTCGTGGCTGAAGTGAGCGTTAGAACTCTAACGACAAAACTCCAGCCGCAGAAAAAAGTCAGTAGTTAAGAGCTTTCTGGGCTAACGCCGGTTCATAAAGCTCTTAACTACTGTGCTCTAAAGTACACTAACACCCATAAACTACCTATGTACCCCTAAACCGAGGTCCCCCCACATCGCCGCCACTCTATTAAAACATTTTTTAACCCCTAATCTGCCGACCGCACACCGCTGCTACCTACATTATCCCTATGAACCCCTAATCTGCTGCCCCTAACACCGCCGACCCCTATATTATATTTATTAACCCCTAATTTGCCGCCCCCGCTATCGCTGACCCCTGCATATTATTATTCACCCCTAATCTGCCGCTCCGTACACCGCTGCCACCTACATTATAGCTATTTACCCCTAATATGCTGCGCCTAAAACCGCCGACCCCTATATTATATTTATTAACCCCTAATCTGCCCCCCTCAACGTCGCCTCCACCTGCCTACACTTATTAACCCCTAATCTGCTGAGCGGACCGCACTGCTACTATAATAAGGTTATTAACCCCTAATCCGCCTCACTCCCGCCTCAATAACCCTATAATAAATAGTATTAACCCCTAATCTGCCCTCCCTAACATCGCCGACACCTAACTTCAATTATTAACCCCTAGTTTGCCGACCGAATCTCGCCGCTACTGTAATAAATGGATTAACCCCTAAAGCTAAGTCTAACCCTAACACTAACACCCCCCTAAGTTAAATATAATTTAAATCTAACGAAATAAATTAACTCTTATTAAATAAATTATTCCTATTTAAAGCTAAATACTTACCTGTAAAATAAACCCTAATATAGCTACAATATAAATTATAATTATATTATAGCTATTTTAGGATTTATATTTATTTTACAGGCAACTTTGTAATTATTTTAGCCAGGTACAATAGCTATTAAATAGTTAAGAACTATTTAATAGCTAAAATAGTTAAAATAATTACAAAATTACCTGTAAAATAAATCGTAACCTAAGTTACAATTAAACCTAACACTACACTATCAATAAATGAATTAAATAAAATACCTACAATTATCTACAATTAAACCTAACACTACACTATCAATAAATATATTAAATAAAATTCCTACAAATAAATACAATTAAATAAACTAACTAAAGTACAAAAATTAAAAAAGAACTAAGTTACAAAAAATAAAAAAATATTTACAAACATTAGAAAAAAATTACAACAATTTTAAACTAATTACACCTACTCTAAGCCCCCTAATAAAATAACAAAGACCCCCAAAATAAAAAAATGCCCTACCCTATTCTAAATTACAAAAGTTCAAAGCTCTTTTACCTTACCAGCCCTTAAAAGGGCCCTTTGCGGGGCATGCCCCAAAGAATTCAGCTCTTTTGCCTGTAAAAAAAACACATACAATACCCCCCCCAACATTACAACCCACCACCCACATACCCCTAATCTAACCCAAACCCCCCTTAAATAAACCTAACACTAAGCCCCTGAAAATCTTCCTACCTTGTCTTCACCATGCCAGGTATCACCGATCGTTCCAGGCTCCAAAATCTTCATCCAAGCCCAAGCGGGGGCTGGCGATCCATAATCCGGCGGCTGAAGAGGTCCAGAAGAGGCTCCAAAGTCTTCATCCTATCCGGGAAGAAGAGGCGATCCAGACCGGCAACCATCTTGATCCAAGCGGCATCTTCTATCTTCATCCGATGACGACCAGCTCCATCTTGAAGACCTCCACCGCGGACCCATCTTCTTCTTCCGACGACTTCCCGACGAATGACGGTTCCTTTAAGGGACGTCATCCAAGATGGCGTCCCTCGAATTCCGATTGGCTGATAGGATTCTATCAGCCAATCGGAATTAAGGTAGGAAAATTCTGATTGGCTGATGGAATCAGCCAATCAGAATCAAGTTAAATCGGATTGGCTGATCCGATCAGCCAATCAGATTGAGCTCGCATTCTATTGGCTGGTCGGGAAGTCGTCGGAAGAAGAAGATGGGTCCGCGGTGGAGGTCTTCAAGATGGAGCCGGTCGTCATCGGATGAAGACAGAAGATGCCGCTTGGATCAAGATGGTTGCCGGTCCGGATCGCCTCTTCTTCCCGGATAGGATGAAGACTTTGGAGCCTCTTCTGGACCTCTTCAGCCGCCGGATTATGGATCGCCAGCCCCCGCTTGGGCTTGGATGAAGATTTTGGAGCCTGGAACGATCGGTGATACCTGGCATGGTGAAGACAAGGTAGGAAGATCTTCAGGGGCTTAGTGTTAGGTTTATTTAAGGGGGGTATGGGTTAGATTAGGGGCATGTGGGTGGTGGGTTGTAATGTTGGGGGGGCTATTGTATGTTTTTTTTTACAGGCAAAAGAGCTGAATTCTTTGGGGCATGCCCAGCAAAGGGCCCTTTTAAGGGCTGGTAAGGTAAAAGAGCTTTGAACTTTTGTAATTTAGAATAGGGTAGGGCATTTTTTTATTTTGGGGGTCTTTGTTATTTTATTAGGGGGCTTAGAGTAGGTGTAATTAGTTTAAAATTGTTGTAATATTTTTCTTATGTTTGTAAATATTTTTTTATTTTTTGTAACTTAGTTCTTTTTTATTTTTTGTACTTTAGTTAGTTTATTTAAATGTATTTATTTGTAGGTATTGTATTTAATTAATTTATTGATAGTGTAGTGTTAGGTTTAATTGTAGATAATTGTAGGTAGTTTATTTAATTTATTTATTGATAGTGTAGTGTTAGGTTTAATTGTAACTTAGGTTAGGATTTATTTTACAGGTAATTTTGTAATTATTTTAACTAGGTAGCTATTAAATAGTTCTTAACTATTTAATAGCTATTGTACCTGGTTAAAATAAATACAAAGTTGCCTGTAAAATAAATATTAATCCTAAAATAGCTACAATATAATTATAATTTATATTGTAGCTATATTAGGGTTTATTTTACAGGTAAGTATTTAGATTTAAATAGGAATAATTTATTTAATAAGAGTTAATTTATTTCGTTAGATAAAAATTATATTTAACTTAGGGGGGTGTTAGTGTTAGGGTTAGACTTAGCTTTAGGGGTTAATACATTTATTATAGTAGCGGTGAACTCCGATCGGCAGATAAGGGGTTAATTATTGTAGGTAGCTGGCGGCGACGTTGTGGGGGGCAGATTAGGGGTTAATAAATATAATATAGGGGTCGGCGGTGTTAGGGGCAGCAGATTAGGGGTACATAGGTATAATGTAGGTAGCGGCTGTATACGGAGCGGCAGACTAGGGGTTAAAAAAAATATGCAGGTGTCAGCGATAGTGGGGGCAGCAGATTAGGGGTTAATAAGTGTAAGGTTAGGGGTGTTTAGACTCGGGGTACATGTTAGAGTGTTAGGCGCAGACGTAGGAAGTGTTTCCCCATAGGAAACAATGGGGCTGCGTTAGGAGCTGAACGCTGCTTTTTTGCAGGTGTTAGGTTTTTTTTCAGCTCAAACTGCCCCATTGTTTTCTATGGGGATATCTTGCACGAGCACATTTTTGAAGCTGGCCGCGTCCGTAAGCACTGCTGGTATCTAGAGTTGCAGTGGCGTTAAATTATGCTCTACGCTCCCTTTTTGGAGCCTAACGCACTGAAAACCCAGCCCTTCTGTGAACTCTAAATACCAGCGGTATTTAAAAGGTGCGGGAGAAAAAAAGCACTCGTAGCTAACGCACCCCTTTGGCCGCCAAACTCTAAATCTAGCCGTAAATCTAGCCGAATATTTCTATAAATTAACCTTAACTCAAAATGAATTGCTTATCAAATATTATTTTTATTATGAATCTTACTAGAATAATTTATAATTGCCAGAAATATGAACCAATTCAATATATAGTTAATTTAACAACGTTTGGACTCACTTATATACAAAGCTCACAATCAGCTAGATTACGAGTTATGCGCGCTATATGGAAATTATAGGGAAATAAATGAACGCAAAAAAAGTTGCGTTATTTAACCCTCTATAGCGCAGCAATTATAAGTTTTCAAACAGCCAACTTGTGCATGCGATATGGTGCTTTTAAGCTCTATACCACAAAAAATACAAATGACACTGTTCAGCCAATAGAATTTCAGTAGCTCTCATCCTATTGGCTACTTTGAACAGCCAATAGGATTTTAGTAGCTCTCATTCTATTGGCTGATTTGAACTTCCAAAATCAAATTAGCCAATAGGAATGCAAGGGACGCCATCTTGAATCGTGTACCTTGCATTGAAGATTCAGTGTACGGTGACGACCGTATGAAGAGGATGCTCCACGCCGGATGTCTTCAGGATGGACCCACTCCGTGCCACCTGGATGAAGACTTCTCGCCGCCTGGATGAAGATTGTTCAAGCGGGACTTCAAAAACTGTAAGTGGATCTTCGATGGTTAGTGATAGGTTTTTTAAGTTTTTTTGGGTGTTTTTTTTTTTAGTTTAGGGTTTAGGCTTTCGTAAAAGAGCTAAATGCTCTTTTCAGGGCAAAGCAAAAGAGCTAAATGCCCTTTTTAAGGGCAATGCTCATACAAATGCCCTTTTTAAGGGCAATGCCCATACAAATGCCCTTTTCAGGGCAATGGTTATCTTAGGTTTTTTAGATAGTTTTTTTTAATTTTGTGGGTTTGGGGGTATGGGGGTTTGTAATGTTAGTGGGTCTTTGTATTTTTTTTTCAGGTAAAAGAGCTGTTTAACTTAGGGCAATGCCCTACAAAAGGCCCGTTTAAGGGCTATAGGTAGTTTATTCTAGATTAGGTTTTTTTTATTTTGGGGTGTTTTTTTTAATGGGTATCGGAATAGGAATAATAATTTTTATTATTTTTGATCATTTGTTATTTTGTGTAATGTTGTTTTTTTTTTCGTTTTGGGTGGGTTTTTATTTTTAGATTAGGGCTTGGGCATTTTATAAAAGAGCTGAATGCCCTTTTAAGGGCAGGAAAAAGAGCTAAATGCCCTTTTTAGGGCAATGCCCATACAAATGCCCTTTCAGGGCAATGGGTAGATTAGGTTTTACTTTATTTTTTATTTTGTGGGTTTGGGGGTTGTATACTGTTAGGGGGTGTTTGTTTTGTTTTGTAGCAAAAGAGCTGTTAACTTTAGGACAATGCCCTACAAAAGGCCCTTTTAAGGACCCACAAAAAGGCCCTTTTAAGGGCCTTTGGTAGTTTATTTTAGATTAGGCTTTTTTATTTTGGGGTGGGTTTTTTATTTTTTTAAAAGGGTATTAGAATAGCAATAATTTTTATTATTTTGTATAATTTCGTTTGTTATTTTTTGTAATTTTAGTGTTTTTTATTTTTTGTAATGGTAGGCTTTTTATTTTTGTAATATTAGGTTTTAGTGTAAGGCAGCTTCGGTTCTATTTCACAGGTAAGTTTGTATTTATTTTAACTAGGTAGTTAGTTAATAGTTAATAACTATTTACTAACTAGTCTACCTAGTTAAAATAAATACAAACTTACCTGTGAAATAAAAATAAAACCTAAGATAGATACAATATAACTATTAGTTATATTGTAACTAGCTTAGGTTTTATTTCACAGGTAGGTAGTTAGTTTTAAATAGGTATTATTTAGTTAATAATTGTAAGTGTAATTTAGCTCTATTTTAATTATGTTAAAGTTAGGGGGTGTTAGGGTTACGTTAGGGTTAGGGTTAGGTTTAGGGTTCACTAGTTTAAATTAGTTTATTGCGATGTGGGGGACTTTCGGTTTAGGGGTTAATAGGTTTATTTAGTATATTTTGTTGTGGGGGACATTCAGTTTAAGGGTTAATAGGTCTATTTAGTATATTTTGTTGTGGGGGGCTTGCGGTTTAGGGGTTAATAGGTTTATTATAGTGGCAGCGGAATTAGGGGTTAATAACTTTAGTATAGTGGTGGCGATGTGGGCCCATGGCAGATTAGGGGTTAATAATATTTAAATAGTGTTTGCGATGCGGGAGGGCAGCGGTTTAGGGGTCAATAACTTTAGTATAGGGGCGGCGATGTCGGGGAGCGGCGGAATAAGGGTTAATAATTTTTAATAGTGGCGGCGATGTCGGGAGCGGTAGATTAGGGGTTAATAACTTTAAAATAGTGTTTTGCGATGCGGAAGGGTCTCGGTTAGGGGTTAATAGGTAGTTTATGGGTGTTTAGTGTACTTTGTAACCTTTTAGTTATGAGTTTTATGTAACAGTTTTGTAGCTTAAAACTCATAAAACTCATAACTACTGGTCTCAGATTGCGTAACGGATCTTGTCGGTATAGGCTGCAACACAAGCTTTGTAGCCTCACTGCAAAACTCGTAATGGCAGCGCTATGGAAGTCCCATGAAAAAAAGTAATTTTTACGTGTGCGGGACTGACGTTGCGGTACAGGCTAAAAGGCTTGCGGTACAGCTATACCGACAAGACTTGTAATGGCTGCGTTGTCGTTAATTTAACGCTGACATTTTTTCAGCGTTAAAACATAAACACGAAACTCGTAATCTAGGTGAATAATAATGAAACTTAACTCCCACAATCTAATGTGATTTCCAGGGAAATATAATTCACTATTTTACCCAAAATATTCTTATGTGCTTCAATTAAACAACCAGATTTAACACTTGATTTTCAATTCAACATATACCAATTAATATCGAATTAAATAAGTTAAATTTAACCACAATAATATATGCTTTTTTTAAAATATATCACAGTAGCTTCGGTTTAACCTATAAACATTAAAATACTAAATCCTTTCCTCTTAATAATAAATTTACTTAGCACTAATATACTAAAAAGTACACTAACACCCATAAACTACCTATTAACCCCTAAACCGGGGCCCTCCCACATCGCAAACACTATAATAAAATTATTAACCCCTAATCTGTCGCTACCGACATCGCCACCACTATAATAAACATATTAAACCCTAAGCCGCCGCACTCCCGCATCGCAAACACTACAGGGAGTGCAGAATTATTAGGCAAGTTGTATTTTTGAGGATTAATTTTATTATTGAACAACAACCATGTTCTCAATGAACCCAAAAAACTCATTAATATCAAAGCTGAAGAGTTTTGGAAGTAGTTTTTAGTTTGTTTTTAGTTATAGCTATTTTAGGGGGATATCTGTGTGTACAGGTGACTATTACTGTGCATAATTATTAGGCAACTTAACAAAAAACAAATATATACCCATTTCAATTATTTATTTTTACCAGTGAAACCAATATAACATCTCAACATTCACAAATATACATTTCTGACATTCAAAAACAAAACAAAAACAAATCAGTGACCAATATAGCCACCTTTCTTTACAAGGACACTCAAAAGCCTGCCATCCATGGATTCTGTCAGTGTTTTGATCTGTTCACCATCAACATTGCGTGCAGCAGCAACCACAGCCTCCCAGACACTGTTCAGAGAGGTGTACTGTTTTCCCTCCTTGTAAATCTCACATTTGATGATGGACCACAGGTTCTCAATGGGGTTCAGATCAGGTGAACATGGAGGCCATGTCATTAGATTTTCTTCTTTTATACCCTTTCTTGCCAGCCACGCTGTGGAGTACTTGGACGCGTGTGATGGAGCATTGTCCTGCATGAAAATCATGTTTTTCTTGAAGGATGCAGACTTCTTCCTGTACCACTGCTTGAAGAAGGTGTCTTCCAGAAACTGACAGTAGGACTGGGAGTTGAGCTTGACTCCACCCTCAACCCAAAAAGGCCCCACAAGCTCATCTTTGATGATACCAGCCCAAACCAGTACTCCACCTCCACCTTGCTGGCATCTGAGTCGGACTGGAGCTCTCTGCCCTTTACCAATCCAGCCACGGGCCCATCCATCTGGCCCATCAAGACTCACTCTCATTTCATCAGTCCATAAAACCTTAGAAAAATCAGTCTTGAGATATTTCTTGGCCCAGTCTTGACGTTTCAGCTTGTGTGTCTTGTTCAGTGGTGGTCGTCTTTCAGCCTTTCTTACCTTGGCCATGTCTCTGAGTATTGCACACCTTGTGCTTTTGGGCACTCCAGTGATGTTGCAGCTCTGAAATATGGCCAAACTGGTGGCAAGTGTCATCTTGGCAGCTGCACGCTTGACTTTTCTCAGTTCATGGGCAGTTATTTTGCGCCTTGGTTTTTCCACACGCTTCTTGCGACCCTGTTGACTATTTTGAATGAAACGCTTGATTGTTCGATGATCACGCTTCAGAAGCTTTGCAATTTTAAGAGTGCTGCATCCCTCTGCAAGATATCTCACTATTTTTTACTTTTCTGAGCCTGTCAAGTCCTTCTTTTGACCCATTTTGCCAAAGGAAAGGAAGTTGCCTAATAATTATGCACACCTGATATAGGGTGTTGATGTCATTAGACCACACCCCTTCTCATTACAGAGATGCACATCACCTAATATGCTTAATTGGTAGTAGGCTTTCGAGCCTATACAGCTTGGAGTAAGACAACATGCATAAAGAGGATGATGTGGTCAAAATACTCATTTGCCTAATAATTCTGCACTCCCTGTAGTTAAATATTATTAACCCCTAATCTTGGATGATGTCACTTAAAGGAACCTTCATTAATTGTTAGCCATCGGAAGAAGAGGATGCTCTGCGCCGGATGTCTTGAAGATGGAGTCGCTCCGAAGCCGGATGGATGAAGATAGAAGATGACGTCTGGATGAAGACTTCTGCCCGTCTGGAGGACCACTTCTGCCGGCTTGGATGAAGTTCTCCCGGCTTCGTTGAGGACTTCTTGCCGCTTCGCTGAGGACTTCTCCAGGCTTCGTTAAGGATGGATTTCGGGTCTTCAAAACTGTAAGTGGATCTTCAGGGGTTAGTGTTAGGTTTTTTTTAAGGGTTTATTGGGTGGGTTTTAGTTTTAGATTAGGGTTTGGTCAATTAAAAAAGAGCTAAATGCCCTTTTAAGGGCAATGCCCATCCAAATGCCCTTTTCAGGGCAATGGGGAGCTTAGGTTTTTTTTAGTTAGGTTTTTATTTGGGGGGTTTGGTTGTGTGGGTGGTGGGTTTTACTGTTGGGGGGGGTGTTTGTATTTTTTTTACAGGTAAGAGAGCTGATTTCTTTGAGGCAATGCCCCGCAAAAGGCCCTTTTAAGGGCTATTGGTAGTTTATTGTAGGCTAGGGTTTTTTTTTATTTGGGGGGGGGGGGCTTTTTTATTTTGATAGGGCTATTAGATTAGGTGTAATTAGTTTAACTATCTGATAATTTCTTTTTTTATTTTGGGTAATTTAATGGGTTTTTTTTTTGTAATTAAGGTAATTGTATTTAATTAATGTCATTTATTTAATTGTAGTGTAAGGTTAGGTGTTAGTGTAACTCAGGTTCATTTTTATTTTACAGGTAAATTTGTATTTATTTTAGCTAGGTAGTTAGTAAATAGTTAATAACTATTTACTAACTATTCTACCTAGCTAAAATAAATACAAACTTGCCTGTAAAATAAAAATAAAAAATAAGCTAGATACAATGTAACTATTAGTTATATTGTAGCAAGTTTATTTTACAGGTAAGTATTTAGTTTTAAATAGGAATTATTTAGGTAATGATAGTAATTTTTATTTAGATTTCTTTTAATTATATTTAAGTTAGGGGGTGTTAGGTTTAGGTTTAGATTTAGGTTTAGGGGTTTATAACTTTAGTATAGTGGCGGCGACGTTGGGGATGGCAGATTAGGGGTTAATAAATGTAGGTAGGTGGCGGCGATGTTAGGGGTGGCAGATTAGGGGTTAATAATATTTAACTAGTGTTTGCGATGCGGGAGTGCGGCAGTTTAGGGGTTAATATGTTTATTATAGTGGTGGCGATGTCCGGAGCGGCAGATTAGGGATTAATAAGTATAACGTAGGTGTCGGCGATGTCGGGGGTGGAAGATTAGAGGTTAATAAGTGTAAGATTAGGGGTGTTTAGACTTGGGGTTCATGTTAGGGTGTTAGGTGTAAACATAAATTTAGTTTTCCCATAAGAATCAATGGGGCTGCGTTACGGAGCTTTACGCTGCTTTTTTGCAGGTGTTAGGCTTTTTTTCAGCCGACTCTCCCCATTGATGTCTATGGGGAAATCATGCACGAGCACGTAAAAACAAGCTCACAGTTTCCAGCAGCGCTGATATTGGAGTGCGGTATGGAGCTCAATTTTGCTCTATGCTCACTTCTTGCCTAATAACGCCGGGTTTATAAAAACCTGTAATACCAGCGCTGTAGGGAAGTGAACGGTGACAATAACGTGCAAGTTAGCACCGCACCCCTCATAACGCAAAACTCGTAATCTAGCCGATTATTATTTATGGACTACACAGGTCTATGAAATATCATTTTTTAACTATAAATTACACTTTTGAATCACAGCTTCAATTAAACTACAGCAATTAGGAATATCTTTGATTTAAAATGTTTTAATTATAAAAACATTGAAATGCTTATACTTTAGAAGTTAACCAATTTGAGATTTTTAGCTCTTTTGATCAGAATTATTTTTACTGTCATATAAGAGATTATGCATCAGTCTGGAAGTGAATAGTAGGCCCAATTAGTTTGCTCTTTTGGAAAATAAAGAGTTTCACAACCGGTTATCTCACAAAGACTGTATACCCAAGGCAGCAAGTTAGTCAGTGTGTAGATCAGCATAAGACAAATGGCATAAGTGTAACATTGATCATAAGGGGCCAGTTTTGTTAATTCCTGTGCAAGGGTTTTTATCTGTGATCAAAACCCACCTCTATTTCTAATCATCCAATGAAATTCTGGGTACGCCCTTTGAGTCTGAGCTTAGCTCTGATTGGCCCTGGGTAATTTAGCTCTCCTGACAACCAAATACCTTTTGGCTGCATTACCTCATATAGAACACCAGGTGCAAAATGAATTGGAATGTGGTTTTATCAGTAAGATACTTTAAAGTACAGAACTATATATATATATTTTTTCATAAATGTATATTCAATATACTTATTATTTCCCAGCTTTAATAAAACATCTGGTTAATATATATGTGATTGTTTAATTTCACTGAGCACGTATATTTTAAGACTAGACATGTCTTATAGATTATATATATATATATATATATATATATATACTTCCTACTGATAATGTCTTAATGTACTTAAGAGTCATATTTCTATTACGGTACTTAAAAGGATTTTAATAATTCTAGTACCATGTTAATAATTAATATTTCAGGAAGTTTAATTATTTTTTAATGTCATATTCTGTTTTTATATTGCCACATTTTGCAGTAATCTTTTTATTCATACATACCTGCAAGTAGAATTCTGTTGGAACTAATATAATTATATATATATATATATTTCACTTCATATTTAATATATGGTGCAACATGGGTGAGACATGAGATATCCCTCACAACCCATATACAGTATATATATATATATATATATATATATATATATATATATATATATATATATATATATATATATATAAAAAGAGAATCAGAGAAGAATTGCCTGGTATTTCGGTGCTGGACTGTCATTGGGCAGGATCAGACTGATATGCTACAGGATGTTTTTTCTCTGTGAAGGGGCATAGTGTGCTAAAAGAACGCGCACCCTGAGTTGCAATAGAAATGAACAGGCATGGAAGTTATTCTAGCTTTTGTTCTATCTCAGGAGTGCTGTTCTCTTTCTCTTTTTTCATATATATATATTTTACTAGTATTCAGTATGTTAACTTATATGAAAACTATATAGACAATTTGTTTAAACTTTAAACGCTTATGTTTTCAACTTCCACAAGATGAAAATATGTCTCCTTTAGAAAGCATATTCTGTAATGGGAATTTAAAGGGACCTAGTGATCCATCATGTTGATTATCACATGTATCTGTTAACTTACCATATCCTGGGATTCTGAGCATATCTCCACGAAAGTACAGACTCTGTTTTTTCCTCTTCTCCAGCAGTCGGATCACTAGTAGAGACTTAAGTCCACTAACACTCCATGTGTAAAGTAACTCTAAGAGGTTAACCAAACTCCAATGTTCCCCTCTCGCATGACAGAACCACAATTCTTACTCTGGGTGCCATCCCGATGTTAATAATGAGTCCAACCATGGATAGGAAAATGTTATTCCTAATTACAAAAAGGGACTGGCAATAGGTAAAGTCATTAGCACCGATACTGCATAAGCTGCTGCTGAGATGCGAAGCTCATAGGCAGCTCTCTCTGCCCACGGGGTATATCTTGAATCTGAAAGGGAGTTTCCCTGTCTAAAATGAGTCTCTGAACATACTGGCCTATGCAAGGGATAGGAACCCCCTCTGGCATATATGGGTTCCCCGTTTCATCTGAGTATCCGTTATTCAGCTTACCTGCCAGAATCCCAGGGTCTCTATGACCCATCTGCGTAGTGTAAGAAGGAAAGGTTATATCGATATCCTCCCTCTTGTTAACAATATCAGCAATGTGGTAGGTTTCTCTGCTCTCAGACACTGGAGTTTCTTTGGGAAGTGCTGGCACCTAGTCATGATTCTGGGCTTCAACACTCGTAGACCACGGAATTAGGTGAAAGCACTTACACTGTGTAATCGAGAGTTAATAAATAGGGGAGGGGAGGTCAAATAACACACCTGCACTGACAACACTCTTAAGAATTACCGTCTGCGTTGTAAAATTCTGGCCGAATTAATACACAGTAAAAAGAATAATAATATAATTTTGTCTTTAAGGAAAGGTAAAAAGAGAACCACAATACCTAAATAGATTAAGGAAATAACGTTTCAATATTTTCAGAAAATATATCTAGCAGAACCGCATAATATGGAAAATAAAATACGTTTTTGGAACAAAATTTCTCCTCCAGGCATCCTGGTAGATCTACAGCATCTAAACGAGAATAGCTCAGAGGGAGAGATTATTAGGGCTATAGATAAATTGAAACTTAAAGGGACAGTAAAATCATAATTAGACATTCATGATTTAGACAGAGCATACAAATTTAAACAACTTTCTAATTCACTTCTATTGTTTAATTTGCTTCCTTCTCTTGTTATCCTTTGTTGAAAGGTGTATCTAGGTAAACTCAGGAGCAGCAAAAACCCTAGGTTCTAGCTGCTGATTGGTGGCTGCATATATATATATACCGATTGTCATTGGCTCACTCATGTATTCAGTTAGAAACCAGTAGTGATTTGCTGCTTATTCAACAAATGACACCAAGAGAATGAAAATAAATTGATAATAAAAGTAAACTGGAAAGTTGTTTAAAATTGTACATTCAACCTAAATCATGAAAGAAAAAATTTGGATTTTATGTTCGTTTAAAAAAAACCATGGCAGAGACCAACTCCCAGCTGAGTTCTACAGGTTAATGCCGGATGAAATATTAATTATATTAAAGAATCTATTTAACAATTATTTCATTAACAATACTACAGATTTTCCATATTGTACAGCCTCATTGGTTTCTTTAATAATAAAAATGGGGAAAGATGCTTAAGTATTAGGTTTCTATAAACCAATTTCTTTGCTTGATAATGATTATAAGATTTTTACCTCAATTATTGCAGAGATTGAAGAAATGCCTGGGAACTATGGTTCATAATGATCAGGTAGGTTTATGTTAGGCAAAAGTTCTATAAGGGACATGAGAAAGGTTTTGCTTGTTATAAACTATTTTTATAATAAGGCATTAAATAATATAAACCTCTTTAGGAACAGATCTCACATTACTTACGTTAGATGCTGAGAAAGCATTTGACAGAATTAGCTGGGACCATCTATTCACCTCTCTGGAAAAGTGGGGATTATTAACTAGCCCCTTTTATATTTTTATTGATCTATAGGAACCCTACTTCTCAAATTATGGCTAATAGTGAACTAATACAAAAGATTACGTTATCCAAGGGAACCAGGCAGGGCTGCCCATTTTCACCACTGGGTGGACAATATGTGGTTCTCTTGTTATACGCGGATGACCTATTGCTCTTTATGACCAATACAAGCCATAGTATTACTTTTTTATTAGATATTATTGCAACATATTAATCAGGATACAGGGTGATCAATGGATATCTGAAATCCTTTGGTTGAATAAAACGTATGATAGCCGTGGTAAATATACTTTCCAAGAGGTACAGCAGATAAATTATTTGGGTATTTATCTTAGTCAGAATCCTTATTGCTGGAAAAGATAAAATTATTTATATTTGTTGGCTAAAATTGCCAAGGGCTTAATAAGGTGGTCCTCAATACCACTCTATAACAGCTAGGGTTATGTTAATAAAAATTATAATTTTCCCTAAGGAACTTTATGTAATTGCAAAATTTACCTTTAATTCTTTCCTAAGCAGATATACAAAGATTTAATAAAATAGAAATTATTTGGGGGCGGAAAAGAGTTTGAATATCTTTATTAAAATTATCCTTTGGGAAGGAATGTAAGGGCTTAGCCTCCCGAAATATTAAATTCTATAAAAAGGAAATTTATGCTTACCTGATAAATTTATTTCTTTTACGATATGACGAGTCCACGGATTTCATCCTTACTTGGGATATCGCCTCCTGATCGGCAGGAGGAGGCAAAGAGCACCACAGCAGAGCTGTATATATAGCTCCTCCCTTCCCTCCCACTCCAGTCATTTGACCGATGTTAGGAAGAGAAAGGAAAAGCCAAGGTGCAGAGGTGACTGAAGTTTAACAAAAATACCTGTCTCAGAAAATAACAGGATGGGCCATGGACTCATCATATCGTAAAAGAAATAAATGTATCAGGTAAGCATAAATTTCCTTTTCTTTTACAAGATATGACGAGTCCATGGATTTCATCGTTACTTATGGGATACAATACCAAAGCAATAGGACACGGATGAAAGGGAGGGACAAGATAGGAACCTAAACGGAAGGCACCACTGCTCGAAGAACCTTTCTCCCAAAAACAGCCTCAGACGAGGCAAAAGTATCAAATTTGGAAAATTTGGAAAAAGTGTGAAGAGACAACCAAGTTGCAGCCTTGCAAATCTGTTCAGCAGAAGCATCATTTTTAAATGCCCATGAGGAAGCCACAGCCCTAGTAGAATGAGCCGAAATTCATTCTGGAGGCTGCTGTCCAGCAGTCTCATATGCAACACGGATGATACTCTTCAGCCAAAGAGAAAGAGAGGTAGCCGTAGCTTTCTGACCCCTACGTTTCCCAGCAAAAACAACAAATAATGAAGAAGTTTGACGAAAATCCTTAGTCGCCTGCAAGTAGAACTTCAAGGCACGGACTACTTCCAAATTATGTAACAGACGCTCCTTCTTAGAAGAAGGGCTAGGACACAAGAAAGGAACAACAATTTCCTGATTAATATTTTTGTTAGAAACAACCATAGGAAGAAAACCAGGTTTGGTACGTAACACCACCTTATCAGAATGAAAAATAAGATAAGGAGAATCATATTGTAATGCCGAAAGCTCAGAAACTCTGCGAGCCGAAGAAATAGCAACTAAAAATAAAACTTTCCAAGACAATAACTTAATATCTATGGAATGCATAGGTTCAAATGGAACCCCTTGAATAACATTAAGAACTAAATTCAAACTCCAAGGAGGAGTAATTGGTCTAAACACAGGCCGGATTCTAGTCAGAGCCTGACAAAATGATTGAACATCTGGAACATCTGCCAGACGCTTGTGAAGCAAAATAGACAAAGCAGAAATCTGTCCCTTTAAGGAACTTGCTGACAACCCTTTCTCCAATCCTTCTTGGAGAAAGGATAAAATCCTAGGAATCCTAACCCTACTCCATGAGTAGTCTTTGAAAGCACAACTGTCCTCAATAGGGATAGTCGTACGCTTAGCCAGGGTAGATATAGCTCCCTCCACCTTAGGGACCGTCTGCCAAGAATCCCGAACGGTGTCAGCTATAGGGTACATTTTCTTAAAGGTAGGGGAAGGTGAGAACGGAATACCCGGTCTTTCCCATTCCCGTGTAATAATTTCCGAAATTCTCTTAGGAACCGGAAAAACATCAGAATAAGAATGGACCTCTAAATATTTGTCCATCTTACACAATTTCTCTGGTGGGACCACAACAGTCATCCAGAGTCAGCAAAACCTTCCGCAACAACAAACAGAGATGTTCAAGCTTAAATCTGAAGGACATTACGTCCGAATCTGTCTGGGGCAATGTACTTCCTGAATCAGACAATTCTCCATCAGATAGAGCCTCCCTACCTACCACTTCAGAACCCTGGGAGTGTACTTCGGAGATCACCATCAAAGAATCAGAAGCCTGGACCACCTGGTTCTCTCTTCTGCTACATTTGCCTTGCAACACTGGCAACTGAGACAAAACCTCTGTAAGAGTGGTTGACATAACTGCCGCCATATCCTGCAGAGTAAATGAGGTGGACGCAGTTGATGGCGCTTGAGCGGGTGTTAAAGGATGTGACGCTTGGGGAGAAGTTTGCGGCATACCCTGAGTCTCATCAAACTGAGGAGCATCATTAGATATACTAGCCTTGAAAAAGATTTGCTCTTTAAATTGTAAAGCCCTCTCAGTACATGAGGGACAAAATGTAAGAGGGGGTTCCACATTGGCAGCTAAACACATAAAACAAGTATGTTCCAGTAGGTCAGCCATGATAAAAAGAAAAACAAAGTGCAATATTGATCGTGGTATAGATAAAAAAGAAATGACAAAATATGTACTGCGCCTTTAAAATTTAAAATGCTAATTTTTACTGCAAATTTTACTTCAAACGTGCAACAAGTAGAAATTAGGAAGTTGTATAACAGAACTTATTCAACCCTAAGGTTATAATAGCCCTTTGTATCTTATGACAAACACTAACCCCTGCACCAAGCCACAGCTCCACTGTGGCGCCTACCTCACAACCAACGACCTCCGTGAAACTGCTGCCTAAGTCCGCTTGCGATCCTCGTATCAGCTGAAAACAAGTGGACATAGGAAAACACAGGCGCTCCGAATCCCCTTGCGACTGTCGGAAGCCTGATAAACAAGTGCGCGGCTAAACGCCCAAACGTAAGTCCCGCCCTTCGTGGGGGGTCGATCCGATATAAATCGTCGCCCGCAAAAGCCGGCGACGCCAATATTTGCGCGGATTTGGTATCACATATACGGCGTAACCTAGAAGTTACGCCCGTATATTTCTGCCGTCGCCCGCAGTTTTTTGGGCCATAGGCAGGTATACCAAACCCGCGCAGTTTGGTATCCAATATGCAGCGTAAGGACTTACGTGGCGAAAATGGAGAAAACTTACTCCATTTTCACCTCGCCACAAAAAGCAGCCGTAAGAAGCCTTACGCTGACTATTGGAGCCCCGTAACTCCCTAAACTAACTAGAAAATAAACCTAACACCTAACGCATGCGCAATGTCTATCTCCCTGTCAACCGCGATCTGCTAAAATAAACCTAACACCTAACGCATGCGCAATGTCTATCTCCCTGTCAACCGCGATCCCCCCCCCCCCCGAAATCCCTAATAAAGTTATTACCCCCTAAACCGCCGCTCCCGGACCCCGCCGCCATCTACATAAACTAACCCCCTACTGTGAGCCTCTGAAACCGCCGCCATCTACCTTATCTATCCCCTAATCTGACCCCTTACACCGCCGCCACCTATATAAAAATTATTAACCCCTAATGTAAGCCCCTTACACCGCCGCCATCTCTATTAAAATGATTAACCCCTAATTTAATCTACCTACCCCGCCGCCAGCTATATTATCTATATTAACCCTAAGTATATTATAGTTAATATAGGTATTACATTATATATATTAACCCTAATTATATTAGGGTTAATATAGTTAATATAGTTACTATAGCATTTATATTAACTATATTAACTCTATCTAACCCTAACTAAATTTATATTAAATTAATCTAATTCATTTATAAACTAAAATATTCCTATTTAAATCTAAATACTTACCTATAAAATAAACCCTAAGATAGCTACAATATAATTAATAATTACATTGTAGCTATGTTAGGGTTAATATTTATTTTACAGGTAAATTGTTAATTATTTTAACTAGGTATAATAGATATTAAATAGTTATTAACTATTTAATATCTACCTAGTTAAAATAATTACCCAATTACCTGTAAAATAAATCCTAACCTAAGTTACAAATACACCTACACTATCAATAAATTTAATAAACTACTAACATCTATCTAAAAATACAATTAAATTAACTAAACTAAATTACAAAAAACAAACAAACACTAAATTACAAAAAATAAAAAAAAGATTACAAGATATTTAAGCTAATTACACCTATTCTAAGCCCCCTAATAAAATAATAAACCCCCAAAATAAAAAAAATTCCCTGCCCTATTCTAAATTCAACAAATTTCAAAGCTCTTTACCTTACCAGCCCTTAAAAGGGCCTTTTGTGGGGGCATGCCCCAAAGAATTCAGCTCTTTTGCATACAACAAATACAATACCCCCCCCCCCCATTACAACCCACCACCCACATACCCCTATTCTAAACCCACCCAAACCCCCCTTAAAAAAGCCTAACACTACCCCCCTGAAGATCTCCCTACCTTGTCTTCACCACACCGGGCCGAACTCCTGATCCGATCCGGGCGATGTCTTCCTCCAAGCGGCAAAGAAGAATTCTTCCTCCGGCGACGTCTTCCTCCAAGCGGCAGCAAAGTCTTCATTCTTCCGGCGGCATCTTCAATCTTCTTTCTTCGCTCCGCCGCCGCGGAGCATCCATCCCGGCCGACTGCTGAACTTGGAATGAGGTACCTTTAAATGATGTCATCCAAGATGGCGTCCGCCGAATTCCGATTGGCTGATAGGATTCTATCAGCCAATCGGAATTAAGTTAAAAAAATCTGATTGGCTGATTGAATCAGCCAATCAGATTCAAGTTCAATCCGATTGGCTGATCCAATCAGCCAATCAGATTGAGCTCGCATTCTATTGGCTGATCGGAACAGCCAATAGAATGCGAGCTCAATCTGATTGGCTGATTGGATCAGCCAATCGGATTGAACTTGAATCTGATTGGCTGATTCAATCAGCCAATCAGATTTTTTTTTATTAATTCCGATTGGCTGATAGAATCCTATCAGCTAATCGGAATTCGGCGGACGCCATCTTGGATGACGTCATTTAAAGGTACCTCATTCCAAGTTCAGCAGTCGGCCGGGATGGATGCTCCGCGGCGGCGGAGCGAAGAAAGAAGATTGAAGATGCCGCCGGAAGAATGAAGACTTTGCTGCCGCTTGGAGGAAGACGTCGCCGGAGGAAGAATTCTTCTTTGCCGCTTGGAGGAAGACATCGCCGGAGGAAGAATTCTTCTTTGCCGCTTGGAGGAAGACATCGCCCGGATCGGATCAGGAGTTCGGCCCGGTGTGGTGAAGACAAGGTAGGGAGATCTTCAGGGGGGTAGTGTTAGGCTTTTTTTAGGGGGGTTTGGGTGGGTTTAGAATAGGGGTATGTGGGTGGTGGGTTGTAATGGGGGGGGGTAATGTATTTGTTGTATGCAAAAGAGCTGAATTCTTTGGGGCATGCCCCACAAAAGGCCCTTTTAAGGGCTGGTAAGGTAAAGAGCTTTGAAATTTGTTGAATTTAGAATAGGGCAGGGAATTTTTTTTATTTTGGGGGTTTATTATTTTATTAGGGGGCTTAGAATAGGTGTAATTAGCTTAAATATCTTGTAATCTTTTTTTTATTTTTTGTAATTTAGTGTTTGTTTTTTTTTGTAATTTAGTTTAGTTAATTTAATTGTATTTTTAGATAGATGTTAGTAGTTTATTAAATTTATTGATAGTGTAGGTGTATTTGTAACTTAGGTTAGGATTTATTTTACAGGTAATTGGGTAATTATTTTAACTAGGTAGATATTAAATAGTTAATAACTATTTAATATCTATTATACCTAGTTAAAATAATTAACAATTTACCTGTAAAATAAATATTAACCCTAACATAGCTACAATGTAATTATTAATTATATTGTAGCTATCTTAGGGTTTATTTTATAGGTAAGTATTTAGATTTAAATAGGAATATTTTAGTTTATAAATGAATTAGATTAATTTAATATAAATTTAGTTAGGGTTAGATAGAGTTAATATAGTTCATATAAATACTATAGTAACTATATTAACTATATTAACCCTAATATAATTAGGGTTAATATAGATAATATAGCTGGCGGCGGGGTAGGTAGATTAAATTAGGGGTTAATCATTTTAATAGAGATGGCGGCGGTGTAAGGGGCTTACATTAGGGGTTAATAATTTTTATATAGGTGGCGGCGGTGTTAGGGGCTCACTTTAGGGGGTTATAGATATAATATAGCTGGCGGCGGGGTACGGGAGCGGCGGTTTAGGGGTTAATAATTTTATTAGGTTGCGGCGGGGTAAAGGAGCGGCGGTTTAGGGGTTAATAATTTTATTAGGTTGCGGCGGGGTAAAGGAGCGGCGGTTTAGGGGTTAATAGCATTTTTATTGTTAGGCTAGTGAGGGGGGATAGCGGATAGAGGGTTAGACAGTGCGGGCTATGTTAGGGAGGCGTGTTAGACAGTGCGGGCTATGTTAGGGAGGCGTGTTAGACAGTGCGGGTGATTTAAACTTTAGTCAGGTTTTATAGGTGCCGGCAGTTTCTAACGTGGCGCAAGTCACTGGCGACGCCAGAAATTTGTACTTACGCAGATTTCTGGACATCGCTGGTTTGTGAGACTTACGGCACGTTAGCATCTGACGGCGACATATATGGGATGGCTCGAGTTGCGAGCTGAAACTGCGGGCGACGCCGGTTCCCTCGCTTGCGCCGCAAACTGCGATCGATATCGGATCGCGCCCGTGGGCGTTAACAGAAAAACCCCATAGAAGCCGCATGGAAAATATCAATGTTGGGCAGACCCGACTGCACTATAACCAATGTGTCCCCTCAAAAGGATTGTTGTTGCACACTCGCTCACAATAAACAATGCAAAAACATGGAGTAAAAACTCCCAAACAGTCCCCAGCGTCAGCCCGCAGACAAAATGACAAGAGTCACATAGTCACCGCTTCAGATCCTTAATGAAATCTGGTCCCATACACACTCACATAGTTAGTATAAGAGGAAAAAACAGCTAGGCAAATAACACTTTTGCAAGTTGATTACCCCTTTTGCAGCAATTAGCGTCCAGTCTGTTCTGAGTTACACTGTCTCCCCAGAATAAAAAGACTATACATACCGCAGTGTTGATCACATCATGAACCAGTCCCACATGAAGAAGAGGTCCCTTGGTATTACCTCCTGTAGATCTGTGGGGACAAATAGGGCCTTATGTAGTATCTGATAAGACCATCAGCAGGGCAGCACCAGCACGGGGAGTGAAGCGAGAATGTAGAATATTCTCAGTTCCCATAGTTGAAACACCTGATGCTCTACCCTGAAAAAATAGTACTCCTTGGCACCATTTAAAAACAATAAACTCTTGATTGAAGAATCTAAACTAACACCTCAATGTACCTCTTCCTATCACTAACACAGGCAAAGAGAATGACTGGAGTGGGAGGGAAGGGAGGAGCTATATATACAGCTCTGCTGTGGTGCTCTTTGCCTCCTCCTGTTGACCAGGAGGCGATATCCCATAAGTAAGGATGAAATCCGTGGACTCGTCACATCTTGTAAAAGAAATGGGTTATGATTATTAAATTTGCCCTGGACTGAATATCTAACAAGGAAATATTTACTTTAAAGAACCTAGAAGAAAGATTAATTAATTGCTCCCTTCTTGCTCAGTGCTTGCCTACATATTTCGGTGGCTAAATTACCATCAGATATTAATAATTTGTGTACGTTTAAGAATATTATTTTTATATTGCAAAAACTTTTCATGGAATTAGCATATAATTATAGGGTATCCAAATATCTATCTATAGTGGGAAATTTAGATTTCCCACCTGGTTTAACTTCTTTAAAGTTTTTCAAGAATGGAAACAAAAAGGTTTAAAGTTATTGTAAAGTTTATGATTTAAAGCCCAGTATTTAAAAATACTATTAAAAACATCGGCACTTTAAGCGCTTACTTATTGGTGACTAAATTCAGCCAACCAATAAGCAAACTTAACCCAGCAACTGATCCAAAAATGGGCCGGCTCCTGAACTTTACATTCCTGCTTTCTAAATAAAGATAGCAAGAGAAAAAAAATTGATAATAGGAGTAAATTAGAAAGTTGCTTAAAATTGCATGCTCTATCTGAATCATTATAGATTTTTTTTTGGATTTAGTATCCCTTTAAGTCATTAAACTTTACAACAACGCTTCTTTTTTAAAATACTTACCATTTTATTATGGTAAACACACCGACGATCCTCTGCCCGCATCTCCTTCTGTATTTAGCATATTGATGATGAATCTGGCTTCCTCCAATCGTTGCCTGCCCCAAGAGCTGGATGCCAAAGGGGGCACGCAACAATTGGAGGAAGCCGGATTAGTTATCGATATGCTAAATACAGAAGGAGATGCAGCAAAATGAGGCAAGAAGACAGTGTGGAAAAGAACATTTGCAAATATTAACCCATAAATGGTAACAAAGGATATAAAACATAGAAGAATATGATATTAAATATAGTATTACCCGGGTAGCACTGGCTACTTCCTCTATAACATGGAGAGAATCACATGTTAAATTAATTAATAATATGTATTATATTGCTGCACGTATGAGTAATTGGGGGACAGGATTTTCAGGTAGTAAATGTTCATATCCAAAGGCAGGTATTCTACGTAGTGTGTAGAATTGTAGTACATTAACTAGATTTCTTTCATGTAATTAACAAGAGTCCATGAGCTAGTGACGTATGGGATATACATTCCTACCAGGAGGGGCAAAGTTTCCCAAACCTTAAAATGCCTATAAATACACCCCTCACCACACCCACAAATCAGTTTTTACAAACTTTGCCTCCAAGGGAGGTGGTGAAGTAAGTTTGTGCTAGATTCTACGTTGATATGCGCTCCGCAGCAAGTTGGAGCCCGGTTTTCCTCTCAGCGTGCAGTGAATGTCAGAGGGATGTGAAGAGAGTATTGCCTATTGAATGCAGTGATCTCCTTCTACGGGGTCTATTTCATAAGGTTCTCTGTTATCGGTCGTAGAGATTCATCTCTTACCTCCCTTTTCAGATCGACGATATACTCTTATATTTACCATTTCCTCTACTGATTCTCGTTTCAGTACTGGTTTGGCTTTCTACAAACATGTAGATGAGTGTCCTGGGGTAAGTAAGTCTTATTTTCTGTGACACTCTAAGCTATGGTTGGGCACTTTATTTATAAAGTTCTAAATATATGTATTCAAACATTTATTTGCTTTGTCTCAGAATGTTCAACTTTCCTTATTTTCAGACAGTCAGTTTCATATTTGGGATTATGCATTGAATTATCATATTTTTTCTTACCTCAAAAATTTGACTTTTTTCCCTGTGGGCTGTTAGGCTCGCGGGGGCTGAAAATGCTTCATTTTATTGCGTCATTCTTGGCGCGGACTTTTTTGGCGCAAAAATTCTTTTCCGTTTCCGGCGTCATACGTGTCGCCGGAAGTTGCGTCATTTTTTGACGTTATTTTGCGCCAAAAATGTCGGCGTTCCGGATGTGGCGTCATTTTTGCCGCCAAAAGCATTTAGGCGCCAAATAATGTGGGCGTCTTATTTGGCGCTAAAAAATATGGGCGTCGCTTTTGTCTCCACATTATTTCAGTCTCATTTTTCATTTGCTTCTGGTTGCTAGAAGCTTGATGTTTGGCATTTTTTCCCATTCCTGAAACTGTCTTATAAGGAATTTGATCTATTTTGCTTTATATGTTGTTTTTTCTCTTACATATTGCAAGATGTCTCACGTTGCATCTGAGCCAGAAGATACTACAGGAAAACCACTGCCTGCTGGATCTACCAAAGCTAAGTGTATCTGCTGTAAACTTTTGGTAGCTATTCCTCCAGCTGTTGTTTGTAATAATTGTCATGACAAACTTGTTAAAGCAGATAATATTTCCTTTAGTGATGTACCATTGCCTGTTGCAGTTCCCTCAACATCTAAGGTGCAGAATGTTCCTGATAACATAAGAGATTTTGTTTCTGAATCCATAAAGAAGGCTTTGTCTGTTATTTCTCCTTCTAGTAAACGTAAAAAGTCTTTTAAATCTTCTCTCTCTACAGATGAATTTTTAAATGAACACCATCATTCTGATTCTTTGGACTCTTCTGGTTCAGAGGATTCTATCTCAGAGATTGATGCTGATAAATCTTCATATTTATTTAAGATGGAATTTATTCGCTCTTTACTTAAAGAAGTACTAATTGCTTTAGAAATAGAGGATTCTAGTCCTCTTGATACTAATTCTATACGTTTGGATAAGGTTTTTAAAGCTCCTGCGGTTATTCCAGAAGTCTTTCCTGTTCCTAATGCTATTTCTGCTGTAATTTCCAAGGAATGGGATAAATTGGGTAATTCATTTACTCCTTCTAAACGTTTTAAGCAATTATATCCTGTTCCGCCTGACAGGTTAGAATTTTGGGACAAAATCCCTAAAGTTGATGGGGCTATTTCTACCCTTGCTAAACGTACTACCATTCCTACGTCAGATGGTACCTCGTTTAAGGATCCTTTAGATAGAAAAATTGAATCTTTTCTAAGAAAAGCTTATCTATGTTCAGGTAATCTTCTTAGACCTGCTATATCATTGGCTGATGTTGCTGCAGCTTCAACTTTTTGGTTGGAAACTCTAGCGCAACAAGTAACAAATCGTGATTCTCATGATATTATTATTCTTCTCCAGCATGCTAATAATTTCATCTGTGATGCCATTTTTTATATTATTAGAGTTGATGTTAGGTTTATGTCTCTGGCTATCTTAGCCAGAAGAGCTTTATGGCTTAAGACCTGGAATGCTGATATGGCTTCTAAATCAACTCTACTTTCCATTTCTTTCCAGGGAAACAAATTATTTGGTTCTCAGTTGGATTCTATTATTTCAACTGTTACTGGTGGGAAAGGAACTTTTTTACCACAGGATAAAAAGTCTAAAGGTAAAAACAGGGCTAACAATCGTTTTCGTTCCTTTCGTTTCAACAAAGAACAAAAGCCTGATCCTTTGTCCTCAGGAGCAGTTTCAGTTTGGAAACCATCTCCAGTCTGGAATAAATCCAAGCCTGCTAGAAAGGCAAAGCCTGCTTCTAAGTTCACATGAAGGTACGGCCCTCATTCCAGTTCAGCTGGTAGGGGGCAGGTTACGTTTTTTCAAAGAAATTTGGATCAATTCTGTTCACAATCTTTGGATTCAGAACATTGTTTCAGAAGGGTACAGAATTGGTTTCAAGATGAGACCTCCTGCAAAGAGATTTTTTCTTTCCCATGTCCCAGTAAATCCAGTGAAAGCTCAAGCATTTCTGAATTGTGTTTCAGATCTAGAGTTGGCTGGAGTAATTATGCCAGTTCCAGTTCCGGAACAGGGGATGGGGTTTTATTCAAATCTCTTCATTGTACCAAAGAAGGAGAATTCCTTCAGACCAGTTCTGGATCTAAAATTATTGAATCGTTATGTAAGGATACCAACGTTCAAGATGGTAACTGTAAGGACTATATTGCCTTTTGTTCAGCAAGGGAATTATATGTCCACAATAGATTTACAGGATGCATATCTGCATATTCCGATTCATCCAGATCATTATCAGTTCCTGAGATTCTCTTTTCTAGACAAGCATTACCAATTTGTGGCTCTACCGTTTGGCCTTGCTACAGCTCCAAGAATTTTCACAAAGATTCTCGGTGCCCTTCTGTCTGTAATCAGAGAACAGGGTATTGTGGTATTTCCTTATTTGGACGATATCTTGGTACTTGCTCAGTCTTTACATTTAGCAGAGTCTCATACGAATCGACTTGTGTTGTTTCTTCAAGATCATGGTTGGAGGATCAATTTACCAAAAAGTTCTTTGATTCCTCAAACAAGGGTAACCTTTCTGGGTTTTCAGATAGATTCAGTGTCCATGACTCTGTCTTTAACAGACAAGAGACGTCTAAAATTGATTACAGCTTGTCGAAACCTTCAGTCTCAATCATTCCCTTCGGTAGCCTTATGCATGGAAATTCTAGGTCTTATGACTGCTGCATCGGACGCGATCCCCTTTGCTCGTTTTCACATGCGACCTCTTCAGCCCTGTATGCTGAACCAATGGTGCAGGGATTACACGAAGATATATCAATTAATATCTTTAAAACCGATTGTTCGACACTCTCTAACGTGGTGGACAGATCACCTTCGTTTAATTCAGGGGGCTTCTTTTGTTCTTCCGACCTGGACTGTAATTTCAACAGATGCAAGTCTCACAGGTTGGGGAGCTGTGTGGGGATCTCTGACGGCACAAGGAGTTTGGGAATCTCAGGAGGTGAGATTACCGATCAATATCTTGGAACTCCGTGCAGTTTTCAGAGCTCTTCAGTTTTGGCCTCTTCTGAAGAGAGAATCGTTCATTTGTTTTCAGACAGACAATGTCACAACTGTGGCATACATCAATCATCAAGGAGGGACTCACAGTCCTCTGGCTATGAAAGAAGTATCTCGAATTTTGGTTTGGGCGGAATCCAGCTCCTGTCTAATCTCTGCGGTTCATATCCCAGGTGTAGACAATTGGGAAGCGGATTATCTCAGTCGCCAAACGTTGCATCCGGGCGAATGGTCTCTTCACCCAGAGGTATTTCTTCAGATTGTTCAAATGTGGGGGCTCCCAGAGATAGATCTGATGGCCTCTCATCTAAACAAGAAACTTCCCAGGTATCTGTCCAGATCCCGGGATCCTCAGGCGGAGGCAGTGGATGCATTATCACTTCCTTGGAAGTATCATCCTGCCTATATCTTTCCGCCTCTAGTTCTTCTTCCAAGAGTAATCTCCAAGATTCTGAGGGAATGCTCGTTTGTTCTGCTAATAGCTCCGGCATGGCCTCACAGGTTTTGGTATGCGGATCTTGTCCGGATGGCATCTTGCCAACCATGGACTCTTCCGTTAAGACCAGACCTTCTGTCACAAGGTCCTTTTTTCCATCCGGATCTGAAATCCTTAAATTTAAAGGTATGGAGATTGAACGCTTGATTCTTGGTCAAAGAGGTTTCTCTGACTCCGTGATTAATACTATGTTACAGGCTCGTAAATCTGTATCTCGAGAGATATATTATAGAGTCTGGAAGACTTATATTTCTTGGTGTCTTTCTCATCATTTTTCTTGGCATTCTTTTAGAATACCGAGAATTTTACAGTTTCTTCAGGATGGTTTAGATAAGGGTTTGTCCGCAAGTTCTTTGAAAGGACAAATCTCCGCTCTTTCTGTTCTTTTTCACAGAAAGATTGCTATTCTTCCTGATATTCATTGTTTTGTACAAGCTTTGGTTCGTATAAAACCTGTCATTAAGTCAATTTCTCCTCCTTGGAGTTTGAATTTGGTTCTGGGAGCTCTTCAAGCTCCTCCGTTTGAACCTATGCATTCATTGGACATTAAATTACTTTCTTGGAAAGTTTTGTTCCTTTTGGCCATCTCTTCTGCTAGAAGAGTTTCTGAATTATCTGCTCTTTCTTGTGAGTCTCCTTTTCTGATTTTTCATCAGGATAAGGCGGTGTTGCGAACTTCTTTTGAATTTTTACCTAAAGTTGTGAATTCCAACAACATTAGTAGAGAAATTGTGGTTCCTTCATTATGTCCTAATCCTAAGAATTCTAAGGAGAAATCGTTGCATTCTTTGGATGTTGTTAGAGCTTTGAAATATTATGTTGAAGCTACGAAATCTTTCCGTAAGACTTCTAGTCTATTTGTTATCTTTTCCGGTTCTAGGAAAGGCCAGAAAGCTTCTGCCATTTCTTTGGCATCTTGGTTGAAATCTTTAATTCATCTTGCCTATGTTGAGTCGGGTAAAATTCCGCCTCAGAGAATTACAGCTCATTCTACTAGGTCAGTATCTACTTCCTGGGCGTTTAGGAATGAAGCTTCGGTTGACCAGATCTGCAAAGCAGCAACTTGGTCCTCTTTGCATACTTTTACTAAATTCTACCATTTTGATGTATTTTCTTCTTCTGAAGCAGTTTTTGGTAGAAAAGTTCTTCAGGCAGCGGTTTCAGTTTGAATCTTCTGCTTATGTTTTTTGTTAAACTTTATTTTGGGTGTGGATTATTTTCAGCAGGAATTGGCTGTCTTTATTTTATCCCTCCCTCTCTAGTGACTCTTGTGTGGAAAGATCCACATCTTGGGTAGTCATTATCCCATACGTCACTAGCTCATGGACTCTTGTTAATTACATGAAAGAAAACATAATTTATGTAAGAACTTACCTGATAAATTCATTTCTTTCATATTAACAAGAGTCCATGAGGCCCACCCTTTTTTGTGGTGGTTATGATTTTTTTGTATAAAGCACAATTATTCCAATTCCTTATTTTATATGCTTCGCACTTTTTTTCTTATCACCCCACTTCTTGGCTATTCGTTAAACTGATTTGTGGGTGTGGTGAGGGGTGTATTTATAGGCATTTTAAGGTTTGGGAAACTTTGCCCCTCCTGGTAGGAATGTATATCCCATACGTCACTAGCTCATGGACTCTTGTTAATATGAAAGAAATGAATTTATCAGGTAAGTTCTTACATAAATTATGTTTCTGTAATAGAGTGAACTACTGGCTGAATGAGTGCATGGTTAATAAAGAATCGCACATATACATTTTTTTGTTGCTTAAAATGGATGAGGGAGATAATAATGAACGATTAATTAATACAGGGATTTTGGTTGCGCGTAATTTGATTTTTAAGCTTGGGAAATTATCTAAATCTCCCTACATTACTGAGTTTGCAAATACAATGCATTTTCAGATGATGTTGGAACAATATAAGCTAAAATGGCAACTGGTTATCATCTGAAAAGATCTTTAAATAAGTGTAAAGGAGTAATTCTTCTCTACCACGCAGGGTCGGCTCCAGAACAAATTAAATGGGGGGCATTTTTTTTTTACGAGGGGGCACGTATTTACAAAGCATGTATGAGAGTCAAAATAAGATCAGACCTACATATTCTGCAGGAAATGTAGCCATCTTGATAGTTAATTTATAGCCAATGCCAGTATTAAAGAAATATATTGTAGAGGAGATAGAAATAATTGAGTCTGTACAACCTTTCTCTTTTGGCACACACACTATATATGTGCTAAATCACTAGGTAAAAGAATGAAGTCTAAATCCTATGCAGTTTATTAAACTTGAGACCCCCAGTGCAATAGTTCCTTAAAAACAATTCACCCATTATTTACCATGATCCAAAACCCTTAAACAAATTCTCAATCATGTCCCCTAAATAGCCATGCACCCCAAACCCCCCAATGCAATTAACCCCTTTGTTTGCAATAGCAGTGAGGATACTAGGTTTTCAGGTACTGGTAATTTTGTAGATTAGATTTAGTTATACCTGTTTCCCAATTACTAACAGATATCAGGCTATTTAATACAACCTATGTACTGTGAACCTATAAGAATACGATTGTATCATATTAATATGTCTATAAATGGCTACCGGCTTCTATCGACGCCTCAAAAGTGCACTGTGATCTTAGACTAGGCTTAAGATCACAGTGCACTTTTGAGGCGTCTATAGAAGCCGGTAGCCATTTATAGACTTATATTTATATGATGCAACCGTATTCTTATCATGGTCTATTGTTTAAGAAAATGAGTAACTCACGATAGGTAAAATTAATAGGGTTAAAGACAAGTCTAAAAACTCTCTAATTAACTTCCAATTCCAAATAAGAGGTTAAGACACAGACGGAGCTCCTTGCAGATGTGTGATGCGACCTCACAGTTCAGCAGCTAACTCCGCCCCCAGCATGCACCATTACATAACAATTCATTATTTTATTTATAATTTTTAAAGTGCATGATCATATCATTTTTTTTTTAAGGGGCACAGCATTCCATTTGGGGGGCATTGCCCCCCCCCCCCTTGGAGCCGACCCTGCTACCACAGTCTGCTCAAGTTCAATTTGTCTCTCCATTTAAAAAATCAATCCATTACATTTTTTTCAGCAATGCAACAAGGCAAACTCCTCCTTTATTGGCTGAATCTAAGGGGTATATAAAAAGTTAAAGGGGTTTATGAGTCCCAGTGGAGGAGTCACTTAGAATTTTGAGTTTAAAATATTGGTTAAGGAGTCCTATTTTTTTTTTTCTTATCAGTTGAGGATTGTAGCAAGTTTTTTTCTTTTTTTGGTGTGTTTCTTTCACTTGAATTTATTCTTATACTTTATCACATGGAGTATCATATTTTTGAGACTTAATTTGATTAACCCTATAAAAAATAAAATAAAATACTGGCCATGTATATGTATATATATATATATATATTATATATAGTTTGGCAGATTTATGAGCACTTTTGGTTCTAGCTTTTAGTCAGTGACCCTACAATGGACAAAAAAAAAAGACCCTTACATCTTCGTTTACCTTTGTACTTTTCAGTTGTGTTTACCGCTAATGCTTTCATGCCCAGTTAGATTGTATATTTTCACTGAGTATATATGCAGCACAGAGGCAGTCTAGTCTGGTTCTGGAATATAGCCAGCTGTGTTCAGAAGGGCCCCAGTCATTTTTGCTTCAGAATCCCATGTCTTCCTTTTCAGGCTAAATAATTTCTACGTTGCTTGAGCATGTGGCTGTTTTCCACTAAAGCGCAGGACTGGCTCACCTCCCAGTCTATAGAGGTGCATAGACAGCAATTGTAAATATAATTAGGTGCAGCAAAAACACCCATTTCTTGAAAACATCAAAACTGAAGCTTTAAATGTGCAATATAAATGGCTTTATTTTGTGGCTTGAACTGCAAAGTCTTCCAAGGCTTGATGACATTTATTTTACAGTAATCCTAAACGGTTATTGAAACCAGAAAGTGACTATTTATAACACAGTGCCACAATACAGACGTCAGTTGGTTTGTGGTTAAAGAAAGTGTAGTTTAGTCACATTCAGTGTGGTCTGATGAAAAGAAAACTGCAGTCTTGAAATCGTATACACCGGACTATCTTGTAAGGCTGATCTGTTGGTGTCTTAAAATTATCACCACCCTCAGGATAGCCACAATGACTGGGATCTGTCCAATTGCTGGGAGTCCCCATGGTAGTAAATACTGGAGGTTTAACCTTCCCCTCCCAGAAAAGTCCAAATTTAAAATATACTTTTGAGGTTTAACATTTACCTGTTTTAAAAATACTAGAACCCAGTGACCTTACTTAAAGGGACATAAAACTCATAATTTTTCTTTCATGATTCAGATGGAACATACAATTTTAAACAACCTTCCAATTTACTTCTATTTGCAATTGTTTTGTTCTCTTGTTATTCTTTGTTGAAAGTAAGCTCAGGAGTGTGCACGTGTTTTCAGCACTATTTGGCAACAGTTTTGCAAAAATTTTATACATTAGCAAGAGCACAAGATGACAGCACCATTTCCTGTCATATAGTGCTCCAGATCTAGATATCTCTTTAACAAAGGATAACATGAGAATGAAGCAAATTTGATAATAGATGTAAATTTGAAACGTTTTAAATATTGTATTGTCTGAATAATGAAATAAAAAGTTTCTCTATAATGGTTGTATTGTCGAGTTGTGTTTGTCCCATGCTCCTTAGAGAGGCTTGAAATCCAATTCTGTAACCTAAGTATGCTGCTATTGCTTAAACCAGCTACACAGTGATTGTTTAGAGTAGTACACAAATTAATTTACAAATTGACCATAATCAAGGGAGATAAGATAAACATACTCACCAGGGTTTTCAAGTGGTTTCTAATTGCTTTGGAAAACCATTTTACTAACAAAGCGATAATCTTAATATTTTTTATTGAGCTATTCTTCAATTAATTACTGTGATTAAAACTACATGAAACTCCAATTTTTGCCTTCATGATTCAGATAGAGCATGCAATTAAAAAACCACAACTTTCTATTTTACTTCTATTATCTAATTTGCTTCATTCTCTTGGTATCCTTTGTTGAGGGAACAGCAATGCACTACTGGAACCTAGCTAAGTTCATGGGGTAAAAAAAAATACTGCATTGTGGGGACAACCAGCTGATGCTTAGAAGGTGAATATTAAATGTATTATATAACATTAATAATACTGAAATGATATTTAATGTGTATTCTGTGACTTATTACCCTGCAATTGTATATAGTGAGATTTCCTATCTAAGGCTAAAGTCTATTTAATTACTTGCAGTAATAGTTATATTCATCATTTCCCTTAAAAATACTTATGTTAAAAATTCTCATAGACTTTATGGATAGAAACTGCACAGACACATTTTGTTTGCAAGCTGGATTATTTGCAGTTTGCTCCCAGTCTGTTGACATAGAGAGGGCTTCAGCCTTTTTTAAGTCAGTAAACAGAGACTGGCAGT
Source organism: Bombina bombina (assembly GCF_027579735.1). Classification (NCBI taxonomy): domain Eukaryota; kingdom Metazoa; phylum Chordata; class Amphibia; order Anura; family Bombinatoridae; genus Bombina; species Bombina bombina. Next base: position 1,147,785,955 of record NC_069502.1, on the reverse strand, counting down.
TTGTGTATTGCAAAATTTGCTCTTCTTTTTTTTTTTCTTCTTCAAAATTACTCCTAGCAATCAAATAATATATAAATAACTACTTAGGGCCATATTATAAGTAGCGCGCTAACTGTTTCACGTGAGCCATATCGGGATTATCACGGCTGTTCTTCACATTAGGGAATATGTTCTATCTATTTTTAAATATATATTCCTATATATCTCTGTGTATGTATATGCATATATATATATATATAGACAATTGCAAAGGGGTACCAGCACTCACTTTTGTAGTTCATCATCCGGGGTGCGCTTCAAGTAAAGAACATATAACACAGGCAAAGGGAAGGCACACACCGTATTAGTAACAAAATCTTTTATTGCTTAGTTAACGTTTTCGGGGTTGCCCCCGTCCTATATATATATATATATATATATATATATATATATATATATATATATATATATATATATATATATATATATACAGTGGATATAAAAAGTCTACACACCCCTGTTAAAATGTCAGGTTTCTGTGATGTAAAAAAATGAGACAAAGATAAATAATTTCAGAACTTTTTCCACCTTTAATGTGACCTATAAACTGCACAATTCAATTGAAAAACAAACTGAAATCTTTTAGGTAAAGGAAAATAAAAATAAAAAACTAAAATAAAATGGTTGCATAAGTGTGAACACCCTTAAACTAATACTTTATTGAAGCACATTTTGATTTTATTATAGCACTCAGTCTTTTTGGGTATGAGTTTTTCAGCATGACACATCTTGACTTGGCAAGATTTGCCCACTCTTCTTTGCAAAAACACTCGAAATCTGTCAGAATGCGAGGGCATCTCCTGTGCACAGCCCTCTTCAGATCACCCCACAGATTTTAAATGGGATTCAGGTCTGGGCTCTGGCTGGGCCATCCCAAAACTTTAATCTTCTTCTGGTGAAGCCATTCCTTTGTTGATTTGGACGTATGCTTTGGGTCGTTGTCATGCTGAAAGATGAAGTTCCTCTTCATGTTCAGCTTTCTAGCAGAAGCCTGAAGGTTTTGTATCAATATTGTCTGGTATTTGGAACTGTTCATTATTACCTCTACCTTGACTAAGGCCCCAGTTCTAGGTGAAGAAAAACAGCCCCAAAGCATGATGCTGACACCACCATGCTTCACTGTGGGTATGGTGTTCTTTTGGTGATATGCAATGTTGTTTTTGTGCCAAACATATCTTTTGGAATTATGGCCAAAAAGTTCAACTTTGGTTTCATCAAACCAGAACACCTTTTGCAACATGCTTTTGGGAAACTTCAGATGTGTTTTTGCAAAATTTAGCCGGGCTAGGATGGGTTTTTTTGTAAGAAAAAGCTTCCGTTTTGCCACTCTACCCCATAGCCCAGATATATGAAGAATACGGGCGATTGTTGTCACATGTACCACACAGCCAGTACTTGCCAGATATTCCTGCAGCTCCTTTAATGTTGCTGTAGGCCTCTTGGCAGCCTCCCAGACCAGTTTTCTTCTTGTCTTTTCATCAATTTTGGAGGGACATCCAGTTCTTGGTAATGTCACTTTTGCACCATATTTTCTTCACTTGATGATGCCTGTCTTCACTGTGTTCCATGGTATATCTAATGCCTTGGAAATTCTTTTGTACCCTTCTCCTGACTGATACCTTTTTTTTTTTTAATATATATTTTTTATTGAGGCAAATAATAAGACAGTGCAGAACATTACAACCACAAACATATGCCCTTAGCCCGTAAGGACAGTTATCCAAAGTATACATCTCTTCCAGTACATTAAGCATAACGAACCATACTTAAAATCATTAATGAGATCCTACATTTCAAAAATGCTAGGTATTGAAGAGCTAATAGTCAAAAATATTGCTGAGAGTATAATAATTCCTATGTGGTCAAAGGAAGCAGAAAAACTGGCCTCAGGTTTTTAAAGTCTATAACATATAGGACTCTTTTTAGGTCCTCAGGCCTATAGCTGACTGATACCTTTTAATAATGATATCCCTCTGATGTTTTAGAAGCTCTCTGCGGACCATGGCTTTTGCTGTAGGATGCGACTAACAAAATGTCAGGAAAGACCTACTAGAATAGCTGAACTTTATTTGGGGTTAATCAGAGGCACTTTAAATGATGACAGGTGTGTACTGACTCCTATTTAACATGATTTTGAATGTGATTGCTTAATTCTGAACACAGCTACATCCGCAGTTATAAAAGGGCGTTCACACTTATGCAACCATATTATTTTAGTTTCTTATTTTTATTTCCCTTTACCTAAAAGATTTCAGTTTGTTTTTCAATTGAGTTGTACAGTTTATAGGTAACATTAAAGGTGGAAAAAGTTCTGAAATGATTTATCTTTGTTTAATTTTTTTACATCACAGAAACCTGACATTTTAACAGGGGTGTGTAGACTTTTTATATCCACTGTATATATATATATATATATATAGGAATAGATATATATTTCACCAAAGAAACATATATATAAGAATAAATAGAGCATATTCTCCTATGTAATGAACATTGGAATGTAAAATATTAAAATTTTCATGTTGGGTTAGCACACTTTAGATCGGGTTTGCGCGTGAGTAGTGTTTAGGTTTTTTTTCTCCACTTTTTGCACTCCATTTAAGTATATGGGGGAATACTTTAAAGCGGTTGAGCTATTCTTACTTCTGCTTTTTGCACTTCAGGTTAGCATGCGATCGAAAACTTGAATACGAGTGCTACCGAATGCGCACAAAAACTTGCGAGCAGGGGCTATAAATATAGATACACTCGTATTCTAGCCCTTGATAAGTAATATCTTGGGTGGAGGTTTCTGTTTTAAAATGGGCAATGAATGTAATATTTAGATCTAACCCTAACAGATCTGAACTGATATCAGCATGGGGAATATGCTCATAGCCTGCTTTGATTTCTTCAGATTAATTCTAAAGTCATGATGCTCAAAACACTTTCTTGTGAAGAAAAAGGCCCCCTTTAATGAAGATGGACAGAAATCATAAGTTCCACCATTTCAGGTGGTATAAGCTGCACACTGTCTCCAGCTTCTTTTATTGCATTGGGTTTTCACTTTTACTTCATACTAAGGCTCCCCTCAGGCCCAGTCAGTGTGGTTATAGTGTATGCTGTTTACGTCATACCATAGAGAAGGCTCCCCTCAGTCCCAGTCAATGTGGTTATAGTGTATGCTGTTTACTTCATACTAAAGAGAAGGCTCCCCTCAGGCCCAGTCAGTGTGGTTATAGTGAATGCTGTTTACTTCATACTATAGAGAAGGCTCCCCTCAGGCCCAGTCAGTATGGTTATAGTGTATGCTGTTTACTTCATACAATAGAGAAGGCTCCCCTCAGGCCCAGTCAGTGTGGTTATAGTGTATGCTGTTTACTTCATACTATAGAGAAGGCTCCCCTCAAGTCCAGTCAGTGTGGTTATAGTGTATGCTGTTTACTTCATACTATAGAGAAGGCTCCCCTCAGTCCCAGTCAGTATGGTTATAGTGTATGCTGTTTACTTCATACTATAGAGAAGACTCCCCTCAAGTCCAGTCAGTGTGGTTATAGTGTATGCTGTTTACTTCATACAATAGAGAAGGCTCCCCTCAGGCCCAGTCAGTGTGGTTATAGTGTATGCTGTTTACGTCATACCATAGAGAAGGCTCCCCTCAGTCCCAGTCAGTGTGGTTATAGTGTATGCTGTTTACTTCATACAATAGAGAAGGCTCCCTTCAGGCCCAGTGAGTCTGGTTATAGTGTATGCTGTTTACTTCATACAATAGAGAAGGCTCCCCTCAGGCCCAGTCAGTGTGGTTATAGTGTATGCTGTTTACGTCATACCATAGAGAAGGCTCCCCTCAGGCCCAGTCAGTATGGTTATAGTGTATGCTGTTTACGTCATACCATAGAGAAGGCTCCCCTCAGGCCCAGTCAGTGTGGTTATAGTGTATGCTATTTACTTCACACTATAGAGAAGGCTCCCCTCAGGCCCAGTCACTGTGGTTATAGCGTATGCTGTTTACTTCATACTAAAGAGAAGGCTCCCCTCAGACCCAGTCAGTGTGGTTAAAGTGTATGCTGTTTACGTCATACCATAGAGAAGGCTCCCCTCAGTCCCAGTCAGTATGGTTATAGTGTATGCTGTTTACGTCATACCATAGAGAAGGCTCCCCTCAGGCCCAGTCAGTGTGGTTATAGTGTCAGTGGCGTCACTAGGGGGGTGCGGGGGTGCAGGCCACACCCGAGTGACACCCTCAAGGAGGTGACACCACCAAAAAAAACATTTTTTTTTTTTTTTTACATTTTATTGAAATTCAAAGAAATACAATGTAGAGATGCATATATTTTTTTATTAGAGGGGCCAGCATTTGTGAACATTAGTGGGATTGGGGAAGTGGTAGACACTTCATTTTTTTGCCCCTTGAGCCAGCTCTGCAATTTCCACAAATAGTTTTCCCGGCTGCTTTTGCTTGTTTGTACTTTGCTCCTCCTTAGCCCAATTTCACTATGAATGTTGTGGGCGTGCCGTGGGGCTTGCGAAGTTGCGCTGCTAGCCTAAACCTGCCAGCCTATCTGTGCTCACTGCTCAAGGACGTGTGGAGCAGTGGAGTCATTCACTGCTGTGATGTCTCTCTAAACGGGAACTGGGAAATTATGAGGGGGGTGCCTGGCACCTGACCGCATGACTGTCTAACACTGTCTCTAAAGTGAAGGAGCTACGTATGATGCCCACCAGACCGGTATGGTTACGGTACACTAAGTGCACACTGAAAAGGTAGGAGGGGAAGGCGGACAGGGGTCTGGGGGTGGGCAGAGAGCAGAGGTGCTTGGCCATAAGAAGCGGTAGGCACGCGGCCCGGGGCTGTGCACTGACAGACTTGGAACAGAGTCAGAGAGCAGAATTTTCATAGTTAGCGCGCCTAAACCTTTTCTTTAGTGATTTATTTTTTAAATGCTCCATTTATCTTTCATTTGATGCTCTGCTGAGCCAGGGAGCAGCTCTAGGCATGAGCTTTATAATTTATGCAGTGCAGTTTACATATTTTGTATGTGTGTGTGTGTCTGAGTTTTTGTGTGTGTGTGTGTATGAGTGTTTTTGTGTGTGTGTGTCTGAGTGTTTTTTGTGTGTATGTGTTTCCGAGTGTTTGTGTGTGCATCTGAGTGTGTTTTTAAGTGTGTCTGAGTGTTTGTATGTGTGTGTGCCTGTGTTTTTGTGTTTATGTGTGTCTGCTTTCTGGGGGGGTGACACCATAACTTACCGCACCGGGTGACACCAACCCTAGTGACGCCACTGTTAATGTTGTTTACTTTATACCATAGAGAAGGCTCCCCTCAGTCCCAGTCAGTGTGGTTATAGTGTATGCTGTTTACTTCATACCATAGAGAAGGCTCCCCTCAGTCCCAGTCAGTATGGTTATAGTGTATGCTGTTTACGTCATACCATAGAGAAAGCTCCCCTCAGTCCCAGTCAGTATGGTTATAGTGTATGCTGTTTACTTCATACTATAGAGAAGGCTCCCCTCAGTCCCAGTCACTATGGTTATAGTGTATGCTGTTTACTTCATACTATAGAGAAGGCTCCCCTCAGTCCCAGTCACTATGGTTATAGTGTATGCTGTTAACTTCATACCATAGAGAAGGCTTCCTTCAGGCACAGTCAGTGTGGTTATAGTGTATGCTGTTTTATTCTTCATTTTATACCACCTTTACAAATGCAGCATTGCTCTCATATCTAACTTGGCATCCTATATTCCTCTCCCTTTTAATACCATATGTTTTTAATCTTTTTTTAGATTTGACGATTATAGGCCACTTTAGCACCATTTTGTGATGCTGGTTTCTATGCATTTTTTCTTTACCTACATACACAGTAGCAAGTTTGCATATTTGTTTTTCCTATGTAGACTTATATAAAAACATGTAGTGTTAATAAATCAGCTATCTACAGTTTACTGTACATTGGGGAATTATTACCATTACACACCTCACAATTTAGGGCTGTATTATGCGTCTTATGGCTGGATATCTTGCTTCTATGTTTTTATTATACTACACTGCTTCTGCTTCCTGTGTCAGGAGGAAGGAGGAGGTAACAACATAAAATAAACTTTATTTACACTTCTGTTAACATACAATGTATATAGGCTACAGCACTGTAAGAGCACTTTCAGTTTATATCTCAACAACCCCACTTGCTCACAAGTGTTTCATTTTGCATGTTTCCCCTTTTAAACACATTCATACATAACATGACTTACATTCCAAACATATAACTCAAAAACTTTTCTAACTTGAATTTTGTTGCAGGCTTAGTCATAACATCTGCTACCATCTTGTCAGTTGGACAGTACTCAAGAACTATGTTACCTTCACTGATCACTGATCGAATGAAGTGGTACTTGATATCAATGTGTTTACATCTTTGACAACAAACAGGATTCCTTGAAAGAGCCATTGAACCCTGATTGTCGCCAAAGATTTGTATTGGTTCATAATGACACCCTTTATCCATTCCTTTGAGTAACTGCATAAGCTACAGACTTTCCTGTGTAGTCACAGCCAATGCCATGTATTTAGCTTCACATGTAGACAAAGCTACTGTGGGCTGTTTCTTTGATTTCTTTGAGAGTGGAGACAATTTATTACAATTCTTACAGTTAAAATAGGTTAAAAATACAACATCTAAAATAGCAAAAATTACAATAAAAGATAATAATAAGGATAATAAGTAAAACCAACCTAAAAACTGAAGGGTTTAGGTCGATTAAAACCTGTTACACACAACAGCTCAAACAGATTATCTCATCTAATATGGCTAATGTAAAAAAGTGGGAGGTGACTTCACCATCCGGTGTAGTTTATAACAACAGTAAAGGTCCTAATAGATAAATATCAATGTGGTTATGTGCCACAGAAAACGAATACCACAATTTGAAAGATGGATACCACAATGGAAAAAATAACATAAGATGTATATGTGACCAAATTAAGAATTCAATCCTATCCGGAACAGATTGGAAAAGACAAAAAACAAAAACTTAGTGAGTATAATGGATAGCTCTAAAGTGACAGATTCAAAACTCACAATGTGAAAAAATGCAATGTGTAAAAGTGTATATAACACACAATGTGTGAAAAATAAAAATCTAAAAATACTGGATCAATACCGGTTTGTCCAAGGGGTGTAAAAATATATCAAAAAGAGCAGTGTGACAAGTGTTATTGGTGAATTTGCTCCAACAACAGAGCTAAAATCAATATAAAAACAAATGTAGCAAAGAGTGAATGTGAACATACTGATATAACAATATATTGACCATATAGGACTAACTTGCCCTATAATATTTCTATTATGAAGGGCCTGAGTTGCCCAGTGGATATGCAATAATATTTAATGTGATTACAAACAATAATAATATTTACACAAGAAATAAACAACATATAATCACGGAATAAATGAGAATCACAGTCTTTGATCGGATTAGTTAATCCCAATCCGATTAATCCTTAAGGATATCCAAAAATGCAATGTGTAAAAGTGTATATAACACACAATGTGTGAAAAATAAAAATCTAAAAATACTGGATCAATACCGGTTTGTCCAAGGGGTGTAAAAATATATCAAAAAGAGCAGTGTGACAAGTGTTATTGGTGAATTTGCTCCAACAACAGAGCTAAAATCAATATAAAAACAAATGTAGCAAAGAGTGAATGTGAACATACTGATATAACAATATATTGACCATATAGGACTAACTTGCCCTATAATATTTCTATTATGAAGGGCCTGAGTTGCCCAGTGGATATGCAATAATATTTAATGTGATTACAAACAATAATAATATTTACACAAGAAATAAACAACATATAATCACGGAATAAATGAGAATCACAGTCTTTGATCGGATTAGTTAATCCCAATCCGATTAATCCTTAAGGATATCCAAAAATGTCAATGAATAAAAAGAGTGTCAATGAGTGAAAAAAAAATCCTAGGGAGTATGTCCTGATCCAGTATCCTAGTCTGTTGAAAACATGGACCTGAAATCAAAGAGAAAAAATACTCAACAATAAGGGCCTATGAGGTATAGCTTATCGGTAAATCAACTTACCCCAAATGCCAAAAAGTCCTGGTAGTATATGAAGCCTCACAAATCTTTCTAGGTAGTCTACGCGTTTCGGCCCAACATAAGGGCCTTTTTCAAGACAGAATGAGGCTTTAATATTACTAACCTTATATACCTAACGATATGGGTGTTTCTCTGCTTAAAGGGTGCCAAATTAACTCGGATGCGGTAGGATTCCCGCCAGAAACTTACCGCGTTGCTATTTTGCTAACCGGATGTCCGCTTTTATGTGACTTACGGTTGCGTCATTTCCGTTTTTTCCGGAGCAACTTCCGGTTCCTTTAGTTCCGGTTATTGCGGGGCCATTTTGGATGTGGGCAAATGCTTTAAATATATATATCTGATACAGATATTATTGGTGGAGTATTCATCAATATTCTTTTGTAGTGATAAATTTATGGATAATATAATATGGCAACTAGATTTTAGGCTCATAAATACCAGGATTCACATTTTGTTTTTAGACTTTATATCATGCTGAAGTCATATATTATTAGTTTGGACATTTTGAAATATATATATATACAATGTATAAATAATGCATGTATAAAAAGTATAAATAATACATGTATAAAATGTGTCTACTGGATGGGATATTAATCTAATACATCTTAATAGGTAATCTATTGTCCTCCATACTATCTAATGTCCATGTTTAAAAACCTGTATTTATATAAAAAAAGGACATATGTAAAGGATATACAAAAATAAAAACTTAACATAGAATGTTTATATGAAATGTGTATGGACCGATTACAAATGAAAAATATAAACAATATATATATATATACATATGGACAATATGAAAAATTGAGAAATACAACTTAAATCGCGATGTCTCTATCTAATATATTCTTTTATTCTGTTCATAATCAACAACCGAAATATTAGTTAATGTCCTACAATATAATGAAATGAGTGATCACATTATATGAGTAGTGGTTAGCTTAGCGGGCCAAGAGAGTCTTGGGGATTGGATTATAAGTGGGGCATTGACCCATATAAAGTCTGAGATGTTAAAAAAGGGGGTATCTGATTTCAGATACTATTGCTAATTGAATAAATGCACTATTTCGAAATTGTGCCCTCTAGGATAGATACAGTCTAGGTTGAAGATCCATTTGGATTCTATCTTCAACATTCTGGATTCCATATTTCCACCCCTCCAATCTTTACTCAATTTACATATTCCCATGTATTGGAGGGGTGGAAATATGGAATCCAGAATGTTGAAGATAGAATCCAAATGGATCTTCAACCTAGACTGTATCTATCCTAGAGGACACAATGCCAATTTCGAAATAGTGCATTTATTCAATTAGCAATAGTATCTGAAATCAGATACCCCCTTTTTTAACATCTCGGACTTTATATGGGTCAATGCACCACTTATAATCCAATCCCCAAGACTCTCTTGGCCCGCTAGGCTAACCACTACTCATATCACCTCCTATAGATTTGTAATGGGATCACTCATTACATTATATTGTAGGACATTAACTAATATTTCGGTTGTTGATTATGAACAGAATAAAAGAATATATTAGATAGAGACATCGCGATTTAAGTAGTATTTCTCAATTTTTCATATTGTCCATATGTATATATATATTGTTTATATTTTTCATTTGTAATCGGTCCATACACATTTCATATAAACATTCTATGTTAAGTTTAAGTTTTTATTTTTGTATATCCTTTACATATGTCCTTTTTTATATAAATACAGGTTTTTAAACATGGACATTAGATAGTATGGAGGACAATAGATTACCTATTAAGGAGATGTATTAGATTAATATCCCATCCAGTAGACACATTTTATACATGTATTATTTATACTTTTTATACATGCATTATTTAGACATTGTAAATATATATTTTTCAAAATGTCCAAACTAATAATATATGACTTCAGCATGATATAAAGTCTAAAAACAAAATGTGAATCCTGGTATTTATGAGCCTAAAATCTAGTCGCCATATTATATTACCCATAAATTTATCACTACAAAAGAATATTGATGAATACTCCACCAATAATATCTGTATCAGATATATATATTTAAAGCATTTGCCCACATCCAAAATGGCCCCGCAATAACTGGAACTAAAGGAACCGGAAGTTGCTCTGAAAAAAACGGAAATTACGCAACCAGAAGTCACATACAAGTGGACATCCGGTTAGCAAAATAGCAACGCGGTAAGTTTCTGGCGGGAATCCTACCGCATCCGAGTTAATTTGGCACCCTTTTTACAGAGAAACACCCATATCGTTAGGTATATAAGGTTAGTAATATTAAAGCCTCATTCTGTCTTGAAAAAGGTCCTTATGTTGGGCCGAAACGCGTAGACTACCTAGAAAGATTTGTGAGGCTTCATATACTACCAGGACTTTTTGGCATTTGGGGTAAGTTGATTTACCGATAAGCTATACCTCATAGGCCCTTATTGTTGAGTATTTTTTCTCTTTGATTTCAGGTCCATGTTTTCAACAGACTAGGATACTGGATCAGGACATACTCCCTAGGATTTTTTTTTCACTCATTGACACTCTTTTTATTCATTGACATTTTTGGATATCCTTAAGGATTAATCGGATTGGGATTAACTAATCCGATCAAAGACTGTGATTCTCATTTATTCCATGATTATATGTTGTTTATTTCTTGTGTAAATATTATTATTGTTTGTAATCACATTAAATATTATTGCATATCCACTGGGCAACTCAGGCCCTTCATAATAGAAATATTATAGGGCAAGTTAGTCCTATATGGTCAATATATTGTTATATCTGTATGTTCACATTCACTCTTTGCTACATTTGTTTTTATATTGATTTTAGCTCTGTTGTTGGAGCAAATTCACCAATAACACTTGTCACACTGCTCTTTTTGATATATTTTTACACCCCTTGGACAAACCGGTATTGATCCAGTATTTTTACATTTTTCACACATTGTGTGTTATATACACTTTTACACATTGCATTTTTTCACATTGTGAGTTTTGAATCTGTCACTTTAGAGCTATCCATTATACTCACTAAGTTTTTGTTTTTTGTCTTTTCCAATCTGTTCCGGATAGGATTGAATTTTTAATTTGGTCACATATACATCTTATGTTATTTTTTCCATTGTGGTATCCATCTTTCAAATTGTGGTATTCGTTTTCTGTGGCACATAACCACATTGATATTTATCTATTAGGACCTTTGCTGTTGTTTTAAACTACACCGGATGGTGAAGTCACCTCCCACTTTTTTACATTAGCCATATTAGATGAGATAATCTGTTTGAGCTGTTGTGTGTAACAGGTTTTAATCGACCTAAACCCTTCAGTTTTTAGGTTGGTTTTACTTATTATCCTTATTATTATCTTTTATTGTAATTTTTGCTATTTTAGATGTTGTATTTTTAACCTATTTTAACTGTAAGAATTGTAATAAATTGTCTCCACTCTCAAAGACATCATCTGTTCTTGATAGAGTACCTATAAGTAAGCATATGGTATTCCAGAGTACTGGCACCTGTATTATACCTTAGACTTTGGCGCTCCTATATATCCACCATTGTATAATCTTATCAGACCTATTAGGGGGTCTTCTTTATAGTGTAGCAGGTATATAGTCCTAGGCGCTAATTGCTTCTCCCTCCTTTTTGTTTCTTTGATTTCCATGCAATCAGTGGACCATTCTTGTTTAGGCTAAAGCAGTATCCAGTCATACTCCTCCTATCATTCACATCAGAGGCCCAGTCTGCATCACTATATGCATTGAGTTTCAAGTTTTCACGACATTTTCTGTAGCACAACTCATAGTCAATAGTATGCTTTAAGTACCTCATCACATGCTTAGCTGTGGTTAGATGTTGTTCTGTTGGCTCTGATAAGTATTGTGACAGTTTACTGATCACCTAGCTTAAATCTGGCCTTGTACAGGTCATAACATGCAGCAAGGTACCTACTATCTCTCAATATTTTCTTGCATTTATTGGATCATTGTGATAATTTTGGTGCAGTTTTTGCTCACATGGTGTCGATCTTGGTTTACAATCTGTCACTCCAAACTTCTCCAGAATCTTTGATATGTATCTATTTTGATTAATCTTTACCAAACCATCACATTGTTCAAAATCAATACCTAGGAAACTTGACCCTTCCAAGATCTTTCATCTTAAATTTTGCTGTAAACATTTTCTTCACGTCATTGAGTACTGTTTCTTCATTGGCACCGATAATTAGATCATCAACCCATATTAACAGTATTACACTATCATGTCCACATTGTTTGACATATACACAGTGGTCTGCTGGATTTTGTTCAAACCCATTCTCATTAAAACAATCATGCAGCATCTTGTTCCAATTTCTACCAGTTTGTTTTAGACCATACAATGACTTGTTCAATTTTAAAACTAATTTCTCATTTTGTTTGCACTTTACCTCAAATCCTTCAGGTTGTTCCACATAAATCTCACAATCAATTGGGGCATGTAAGTAGGTTGCTTTCACATCCATCTGGTGAAGAAGTAAATAATACTGTGCTGCCAGTTGCATAAAAATACGTACTAATGTAATATTTTTAGTTGGAGAAAAAACTTCCTTGTAATCGATTAACTTTACTTGACTATACCCTTTAGCAACATATCTGACTTTGTATGTTTCTGATCCATCAACATTGTTTTTCAATGCATATACCCATCGACCCCCCACTGAATGTTTACCTTCTGGTAAAATGGTAAAAGTGAATGTGTAATTCTCTCTTAGTGAATCCATTCCCTCTGTCATAGCATTAAACCAATTCTGTGACTGAGGTGAGCTCATAGCATCTTTAAAGATTTGTGGTACATCAAACACTCTGTAACAATAACCAATGTTTGTTAGTATCTGATCATCACATTCAAAATCTGAAACATAGTCTTCCAAGTATTGAGGAGTTTTTCTGTCTCTTTTAGGGTAACGTGTATTATGGTCACTCCCTGCCTGTCCATTGTTCTCACTCTTCAAAGTTTTTATTTCAGAAATTTTGACTATCTCTGGACACTCAATTTCAGTCTGATTAGTCTTTGGTATAGTGGGTACATAGCCCTCCCTATGGCAATCCTCATCATCATGTAACAGATCAGTTTGAGTCTGTCTTTCAACAACTTTCTATGTGATAAACCTCACAAGCCTGTGTTTAAGGACCTTTCCAGTGTCTGGATAAAACAGTAGATAAGAGGGGCTGTTCTTGTCATATCCAATAAAAATTCCTCTCTCACATTTTGAATCTAGTTTCTTTCTGTCATATTTGTATGCAAAACATTCTGACCCAAAACTTCTCATCTTAGGTTTTTTGCCTGTCACAAGGTAAAAAGGGGTTTATGCTAAGTGGTTATTAAAGCATCTGTTAAGAATATGAGCAGCAGTCATTACTGCATATGTCCATAACTCTTTTGTTAATTTACTCTCAACTAACAGACATCTTGCCATTTCAAATAGCGTTCTCCAATTCCTCTCAGCAGTCCCATTCTGATTGGATGAGTAAGGTGCCAAGGTCTCATGTCTTATGCCTCGCTTACTTAGCAGTGACTTAAAACTATTTGCCATGAACTCAGTACCATTGTCCGATCTTATACATTTTACACTGTGTCAGCAATAAACCTTTCAGTGGCTAACAGTGCATCGCTCTTGTTTTTTAGAAAATTTACAAATACTGCACCAGAATAATCATCAGTGAATGATATTGTGTATCTGAAACCTTCTCTAGCTTGTGGTTCTATAGGACCTGCTAAATCAGTATGTACTAGCCCTAATGTAGCTGTGGCTCGGGTATCAGGTTCTCTGTTTCTACTCTGAACAAATCTTCCCTGAGTGCAAACTTCACAGTTTAGACTAGACTTATCAATCAGTATCCTCAAAACTTCTCAACTGTGTTTTAAACTCTGCAAAAGTTACTTTCCCATCACCCTGTGTAATGTGGATGGCAAACCGTGTAAATGATTCAGCCAAACCTTTCAAAATCATTGCAATCAACAATCCGTCACTTAATGTTTCTCCAGCATTTCTCAGTGCTGTAATGGCTGTCTCTGCACGTATAATATAGTCTGTCACACTCTCATTTACAGTTTTCTGAAGAGATGTTAGTTCAGTGTATAAACTAATTATGCGGGGCTTTCCTTTAATTGCATAATAGTCTCTCAATATTTGAAGAGCCTTTCTTCCATTATCAGCTGCTTCTCTCATAATCAGAGACAAACTTTTATCATCTAAACACTGAATTAATTCAGCATAAGCTTCCTCATTCTTACTGTGATCTTTATCCTCCTCTTCACTGTCTGCAGGGACACTCAGTATGGTTTCCTTAAGTTTCAGCAACTTCAGATGTCCCAAGAACTTAGTCTCCCAAAGTTCATAATTCTTTTCATCTCCATCAAATCAAAGTCTGCTCCATCGGTTTCCTGCACCCCTCCTGGGACCATAACCTGTTGTCATTCTGTTATTATTAGGGTGGGATAACCGGATATATAAAGTAATTTTATATAAAATGGAGGAAAAATCACACAGGCACTTCTTGTTTTATGGGACAGATTTATTAAGCTCCGTATGGAGCTTGATGCCCCTATTTCCGCGCGAGTCTTCAGGCTCACCCGAAACAGAAGTTATGAAGCAGCGGTCTAAAGACTGCTGCTCCATAACTTGTCCACATGCTCTGAGGCCGTGTACAGAAATGAACCCGATAGAATACGATTGACACCCCCTGCTAGCGGATTGGCCGTGAATCTGCAGGGGACGGCATTGCACCAGCAGTTCACAAGAACTGCTGGGGCAATGATAAATGCCAACATCGTATCATGTCCACTCGCACTATGATAAATCTACCCCTATGTCTTTATTATACTACACTGATTTTGCTTCCTGTGTCAGGAGGAAGGAGGAGGTAACATAAAAGAAACTTTATTTACACTTCTGTTAACATACAGGGGCCTATTTACTATGATGCGAGTGGACATGATCCGATATAGCGGTTAATATGCACTGCACATCGATAAATGCCGACAGCATACGCAGTCGGCGTTTATAATTGCACCAGCAGTTCTTGTGAACTGCTGGTGCAATGCCGCCCCCTACAGATTCACAGTGGGTGTCAATCAACCCAATCGTATTCGAGCAGGCAGACAAGTTATGGAGCAGCGGTCTGTTCAGGCTCACCGGAAACACGGGGCATGAAGCTCTTTACAGAGCTTGATAAATATGCCCCGCAATGTATATAGGCTACAACACTGTACGAGCACTTTCAGTTTATATCTCGACATACTCATGAAGTCAATAAAACAATGTCAGTGATGTAACATTCAGCCACCATTCAAAAATCCCCCACAGAAAAGAAATGACTTAATGGAGTTAATATCACAGGCGAAATCACCTTTTCCACCTGGCACTAAAGCATTCTGGAGCTAGTAAAGATTAATGAGGCAGGTGTTGTTTCATCAAGTTGATATCCACTGCCATAGCAAGTAATGTCCAGAAGGCTCTGGCATGCAAAGCTCTCTTTGGCTACTCCCTCTACCCTTTTTTTGCAGATCAGCTGTTCCTGTCATATTGTCATTGATTAGGCACAGGGTTAATGAGGCCATGGAGCTGCAAGACAATTTTCACATCATATAAGTACCGTTTTACCTCTACAAAGCAGCTGGCTCTTGTCTCTATACACTTACAGATTCTGGACAAATACTAATGTTTCATTATTTAGAATCCTATTTTTCTTTTCTTTTTTTGTCTCACTCTTTAGATTACATTGCTCTAGTAATTCTCCACTAGTGTTATTAGTCTGAGCCAAGAAAACAGAAATTAAATCGTACATTCCTTGGCTTAGTAGCCTCAGTAGCACTCTCCAACTGTCCCTCCCTTTCATTTTCGTTTATTGCTTTATACTTAGAGCTGTGTAAGAGGGTGTAACTTATACCACTTAAAATGTGGTGCTTGGGGTAAGATTTTCTGTAAGTCCTCATTAAATGTAAACACAATGTAAACATGTTTTTTACATTGTTAAATGCTAATACTAAAGCTAAGCCAAGAAAGTGGAATTATGCAAAAATGTCATTTCTATTTTTAAAATGGGTGAATACACTGTTTAGTTTTAGGTTATATTTTCATCATCATACTGAACTGATGAATTATGTTTTCCAAGAGTTTTCTAGACCTAAAGAAGAGTCACTCTTTTTAAATTCCTTCTGGTGACAATACATAGTTGGCAACATTTTTTTTTTCAAAAAGACACTTTGCAGCAGTTCACAGGAGTATAAACACTAAAGAAACAGATATATACACGTGACCAACAAATACCTCATGTCTGATTCCAATGCCATAAAAATTAATGCAAAGGCCACACCTCAGCGCAGATTTTTACAATGTGTTACAGAATCCTGGCACAATTATATCTTGGCAAAAAAAGAAAATAGAGAGATGCACTGAAGTGAGAGAATAAAAACTAGTAATATGTCTGTGCTTTCTGAGAGGCCAGTGTTTTGTTTTATTGTAGCTCAATATGCCTTTCACAGAGAAGTAGGCAGCGCTGCTTGATTTTAGCATTCTTTAATAATTGAAAAAGAGACACAAAATGACCTTATTTGTTTGTTACTTAGCAAAGACCAGCCTGGACTGTGAACATCTGTCTGAAATGTTCCAGCATAGCTGAAAATGAGGATTTATTTATCTATCATTATAAGTGATGTGCAAAAATGTAAGCATTATCGCTAGAGCGCAATCCTTACCACTTACATTTTTGCTCTCATTACCAAGTCCAAAATTGTATTTTATCGCTCAAGCACAGTAAAATTTATGTTGGATAACACTCAAGTCCCTGCTTTTCAACAAAAGATACCAAAAGAAAAAAAGAAAATTTGATAATAAAAGTAAATTAGAAAGTTGTTTAAAATTGCTTGCTCTATCTGATTAATGAAAGAAAGATTTGGGGTTTCATGTCCCTTTAATTATGCCACAAAACCTTTTCATGATTAAAATATTGTTCCTAAGGCCCTGATGATTAATAACTCGCTGGCAGGGAGAGAAATTACATAAAATCTTTAGGATTTCTTTTTAGAATTTATAATGTAATATATGGGTCAATCCTTCACACCCATATCCCTGCAAAGTGAGATAAATATCTCTCAAGCTATAATTTATGTTTCGAGAATTCTTTGAGGGACCTCACCTTACTGATGAGGCTTCTTACATAATCTCATCCGAGCAGAGATCTTTAGATTATCAGGCTCTAACCATAAAGTCTAAATTTAACTTAAAACCTTTATTTACATATGGCTAGATTACGAGTTTTGCGGTATGAGTGAAAAAGCAGCGTTATGGCTCTTTTTAACTACCGCTGGTATTACGAGTTTTGCAGGTACAGCTGTACTGCACACTTTTTTGTCTGTAACGCAACGTAACTATCGCAGCTTTCAAAAAGTCCTTTTTCAATGGAACTTCCTTTGCGCCAATATTACGAGTTTGCCAGAGAGGCCAAAAAGTCCATACCGTAAACTGAAAGTCAGTAGTTATGGGTTTTACGCTACAACGCCGTAACATAAAACTCATAACTAAAGTGCTAAAAAGTACACTAACACCCATAAACTACCTATTAACCCCTAAACCGAGGCCCTCCCGCATCGCAAACACTATATTAAAAATATTAACCCCTAATCTGCCGCTCTGGACATCGCTGCCACTATAATAACATATTAACCCCTAAACCGTCGCACTCCCGCATCGCAAACACTAGTTAAATATTATTAACCCCTAATCTGCTGTCCCTAACATCGCCGCAACCTACATTACAGTTATTAACCCCTAATCTGCCGCCCCAATGTCGTTGCCACCACCTACATTAGTTATTAACCCCTAATCTGCCGCCCCCAATGTCGTCGCCACCTACATTACAGTTATTAACCCCTAATCTGCCACCCCCGACATTGCCGCCACCTACCTACACTTATTAACCCCTAATATGCTGCCCCTTACATTAGTTATTAACCCCTAATCTGCCGCCCCTGACATCGCTGCCACCTACCCTTATTAACCCCTAATCTTCTGCCCCAATGTCGCCGCCACCTACATTACAGTTATTGACCCCAATCTGCTGCCCCCAACGTTGCCGCCACTATACTAAAATTATTAACCCCTAAACCTAACCCTAAGTCTAACCCTAACACCCACTAACTTTAATATAATTAAAATAAATCTAATTAAAAATTCCTATTAACTAAATAATTCCTATTTAAAACTAAATACTTACCTGTAAAATAAACCCTAAGCTAGCTACAATATAACTAATAGTTACATTGTATCTATCTTAGGTTTTATTTTTATTTCACAGTCAAGTTTGTATTTATTTTAACTAGGTAGAATAGTTAGTAAATAATTATGAACTATTTACTAACTACCTAGCTGAAATAAATACAAATTTACCTGTAAAATAAAACCTAACCTGTCTTACACTAACACCTAACCTTACACTACAATTAAATAAATTCCATTAATAAAATACAATTAACTAAATTACAAAAAAAACAAAACACTAAATTACACAAAATAAAAAATACATTATCAGATATTTAAACTAATTACACCTAATCTAATAGCCCTATCAAAATATAAAAGCCCCCCCCCCAAATAAAAAAAAACCCTAGCCTAAACTAAACTACTAATAGCCCTTAAAAGGGCCTTTTTGTGGGGCATTGCCCCAAAGAAATCAGCTCTTTTACCTGTAAAAAAAAATACAAACAACCCCTCAACAATAAAACCCACCACCCACACAACCAACCCTCCAAATAAAAACCTAACTAAAAAAAACTAAGCTCCCCATTGCCCTGAAAAGAGCATTTGTATGGGCATTGGCCTTAAAAAGGCATTTAGCTCTTTTTCCGCCCAAACCCTAATCTAAAAATAAAACCCACCCAATAAACCCTTAAAAAAAACCTTAACACTAACCCACTAAGATCCACTTACAGTTTTTGAAGACCCGACATCCATCCTCAACGAAGCCGGGAGAAGTCTTCATCCAAGCGGTCAGAAGTCCTCAACAAAGCCGGCAGAAGTCTTCATCCAAGCGGCGCGGAGCGGCTCCATCTTCAAGACATCCGGCGTGGAGCATCCTCTTCAATCAACGTCTTCTTGCAGAATGAAGGTTCCTTTAAATTACGTCATCCAAGATGGCGTCCCTTGAATTGGATTTTTTCACCTTTAATTTAATTCCGAATCGGAATTCAAAAGATGCCATCTTGGATGACGTCATTTAAAGGAATCTTCATTCTGCAAGAAGACGTCGAGTGAAGAGGATGCTCCGCGCCCGATGGATGAAGATAGAAGATGCCGTCTGGGTGAAGACTTCTGCTGGCTTGGATGAAGACTTCAGCCGCTTGGATGAAGACTTCTGCCGGCTTCGATGAGGACTTCTGCCGCTTCGTTGAGGATGGATGTCGGGTCTTCAAAAACTGTAAGTGGATCTTCGGGGGTTAGTGTTAGTTCTTTTTTAAGGGTTTATTGGGTGGGTTTTATATTTAGCTTAGGGTTTGGGCAGAAAAAGAGCTAAATGCCCTTTTAAGGGCAATGCCCATCCAAATGCCCTTTTCAGGGCAATGGGGAGTTTAGGTTTTTTAGTTAGGATTTTATTTGGGGGGGTTGGTTGTGTGGGTGGTGGGTTTTGCTGTTGTGGGGTTGTTTGTATTTTTTTACAGGTAAAAGAGCTGATTTCTTTGGGGCAATGCCCCGCAAAAGGCCCTTTTAAAGGCTATTGGTAGTTTAGTTTAGGCTAGGGGTTTTTTTTTATTTGAGGGGGCTTTTTTATTTTGATAGGGCTATTAGATTAGGTGTAATTAGTTTAAATATCTGATAATTTATGTTTTATTTTGTGTAATTTAGTGTTTGTTTTTGTAATTTAGTTAATTGTATTTATTTTATGTAATTTATTTAATTGTAGTGTAAGGTTAGGTGTTAGTGTAACTCAGGTTAGGTTTTATTTTACAGGTAAATTTGTATTTATTTTAACTAGGTAGTAAATAGTTAATAACTATTTACTAACTATTCTACCTAGTTAAAATAAATACAAACTTGCCTGTGAAATAAAAATAAAACCTAAGATAGCTACAATGTAACTAACTATTAGTTATATTGTAGTTAGCTTAGGGTTTATTTTACAAGTAAGTATTTCGTTTTAAATAGGAATTATTTAGTTATTAATAGTAGGTTTTATTTAGATTTATTTTAATTACATTAAAGTTAGGGGGTGTTAGTGTTAGGGGTTAATAACTTTAGTATAGTGGCGGTGACATTGGGGGTGGCAGATTAGGGGTTAATAAGTGTAGGTAGGTGGCGGCGGCGACATTGGGGCGGGAGATTAGGGGTTAATAAGTGTAGGTAGGTGGTGGCGACATTGGGGGCGGCATATTTGAGTTTAATAAGTATAGGTAGGTGGTGGCAACATTGGGGGTGGCAGATTAGGGGTTAATAAGTGTAATATAGGTGGCGGCAACATTGGGGGCGGAAGATTAGGGGTTAATAAGTGTAATGTAGGTGTCGGCGATGTCAGGGGCGGCAGATTAGGTGTTAATAAGTGTAATGTAGGTGTCGGCGATGTTGGGGGCGGCAGTTTAGGGGTGTTTAGACTCGGGGTTCATGCTATGGTGTTAGGTGTAAACATAAATTTAGTTTCCCGATAGGAATCAATGGGGCTGCGTTACGGAGCTTTACGCTGCTTTATTGCAGGTGTTAGGCTTTTTTTCAGTCATCTCTCCCCATTGATGTCT
The DNA here is from genome assembly GCF_027579735.1 of Bombina bombina. NCBI lineage: Eukaryota > Metazoa > Chordata > Amphibia > Anura > Bombinatoridae > Bombina > Bombina bombina. Next base: position 1,147,765,038 of record NC_069502.1, on the reverse strand, counting down.
ATGGGAAAATCGTGCACGAGCACATAAAACCAGCTCACCGCTGGTATTGGAGTGCGGTATGGAGCTCAATTTTGCTAAACGCTCACATATTGCCTGCTAACGCCGGGTTTTTGAAAACCTGTAATACCAGCGCTGTAGGTAAGTGAGCGGTGACAATAACTTGCAAGTTAGCACCGCGCCACTCATAACGCAAAACTCATAATCTAGCCGATTGCATTGTCATGTGTTCTGAAAACTAGCAAGAGATAATACTTTACTTCATCATAATACTATTTTGAGCTAACTAAAAGCATATGGCGTCCTAAAAATGTTTCTGTGGCTCCAGTAGGGTACTAGTCCCCCCCCCACAGAAGTCCTTACGCTATGTTCACTTGTACCTTGTCAATATGTAGGGTCTATTTATGGCCTAAAATTTTTTATACACTCTCCCAATTTGCCGTCCTATACTAAAATATTGGAAAACAACCTCCAAATGGAGATATCAATTAAAGAGTGGAGAACAATATTTATATATATAAGTAGATCTCCTTCCTCAATGTGCATTACTGAAACAAACATAAAATTGCTATGTAGGTGGTATCTGACCCCATATACACAATCCAAAATATTCCCGCAAATGGATGAAACCTGTTGGTGAGGGTATGGCACAAAAGATACTTTAGCTCATATATAATGGCAATGCGCAGGTATAGTACGCTATCGGCAGAAAATACAATGCAAGATTAAGTTGGTATTGGCTATTAAACTACAGCTTGACCCACTATTATGTCTATTTAATAAACCCCCTAAATTAAAATGTAACTTACGATTAGCTGTATGGTAGATCTTGGTAAATGTTGTCAAACAGTTGGTCCCACACTTATGGAAAAAAATCTCCACCCTACGGCAGTAGAATGGAGAAACCAGGTTAATTTATTGACATCCTTTGAAAAATATCGCTTTGAGCAAACTAACTGGGTATATCAATTTTATTCTATGTGTTTCATTTGGGAGTATCTGTCTTTCTCTACTAATCAAGATGATGGTCTGCCCTTGTAAATTGGCAGGTTATTTCCCCAAGGGACTGGGAGTGATTGTTGCTATAAACATAATGAATGTGTTAGATTGACTAAACCAGAAAAAAAGTTTCGGTGGCATTAAGATGATTTGGTTAACATTTCTAACCATCCATTTGTAATACTAGATTGTGTGTTATTATTTGCCTGAGGTCGAGTGCACGATTACGCACTCTGCGCTATCAATTATTGCTCCATTTTTAATCTAGTACTGAATCTTTTATTGTGTGTTGGTGTGACAAACATTCATAAAATGTCATTGAAGTAGATAAGTTACTTGCTCCAATTCTTTTAGGGCACAATCGGGTTAAACACATAGTTAAAGTACTGCTCTGGAGCCTCAGAGCATTGCTGGTCCTGAGCTGAAACTGCTAGTCATACAATCAGCAGAGGTAGTTGCACACCACAACTACTGCTGCTGATAGGGGGACTGGCAGTTTCCAAATTAGAGCATGTCATTTTTCCACTATAATGACCTTTTAAAGTTCACAAAAGTTCAAATTTTCATGATTCCGATAGAGCATGCAGTTTTAATAGACTTTCAATTCTCTTCCATGATCAAATTGGACACAATATTTTTATATACACACTTTCTGAGGCACCAGCTATTACTCAGCATGTGCAAGAGTTCACAATCTATTCTTATATGAGTCTGTGATTGTGCCATTATATTGCACTTAGTTATCCTTTAATACTTAGATTATAATTACACCACAGCAAATGTATGAGCTGTAGATTGTACAGAAATTAGATTTGCTGGTCTGTCTTCAAATTCTATTATTTTTTTTGTCAATAAATACAATTGTCATTTTATGTATCTGTTTCCTTAATCCTTGTATAATGTACAATTAAACATGATTTTATGTATGTTACAAATATTGTGTAAATATTATACCTATGTCAGATATTTTTCTGAAAACAGAATATTGTATACCACAGGCAATTAGTTCCTAAACACAATGTGCAAAATGTTGTAGTCAATACAGGTTATTAAAAATTCATTAGCTTCAGTTTATAGCCAGAAACTAATTATCTATCTATGGTTGAAAATAGAACAAAGGGGGAAACAAGGTTGTATCTGAGTTTTACGCATTTCTTACTTTGATTTTTGCTGTAATATACTGAAACAATACAATGTATTAAAGGAACAAAAACATAAAGATTGGCTTTATTGCAGTGCTTACACTTTAGAAATAAAATTACACCACAGCAAACATATAAAGAAGAAGAACAAAAGAAAAGAATATATACATTTAGTTTCTCCTAAGCCTCATAAACTCAGTATTTTTTTTATTTTTGTTTTACATATACTCCCTATAATATTTAGGGACTGGTAGGTATATAGCCGGTGCTTTCTCTCTGAAGGTCACAGATGTCTTTGTCCCGTTATGATATATATATATATATATATATATATATATATTTATATATATTGCTTCAGGTTGATATTTTAACCCAGTGCCAGTTGGACAGCGGTGAAGGCTGAGCAACCTAAAGATGATCTGGGGGTGGAATCTGGATAGAGACGCGGCTGGCAGATCAATCACATTTGTTCCAGGAAACAAACCAAAAACAGACCCCCTAGTGTCACATGGAAAGAACAAATAGCCAAGTACTTCACCAGATACAGGAATCCTCAAGAATTTACAACCTTGGGAGTTCAGATTTATCTATATTAGAAGATCAAGAGAGACAAAAAAAAATATTATTTTGCTTCTACCCTGGATAACTGGTTAGTTCCTTAGGTCTGAATCTTATTTCACTGGGTGATAAATCGTGTTCTGAAGACCTGCGGGTTCTCTAATGAAATGATCTTCTCCTGTTGCAGGTTTATAAGCATATCATTCTGCACAAGGCTTATTGTTAGGATTTTAGCCTTTTTTGTCAAATGGTGTGAAAGGAAGAATCTGCAATAGTCGTGAATTTGATTTACATATATTTATAAATATTGATTGTTTAATATTTGCTAGAAAACTTTTAAAAGTAAAAAAGGTTTTAGTTCAAATGACGTTTGTAAATGGCCACTCCTCAAACCCTGATTTGGTCGGTTTCATCATTTGGTAGCACAAGATTCCAGCTAATCATAGGGAATTTAACCATGTGAAACTGTTACTATAGAAGCTAATTTATAACTTCCCTCAAATGGCCTTAGCTATAAGACAACAAAATGAAGTTACCCGCCTTAATAACTAGAACAATTAGTGTAGAAAACGAGCGGCTCTTAGTGGTCAGCAGTTTAGTAGAGTTATCCATAGACAGGCCAGGGGTCAAAACCAGATATACATACCAGAACCAGGTGTCAAAGCAGAATGGCAAAACAATCAATATGTACCAATTCCAAAGTTCAGAAACCAGAAAGTCAGTCCATAAAACAAGTATTTCCTCAGGAGGGTTAAATGGGTAATGTGCCCCAGAAACTTTACAAAGGTTGTTAAGGAAGACAGGTCAGAAACAAGAACGTTCTGGACATCATATGAAAATAACTAAGTACTGAATTGGAGTCTGAGATGGCCTTTAACCACCTCACATACAGGCTTAGCACCGAAAGCAAGGAAAGAGGTCATAACAGACCCAAGGGCATAAAAAAAGAGTGCTCACCAGTGCACTGTCCCTTTAAGATATAAAGCCTTATAGTGTGAGTGTGCATTTTTAAAACACTAAGCATAAAAAGCACAAAGACTTTTACAATTTGGGGAACACTACACTAACAGCTCAAATAAACACTTTTTTTGCAAGATTAACATCATCTAAAGCAGGGGCTTTCAAACTTGTCCTTGGACCTCCCTAAAAGGGCAGATTTCTTTCATGAAATTGGCAAGAGTCCATGAGCTAGTGACGTATGGGATATACATTCCTACAAGGAGGGGCAAAGTTTCCCAAACCTCAAAATGCCTATAAATACACCCCTCACCACACCCACAATTCAGTTTTTACAAACTTTGCCTCCTATGGAGGTGGTGAAGTAAGTTTGTGCTAGATTTCTACGTTGATATGTGCTTCTCAGCATGCTGAAGCCCGGTTCCTCTCAGAGTGCAGTGAATGACAGAGGGATGTGAAGGGAGTATTATCTATTGAATGCAATGGTCATGAATGCAATGCAATGGTCATCCTAACGGGGATCTTTTTCATAGGTTCTCTGTTGTCGGTCGTAGAGATTCATCTCCTACCTCCCTTTTCAGATCGACGATATACTCTTATATATACCATTACCTCTACTGATTCTCGTTTCAGTACTGGTTTGGCTATCTACTTTTTATAGATGAGAGTCTTTTGGTAAGTATGTTTTCCTTTATTAAGACACTCTCAGCTATGGTTTGGCACTTTAAATGTAAAGTTCTAAATATAATGTTTGTACTTATATTTGCCATGATTCAGGTTTATCAGTATATTTCCTTTTTGCAGACTGTCAGTTTCATTTTGGGAAATGCACATTTAAAAAAAAAAAAAAAAACATTTCCTGACCTGAAATTTTTCAAATTGACTTTTTTCTAAATTGCGGGCTGTTAGGCTCGCTGGTGCGCAAAATGCTATAATTTATTGCGGCATTCTTGGCGCAAGACTTTTTTGGCGCGAGAATTATGTTTGTTGGCGTATTTTCGTCATTTTCGGCGACTTAGTTGGCGCCGAGAATTTTCACGTAGTTGCGTCATCTATGACGCTTGTGTATGTTACAGACGTTTTTGGCGCCAAAAATATTTTGTCAGTTATGGGCGTCATAATTGGTGCCAGACTTTTGACATTATTTAAGTCATGTATTTTTGCTTCTGGTTTCCAGAGGCTTATTCTGTTTGCATTTTTTCCCATTCCTGAAACTGTCATATAAGGAAATTGATAATTTTGCTTTATATGTTATTTTTTCTCTTATATATTGCAAGATGTCTCAATCTGATCCTGTTTCAGAATCCACTATTGGAATCCTGCTGCCTGATGTCGGTTCTACCAAAGCTAAGTGCATTTGTTGTAAACTTGTGGTAACTGTTCCTCCGGCTGTAGTTTGTGATAGTTGTCATGACAAACTTTTACATGCAGAAAATATTTCCATTAGTAGTACTAGTAATCCATTACCTGTTGTTATTCCTTCAACATCTAATGCTCAGGATATTCCTGTTAATGTGAGAGAATTTGTTTCTATTTCTATTCTGAAGGTTTTGTCTGTCATACCACCTTCTAATAAACGTAAAAGGTCTTTTAAAACTTCTCATAAAATTGATGAATTTTTAAATGACCGACAACATTCTGATTTATCTATCTCTTATGAGGATCTATCTGGTTCAGAAGATTCTGCCTCAGATATTGACACTGACAAATCTTCATACTTTAAAATGGAGTATATTCGTTCCTTATTGAAAGAGGTCTTGATTGCATTAGATATGGAGGAGACTAGTCCTCTTGATATTAAAACTAGTAAACGTTTAAATTCAGTTTTTAAACCTCATGTAGTTATTCCAGAGGTTTTTCCAGTTCCTGATGCTATTTCAGATGTAATTTCTAGGGAATGGAATAGACTGGGTACCTCTTTTACTCCTTCTTCAAGGTTTAAGAAACTGTACCCTTTGCCGTCTGATAGAATAGAGTTTTGGGAAAAGATCCCCAAAGTTGATGGGGCCATCTCTACTCTTGCTAAACGTACTACTATTCCTACGGCAAATAGTACTTCTTTTAAAGATCCTTTAGATATGAAACTTGAATCTTATCTAAGGAAAGCTTATTTATGTTCAGGTCATCTTCTTAGGCCTGCTATTTCTTTGGCTGATGTTGCAGCTGCTTCAACTTTTTGGTTGGAAACCCTAGCGCAACAAGTATCAGATCATAATGTGTATAGCATTGTTAAGTTAATTCAACATACTAATAATTTCATCTGTGATGCCATTTTTTATATCATCAGAATTGATGTCAGATATATGTCTTTAGCTATTTTAGCTAGAAGAGCTTTATGGCTTAAATCTTGGAATGCTGATATGACTTCTAAATCAACGTTGCTATCTCTCTCTTTCCAAGGTAATAAATTATTTTGGTTCTCAGTTGGATTCAATTATTTCAACTGTCACTGGGGGGAAGGGAGCTTTTTTGCCTCAGGATAAAAAATCTAAGGGTAAATTTAAGGCTGCTAACCATTTTCGTTCCTTTTGACAAAATAAGGAACAGAAACCTGATCCTTCCCCTAAGGGAACGGTTTCCAATTGGAAGCCTTCTTCAGTCTGGAATAAATCCAAGCCATTTAAAAGGTCTAAATCACCCCCCAAGTCTGCATGAAGGTGCGGCCCTCATTCCAGATCAGCTGGTAGGGGGCAGACTAAAATTCTTCAAGGATGTTTGGATCAATTCAATCCAAAATCATTGGATTCAGAAATTTTTTTCTCAAGGGTACAGAATAGGTTTCAAAGTAAGACCGCCTGTGAGAAGTTTCTTTCTCTCACGCATTACAGTGAACCCAGAAAAGGCTCAGGCTTTCCTGAAGTGTGTTTCAGACCTGGAGGTATCTGGGGTAATTGTGCCAGTTCCTGTTCAGGAACGGGGTCTGGGGTTTTATTCAAATCTGTTCATTGTCCCAAAGAAGGAGAATTCTTTCACACCAGTTCTGGATCTAAAATTTTTGAACCGTTACATGAGAATTCCAACATTCAAAATGGTGACTATAAGGACTATTCTGCCTTTTGTTCAGCAAGGGCATTATATGTCCACAATAGGCTTACAGGATGCATATCTTCATATTCCGATTCATCCAGATCACCATCAGTTCCTGAGATTCTCTTTTCTAGACAAGCATTACCAATTTGTTGCTCTTCCTTCTGGCCTAGCGACAGCTCCAAGGATCTTTTCAAAGGTTCTCGGTGCCCTACTCTCTGTAATAAGAGAGCGGGGTATTGCGGTGTTTCCTTATTTGGACGATATCTTGGTACTTGCTCAGTCTTTAAGTTTTGCAGAATCTCACATGAATCAACTAGTGTTGTTTCTTCAAAAACATGGTTGGAGGATCAATTTACTAAAAAGTTCTTTGACTCCTCAGACAAGGGTAACCTTTTTAGGTTTCCAAATAGATTCAGTATCCATGACTTTGTCTCCAACAGACAAGAGACGTCTGAGATTAGTTGCAGCTTGTCGGAACCTTCAGTTTCAATCATTCCCTTCAGTAGCTATGTGCATGGTGGTTTTAGGTCTCATGACTGCAGCATCGGATGCGATCCCTTTTGCTCATTTTCACATGAGACCTCTTCAGCTTTGTATGCTAAATCAATGGTGCAGGGATTATACAAGGATATAACAATTAATATCCTAAAATCCCAATGTTCGACTATCTCTGACTTGGTGGTTAGATCACCATCGTTTAGTTCAGGGGGCCTCTTTTGTTCGTCCAACCTGGACTGTGATCACAACAGATGCAAGTCTTTCAGGTTGGGGAGCTGTCTGGGGATCTCTGACAGCGCAGGGGGTTTGGAAATCTCAAGAGGCGAGATTACCAATTAATATTTTGGAACTCTGTGCGATTCTCAGAGCTCTTCAGTTTTGGCCTCTTCTGAAGAGAGAACCGTTTATTTGTTTTCAGACAGACAATGTCACAACCATGGCATATGTCAATCATCAAGGTGGGACTCACAGTCCTCAAGCTATGAAAGAAGTATCTCGGATACTTGCTTGGGCGGAATCCAGCTCCTGTCTAATTTCTGCGGTCCATATCCCAGGTATAGACAATTTGGAAGCGGATTATCTCTAGACTTTACATCCGGGAGAGTGGTCTCTTCACCCAGATGTGTTTTTTCAGATTGTTCAGATGTGGGGGTTCCAGAAATAGATCAGATGGCTTCTCATCTAAACAGGAAACTTCCCAGGTATCTGTCCAGGTCCAGGGATCCTCAGGCGGAAGCAGTGGATGCGTTGACACTTCCTTGGAGTTATCAACCTGCTTATATCTTTCCGCCTCTAGCTCTTCTTCCAAGAGTGATTTCCAAAATCATAATGGAGCGTTCGTTTGTACTGCTGGTGGCTCCAGCATGGCCACACAGGTTTTGTTATGCGGATCTTGTTCGGATGTCCAATTGCCAACCTTGGCCACTTCCTTTAAGGCCAGAACTTCTGTCTCAAGGCCCTTTTTCTTTCATGTAATTAACAAGAGTCCATGAGCTAGTGACGTATGGGATATACATTCCTACCAGGAGGGGCAAAGTTTCCCAAACCTTAAAATGCCTATAAATACACCCCTCACCACACCCACAAATCAGTTTTACAAACTTTGCCTCCAAGGGAGGTGGTGAAGTAAGTTTGTGCTAGATTCTACGTTGATATGCGCTCCGCAGCAAGTTGGAGCCCGGTTTTCCTCTCAGCGTGCAGTGAATGTCAGAGGGATGTGAGGAGAGTATTGCCTATTGAATGCAGTGATCTCCTTCTACGGGGTCTATTTCATAAGGTTCTCTGTTATCGGTCGTAGAGATTCATCTCTTACCTCCCTTTTCAGATCGACGATATACTCTTATATTTACCATTTCCTCTACTGATTCTCGTTTCAGTACTGGTTTGGCTTTCTACAAACATGTAGATGAGTGTCCTGGGGTAAGTAAGTCTTATTTTCTGTGACACTCTAAGCTATGGTTGGGCACTTTATTTATAAAGTTCTAAATATATGTATTCAAACATTTATTTGCCTTGACTCAGAATGTTCAACTTTCCTTATTTCCAGACAGTCAGTTTCATATTTGGGATTATGCTTTAATTATCATATTTTTTCTTACCTCAAAAATTTGACTTTTTTCCCTGTGGGCTGTTAGGCTCGCGGGGGCTGAAAATGCTTCATTTTATTGCGTCATTCTTGGCGCGGACTTTTTTGGCGCAAAAATTCTTTTCCGTTTCCGGCGTCATACGTGTCGCCGGAAGTTGCGTCATTTTTGACGTTATTTTGCGCCAAAAATGTCGGCGTTCCGGATGTGGCGTCATTTTTGGCGCCAAAAGCATTTAGGCGCCAAATAATGTGGGCGTCTTATTTGGCGCCAAAAAATATGGGCGTCGCTTTTGTCTATCCAGCTCCTGTCTAATCTCTGCGGTTCATATCCCAGGTGTAGACAATTGGGAAGCGGATTATCTCAGTCGCCAAACGTTGCATCCGGGCGAATGGTGTCTTCACCCAGAGGTATTTCTTCAGATTGTTCAAATGTGGGGGCTCCCAGAGATAGATCTGATGGCCTCTCATCTAAACAAGAAACTTCCCAGGTATCTGTCCAGATCCCGGGATCCTCAGGCGGAGGCAGTGGATGCATTATCACTTCCTTGGAAGTATCATCCTGCCTATATCTTTCCGCCTCTAGTTCTTCTTCCAAGAGTAATCTCCAAGATTCTGAGGGAATGCTCGTTTGTTCTGCTAATAGCTCCGGCATGGCCTCACAGGTTTTGGTATGCGGATCTTGTCCGGATGGCATCTTGCCAACCATGGACTCTTCCGTTAAGACCAGACCTTCTGTCTCAAGGTCCTTTTTTTCCATCCGGATCTGAAATCCTTAAATTTAAAGGTATGGAGATTGAACGCTTGATTCTTGGTCATAGAGGTTTCTCTGACTCCGTGATTAATACTATGTTACAGGCTCGTAAATCTGTATCTCGAGAGATATATTATAGAGTCTGGAAGACTTTTATTTCTTGGTGTCTTTCTCATCATTTTTCTTGGCATTCTTTTAGAATACCGAGAATTTTACAGTTTCTTCAGGATGGTTTAGATAAGGGTTTGTCCGCGAGTTCTTTGAAAGGACAAATCTCCGCTCTTTCTGTTCTTTTTCACAGAAAGATTGCTATTCTTCCTGATATTCATTGTTTTGTACAAGCTTTGGTTCGTATAAAACCTGTCATTAAGTCAATTTCTCCTCCATGGAGTTTGAATTTGGTTTTGGGAGCTCTTCAAGCTCCTCCGTTTGAACCTATGCATTCATTGGACATTAAATTACTTTCTTGGAAAGTTTTGTTCCTTTTGGCCATCTCTTCTGCTAGAAGAGTTTCTGAATTATCTGCTCTTTCGTGTGAGTCTCCTTTTCTGATTTTTCATCAGGATAAGGCGGTGTTGCGAACTTCTTTTGAATTTTTACCTAAAGTTGTGAATTCCAACAACATTAGTAGAGAAATTGTGGTTCCTTCATTATGTCCTAATCCTAAGAATTCTAAGGAGAAATCATTGCATTCTTTGGATGTTGTTAGAGCTTTGAAATATTATGTTGAAGCTACGAAATCTTTTCGTAAGACTTCTAGTCTATTTGTTATCTTTTCCGGTTCTAGGAAAGGCCAGAAAGCTTCTGCCATTTCTTTGGCATCTTGGTTGAAATCTTTAATTCATCTTGCCTATGTTGAGTCGGGTAAAATTCCGCCTCAAAGAATTACAGCTCATTCTACTAGGTCAGTTTCTACTTCCTGGGCGTTTAGGAATGAAGCTTCGGTTGACCAGATCTGCAAAGCAGCAACTTGGTCCTCTTTGCATACTTTTACTAAATTCTACCATTTTGATGTATTTTCTTCTTCTGAAGCAGTTTTTGGTAGAAAAGTTCTTCAGGCAGCGGTTTCAGTTTGAATCTTCTGCTTATGTTTTTTGTTAAACTTTATTTTGGGTGTGGATTATTTTCAGCAGGAATTGGCTGTCTTTATTTTATCCCTCCCTCTCTAGTGACTCTTGTGTGGAAAGATCCACATCTTGGGTAGTCATTATCCCATACGTCACTAGCTCATGGACTCTTGTTAATTACATGAAAGAAAACATAATTTATGTAAGAACTTACCTGATAAATTCATTTCTTTCATATTAACAAGAGTCCATGAGGCCCACCCTTTTTTGTGGTGGTTATGATTTTTTTGTATAAAGCACAATTATTCCAATTCCTTATTTTATATGCTTCGCACTTTTTTTCTTATCACCCCACTTCTTGGCTATTCGTTAAACTGATTTGTGGGTGTGGTGAGGGGTGTATTTATAGGCATTTTAAGGTTTGGGAAACTTTGCCCCTCCTGGTAGGAATGTATATCCCATACGTCACTAGCTCATGGACTCTTGTTAATATGAAAGAAATGAATTTATCAGGTAAGTTCTTACATAAATTATGTTTTTTCATCAGGATCTCAAATCATTAAAGGGACACTGTACCCAAATTTTTTCTTTTGTAATTAAGAAAGAGCATGCAATTTTAAGCAACTTTCTAATTTACTCCTATTATCAATTTTTCTTCGTTCTCTTGCTATCATTATTTGAAAAAGAAGGCATCTAAGCTTTTTTTGGTTTCAGTACTCTGGACAGTACTTTTTTATTGGTGGATGAATTCATCCACCAATCAGCAAGGACAACCCAGGTTGTTCACCAAAAATGGGCCGGCATCTAAACTTACATTCTTGCATTTCAAATAAAGATACCAAGAGAATGAAGAAAATTTGATAATAGGAGTAAATTAGAAAGTTGCTTAAAATGTCATGCTCAATCTGAATCACGAAAGAAATTTTTTGGGTACAGTGTCCCTTTAAATTTGAAAGTATGGAGATTGAACGCTTAGTGCTTAGTCATAGAGGTTTCTCTGACTCAGTGATTAATACTATGTTGCAGGCTCGTAAATCTGTGTCTAGAAAGATTTATTATCGAGTTTGGAAGACTTATATTTCATGGTGTTCTTCTCATAAATTCTCTTGGCATTCTTTTAGAATTCCTAGAATTTTACAGTTTCTTCAGGATGGTTTAGATAAGGGTTTGTCTGCAAGTTCCTTGAAAGGACAAATCTCTGCTCTTTCTTTTCTGTTTCACAGAAAAATTGCCAATCTTCCTGATATTCATTGTTTTGTACAGGCTTTGGTTCGTATTATGCCTGTCATTAAATCAATTTCTCCTCCTTGGAGTCTTAATTTGGTTTTGAAAGCTTTACAGGCTCCTCAGTTTGAGCCTATGCATTCTCTGGACATTAAATTACTTTCTTGGAAAGTATTGTTCCTTTTGGCCATCTCTTCTGCTAGAAGAGTTTCTGAATTATCTGCTCTTTCTTGTGAGTCTCCTTTTCTGATTTTTCATCAGGATAAGGCGGTTTTGCGGACTTCATTTACATTTTTACCTAAGGTTTTGCATTCCAACAACATTAGAAGAGAAATTGTTGTCCCTTCATTGTGTCCTAATCCTAAGATTTCTCTGGAGAGATCTTTACATTCTTTGGATGTGGTAAGAGCTTTGAAATATTATGTTGAAGCTACTAAAGATTTCAGAAAGACTTCTAGTCTATTTGTTATCTTTTCTGGTTCTAAGAAAGGTCAGAAGGCTTCTGCCATTTCTTTGGCATCTTGGTTAAAGCTATTGATTCATCATGCTTATTTGGAGTTGGGTAAATCCCTGCCTCAAAGGATTACGGCTCATTCTACTATGTCAGTTTCTACTTCCTGGGCTTTTAGGAATGAAGCTTCTGTTGATCAGATTTGCAAAGCAGCAACTTGGTCTTCTTTGCATACTTTTACTAAATTCTACCATGTTAATGTTTTTTCTTCTTCAGAAGCAGTTTTTGGTAGAAAAGTACTTCAGGCAGCTGTTTCAGTTTGATTCTTCTGCTTATAATTTCAGTTTTTTTCATTATAAGATTAAAACTTTTGATTTGGGTTGTGGATTAATTTTTCAGCGGAATTGGCTGTCTTTATTTTTATCCCTCCCTCTCTAGTGACTCTTGCGTGGAGTGCCACATCTTGGGTATTTGCTATCCCATACGTCACTAGCTCATGGACTCTTGCTAATTACATGAAAGAAAACATAATTTATGTAAGAACTTACCTGATAAATTAATTTCTTTCATATTGGCAAGAGTCCATGAGACCCACCCTTTTTATGGTGGTTATGATTTTTTTTGTATAAAGCACAATTATTCCAATTCCTTGTTGATGCTTTCGCTCCTTTCTTATCACCCCACTTCTTGGCTATTCGTTAAACTGAATTGTGGGTGTGGTGGGGGGTGTATTTATAGGCATTTTGAGGTTTGGGAAACTTTGCCCCTCCTGGTAGGAATGTATATCCCATACGTCACTAGCTCATGGACTCTTGCCAATATGAAAGAAATTAATTTATAAGGTAAATTCTTACATAAATTATGTTTTTTCAGGATATCTGAACTAGAGCGAAGTTGAAATAATCAGCAAACATGGGCCCAGATTACGAGTTTTGCGTTAGAGGCTATGCGGTGCTAACGAGCAGTTTTGTCTCACCGCTCACTTACCTGCAGCGCTGTCATTAAAAGACAAGAAGTGAGCGTTGAGCAAAATTTTGCTTATTACCGCACTTCAATACCAGCGCTGCTTAAGTCAGCGGTGAGCTGGTCGTACGTGCTCATGCACGATTTCCCCATAGGGATCAACGGGGAGATCCGGCTGAGAAAATGTCTAACACCTGCAAAAAAGCAGCATAAAACTCCTTAACGCAGCCCCATTGATTCCTATGGGGAAATAAAATTTATTTTCACAAACATAGCAAGAAAGTGGATTCCCCAAATTGAGGGGCTTCCAAAAGTCTAGGCTTAATCAGCACAACCGTTAGTAATAACAACTCAAGAAACATAAGTGTAAAAAAATAAAAATATCCTTTAATAAATCACACAATTCACAAACATACCACATTCATGCATGGTATCCCAGTAATAAAAAGTCAATAGACTGAGAGCAAGCTTCTGGTGCACCAGGGTGAACTGGATATGTATATATTAACCAGTGGTATTAGATATTTGTAATCCACAAGAAAGATAGTTCCATATCTTTAAAGTCCCCAAAGTGCCGCTCTGCTGAACTAGCCAGACCAAACCCTCGACCCAAAAACAGTGATCGAATCACCTTTCAAAGCATACTTTTTCAAGCCGTGTATGTTATTCACAGGTACATCAACTGTCATTTCCTTCTTGACCACATTTGGTAAATAGTACTACCTGTGTTTGTAGTGCCAACGGCAGGATCTTCAATGCTTACAAGGAGCGCGGTCATACAGGGCAGGTCGGGGCTAGTCGGGATCCAATGCTGAGCAGAGTACACAGGATATCGATATCCTTCCAAAAACCGACTTAAAGAAAAAATCAACCTACATGCCCTCTTTTTCCTCCATTCCCAATATTTCAATCTTTGTACAAAATGTATCTCGAGAGCTAGCACAAATTAAGAATACAAAGGTTGTGAATGATAACCTTACCAAGGCTGAACGCAAGGCTTTAAAAGAACTGACCAATCATCAGGAACTGGTCATAAAGCCTGCGGATAAGGGCGGCAACGTCGTTATCCTAAGCCAAGAGTATTACATTAAGGAAGCAAGACGGCAATTGTTAGACACAACTCAGTATGAAAAATCTTCACTTGAAGATTTTCATAAATCACATAATGAACTATTGTTTATGTTGAATGATGCTCGAAGGAATAACCTGATTACAGGTCAGGAATTCACTTTCCTTTTCAACCATAAACCAAAAGTACCAGTATACTACTGGATTCCAAAGTTACATAAGTCGATCCACAAACCTCCAGGCCGCCCAATCATCTCTGGGATTGGGGGCCCCACAGAGGGTATTAGTAATTATGTTGATACATTTTTGCAACCATTTGTGAAGGATTTGCGCACATTTGTGCAAGACTCAACCGATGTAATTAAAAAATTGGATGGGATTAATGTTACTGATGAAACCTTGCTGGTGTCTTTGGACGTCGAATCCCTCTATTCCTCTATCCCCCACTCTATTGGACTTGAGACATGTGAACATTTCCTAAGTACAAGAGGAATGGGGTACAAAAAACACACTGATTTTGTAATACAATTATTGAAATTTATTCTGGAAAACAATAGATTTTTGTTTGATGGAAAATGTTACAGACAAAAATGAGGAACAGCCATGGGGGCTACATGTGCACCAACTTACGCATGCCTACATCTTGGTGGATGGGAAGATCAGACTGTCTTTAGTGAACATGCTGAGACAGTTGGTGCACATGTAGCCCTGTGGATAAGATATGTGGACGATATCCTCCTATTATGGGATGGCAGTGAATCTGACTTGCTCCAGTTTGTCACTTTGCTTAACTCAAACGACAAAAATATTTTTCTTACATGTAATTATAATTACAATTCAATTGATTTTTTGGACTTGAAAATAAGTAAAAAGGAAGGGATACTGGTAACTGAAGTTTTTCGTAAGCCAACTGCAACTAACAATTTACTTTTAGGAACGAGCCATCATCCTGAAAATTTGAAGCGAGGTATACCTTATGGGCAATTTCTGCGCTTGCGCCGAATTTGCTCTGAAGATCATGTTTTCAGAAAACAGGCGAAAGAGATGATGACTCGTTTCCTCGAAAGAGGATACTCAAAGAGGTGTGTAAAAAGAGCACTATTTAGAGCATCACAGCAGAATAGAAAGGATCTCCTTTACCAAAACAAACAAAACAAAAAAGAAGAGAATAAGATCAGATTCATCACTAAGTATAACACACACTGGGGTAAGGTAAGATCTATCCTAGGGAAAAACTGGCACCTTTTGACTAATGATAATACACTCCATGAATATGTGGGTGATTACCCACTTATGACTGCGAGAAGGCCTAATAACTTAAAAGGCATTCTTGTCAAGAGTGAATTTAATAAAGTCCCTACAGGCAATTGGCTAGAACAAGCTGCCCATAAAGTGGTTGGAAGTTCACCTTGTAGCCACTGTGTATGTTGCCAGTTTATGTGTAGAACCAAGACATTCTGTACTAATACAGGGATTACGTATAAGATCAATTCCTTTATTAATTGCTCTACTAAAGGAGTAATATATCTTCTCTTTTGTTCGTGTAAAAAGTTTTATGTAGGAAAAACTTTTAGAGAGCTACGATCTCGCATTACTGAACATAGAGATGACATTAAGCATTGTGATGTAGACAGCCCAGTTGCAAGGCATTTTGCACAGTTTCATGGATCTAAAACTGATGGTATCCAATTTATTGGCATAGAGTCTGTTAAGTTAAGTATCCGTGGAGGTGATATTGATACAATTTTATTACAAAAAGAGACAAGATGGATGTATAGATTGAATACATTATCACCAAATGGACTTAATGAGAAGTTGGAATTTGCTTCCTTTTTGGTCTGAAACCCCCTCTGTTTGTATATCGACCAGTTAAATAATTTGGAATCTATTTGAATGTAGCTTTTATATATATCCTTTTTGAAAAAGCAGCACAAGCGCTAAAGTAAATTGAGGATAGCTTTCTTTTCGTGATTAGAAAATTTGTATATATACACGCACAAAGTTATATTATATGTAAGAAATAAAGCAAGATTTGAAAGTATTTGGAATTAAGAGAAATACTTATGAAATAAATAAAGATTAATGTTTTGGTTTTAATTATGGTTGTTTGTGTGTATTGTGAATGGCAGTATGAATGTTTGGCTTTTTTGCTTTTCCTTTATGGTATTAAGTCGGCTATACTTTACGTAAGAAATTGGACAAAAAATATTTGCAACAAACATTACGTTTTGAAGTGCTACATTTATCGGATGAGTCTTGCTACTTTGTAAACAACTAAAGCATGATTGACAAGAAGAGCAACGAATCAATCAACGACCGGCAAATACCATGCACCAATAAAAGGATAATCTAATTTAGGTGACGTCAGCACCCGGAAGAAACTCCACGCTGCATTATGTGAAGGAGTGAAACGAGCGTCCAGACTCGTCGGTGCTTTGCAGCCTCTCCTTTTTGTTTCCGCAGCATTGGATCCCGACTAGCCCCGACCTGCCCTGTATGACCGCGCTCCTTGTAAGCATTGAAGATCCTGCCGTTGGCACTACAAACACAGGTAGTACTATTTACCAAATGTGGTCAAGAAGGAAATGACAGTTGATGTACCTGTGAATAACATACACGGCTTGAAAAAGTATGCTTTGAAAGGTGATTCGATCACTGTTTTTGGGTCGAGGGTTTGGTCTGGCTAGTTCAGCAGAGCGGCACTTTGGGGACTTTAAAGATATGGAACTATCTTTCTTGTGGATTACAAATATCTAATACCACTGGTTAATATATACATATCCAGTTCACCCTGGTGCACCAGAAGCTTGCTCTCAGTCTATTGACTTTTTATTACTGGGATCCCATGCATGAATGTGGTATGTTTGTGAATTGTGTGATTTATTAAAGGATATTTTTAATTTTTTGACTCTTATGTTTCTTGAGCTGTTATTACTAACGGTTGTGCTGATTAAGCCTAGACTTTTGGAAACCCCTCAATTTGGGGAATCCACTTTCTTGCTATGTTTGTGAAAATATTATCTTCTAGGCAGCACCTGTTTCTTTTCCAATAAGTATTTGAGTGCAGCTACTCTGTTTTTGAAATAAAATTTATGTCTACACCTAACACCCTAACATGAACCCCGAGTCTAAACACCCCTAATCTTATACTTATTAACCCCTAATCTGCAGCCCCCGACATCACCGACACCTACATACTATTTATTAACCCCTAATCTGCCGCCCCCATCGTCGCCACCACTATATTAAAGTTATTAACCAATAAAACCTAAGTCTAACCCTAACCCTAACACCCCCTAACTTAAATATAATTACAATAAATCTAAATAAATATTACTATCATTAACTAAATAATTCCTGTTTAAAACTAAATACTTACCTATAAAATAAACCCTAAGCTAGCTACAATATAACTAATAGTTACATTGTAGCTATCTTACGGCTAGATTACGAGTTTAGTGTTAGCCTTAAAAAGCAGCGTTGAGAGGTCCCAACGCTGCTTTTTACCGCCCGCTGGTATTACGAGTCAGGCAGGTACAGGTGTATCTTTTCAATGGGACTTGCATAAAGCCGGTTTTATGAGTCTTGGAAGAAGTGAGCGGTAGACCCTCTCCTGTCAAGACTCCTACCGCATTTAAAAGTCAGTAGTTAAGAGTTTTATGGGCTAACGCCGTAACATAAAACTCTTAACTAAAGTGCTAAAAAGTACACTAACACCCATAAACTACCTATTAACCCCTAAACCGAAGCCCCCCCCCCCAACATCGGAAACACTTAAATTAAAAGTTTAACCCCTAATCTGCCAACCGGACATCGCCGCCACTTTAATAAATATATTAACCCCTAAACCGCTGCACTCCCGCCTCGCAAACACTAGTTACATTTTATTAACCCCTAAACTGCCGTCCCTAACATCGCTGACACCTACCTACATTTATTAACCCCTAATTTGCCACCCCCAACGTCGCTGCTACTATATTAAAGGTATTAACCCCTAAACTCTAACCCTAACCCTAACACCCCCTTAACTTAAATATATTTTAAAATAATCTAAATAAAATAACTACAATTTAATAAATTATTCCTATTTAAAACTAAAGTAATCAGCTCTTTTACCTGTAAAAAAAAATACAAACAACCCCCCCCAACAGTAAAACCCACCACCCACACAACCAACCCCCCAAATAAAATACTATCTAAAAAAAACTAAGCTCCCCATTGCCCTGAAAAGGGCATTTGGATGGGCATTGCCCTTAAAAGGGCAGTTAGCTCTATTGCAGTCCAAAGTCCCTAAACTAAAAATAAAACCCACCCAATACACCCTTAAAAAAAACCTAACACTAACCCCCTGAAGATCGACTTACCGGGAGAAGTCTTCATCCAAGCCAATATTGTAACAGCCAATAGAATGCAACTCAATCCTATTGGCTGATTGGATCAGCCAATAGGATTTTTTCTACCTTAATTCCGATTGGCTGATAGAATTCTATCAGCCAATCGGAATCTAAGGGACGCCATCTTGGATGACGTCACTTAAAGGTACCTTCATTCAGCTTTAGTCGTTGGAAGTAGAGGATGCTCCCCGTCGCATGTCTTGAAGATGGACCCGCTCCGCGCCGGATAGATGAAGATAGAAGATGCCGTCTGGATGAAGACTTCTGCCCGTCTGGAGGACCACTTCGCCTGGCTTGGATGAAGACTTCTCCCGGCTTCGTTGAGGACTTCGGCCCGGCTTGGATGAAGACTTCTCTTGGTAAGTCGATCTTCAGGGGGTTAGTGGTTTTTTTTAAGGGTGTATTGGGTGGGTTTTATTTTTAGGTTAGGGACTTTGGGCTGCAATAGAGCTAACTGCCCTTTTAAGGGCAATGTCCATCCAAATGCCCTTTTCAGGGCAATGGGGAGCTTAGTTTTTTTTAGATAGTATTTTATTTGGGGGGTTGGTTGTGTGGGTTGTGGGTTTTACTGTTGGGGATGTTGGTTGTATTTTTTTTTTACAGGTAAAAGAGCTGATTACTTTGGGGCAATGCCCTGCAAAAGGCCCTTTTAAGGCCTTTTTTTATTTTGGGGGGCTTTTTATTTTAATAGGGCTATAATAGAGTGTCCGGAGCGGCAGATTAGGGGTTAACATTTTTATTATAGTGTTTGCTATGCGGGAGGGCCGCGGTTTAGGGTTAATAGGTAGTTTATGGGTGTTATAAAACTCATAACTAAAGTGCTAAAAAGTACACTGTTACGGCATTGTACCATAAAACTCATAACTACTGACTTTTAAATGCGTTAGGACTCTTGACAGGGTAGGGTGTACCGCTCACTTTTTGGCCTCCCAGGACAGACTCGTAATGCCGGCGCTATGGAAGTCCCATAGAAATAAGACTTTACAAAGTTTACGTAAGTCGTTTTGCGGTAAGGCCAAAGAAGTGTGCGGTGACCCTAAACCTTCAAGACTCGTAATAGCAGCTGTAGGGAAAAAGCAGCGTTAGGACCTCTTAACGCTACTTTTTTACCCTAATGCACAACTCGTAATCTAGCTGATGATTATTTTACCTGCTCTCACCCAAGGTAATCCTGAAAACCTAGACTGTTATGGAGGCCTGAATACAGGTTTGAAACTCCTTGATCTAAAGTGATCGCCCTAATCAGCACTAATTAATCTCTGTGTGTGAATATCTGCAGCTTTGTTTTGAAGAGTAACTAAATCTTACATATGAGTCGAAGCTTGTTACAGGGTCACTGTATTATAATTGTGCCGTCATAAGTTCCCTCTTACCAAGAGAATTAAGTCATTTTGATAATAGAAATAAACTGAAAAGTGTCTTAATGACAGCGACGTATCCGTTACGTCAGGGGTCAGCAACCTTGGGCCCCCAGATGTTTTGGAACTACATTTCCCATGATGCTGAGACACTCTTTCGTCTGTTTTAGCATCATGGGAAATGTAGTTCCAAAACATCTGGGGCCCCAAAGTTTCTGACCGCTGCTTTACATCACCTGTCACAAGGGTCTTGTTGAAAGAGGTGAGAGCAGAAAGACCCACACTTTTACACCCCAAGAAGCACACTCATTGTGTTACATTTTGACTTTCATGGCCCTTTACAACAATAGTTCCTTTAAGAGTCTGTTTGCATGTTGTCAATAACTCACCAAGAGCCTTGACTGTGCGCTTGTGGAGAGGCCAGTGAACATAAAATAGATTGCTAGGAACAAATAAACTGACACACACAGATAGGGGAGACATATTAGTTTCATCATAAACTTAACTCAGCCCCCCTTTCCTCACAACCTTTTGATAAAGGGAATATGTAATTTTAAACAACTTTCGAATTTACTTGCATTATCAAGTTGTTCTCAGTCGTTTTATATGCACAATTTCCCAGGCATCCGGTCCTACTGAGCATAGTTCACAGTAGATACGTATCTATATAAGTCTGTAATTGGCTGATGGTTGTCACATGATACAACGGACAGGGAAATTAAGCAACCTTTGACATTTCTCAGAAAATAATAATCTACTGGATATTTGAACTTACAGTACCTAAACACGTTCTCCTTACTTACCAGAGATCTTAAACACTTAAAGGGACATAATACTCATATGCTAAATCACTTGAAACTAATGCAGTATAACTGTAAAAAGCTGACAGGAAAATATCACCTGAGCATCTCTATGTAAAAAAGGAAGATATTTTACCTCCTCAGCTCAGCAGAGTAAATTCTGTGTAAAAAGTTATACTCGGCTGCTCCCAGCTGCAGGTAAAAAGTTTTAAAACAATGAAGAAATTAACTGCAGCCAATCAACATCAGCAGTGCTGAGGTCATGAACTCTTTTACTGTGACCTCATGAGATTTGACTTAACTCTCATGAGATTTCATAGTAAACTTCCTTTACCTGATTGGTGAAATAATATGAGAGTGCACGAGGCTCATCCCCTAAGCTGTCCTAGGACAGACACACTAAAATGCTGCTTAGAAATCCTTTACAATGTGATGTGGCTACTGAGGAACTTTTGAGGTAAAATATCTTTCTTTTTTACATAGAGATGTTCAGGTGATATTTTCTAGTCAGCTTTTTACAGCTATGCGGCATCACTTTCAAGTGTTTAAACATTTGGGTATTATGGCCCTTTAACCCAAATCCCTGCCCTTACCCTTTAGAGCATCATTTAATGTTATTCCTTCCCAAGGTTTGTTATTCCTTCAGTTTTATAACCTTTTTCTTTTTCATACGTTTATTCTTAAAGTGATATATTTATTTTTATTTTATTTCTTTAATTGTTTTATTTATTTTTATGAATGTTTTATCAAATGATGTTACATAGTAATGTATTATGTTTGCCAGCTATATTAACATTTGATTGATCTTATGCCCTTTTCAGGTGTCAGTTGTTGGTATAGATGAGCATATTGTTGGGAGAGTAATAATTATGCAGTGACAGCTGTGACTGTGTAGTGACAGAAATTTGATAGGCTGATTAGTTATCTGAATCAAATATATTAAAGGGGCATCGTACTATAACAATTTCTCCCCTTTGCTCTGGTGCCAATGAATCATCTTACATGCAGGTGTGTATACTAATAATATAAATCCAGCAGCATTGTCTATAGAAAAGCTAGGTACACAAGAGGCAGCAGAAGAAATGAACCTCCTAATGGGAGAGAAATAGCCTAGCCCATTTAAAAGGGTGTTCCCGAAGCTGCTTGGATAGTTACATGCCTAAGTACCATGTCTTTTTTATAGCTGCTGTTACAAGCTATTTTCTTTTTCATAATTATTTTTTAATGACTCTGTTTAGTGTGTGGGTTGTCATGAGGCAGCCTCTAACTGTACAATGTTAAAAAAAAGAATTCAAACAGAATCATGGAGTACCCATGTTTATTTAGAATGATAATTTCTACTAAAACAACATAACATTGATACATTTAAACTGCCAGTTCTTCTTAAATGGGTGAAACTCCCATGTCAAATAATCCTATCCATAAAGAATGTAACTGTACTGATACCTTATTTCTGTGCTCTCTGCCAGCCCTTTATGTTACACTTAGTCACAACATTTTCAGGCAAGATGGAACTTAGGGTACACACAACTGTTAGAAACAGACTGATATACTTAGGAAGTGCCCCTTTAAGACATTATTCCTTAAGAGCAGCATCTGTTCTTTATAAACTGTTCTACATAAAATGGTGAATGTGCGTTTATCAGCCTTTTGTTTTGTCCTCCGAGTATTGCCAGTCCAGGGGGTAGTTTGATGGGATTTTCTGTTGGGTTTGTGCTGTCTGAGTGTCTGGATGCTCACTTCACGATTCCCTTATGATGCTGTAGATATTGTATTCTTTGCTGATCTTTTGTCTTTTCCATTTTCTCCATGAGGAATGTGAGTGGGAAAAAAAGAAACAGTCCGTAAACAAGGCTTATAAATAGTTCAGTGCATTAGAAGGGGCCTGGGACCATGATACTTCTTTTTTTTTGTTTTCATTTTAAAGGGATATTACACCCAATTTTTTTCTTTCATGATTCAGATAGAACATGCAATTTTAAGCAACTTCCTAATATACTTCTATTAATATTTTATCGTAATTCTCTTGGTATCCTTATTTGAAAAGCAGGAATGTAAGCTTAGGAGCCGGCCGTTTTTTGGTTCAGCACCTGGGTAGCACTTTCTGATTGGTGGCTAAATGTAGGGTTCAGTACAAAAGTAAGACCACAAAAACACACACAATGGTAAAGATAATAGAAATAGCGTGTGCAATATTGGCCTAAAATGTAGCTATAGAAGGGAAAAATAGAGCATATAATACAGAGCAAATAGCAGGTTTGATTCAAATATTCTTAAAGGGACAAAAAAACTTTCCAATTTACTTCTATTATCAAATTTATTTGTACTCTTAGCATCCTTTGTTGAAAAGCATGTAGGTAGGCTCAGGAGTTTTATGTGTAATATCTATATTGTAATATACATGGATTAGCACGCTTCTAATAAAATCTATAGCTGTTTCAAATGTATATTTAAGTATGCACCATGCAACCAGCATTTTAAACACAGCAACCAGCATTTTAAACTGAGAGAGCCTATGGTGATTGTACCATCTGGTAGTGACTCAATTTGTTAACTGCTGATATGATACAAACCCCACTGGTGCTCTACGCAGCTGCAGTATTTAAAATGCTGGCGCACTGAGACTATCTAGCTATGCTTCACATGCACGTGCAGAGAAAAATGTTAACACTAAAACAGTGATAACGTTTACTAGAACCATTTTTGCCAATATATGTAAAATGCAAATATATGTTTCTATTCAAATATGTAATTCATCTATGTGCAATTCAATTTTAATTGGAATGTCCCTTTAACAATGTTTTACATTATGCAAATACTGCTACCTTCTAGTGCTCAAAAGCATTCCTGCAAATCTGCTGTATATAGTGCTACAGACACGTGCACGCCACCCGCCTAAGTATTCTCTTCAATTCCATAAGAACAAAGTCAATTTGATAATAGAAAATAAACTGGAAATTTAAAAGCATATGCTCTATCTGATTCACGAAAGAAACAATTTAGAGTGAAATTGTCATATTTTGAGGTGAATATTTTACTTTTTTGGGGGTTACAAAAGCAGTAAAGTTTTTTTGTACTAATCTTTGTTAAGTCCCAAATATAGAGCAAAGAACATTTGGGGCATTGATCTATAAGGTGTAGATCCACTTTCTATTTCTAGCCAAAGTTAAAGGGACACTGAACCCAATTTTTTTCTTTCGTGATTCAGATAGATCATGCAATTTTAAGCAACTTTCTAATTTACTCCTATTATCAATTTTTCTTCGTTCTCTTGCTATTTTTATTTGAAAAAGAAGGCATCTAAGCTTTTTTTTTTGGTTAAGAACTCTGGACAGAACTTTTTTGTTGGTGGATGAATTTATCCACTAATCAGCAAGAACAACCCAGGTTGTTCTCAAAAAATGGGCCGGCAGCTAAACGTACATTCTTGCATTTCAAATAAAGATACCAAGAGAATGAAGAAAATTTGATAATAGGAGTAAATTAGAAAGTTGCTTAAAATTTCATGCTCTATCTGAATCACAAAAGAAAAAATTTGGGTTCAGTGTCCCTTAAAATAATCTGTATTATTAAAGACAAGGAATCTTTCAAGTAATCATACATTTGCTTTTCATTTTTTTTCCCAACAAGCTTTATTTATAATTAACCATTAGCTGTACAACGCAATAGAAATGAAAAACCATACATGATCATAATAGACCATTTCTTATACATTCATTTTTACCAAAGGAAATTGTGAGCAGAAACTAAAGCAAGCCGAGTGTCAGCGCCAGGCAAACCCCCCCAAAAAAACTTCATAAATAAATGCAACCTGCGGACAAAAGCAATTGGTCATATTTGCATTTTAAATTCTAATCGGGATTTTTCATATCTTTTTTTTATTAGATTTTTTCCTATCCAGTTATGAATTTGGCATTCAAATTGAAATCTCCCACAATCATTATCTTCTTGTGTAAAAATGGGATCTGTTTATTCACTAATTTTAGAAAGAAGTTTTTATCTTGTTTGTTTGGACCGTAAATCTTACCAGTGGTATAAAACACTTAATATTTACCTTCTAAGTCATCTATTTTATCTTCCATTTTGGGTTCTAAATTTGTATTAATTAAAACTCCTAATCCTCTTGTGGCTTTTCATAGGATGTAAAATAAACTGCTTTAGCTTATAAAAGGGAAAAAAATATACACCAAAAAAGGAAAAGAAAAAAAAAGATCGAAACGAGTATCTTCACATCATATTATAAAACCATATTCTCTAGTGTATTCACCATATTCTCTGGAAACAGTAAGCCTTGTCTACAGTTATAAATTTCTCCCCAATTTTAATTTGTAGTTTAGCTGGATATGCCAGTGAAAATTATCTTCCCTCTTTTATAAGCCTTGTTTTCTCTTGTTTGACACTTCCTTTGAGGAGTCTTGGAAAAACATAATTTATGTAAGAACTTACCTGATAAATTCAATTCTTTCATATTGGCAAGAGTCCATGAGCTAGTGATGTATGGGATATACAATCCTACCAGGCAGGGCCGAATTGGCCTACCAGGATACCAGGAGATTTCCCGGTGGGCTGCAGCAGCTGGGGCTGGAAAGCTACAATTGAAAGGGGTGATTAATGGATGCAATTGGGTTGTAGGCTGCTATATAACATCAATCTGACATTTGTATTTAATACAAAGTAATATAATTTAATTCTGAAAACATATTGGGGAAGGAGTGTCCCAGTAATCCCCTTTGAGAAAAATGCATTCTATCGACTCAACGGAAAATAGGGCTGGTCTTCATATTTTTTCGAGGGCTGCTTTTTATTCCCAGTCCAGCCCTGCTACCAGGAGGGGCAAAGTTTCCCAAACCTCGAAATGCCTATAAATACACCTCTCACCACACCCACAATTCAGTTTAACGAATAGCCAAGTAGTGGGGTGAAAAAGAAAGGAGTAAAAAGCATCAACAAAGGAATTTGGAATTAATTGTGCTTTATACAAAAAAATCATAACCACCATAAAATGGGTGGGTCTCATGGACTCTTGCCAATATGAAAGAAATTAATTTATCAGGTAAGTTCTTACATAAATTATGTTTTCTTTCATGTAATTGGCAAGAGTCCATGAGCTAGTGACGTATGGGATAGAAATACCCAAGATGTGGAACTCTACACAAGAGTCACTATAGAGGAAGGGATAAAATAAAAACAGCCATTTTCCGCTTAGAAAATTAAATCCACAACCAAAAAAATAAGTTTTTCTCATAAATGAAAGAAAAAAAACTTAAAACATAAGCAGAGGAATCAAACTGAAACAGCTGCCTGAAGAACTTTTCTACCAACAAACTGCTTCCGAAGAAGCAAATACATTAAAACGGTAGAATTTAGTAAATGTATGCAAAGAAAACCAAGTTGCAAAACTGCCTTATCCTAATGGAAAATCAGAAAAGGAGATTCACAAGAAAGAGCAGATAATTCAGAAACTCTTCTAGCAGAAGAGATGGCCAAAAGGAACAACACTTTCCAAGAAAGTAGTTTAATGTCCATATAATGCATAGGCTCAAAAGGATGAGCCTGTAAAGCCTTCAAAACCAAATTAAGACTCCAAGGAGGAGAGATTGATTTAATGACAGGCTTGATACGGACCAAAGCCTGTACAAAACAGTGAATATCAGGAAGCTTAGCAATCTTTCTGTGAAATAAAACAGAAAGAGCAGAGATGTGTCCCTTTAAGGAACCTGCAGACAAACCTTTATCCAAACCATCCTGAAGAAACTGTAAAATTCTAGGAATTCTAAAAGAATGCCAGGAGCATTTATAAAAAGAACACCATGAAATATAAATCTTCCAAACTCGATAATAAATCTTAATAGAAACAGATTTACGAGCCTGTAACATAGTATTAATCACTGAGTCAGAGAAACCTCTATGACTAAGCACTAGGTGTTCAATTTCCATACCCTTAAATTTAATGATTTGAGATCCTGATGGAAAAACGGACCTTGAGACAGAAGGTCTAGCCTTAATGGAAGTGGCCAAGGTTGGCAACTGGACATCCGAACAAGATCTGCATACCAAAACCTGTGAGACAATGCTGGAGCTACCAGCAACACAAACAATCGTTCCATGATGATTTTAGAGATCACATTTGGATGAAGAACTAGAGGCGGGAAGATATAAGCAGGTTGGTAATACCAAGGAACTGCTAACGCATCCACTGCTTCCGCCTGAGGATCCCTGGACCTGGACAGGTACCTGGGAATACAGTCAAATGTGGTATCAACGTG
The DNA here is from genome assembly GCF_027579735.1 of Bombina bombina. Taxonomy (NCBI): domain Eukaryota; kingdom Metazoa; phylum Chordata; class Amphibia; order Anura; family Bombinatoridae; genus Bombina; species Bombina bombina. Next base: position 1,147,737,930 of record NC_069502.1, on the reverse strand, counting down.
GTTCAAAGTGTCCTAGCTGCTAACAGTGTCAGGGGATATGAGACGGTCTCACCTCTACCAGCTCCGGTCGAAATCACAGTTGCAGACTTACCCCTGCCGCAGGTCACACTCCATCCATACCCTATCGGATCTTTACCACTTGCTCCGTGGCTCGATGATCCTCCGATGGCATCTGACATCACGTCTGGGACACGTGGTTTATTAGCGGCCAATAGGGGAAGTCTGTGTACTGATCCGTCTATCCCGTAACTGAATCACTGGCCCTGGCAGCTGTTTGTGCTCTGTCATCCCCGGAGCTCCTACGGGTGGGCTAGAAAGCCCTGTTGCAGTAAACCCCAGCCCTCTCCTAGGCTGGTTACGTACAAATCAATCAAATGTAATCTCACAGACTTAACAGATCATACTGACGCGTTTCGGCTGACTGCCTTATTCATAGACTCATTTCTTAGTGTTACCTGTGGAGCTTTATACGCTCCCTCACATTCTCATTGGATATCTGTGTCTGTGTGCTCTCCTCCCATCTATCGCTATAGAGTGTAATGGAACTCCTTCCTCACTTTAATTATAAATACCATGTGTGTTTACATAAGATATACTAATGAACAGGAGTATATGAGTATATTATCATGACTCTTAAAAACCCCTTTACCATTATCGTTATGTCATCTTTATATTACACACAACCTAAAGGGAGGCAAGAGCTAGGATAAACCTATTAATAGCTCCCACATTACCTATTGTAAATAATGGGACCTCTATCCCAAATATACGTGATTAAACTTATGTGCTATTCTATCAGTTTATATTTCATATACTTCTTTGTTCATTATCACTTTAGACTATCGATTTATTAGTTTTTAATTAATTGATGGTCAGTATTTGATACTGGAAATATGTATACTTCATTTGTCTGCCATGACTAGTCATGATATTATCGTTTTTATAGTTATGTTAATAAGTTAGAATGTGACTCCTTGTAATAATGTAACTAATATATATATTATTTCCCTGAAGTGTGTTGAGATTAAGGATGTAATAATTATCTTGATAGTCTATTGTTGCCTTATTCCCAAAAATGTATAATATCTCCCTCACAGGTACCTGGGAAGTTTCTTGTTTAAATGGGAAGCCATCAGATCTATTTCTGGAAGACCCCACACCTGAACAATCTGAGAAAACACATCTGGATGGAGTGACCACTCCCCCGGATGTAAAGTCTGACGGCTGAGATAATCCGCTTCCCAATTGTCTATAACTGGGATATGAACCGCAGGAATTAGACAGGAGCTGGATTCCACCCAAGCATGTATCCAAGATACTTCTTTCATGGCTTGGGGACTGTGAGTCCCACCCTGATGATTGACATATGCCACAGTTGTGATATTGTCTGTCTGAAAACAAATGAATGGTTCTCTCTTCAACAGAGGCCACACCTGAAGAGCCCTGAAGATAGCACGGAGTTCTAAAATATTGATTGGTAACCTCGCCTTTTGAGGTTTCCAAACCCCTTGTTCTGTCAGAGATCCCCAGACAGCTCCCCAACCTGAAAGACTTGCATCTGTTGTGATCACAGTCCAGGTTGGACAAACAAAAGGGGCCCCTTGAACTATACGATGGTGATCTAACTAACAAGTCAGAGAGAGTCGAACATTGGAATTTAAGGATATTAATTGTGATATATTTGTATAATCCCTGCACCATTGGTTCAGCATACAAAGTTGGAGAGGTCTCATATGAAAACGAGTAAAGGGGATCACGTCCGATGCTGCAGTCATGAGACTTAAAACTTCCATGCACATAACCACTGAAGGGGATGACTGAGACTGAAGGTTCCGACAAGCTGAAACCAATTTTAATCATCTCTTGTCTGTTAGAGACAGAGTCATGGACACTGAATCTATCTGGAAACCTAAAAAGGTGACCCTTGTCTGAGGAATCAAAGAACTTTTTGGTAAATTGATCCTCCAACCATGTCTTTGAAGAAACAACACTAGTTGATTTGTGTGAGACTCTGCAGAATGTAAAGACTAAGCTAGTACCAAGATATCGTCCAAATAAGGAAATACCGCAATACCCCATTCTCTGATTACAGAGAGTAGGGCACAGAGAATCTTCAAAAAAATTATTGGAGCTGTTGCTAGGCCAAACGGAAGAGCAACAAATTGGTAATGCTTGTCTAGAAAAGAGAATATCAGAAACTGAAAATGGTCTGGATGAATCGGAATATGAAGATATGTATCCTGTAAGTCTATTGTGGACATATAATGCCCTTGCTGAACAAAAGGCAGAATAGTCCTTATAGTCACCATTTTGAAAGTTGGCACTCTTACATAATCATTCAAAATTTTGAGATCCAGATCTGGCCTGAATGAATTTTCTTTCTTTGGGACAATGACTAGATTTGAATAAAACCCAAGAACCTGTTCCTGAAACGGAACTGGTATGATTACCCCTGAAAGCTCCAGGTCTGAAACACACTTCAGAAAAGCTTGAACCTTTACTGGATTTACTGGGATGTGTGAGAGAAAAAACCTTCTCACAGGAGATCTTACTCTGAATCCTATTCGGTACCCTTGAGAGACAATACTCTGAATCCATTGATTTTGGACAGAATCTGCCCAAATGTTTTGGAAGAATCTTAATCTGCCCCCTACCAGCTGAGCTGGAATGAGGGCCACACCTTCATGTAGACTTGGGGGCTGGCTTTGGTTTCTTAAACGGTTTTGATTTACTCCAACTTGAAGGTTTCCAATTGGAACCAGATTCTTTGGGGGAACGATTAGGTTTCTGTTCCTTATTTTGTCGAAAGGAACGAAAACGGTTAGAAGCTTTAGATTTACCCTTAGGTCTTTTATCCTGAGGCAAAAAACTCCCTCCTCCCCAGTGACCATTGAAATAATCGAATCCAACTGAGAACCAAATAACTTATTACCTTGGAAAGAAATAGATAGTAATCTAGACTTAGATACCATGTCAGCATTCCAATATTTAAGCCACAAAGCTCTTCTAGCTAAAATAGCTAAAGACATAGATTTAACATCAATTTTGATGATATCAAAAATGGCATCACAAATAAAATGATTAGCATGTTGAAGCAAACGAACTATGCTAGACAAATCAGAATCCATTTCTTGTTGCGCTAAACTTTCCAACCAAAAAGTTGATGCAGCTGCAACATCAGCCATAGAAATGGCAGGCCTGAGGAGATCACCAGAATATAAATAGCTTTCCTTAGATAAGATTCAAGTTTCCTATCTAAAGGGTCTTTAAAAGAAGTACTATCTTCCATAGGAATAGTAGTACGTTTAGCAAGAGTAGAAATAGCCCCATCAACTTTGGGGATCTTTTCCCAAAACTTCAATCTAACTGCTGGCAAAGGATACAATTTTTTAAACCTTGAAGAAGGAACAAAAGAAGTCCCAGGCCTATTCCATTCCTTAGAAATCATATCAGAAATAGCATCAGGAACTGGAAAAACCTCTGGAGTAACCACAGGAGGTTTATAAACAGAATTTAAACATTTACTAGTTTTAATATCAGGACTAGTTTCCTCAATATCCAATGTAATCAACACTTCTTTTAATAAGGAACGAATATACTCAATTTTAAATAAATAAGTAGATTTGTCAGTGTCAATATCTGAGGAAGGATCTTCTGAATCAGATAGTTCCTCGTCAGAGGAGGATAATTCAGTATATTGTCGGTCATTTGAAATTTCATCAACTTCATGAGAAGTTTTAAAATACTTTTTATGTTTATTAGAAGGCGGGATGGCAGACAAAGCCTTCTGAATCGCATCAGCAATAAAATGTTTTATATTCACAGGTATATCTTGTACATTATATGTTGAAGGAACAAAGGGCTTAGTACTATTACTGATGGACACATTCTCTGCATGTAAAAGCTTATCATGACAACTATTACATACCACAGCTGGAGATATAATCTCCACAAATCTCCTCAGGGTTCTAACAGTGGTTTCTGAGACAGGATCAGATTGAGACATCTTGCAAATGTAAGAGAAAAAACAACATATAAAGCAAAATTATCAATTTCCTTATATGGCAGTTTCAGGAATGGGACAAAAATGCAAACAGCCCTCTGAATAGAAGAAAAGACATATAGGAAAGGGGTTTAAAATAATTAAATTATTTGGCGCCAAGTATGACGCACAACGTAACTGAATTTTTTTTGGTGCTAACAACATCCGGAAATGACACACTCGTGTCATTGAAGACGCAACCTTGTGCAAGGAACTCGCCGTCAACTAAGACTCCGGACATGACGAATTTACGTCATTGGACGTAAATTCGTGCCAAAAAATTCTCGCGCCAATAATGACTCAATAAACTTAGGCATTTTGCGCCCTTGAACGCCTAGTTTTGCCTGCAAAATTTTATGAGAAAAAAGTCAATAGAAAAAAGACTATACCCGAGGTAAGAAAAAATATTTTCCTAAATATGCTTTTCCCAAATATGAAACTGACAGTCTGCAAAAGGAAATATACATAAACCTCAAATATAAGTACAATACATATATTTAGAACGTTATATTAATACATAAAGTGCCAAACCATAGCTGAGAGTGTCTTAAGTAATGAAAACATATTTACCGAAAGACACCCATCCACATATAGCAGATAGCCAAACCAGTACTGAAACCTTTAACAGTAGAGGTAATGTAATAGGAGAGTATAACGTCAATCTGAATAAGGGAGGTAGGAGATGAATCTCTACGACAGAGAACCTATGAAATAGATCTCCCATGAGGAAAACCATTGCATTCAATAGGTGATACTCCCGTCACATCCCTCTGACATTCTCTGTACTCTGAGAGGAATCAGGCTTCAAAATGCTGAGAAGCGCATATCAACGTAGAATCTAAGCACAAACTTACTTCACCACCTCCATAGGAGGCAAAGTTTGTAAAAATTGTGGGTGTGGTGAGGAGTGTATTTATAGGCATTTTGAGGTTTGGGATACTTTGCCCCTCCTGGTAGGATTGTATATACCATACATCACTAGCTTATGGACTCTTGCCAATTACATGAAAGAAATAAAAATAGAAAGTAAAACTAGATTGTAACGCCTAGATTACGAGTTCTGCGTTAGCTTTAAAAAGCAGCGTTAAGGGGTGCTTACGCTGCTTTTTAACGACCCGCTGGTATTACGAGTATGGCAGGTACAGGTGTACCGCTCACTTTTCTTCCGCGACTTTTGGCTACCCCTTACGTCAATTGCATATCCTATCTTTTTAATGGGATTTGGCTAACGCTGGTATTACAAGTCTTGGAAAAAGTGAGCGGTACAGCCTCTACCTCCAAGACTCCTACCGCATAAAAAAGTCAGAAGTTAAGAGTTTTATGGGCTAACGCCGGAACATAAAGCTCTTAACTATAGTGCTACAAAGTACACTAACACCCATAAACTACCTATGAACCCCTAAACCGAGGCCCCCCCACATCGCAAACACTATAATAAAATTATTTAACCCCTAATCTGCCGACCGGACATCGCCGCCACCTACATTATCCCTATGAACCCCTAATCTGCTGTCCCTAACATCGCCGCCACCTATATTATATTTATTAACCCCTAATCTGCGCCCCCCAACGTTGCCGCCACCTACTTACACTTATTAACCCCTAATCTGCCGACCGGACATTGCCGCCACTATAATAAATGTATTAACCCCTAAACTGCCGCACTCCCACCTCACAAACACTATAATAAATTGTATTAACCCCTAATCTGCTGTCCCTAACATCGTCGCCACATACCTACAATTATTAACCCCTAATCTGCCACCCCCAACGTCGCCGCTACTATAAAAAGTTATTAACCCCTAAACCTAAGCCTAACCCTAACACCCCCCTAAATTAAATATAATTTAAAGAAATCTAAATAAAATTACTATAATTAAATCAATTATTCCTATTTAAAACTAAATACTTACTTATAAAATAAACCATAATATAGCTACAATATAACTAATAGTTACATTGTAGCTATTTTAGGATTTATATTTATTTTACAGACAACTTTGTATTTATTTTAACTAGGTACAATAGCTATTAAATAGTTCATAACTATTTAATAGCTACCTAGTTAAAATAATTACAAAATGACCTGTAAAATAAATCATAACCTAAGTTACAAATACACCTAACACTACACTATCAATAAATTAATTAAATAAATTAACTACAATTATCTAAACTAAAATACAATTAAATAAACTAAACTATAGTACAAAAACAAACACTAAATTACAAAAAATAAAAAAATATTACAAGAAGTTTAATCTAATTACACCTAATCTAGGCCCCTTAATAAAATAAAAAAGCCCCCCAAAATAATAAACCCCTACCCTATACTAAATTACAAAAGTAATCAGCTCTATTACCAGCCCTTAAAAGGGCTTTTTGCAGGGCATTGCCCCAAAGTAATCATCTCTTTTACCTGTAAAAAAAACAAACAAGACCCCCCCAACATTAAAACCCACCACCCACACACCCCTACTCTAAAACCCACCCGATCCCCCCTTAAAAAAAAACTAACACTAACCCCGTGTTCACCCAGCCGGGCCGAATTTGTCATCCAATCCGGGCGATGTGGTCCTCCATCCAGCAGAAGTCTTCATCCAAGCGGGGCAGAAGAGGTCCTCCATCCGGCAGAAGTCTTCATCCATCCGCGGCTCCATCTTCAAGACCTCCGACACGGAACATCCTCCTCGGCCGATGGACTAACGATGAATGAAGGTTCCTTTAAATGACGTCATCCAAGATGGCATCCCTCGAATTCCGATTGGCTGATAGGATTCTATTAGCCAATCGAAATTAAGGTAGGAAAAATCCAATTGGTTGATTTAATCAGGCAATTGGATTGAAGTTCAATCCGATTGGCTGATTGGATCAGCCAATAGAATTGACCTTGCATTCTATTGGCTGATCCAATCAGCCAATCGGATTGAACTTCAATCCGATTGGCTGATTAAATCAACCAATCGGATTTTTCCTACCTTAATTCCGATTGGCTGATAGAATCCTATCAGCCAATCGGAATTCGAGGGATGCCATCTTGGATCATGTCATTTAAAGGAACCTTTATTCGTCGTTAGTCCGTCGGCCGAGGAGGATGTTCCGCGTCGGAGGTCTTGAAGATGGAGCCACGAATGGATGAAGACTTCTGCCGTATGGAGGACCTCTTCTGCCCCGCTTGGATGAAGACTTCTGCCGGATGGAGGACCTCTTATGCCCCGCGGATGGATGAAGACTTCTGCCGGATGGAGGACCACATCGCCCGGATTTGAGGAAGAATTCGGCCCGACTGGGTGAACACGGATCTTCAGGGGGTTAGTGTTAGTGTTAGCTTTTTTAAGGGGGGATCGGGTGGGTTTTAGAGTAGGGGTGTGTGGGTGGTGGGTTTTAATGTTGGGGGGGTCTTGTATTTTTTTTTACAGGTAAAAGAGCTGATTTCTTTGGGGCAATGCCCCGCAAAAAGCCCTTTTAAGGGCTGGTAAAAGAGCTGATTACTTTTGTAATTTAGTATAGGGTAGGGAATTTTATTATTTTGGGGGGCTTTTTTATTTTATTAGGGGGCTTATATTAGGTGTAATTAGATTAAACTTCTTGTAATATTTTTTATTTTTTGTAATTTAGTGTTTGTTTTTGTACTATAGTTTAGTTTATTAAATTGTATTTTAGTTTAGATAATTGTAGTTAATTTATTTAATTAATTTATTGATAGTGTAGTGTTAGGTGTATTTCTAACTTAGGTTATGATTTATTTTACAGGTAATTTTGTAATTATTTTAACTAGGTAGCTATTAAATAGTTATGAACTATTTAATAGCTATTGTACCTAGTTAAAATAAATACAAAGTTGCCTGTAAAATAAATATAAATCCTAAAATAGCTACAATTAGGGTTGCACCGATACCGATACTAGTATCGGTATCGGTACCGATACCAAGTATTTGCATGAGTACTTGTACTCGTGCAAATGCACCGATATTTAAACCGATACCTCCACCTCCTACCCATATGCTATCTTGTGGCGTTTTTTTCAAACTGCAGGTTCTCATTTCATTTTAAACTGGAGTGGAGACTAAACTAAACATTGTTTACTACTGTTCTGCCAATACAAATTGCTGTTATTTGTATTATTGTAGGAGAGATCACTGTACCTCGTTCAGACAAACCCCTGAAGTACTGGGCAGTTAATAAACAGATTTACAGCTCTGGCTAAAATGGGCCAAAAATATCTTTCTGCATCATGCAGTAGTGTGGAAAGTGAAAGACTGTTCAACTTAGAGTCGAACCTCCATACAAATGTCAGATTGATGTTATATAACAGCCCTACAACCCAATTGCATCACCCCTTTAAATGTAATATTTTATTGTAATAGTTTTTATTTATAAACATGTTCAGTGAACTTTGTGACAAATAAAACTGTTTTATTATTTCATAATGTCTTTTGAATTACAGTCCTTTATAATTATAAAGAAGGAATCTTAAATAATTAGTCTGTATTGTGCTTGGTAAACTGTCACATGACATTAAAAAAAAAAGTATCGGTAATTGGTATCGGCGAGTATTTGAAAACAAGTATCGGTACTTGTACTCAGTTATAAGAAAATGGTATCGGTGCAACCCTAGCTACAATGTAACTATTAGTTATAGGAAACAGTTAGGTGTCTGTGTAGGGGAGCGCGCTCCCCTCTGCTCTGTTGCCGTAAAGCTTGAGGGGGTGGAGATCCCAGTTCTCCGTAACGGCCCAATGGAGAGTGGGTGTGTGTGCAGTACAATCAGCTGTCTGACTGTGCAGCACTGAACAAGTCTGCCAACGAATCCAAGTAAAATACAATATCCTCCAAAGTTGGGCGCACCACAATGACAGGCTGTAGACTCACGGGATGAATAAAATCCTATTTTATTTAAGGCACTACGTAAAAACATGTAAGGGCTCACCAGCCCAGTGACAGCTCACAGATAAAAGCACAGGTGTGTCAGGAAACAACGCAGACACGTTTCGTGAGCATGCTCACTTGTTCACTGCATAATGAGTGACCTGCACACACCTTCATTTATACCACAATTTGAAAGGTACAGTACATATGTGTGTGGCATAAATGTATTGAACATAAACTGTACAAAACATAATGGATTAACATTCACAGTCAATGACAAAGTGATACATAGTGTTCTCAATGTTCAAAAATAAAAAATAAATTTATAATATACATTAATACAATTAACTTGTAACTCTAAGATTTTATTTGTGTTGCCAAACTTTAAATTATATATTATAGTTAGAGGCATGTATTTACTAGCTGTAATAAAACTACAAGTTCAATTCAGGAGTAAATCCTCACAATATGTATCATTCTATCGTACTAGAATGAAAGTATAAGATGTTATTGATCTTGTAAGCTATGTTAGTTTGTAACAACCTTGATACAGAGTATGTGTATTTAAACCATGTAACAATATGAAAAACCTAAATAGGTATATAAATGTATATCAAATGATTTTCATTGTTAATTATACAAGATTATATTAGAAAGTGTCAGTATTTTAATATGTAAGCCTAAATGATAGAATGCAATATACTTACTAGCTGTTTGTATAGATACAAATTCTAAATAAATAAATCAAGATCCCTTCTCATATTCAGTCCTTGTGGGTTACTTGTTTCTAGTGAGAAAATCCAAAAGACCTCTCTTTTATTTAATTTGTCTTCCCTATTTCCACCTCGTCTCCATTGGGGAACCTGATCTATCCCTTGCAATGACAGACTAGACATATCAGAGTCATGTAAATTTTTAAGATGTCTGGATATTGGGGTATCAGATTTTTCATCTTTCCCAGAACGCAGATGTTCCAGAAACCTGTCCTTGATGGGGCGTTTCGTTTTGCCTACATATTGGATGTTACAAATGAGGCACGTTAATATATATACAACATGAGTAGTATTGCAATTGATGAAATAATTTATCTTATGTTCATGTTGTTATATTGTAGCTATCTTATGGATTATTTTATAGGTAAGTATTTAGTTTTAAATAGGAATAATTGATTTAATTATAGTAATTTTATTTAGATTTCTTTAAATTATATTTAACTTAGGGGGGTCAATAACTTTATTATAGTAGCGGCGACGTTGGGGGCGGCAGATTAGGGGTTAATAATTGTAGATAGGTGGCGGCGATGTTAGGGACGGCAGATTAGGGGTTAATACAATTTATTATAGTGTTTGCGAGGCGGGAGTGCGGCGGTTTAGGGGTTAATACATTTATTATAGTGGCGGCGATGTCCGGTCGGCAGATTAGGGGTTAATAAGTGTAGGTAGGTGGCGGCGACGTTGGGGGCGGCAGATTAGGGGTTAATAAATATAATATAGGTGTCGGCGATGTTAGGGGCAGCAGATTAGGGGTTCATAGGTATAATGTAGGTGGCGGCGGTGTCCGGAGCGGCAGATTAGGGGTTAATAGTATAATGCAGGTGGCGACGATGTTGGGGGCGGCAGATTAGAGGTTAATAAGTGTAAGATTAGGGGTGTTAAGACTCGGGGTTCATATTAGGGTATTAGGTGTAGACTTAGAAAGTGTTTCCCCATAGGAAACAATGGGGCTGCGTTAGGAGCTGAACGCTGCTTTTTTGCAGGTGTTAGGTTTTTTTTCAGCCAGCTCAGCCCCATTGTATCCTATGGGGAAATCGTGCACGAGCACGTTTTGCCAGCTTACCGCTACCGTAAGCAACGCTGGTATTACAGGTAGAAGTGGAGCTAAATTATGCTCAGCGCTCACTTTTCTGAGGCTAACGCAGCCATTCAGAAAACTTGTAATACCAGCGTTGTTTAAAGTGAGCGCTGGAAAAAAAAGGAACGTTAGCCCCGCAAGTTTTTACCGACAAAACTCGTAATCTTGGCGATAGTGTCTTGGCCTGAAAGTTTAAGAATTTACCAATAACCAGCATAGGTTAAGAAAACTTTTCCTATTTCTTTCCTATTTCTTGGTCATTCATTCCTATTCTATGGGATTGGGCTCCTCTTTCAAATTATTTTTTTTAATCAAATCCAGGCCTAACATTTGGTGGATACGTTTTCAATAAGATGCATCAGCTCATTTGGTTTTATAGTCTCCAGAAGACCAAAAAACAGCTTGCTCCTCCTGGAATGGTTTTCTATAACTTCCACTTTTTGATGAAATTCCACATTTTGTCTGGATAAAGATAGTATTTTTTTTTTATCTTTTTCATGTCATATGTACCAGAATCTAAACCTTTTTGTGCTTAATAAAAATAGTAAAATAAAATAACATAAATAAGATAGCAATTTTGTCTCTGGTACTCAGGGGTCAAGTCCTACAAAAAAAGTATGGGAACCCACCAAGACTTCTACCCCCTCACAAGGAATATTGTTTTTATATATATATATATATATATATATATATATATATATATATATATATATATATACACACACACTGTATTTATTTCTGTATTTATATGTAAATAATCTATACACTCTGGTTAATGAAAGCACATTAAAACCAATGAATGGCTGAATGGTTGCCTCTGGGCCTGAGGATGGGCATCCATGGTTACATTTTTACATGGCTCCTCCTCTATAACAGAGTCTCACCCATTTAAGGTGCCATGCCATAGTTCTTTTTTTCTGCTAAGGGGAGCTAAATAACCCCAGAGCAAGCTACACAGAAATGTAAGCACCATGTGTTCCACACAGTGCAGGGTGATCACACAGCAGGACCGCTGACAGACTTATTACTAGAGGATCTCACTTTCCCTCTAACCAGACTTTACTCCAGCTCCTCCCACCAGCAACAGCAGTGTTTACTGAGGCCTTTCTGTACTCTGTCTAGGGGGAATTTAGTTCCTCCTGCAAAAATAGTGCAGGAACTCCGTTCCCATACGTTCCTGCTGGACTTGACCTTTGCTGCTACTCTAAGATAATCCTCCAAATCTGACGTTATTTGTTCTATTGTTGTTAATCTCTCTACAAATTGTTTTAGATCATTTTGAACACAATCTTACCATTTGTGGGCTAGATTACAAGTGGCGCGGTAACGATAGTGCGGTCGCAATATCGCAACCGAGCTAACTTTGAAGTGTTTTACAAGTAGAGCTCTGAAGTCTCCCTATCCTGACAAGCTTTAAATTCAATTGCACTTGAGCGAACGCATGTCATTTCAACTTGTAATACGTACGCTACTTCCGACGCACGCAAACACTCACAGTAAACCCCTTTTCACTAGTGCACAACAGTTAGCGCACCACTCGTAATCTATTTTAGAAAGTAAATAGTTTGTGAATGAGCAAATCCTGATGCACGCAATCTCCAGAACGGATATTGTGACCGAGCTATATATATATATGTATAGATATATATTGTACCAAAATACCATCATACTGTATAATGTATATGTAGAAATATGTATTTATGAATAAATAGAACATAATCTGCTATGTGAAGAACATTGGAATGTGAAATATTCATATTTTCATGTTGGGTTAGCGCACTTGAAAATATATGTGCGAGTAAAGTTTTCCAAATTTCTTGCTTCATTGACTTCTATGGGGGAGTATATTAATGTAGTCGCGATATTCGACTTTTTGCGCACATTGGGTTAGCACGCAAGTGAAAACGTTTTACTTTCAACTTGTAATACGAGCTCTACCTGAATCGCGTAAAATGGATACTTCTAGCGTGGTTAGTGCGTGAGCAGGAGCAATAAATAGAGCTCCAGCTGTAATGTAGACCATAATTGTTTAAAACTATTTTTTTAATGAATTGTATTGCATAATAATGGTGCATATGACTTCTCATATATGTGACTATTAGTACTGATACTTCTAGATAAATATACATCTCAAAATGTACTTACAATATAGCCACATTAAAGAGGTTTACAACCCAGGAGAGATACCTGCCCCTTTAAAATGATACTAGCATAAAGGAGTGGGGGGGGTGGGGTGGTAGTGGATTCACATAGTGAAGGCCTATTCCAGAAACGGGGTAGGATTTTGTGGGAGTGACTCACACTGACGCCAGCCTCTACCTTTACCTATTAATATATTTTCAAATTAAACTTTTATACTATTGACTTTGGTAGGTTGCAATGATGAACTGTTTGCTTGAAGTATCCCCCTTTCTTTAACTGACTCTTCTTGAGGGATTTGTGACTTGAAGCACCAAAAAAAAGCGTAATAATGAATGTAAGGGCCACTTTTATTTATGGATACAAGTTTCCATTATTAAGAAAATATTTATATTAAATTTGGATATTTCTGTGACGTTGTGTGTTGAGGGAATTAATGATAACAGAATAAGCAGTTATTGTGCATTTCTCTCACAATATGACAGACAACAGTGAGGATTCACCACATTAGATCAGTAACTCAGAGAGGGATTTAAACAGTTGCTTCCCCAGAAATGTTTTCTTGCAGTAGTATTTCCAGGAGGCCCACCAGTGATTTCTGGGTGGGGCATCAATGGGAGTCTGAAACTAGGTGTGTTGTGGGCAGGGCCAGGTGTGTTATGGGGGGGATTGGGCATGCCACAAGCAGGGCTGGGTGTGCCCAGCTGGAGACGCCGCAGTGTTGGGGCAGAGTGGTGGTGGGAAGCCTCTGTTGCATAAAACCAGAATTTGATGGTAGGTATGAACCAAAAAGGCCCATCAAGGCTAACCATATTACATGTTACTTTTTTCGTAGGATAGCCTTATGCATGTCAAGGGCATTTTGTAATTATTTTACAGGCACTTTGAGGGCATCCAGAATGCTGAGGTGGGGCTAGTGCCCTCCTGGCGATGCTACTGGAATTAAATTCCCCACCAGGCAAATTATATACCTCATATATGAAGTATAACCAGGTGCAGGGCCGCCATCAGGGGGTGACTCCTACTAGGGGCCCATTGGGCCAGGGGGCCCCATGAGGCAAGCACAAATGTAATTAAAAAAAATAAAAATCATTTTGGCAGCCACCAGAGGGCGCTACAGCAACCCTCCCCCTTTTTTCTTTCTGTACCCTGCCTGACTTATAAATAAAGAATTAAAAAAAAGAGGGCACTACAGCAGAGTGCTATTGAGCATGGGAAATGTCATTATAAGGAGTAAAGCATTAGCAATTGAGAGGATTTCTGAGTGTGCACTAAACCACTATGCACAGTGTAAGACAGACTTGGCACTTCAGTTTGTACAGTGTGTGCCTGAGTCAGACAACAGATCACTTTCATTTGCAGAGGAGGTTGGCCTTACTTAGTAAATGTTTTTCATTTCTTTGTGCGATTTCAGATTGTAACTTCAGTTTGGTAGTTGTATGGTGGGGCCAGGGGTTCATAAAAACATATTTTTAGCAATATGCAGCAGTTTATTTATGATTATTATTTAGGATGTCTCTGTGAGGGTGAGTGTGTATGTCTTTTTGTGTTTTCTGTGTATGTCTCTGTGAGGGTGTGTGTGTGTGTTCGTATGTCTTTGTGCATTTTTTGTAGGTGTCTCTATGAGGGTGTGTGCGTATGTCTTTGTGGATTTTCTGTGAGTGTCTCTGTGAGGGTGTGTGCGTATGTTTTTGTACACTTTCTGTGGGTGTCTCTGTCAGGGTGTGTGCGTATGTCTTTGTGGATTTTCTGTGGGTGTCTCTGTGAGGGTGTGTGCGTATGTTTTTGTACACTTTCTGTGGGTGTCTCTGTCAGGGTGTGTGCGTATGTCTTTGTGTGTTTTCTGTGGATGTCTCTGTGGGGGTGTGTGCATATGTCTTTGTGCATTTTCTGTGGATGTCTCTGTGAGGGTGTGTGCATATGTCTTTGTGCATTTTCTGTGGCTGTCTCTGTGAGGGTGTGTGCGTATTTCTTTCTGCATTTTCTGTCGGGGGCTCTGTGAGGGTGTGTATGTATGTCTTTGTGTATTTTCTGTGGGTGTGTATGTCTTTGTGTGTTTTCTGTGGATGTCTCTGTGAGACTGTGTGTATGTATGTATGTGTTTTCTGTGGATGTCTCTGTGAGGGTATGTGCATATGTCTGTGCATTTTCTGTAGGTGTCTCTAAGAGGGTGTGTGTGTGTGTGTGTGTGTGTATGTATGTCTGTGTGTTTTCTGTGGATGTCTCTGTAAGGGTGTGTGCATATGTCTGCGTGTTTTTTGTGGGTGTCTCTTAGAGGGTGTGTGCATATGTCTGTGCCTTTTCTGTTGGAGTCTCTAAGAGGGTGTATGTGTGTGTATGTATGTCTGTGTGTTTTCTGTGAGTGCCTCTGTGAGGTTGTGTGCATATGTCTGTGTGTTTTCTGTGGGTGTCTCTGTTATGGTCTCTCTGCCAAAGGGTCCTGCTTCCTCCTTGCCGACTGCAGCTGTGTAGCCGCCAAGTGATTGTAGCCCACTTCTGACGAAAACCGGCTACCCCGACTGGGTAGCTCCGCCAGAAGGATCCTTCCTATACCTGGAACAGTCCGCTATGTAGCGAAGAAAGTGAATATAGTGCATCCCCCCAAATAACTAGACAGACTAGTATTCAGGAGCCCACCCAAAGAACTAGACAGACTAGTATTCAGGTGAAACAAGAACTGCATTTATTGTGAAACACACACTGCTTATATACACATTCAGAGCCTTTTCTGATCCCAAGATCTCCCGCCATTCCAGCCCCTACAGACAGTCCGGCACCTCCATAGGAGCCACAGTCCCATAGAGTCCCCACAGTACTTAGGTCGCGGTTTCGAGGGACAGTCGGCACTTCCAGGGTGTCATTGGAAAGCCCTCGGTCCCCAGATGCCACAGTCTAAAAAGCAGCAGGATCCGCTACTGGGGACAAAAGTTACAGCCTGGTAAAGATATGGAGGTGGGGGTGTCCAAAACCCACGTTTCCCAAGGGAGCTCCCTTCTGGTAATCACCACACCTCTGATCCTCCCTAGGGGCTACCAATCCCCAAAAGAGCAGAGCTTTAAAGGGACACTGTACCCAAATTTTTTCTTTTGTGATTCAGAAAGAGCATGCAGTTTTAAGCAACTTTCTAATTTACTCCTATTATCAATTTTTCTTTGTTCTCTTGCTATCATTATTTGAAAAAGAAGGCATCTAAGCTTTTTTTTTGGTTTCAGTACTCTGGAAAGCACTTTTTTATTGGTGGATGAATTTATCCACCAATCAGGAAGGACAACCCAGGTTGTTCACCAAAAATGGGCCGGCATCTAAACTTACATTCTTGCATTTCAAATAAAGATACCAAGAGAATGAAGAAAATTTGATAATAGGAGTAAATTAGAAAGTTGCTTAAAATGTCATGCTCAATCTGAATCATGAAAGAAAAATTTTGGGTACAGTGTCCCTTTAAGGCAAAGGGCCACTTGAGCAACCTGGGGTAAAGGTTAGCGGGTGTCAAGGGTGATGCGGCCGACCAGCAATTCCAGAAGCCAAGCCTTCCGTAGAGGGGTTAGGTGGGTGTCCGGGGTGATGCGGCCAACTGGCAGTTCAAGGAGCCCGGCCAGCCGAGAAGGGTTTTCCCGGTCAGAGTTCAGCTCTTCCCTGACAAAGTACACATAGCAAAACAACAGATAGCAAGGGAGATCCCATAAGCCATGAATGGGCCAAATCCGAAGTAAAAAGGAGTTAGCCAGGTAGTAGGGGGTTGGGGGTAGCCTTGGTGGTCCAGTATCCGTTACAGCATATGTCTGTGTATGATTATTTGACAATTGACGTCTCTGTGAGGGTGAGTGTGTATGTCTTTTTGTGTTTTCTGTGGATGTCTCTGTGAGGGTGTGTGTGTGTGTGCGTATGTCTTTGTGCATTTTTTGTAGGTGTCTCTGTGAGGGTGTGTGCATATGTCTGTGTGTTTTCTGTGGGTGTCTCTGTGAGGGTATGTATGTCTGTGCATTTTCTGTGGGTGTCTCTGTGAGGGCGTGTGTATGTCTTTGTGTGTTCTGTGGATGTCTCAGTGAGGGTGTCTGTGTATGTATGTCTTTGTGTGTTTTCTGTGGGTGTCACTCTGTGTGTGTATGTCTTTATGTGTTTTCTGTGGGTGTCTTTGAGTGTATATGTCTTTGTTTGTTTTCTGAGGCTGTCTCTGTGGGTGTTTCCTTGGGTGTATGTGCAAGTTTGTGTTTCAGTTTGTGTGTGTGTGTGTCCATTGTCTGTTCCTTTTTAGAACATTTTAACCTTACTACTGATTATTCACATCTTTCTACAGACTTTGAGACAAATGAGACCTTTCCGGAAGTCACCAATCCATCACTTAACCTTTAAATTATTGTTTAGGCAGTTCATGACCCTTCCTTTCAGCCACTGCATGTTGTTGTCATCATGTAGTTGGCATCTTCCTAGACTAAAAGATAATCAGAACTCCATATTTCATCTTGTAAATCTCCTTTTTTGACAAAACTGTAGTCTACCTCATTACTTGTCAGGTCAATGTAAACAAGTGCTATGTGTCTGAGTGTGTGTTTCTTTGTGTGTCTGCTAGAGTGTCTATATGTGAATCCTTATGTATGAGTGTGTGTTTCAGTGTATGAGTGTGTCTGTGTGTTTCTAGGTTTTTGTGTTACTACCTTTACAACATTTCCAAGTTTGACTACACTTAAGAAAAAAGTGCATATATGTTTTAGTCACTTGGTCAAAAATTGCACGTGTCAAAGGGAGGGGGGGGGGGGGGGGGGGGGGTCCCTGATCAATGGTTAAGTAAGGGGCCCCAAAATTTCTAGTGGCGGCCCTGACCAGGTCAGTAGATTCTTTTTTGAGAGTGTTTAAACACATGCCTTTATCAACGACATAAATGTCTGTTCCATATTTCTTCATGAGTAGATTTTTTTGCAAGCAATTTTTGCAGCATTTAAAAATGTTTAGTTTATTTGCAAGTTGATTTTCTATCTCTCTCTCTCTCTTATATCTAAACCTCTGCAGACTGCCCCCTTACGTCATTTCTTTTCAGGGGTCAAGTCCTACAAAACAAGTGTGGGAACTCACCAAGACTTCCATTCTCCCTCACAATTAATATTATATATATATATATATATATATATATATATATACACACACACACTGCATTTATATGTATATAATCTGTATAATCTATACACTTTGGTTAATGAAAGCAAATAAATCCAATAAAGGGTTGAATGGTTGACTTTGGGCCTGATAATCCTCCTCTGTCAGAGAGTCTCACCCATTTAAGGTGCAATAGTCCTATTTCTGCGGAGGGGAGCTAATTAACCACAGAGCAAGCCACACAGAAATGTAAGAACTATGTGTAATTAAAGATAATAAAGATAATATTCATAACAGGGGTGATAACACAGCAGGACCGCTGACAGTCTTACATTTAGTGTATTGTAGGAAGTATTACTGACCATTACTAGAGGATCTCACTATTCCTCTAACCAGACTGTGCTCCGGCTCCTCCCACCAGCAGCAGCAGTGTTTACTGAAGTGTTTCTGTTCTCTGTCCAGAGGGTACTTAGTTCCTACTGCAAAAATAGTGCAGGAACTCTGTTCCCATGCGTTCCTGCTCAACTTCACCCCTGGTTCTTTTGACAGACTAGCATTTGAGCCATTCAGTGCTGACTCATAAGCAACTCCACGGGAGTGAGGGCAATGTTATCTATATGACACACATGAACTAGCACTGTCTAGCTGTGAAAAATGCACAGAGATAAGAGGCAGTCTTCAACGGCTTAGAAATCAATTTTTGAGCCTACCTAGGTTTAGTTTTCAACAAAGAATAACAAGAGCAAATTTGATGATAAAAGTAAATTGGTAAGTTGTTTAAAATGGCATGCTCTGTCTGAATTGTGAAATTTTGACTTGACTGTCCCCTTAACTGCTGAGGTTTATATGGACTGATTGGGAGAGGATTGCACTTTTTTTGAATAAATATTTGTCTTGTTTAGATGCTGGGGTTTTGGGAAGAGAATAAATACATTTGCAATTTTTGCATTACACTGGGTTGTCTGAAGAAAAAGCTGCACTGACATCAAAACATCACAATACATTTGTTTTGATTAATTTGCAACTAAGTCATTTGAGTGGTGATATTTGTGATCTGTGCAGGTGTCATTGACAGTTATTTGCTGTAAATATTATTAAACATTAGACTTTAAGCAGATTGAATTTGGTTTTAGTCGATTTCAGGTAGAGTTGAAATATAAAAAGAGTAATCTATAATGAACTGAATTGAGTCTCCTTTTTGTGCTACTACATAGCTCGCTGGCACCATCTAGAGGCCATGTACAGTACATATTAAAATATGGTCACAGGACTTTTATACAAATGGGCAAGGAAAATCATTATGCCACTAACTATATATATATATATATATATATATATATATATATATATATACACACGCACACAGACATTTATAGTTCATTCACTCTCATCTCAAGCAGTGTCAAGCCAACTATGTGAATAGTGGTCTAGGATTGTCAATTACACCTGCACAAATCACAAATATCACCACTCAAAGGTTTTAATTGCAAATTAATCAAAACAAATGTATTGTGATATTTTGATGTCAGTGCAGCTTTTTCTTTAGACAACACAGTGTAATGCAAATTTATCAATTATCTTCCCAAAACGCCCCTGTGAACCTCAGCACCTAAACAAGTCAAATATTTATTCAAAAAGGTGCAATCCTTTCCCAAGCACTCAATATAAACCTCAGCAGTTAAAGGGGCAGTCAAGTCAAAGTTATACTTTCATGATTCAGATAGGGCATGCAATTTTAAACAACTTTCAATTTATTTTTAGCATCAAATTTGCTTTGTACTCTTGGTATTCTTTGTTGAAAGCTAAACCTAGGTTGGCTAATAAGCTCATTTCTAAGCCGCTTCTTATCTTAGTACATTTTCTTATTTTTTATGTGTGTGTATATATATATATATATATATATATATATATATATATATATATACAGTATCCCACAAAAGTGAGTACACCCCTCACATTTTTGTAAATATTTTAATATATCTTTTCATGTGACAACACTGAAGAAATAACACTTTGCTACAATGTAAAGTAGTGAGTGTACAGCCTGTATAACAGTGTAAATTTGCTGTCTCCTCAAAATACCTCAACACACAGCCATTAATGGCTAAACCGCTGGCAACAAACGTGAGTACACCCCTAAGTGGAAATGTCCAAATTGGGCCTAATTAGCCATTTTCCCTCCTCAGTGTCATGTGACTCGTTAGTGTTACAAGGTCTCAGGTGTGAATGGGGAACAGGTTTGTTAAATTTGGTGTTATCGCTCTCACACTCTATCATACTGGTTACTGGAAGTTCAACATGGCACCTCATGGCAAAGAGCTCTCTGAGGATCTGAAAAAAAGAATTGTTGCTCTACATAAAGATGGACTAGGCTATAAGAAGATTGCCAAGACCCTGAAACTGAGCTGTAGCACGGTGGGCAAGACCATACAGCGGTTTCACAGGACAGGTTCCACTCAGAACAGGCTTCGCAATGGTCGACCAAAGAAGTTAAGTGCACGTGCTCAGCATCATATCCAGAGGTTGTCTTTGGGAAATAGATGTATGAGTGCTGCCAGCATTGCTGCAGAGGTTGTTGAAGGGGTGGGGAGTCAGCCTGTCAGTGCTCAGACCATACGCCGCACACTGCACCAAATTGGTCTGCATGGCTGTCGTCCCAGAAGGAAGGCTCTTCTAAAAATAATGCACAAGAAAGCCTGCAGTTTGCTGAAGACAAGCAGACTAAGGACATGGATTACTGGAACCATGTCCTGTGGTCCGATGAGACCAAGATAAACTTATTTGGTTCCGATGGTGTCAAGTGTTTGGCAGCAACCAGGTGAGGAGTGCAAGGACAAGTGTGTCTTGCCTACAGTCAAGCATGGTGGTGGGAGTGTCATGGTCTGGGTCTGCATGAGTGCTGCCTTGCTAAAGAAGCTGAGGTTAAAGGTGATGGACTGGCCAAGCATGTCTCCAGACCTAAACCCTATTGCGCATCTATGGGGCATCCTCAAATGGAAGATGGGGCAGCGCAAGGTCTCTAACATCCACCATCTCCGTGATGGTGTCATGGAGGAGTGGAAGAGGACTCCAGTGGCAACCTGTAAAGCTTTGATGAACTCCATGCCCAAGAGGGTTAAGGCAGTGCTGGAAAATAATGGTGGCCACACAAAATATTGACACTTTGGGCCCAATTTGGACTACTTAGGGGTGTAATCACTTTTGTTGCCAATGGTTTAGACATTAATGGCTGTGTGTTGAGTTATTTTGATGGGACAGCAAATTTACACTGTTATACAGTCTGTATAACAGATATAATAAAATATTTACAAAAATGTGAGGGGTGTACCCACTTTTGTGAGATACTGTATATATATATATTTATATATAGGGCTTTTTTGTGGGGGTACTCACCAGTTCTGAAAAAAGGCACTGTGTATATATAGTATATATATATATATATATATATATATATATATATATATATATATATAAGTCAGTTTTTCCAAATACACACTCAGCCTAAGTGTTTAGGAGGTATCCGGAAGGAAGCAGGCAACACAGGATTGTAATTCAAAGAAAATAAGGCTTTATTCCAATCGTAGGAAAAAACAGCAGGGCCTTAACCCATAACGTTTCGGTCTACACCTAGACCTTTATCAAATGGAGCCCATGTGAGAGATACAGTACCCAAGAAGTGACAAGATATATATACACTAAAGGTGATACAAATATTTACATAATAGGCGCCAAACCGTCCTCTAGTGATCCGCCTGGTTCAGTGGAAGACTCAGAATGCGGCAAGAACAACATGATGACGTCACACGTGACCGGAAGCCAAAACGAGGCTAAGCTTGGGAGTCATGGTAACGGTAAACATAGTACCGTGTACCATAGCGCAAAGCAAGGCGGAGTACTAGGGGGGGTATGCACAAGTTAATGTGCACAGGGGGACATAAATGCAACCAAACATGTGATAAAAGAAAAAAAGGGGGAACAAATGATAATTACAATAGTAATACAATAATTAACACAAGTGACAGTGTTATAAAGTAATCTAAAGCAGCATATAGCTAATTTCCTATGCAGATAAATGCTATTCCTATGGAATAAAGCCTTATTTTCTTTGAATTACAATCCTGTGTTGCCTGCTTCCTTCCGGATACCTCCTAAACACTTAGGCTGAGTGTGTATTTGGAGAAACTGACCTACATGCAATACTTTTATCTGCAGTGCACCGGGTGGTTGCTTCATTAGTGTGTGCCACTTTTTCTGCATCTTTGAATAACTTTTCTCCTGAAAGTGTGCACCCATCCTACTATAGAAACCAGGTTACCCCCTTGTGTAGGGTTTTTTTTCTATTTATCTTGGATACCTTATTTGTGATTGTCTCTACATATACCCTGTTTAGGTATATTTCACTTGTGACTTTTAACACCTGCTGTTTTTTTTGCCTACATTTATTCAGCATTTTTCATGGAATCCTTACTGCCATCTCAGGATAACATTAGAGATGATTTGTTTGCTGACATAGAGGACTTTGCATTTACAGAGGAAGATGCTGCATGAATCCGCTGTGACGCCGACATCCAGGAGCTGCGAGAAACTAGAGGTGAGACACCTACAAACATTTTTCATAAGCTGTTACATTTAGAAAAGAAAGAAATAGATTTCTATCTTCACGCAGTTTATCTATCTAAATACCACAAATTAAAAACATACCCAGGGGGTTCAGAGTAAAAAATATCCCTACTATAGGGTGTACCAATATTGAATTTTGCAGACGGTGGTGTGGGATCCTAAATAAATGCTCCCATGACCTGATGCTCTTGGTCATTGAGGAAGTCTCTAGATTGAAACTCACAATTAAACATGAAATTGCCACAGTCAAAGATACATTGATAAATATACTCACAGGAGACAAAGAAACTGATTGGTTGTCTAAATTACAAACCCAAGTCAGTAAGTATAAACAAGACCGCCTGGCGTTCAAAAATAAAAAAATTCTCTACTGTAGAGAACGATTACAGAGAGAAACGTGTCTATAGGTGGTTATATGGTAAAGACAATAGTGCCCCCTTTAGCCGTAGAAGAAACTTAAACAAAAACAGAAGAGTTAATTTCACCACTGTAGACAGTAGTGGTGGGGACTCCTCTGAAGGAGATACTGCTACTCCGTCCACCAGCCAACAAACAGGGGTTAGCACTAGATCTTCCCAGAAACCCCCTTTATCACAGGCCCCAGGCGCCGACACTTCAGGAGGGGGGGGGCAACACAAGAAGGAAAATTGCCAACAAAAAAGTGAAACAATAGTGTTTAATCTTAGTACACGTCCCTTGAGCCCTGAGGAAAATAGTGTCCTTAACAAAGGTCTCTCTTTTGTGCCATGCTCTCATAACCCCTTGTTTGATGTTCACGTTGATTTTGGTAGATTCCAGCGCCAATTAAAACTAAAAGATTTTTTCAAAGACAAGGGTGACTTTATTAGGAAACAATTTAGAGGACATAGCACATTTGAACCACCCAACACTCACACTTCCATTAAAACGTTCCATCAAGCGTGTCTTTCAAGTATTTCCACTACCACACCCCCTACTGACAGGTCCTGGGATAATTTGACTAAACAGGAGAGAATGGCTATAAAAACACTCTCTCAAGACCCCCATATAGTCATTAGGCCAGCTGACAAGGGTGGGGCCATAGTCATTCTTGATTATGAGGTATATAGTACTGAAGCACGCAGACAATTATACGATGGGGTGACTTACACCAAACTCAGAGGTAATCCCACTATGGGACTTAAAAAGGACGTGGATGACCTATTATGTTTAGCACAGACTGCTAACATAATAGATGACGACACATGGTTATTCTTAACCGTGGACAAACCTATTTGCCCTATTTTGTATCTGCTCCCCAAAATTAATAAATCTCTAGACAACCCCCCTGGCAGACCAATTGTTTCTGCCAGGTGTTCCCTGTTACAGCCTTTGGCTGAATACATTGATTTTTTTCTTCAGCCTGTGGTTCAGGCCACTAACTCATATCTCAAAGACTCCTTTGAGCTTATCACCCTCCTAAAAACTTTAGAGGTAGACAAACAACTGGATCTACTAGTCACTATGGATGTGGTGAGCCTTTACACCGTAATTCCCCATGACCATGGCAAAAAAATGATACAAGAGTGTCTGATCAACAGTGAGCATTATGTAGGTCCACCTATTGAATTTTTGATGAATCTGTTGGGGTTGTGCTTAGAAAAAAACTTTTTCCGTTTTGAAAACAAATTTTTCTTACAAATACTAGGTACGGCCATGGGATCAAGCATGGCACCCGCTTATGCCAATCTCAATTTGAAAAATACCATGTATTCAATCCTAAACACAACTCCATCAGATTCTACCGTCGTTACATAGACGACAGGTTTTTGGTCTGGAGGGGTACTCCAGCATCCCTTACCAGTTGGTTTAACGCACTTAATGATTTAGACTCAACTATTAAATTTAAAATAGAATCCATTTTCTTGATCTAGAGATTTACAAAACTGACTCCATGGGTATTGATTTTCTACACACCACCCTATTTCATAAAAAAACGGATAAAAACTCCATATTACATTATAAGAGCTTTCATCCTCACACTCAAAAAAACGGTGTCAGCTCCTCGCAGCTCCTGAGGGTAGTTCGGAACAACACTGATGACCACAACAAGCAAATACAATTGTCTGAAATGGCAGAAAAATTTCTTCAACGGGGCTACCCCCCTAAACTCATTGAGAAACAACTCCTGGTTGCCGCACAACACACCCGTGATAGCATTATGACTAGGAACAAGGCTAAAGAAGAAGATCTACGAATGAACTTTGTGACTACATACACACCACTCTCAGAGAAGATATCTAACACCATCAGGGACAATTGGAAGATTGTGGCTAAAGACGTTAGCCTACCATTCTATGACCTCCCGCCACCACGGATGGTCTACAAAAGGTCTAAGAATTTACGAGACCTCTTGGTCCTGAATGATCCGGTGCATTGTTATGAATGACGGACTTGGCTACCTAAGGCCAAATTGGGATGCTACAGATGTGGCAATTGTGTCACCTGTAATCACATGATGACTGCAAATACTTTCCACCATCCACATACGAACAGGAAATACAAGATCAACCACAGATTGACATGTACTTCTGAATATGTGATTTACGCAATAATCTGTCCATGTATACTCTATACTACATTGGCAAAACAGTCACCGCTTTCAAGGAAAGACTGGCCAATCACAAGACAGCGATTCGTCAAGCTATTAAATCGGGTGATTCTGAGCAACCAGTTGCGAGACATTTTGCACAGGCAGGACATTCATTGTCCTCATTGAGGGTCATCCTCATTGACCATGTGCCACGCCTACGGCGTGGTGGGGACAGCACTAACCCTGTTGCGTCTGGAGGCCAGGTGGATCTTTAACCTGAACACTGTTACCCCTAGGGGTCTCAATTCCACCATTGACTTTGGGTGTTGCTATAAATAAACATCCCTATTAAACTTATACCTATGTTATAATTGGACATAGGCTTCCTTTGTACAGCCTCCTCTGCAGGTCTTCCATATTCATGATGCGATCATGGTTTCTATGATCTCTGTAAAATATTACTCTTGTCTAGATGTACTGGCATTTTTTCTTTACCTTGATATGATTGTTTGTAGACTCCCATTGATACTTAATGTATAGAGTGGCCTTGTAATGTGTTACATCTAATTGTCTACTTGTTCCCCAGCAGCATTTATTTGCATAGGAAATTAGCTATATGCTGCTTTAGATTACCTTATAACACTGTCACTTGTGTTAGTTATTGTATTACTATTGTAATTATCATTTGTTCCCCCTTTTTTCTTTTATCACATGTTTAGTTGTATTTATGTCCCCCTGTGCACATTGACTTGTGCATACCCCCCCCTAGTACTCCGCCTTGCTTTGCGCTATGGTACACGGTACTATGTTTACCGTTACCATGACTCCCAAGCTTAGCCTCGTTTTGGCTTCCGGTCACGCGTGACGTCATCACGTTGTTCTTGCCGCATTCTGAGTCTTCCACTGAACTGGGCGGATCACTAGAGGACGGTTTGGCGCCTATTATGTAAATATTTGTATCACCTTTAGTGTATATATATCTTGTCACTTCTTGGGTACTGTATCTCTCACATGGGCTCCATTTGATAAAGGTTTAGGTGTAGACCGAAACGTTATGGCTTAAGGCCCTGCTGTTTTTTCCTACGATTGGAATAAAGCCTTATTTTCTTTGAATTACAATCCTGTGTTGCCTGCTTCCTTCCGGATACCTCCTAAACACTTAGGCTGAGTGTGTATTTGGAAAAACTGACCTACATGCAATACTTTTATCTGCAGTGCACCGGGTGGTTGCTTCATTAGTGTGCCACTTTTTCTGCATCTTTATATATATATATATATATATATATATATATATATATATATATACACACACACACATATATACACATACACACATAAATCGTATTAGAAGATTGTGCAGCAATCTCTAAAATATACAAATACAAATTTATGTAATAACAACAAATACAGAACTTTTGTGTCAGTATCTGCAATATAATTAGCATAGAACATGTATAAATGTATGGCTCTGGGCTTGACAAATTTCTTTGAAATCTAGGAGCCAGCATGATTTGGGCCCCCATAATAGAAAATATTTATACAGGTATACCAAATTGGCAGGTATTCAACAAAACTGTCACATAATTTGAGTCAGTAATGATCACAAATTCATGAATACCTTGTTCAATAGCCATTTCCATGGTTTTTAGAACAGCAGTTAGTTCTGCTACTTGACTGGATTTTGGTCCAATGTTGAAACCTACAGAAATATTTGGGAATCCATTTGCCCAAGTTATACCAATGCCGACGACTAATCTGCGCTTATTATCAATAGTCGCATGGTAAGAACAACCATCAACATATACCCAAGGTAATGTTTGACACTGGTCCTCATTATATATTTTATATGGGGAAAGCAATTGTTCCTCCAGGAAATCATCTTCTACCAAATCTTCCCCATGATCTTTAGCAGTACAGTCATAGAGCTCAGCAAGCCCCTGTGGGACTGGATTCTTTTTATTTTGCTTGTAGTGAATTTCTAAAGGCCAGCCTTTTAAGGAAAGAGTCCAAGTTGTTATGTGTCTATTGAGCAGGTTCCTGTCTCTTATTCTCTCGCTTTGCAGATATAGTAATGGCTGGTGGGCTGTTTCTACAATAATTTTCTCGTCCAGTATATAGCTGCGGAAATTTTGAAGGGCCCATACAGTAGATAAGAGGACTTTTTCGCAATCACTAAATTGTATTTCTACTGAGGATAAAGTTCTGCTTGCATAAGCAATGACTTTGCTTAAATTATCCTGTTTTTGGTATAAAACAGCACTCATGCTTATATCTGTGTACCCTGTCCATAAGTAGAAAGGTTGACCACCTTCAGGGTAAGCTAAGCAAGGTGCTTGGGTGAGTTTTCTCTTCAGCTCTCTTATGGCTGTTTCTTGAGTCTCACTCCAGTGCCATATCACATCCTTCTTTAGAAGATGCAGCAGTGGTTTAGCTAATTCTGCATAATTATCAATACATTTGCGGGAATAATTTTTCATGATCTTAATTCCTTTAAGTTTGTTGGGTTCTTAGAATTTATTATAGCTTCCACCTTTTTCTTCTGAGAATTTAACCCTTCAGAAGTAACTTCATGTCCCAAGAAGTTTACGTGGTTATGGCACCATTGGGCTTTTTGTAGGGATAATTTGACACCTGCCCTTTTAAGTTGGCTGAGGACATGCTTAAGCTATGTTATGTGTTTTTCAAAGTCTGTGCTTTTGATTAACACATCAAAATAAGATAAGGTCCCCCTTTCCAATGCATCAGGCATAGCCTTATGCATTAATACTGCAAATTCATGTCCTGAATTTATGTATCCAAACAGAAGTCTTTTGAATGCATATTGGTCCTTTTGGAAGGAGAATGCAAGCTTATACTGGTCTTCCTCATGTACCTTTATGGTCCAGTATCCCTGCACGCAACCAATGGCAGTGAATATTTTAGATCCCTGCATTTGCGCTAGGCACTGGTCAATGTATGGTACAGGCCAGCCAGATATATATCCTCGTTTGTTTAGTTGTCTTAAGTCAGCACACAAATGCCATTGTCCATTGGGCTTAAGAATACCTAGAATAGGATTATTATAAGAGCTATGCACCTGTCTGATGATACCCCTTTCTTCTAAGTGCCTTATGATTTCTGCAAGAGCATCATAGGAAGCTAAATGAAGTCTGTATTGTTTAACAAATACAGGTGGTGCATTGGTAAAATAACTGAATGAACTAAAACCCTAAATTTCTTAGTGTCTGTTCGCTATACCTTTAGTGATCTGCTAATATTCCTTTTAATAATCCCTTATGAATTATTATACTACTATAAAATATTAACACCCAATCGCTAGCTTAATTAAACTACTTGTAAGGACATAACTCACAAGTCTTGCTTCAGCAATGTAAACTTTTTATTACAATGAGGCTATATAAACATTAATACAATATGCAGATTAACTATAAATATACATAACTGAATTAAACATCAATATACATATGCCCATTCTATCATATATATATATACAGGTAGCCCTCAGTTTATGCCGGGGTTAGGTTCCAGGAGGAATGGTTGTAAATTGAAACCGTTGTAAATTGAAACCCAGTTTATAATGTAAGTCAATGGGAAGTGAGGGAGTTAGGTTCCAGGAACCTCTCAAAATTGTCATAAGTAACACCTAATACATAATTTTTAAAGCTTTGAAATGAAGACTTTAAATGCTAAACAGCATTATAAACCAAATAATATAGATTGTATCATCATCAAACTAAGTTTAATGAACAAAAACATTTGCTAAACATCACCTAATAAAATAATTACACAATAGACTGCATCATCATCAAACTGAGTTTAATGAACAAAAACGTTTTTTTACTTGCATTTTTCTGCAATCAGTTCTCTGCATTGTTAGCATGTTAGATAATATTGGGTCTGCACCTATTCTATGCATTTCAATCTGCAGTGATTAAGCAGTTAACCTCACCTCAAGCTGCTGGACAGGAAGATAATAGGAAGTGCCTGCTAAATTTTGCTCGATAGATCTTGTCTGATCTGTGTACACAAATCCATTTAAAGCTGTTAAATTGCATAACTTTGCTGCAAAACAAGCGGACAGCTCCACCTACTGGCTATTTTAATTAGTGCATTGCTTTCCAAAAGCTTTTCAACAGCAGTCACATGATTGAAAAAAAAGGTTGTTATTCTGAAACGGCGCAAATTGAACTGGCGTAAACCGAGGGCCACCTGTATATATATATATATATATATATATATATATATATATATATATAAACCACAGAAAATAGGAGCGCACTCGCCGGGTCTTAATGAAATATTATTTATTCAAAGTGACGTTTCGGGGTTGTTAGCCCCGTCCTCAGACCATTAAATAAGTTAAAATACAAAGCAAACTTTTAGACATTACCCTCCACCCCACCACGTACTACCGGAAGTGCCGCCGGCGTCCTGCAGAGCTCAATACGCAGGTCCGCCAGTTGCCCCAGCAACCAATGTAAACAGCCCTGAAACGGAACAGAAGTAGTTATGCAATGCATAGATAAAACATATCTGCCATAAAAGTTATTATGTTGTCTATTCTTCTATAGGAGGGTTCACTAAGGATATCTGCTGTTTGAGTCTTCAGTGTAAACCACCATGCAAACATGTAACCGGTTGTCAAGACAACCGTTGTAATGGCACTAAAACAATGGAGACTCAGACTGTCCATGTATATTGTAACAGTAATCATTATAGCGCAATAAGATCATTTACAGATATTTCTATATAAATAATTAGTGCACATCTATAGACTACTCCCCACATATAGGTACTCCCTTAAGCTATAAACATTCATTAGTGTGGGACTATATTAGGGCTAAGACTATAGAGAAGCATCTAAAATTTAAATACTGTAGCGTCCTCTAGCACTTAAAACATAATTGTGTCTAGATCACATTATAAGAAACAATGCCAATCCAATTGTGTATTTAACCCCTTGGGGGATAAGGTCCCCAAGTTGTAAATCCACCTGGATTCTTTTTGCAGTAGAAGATTGGCTCTATCGCCACCCCTACTGAGTTTAGGTACATGATCAATGATCACATATCTTAGATCACTAACCGTATGGCCACACATCGCAAAATGCCTAGCAACTGGCTGCTCTGATTCTTTTTCTCGAATTGCCAGCCTGATGGCAGCGTGATGGTTGGCCATGCGGATACGGAGGGTGTCAACCGTCTTGCCCACATAAAAAAGGCCACATGGGCAGTGCAAGAGATAAATTATGTATTCTGTAGTACACGTTATACTCTATATCTGATTGTGTACTTTCTGTTAGTATGGGGATGTGTAAATGTCTTGGTGCTACTCAAGCCACTGCACGTAGTGCAGCCGAGACATCTGTAACAGCCCACTTTCGGAGATTGGAGCCAAGTTGTCTTCTTGTAGCTGTCCACAGGATCCACTTTAACTAGAGAGTCCCTTAATGATCTTGCTCGTCTGTACGTCACTCTTGGAGACCCCATAGTAGTAAATGGCAATGTTGGATCACTTGTCACTATATCCCATTGATCTCTTACAATTCCTGGTATTTCCTTCTTATCAGTGGTGTATGTAGTTAGATAGGTCCGACGGTTTTCCGTCCCCAGGGGTTCTCTTGTGCATAGGGCCTCATCCTGTTTCATATTCCAGAATTTTGAGAGATGTTGATCAATGTGAGTGTAATGATTAATTCTTCCCCTGTATTAAAGAGAAAGATAAGTATGTAAGGACCTCAACTGCAGGTTAAGTTTAAGTGTATGAAAGGGAGATGGAGAGCACTTCCCACAGAGGTGGAATTGGAATGTGTTTAATTGTAGTGCCTCTACAAACCCCTTTCAGATAATATGCGGTAATGCTGTTTTCACATCTGAGATGGAAGAATATTACTTCTTTGCACAGGGTTAAAACAGCTTAACCGGTAATTGAATATTGGTTAAGGTAAAAAATAGAAAGCTTTGAATCTCTATAGTATTTGATTGTACTCTAACGTAGTCTATCTGCATCCTAGGTCTTTCTTACTTTTATAGGAGATAACCTTTTGTCGATAATACAGGTTGAGAATTATGTTACAGAATCTTGTTATTTTGTTAGATCTAGTTTCAGATACAACCTAAATATGATATGCAGAGTAATTCCCCAAGTAAAGTCTACATCAATCTGAGCTCCGGAATGATTGCTTAGTATGTTGCTGTTAAGTCGCTTACCGGTAAGGACGAAGTTGGTGTGCGGGATGAAGTCGGTTTATAAATTGTAAGTTTGCCTGGAGCTAGTTGCGGCTAGTAGCTATGCAGTGAGTCGTAGTCGAATGCACTTCCGGTGGCGTGTGACGTCACACGATAGGTGCTGGGAGCGGTAGTTTCAGAGAGATTCCCAATCGAAATAGGTTGAAGCTTGAGTGCAGCTATTGAGAGTAGGCGGCACAAATACCAAGCAATTAGATAAGGGTAAGTTGATCCTTTATAGGAAGTTGAAAATAGGAGTGTCGATATAGGTGCAAGAACAGAGGGAACAAAGGATACTTAAAGAACAAGGCCAGTCATAAAAATATGACAGGATCCCCCACCAAATGATCAACTCCGGGGATCAGGAGCAGGGCGGTCAGGATGGCGGCTATGAAACTGAGCAAGGAGACGGGGAGCTGAGAGGTTAGCAGCCGGCTCCCAAGAATCTTCAGAGTCGGGGTAACCCTTCCAATGTATCAAATATTGCAGAGAGCCTCTCAGGAGACGGGAGTCACGGATACTGTGGACCTCATATTCATCTGGAGGTAGAGGCAAAGAAGGTAGATGAAGATCACTCACCGAATGTTGACGGAGAGTCCGATAGGGCTTGAGAAGGGAAACATGGAAAGTAGGATGAGTCCTCATATGAGATGGTAATGTTAAAGTCACAGCATTTGCATTTACTATTCTAGCAATGGGGAATGGTCCTATGTAAGTGGAGGAAAGCTTCTTGGAGGGAAATGGCAGACGAAGGTTACGAGTAGAAAGCCAAACGTAGTCACCCAGTCGATATTCCGGGGATGGTGAATGTTTTTTATCATAGTGGCGTTTATATCTCTCCTTAGCAAGCTTTATATTTTCAGTCGTTAAGGAAAAAGCATCTGAAATCGTGTTTACCAGTTCATTCACCACTGGGCAGGTGTTTTGGCTAGAGTTCTGCCAATGAAACGTGGGATGGAATCCGTAGTTGATAAAAAATGGTGAGGCTTTAGTGGAACTGTGGTAAGTGTTGTTAAAAGCGAACTCAGCAGAAGGTAGCAGGTCAACCCAATCGTCCTGTCGAGCTGATATGAAACAGCGGAGGTATTGCTCAATCCATTGATTAGTCCTTTCTGTTTGACCATTGGTCTGTGGATGAAATGAAGTGCTGAGGCGGCTGGTGATACGTAGAGTGCGGCATAATTCCTTCCAGAGCCTGCTGGTGAACTGAGTCCCTCTATCAGAGGTTATAGTAGTAGGAAGTCCATGCAACTTGAAGACATGAGAGAGGAGCAAGGTGACCGTTTCAAGAGTAGTAGGTAGTTTATGAAAGGGTATAAAATGAGCCATCTTACTGAATAGATCTACAACTACTAGGATAGTGTTCTGTTTCCTAGAAATCGGTAGATCGACAATGAAATCGAGAGCAATTTCTGACCAAGGACGTTCAGGAGTGGGTAAAGGTATTAATCTCCCTGTAGGTGAGGTCCTTGAGGATTTTGAAACAGCACAAACCTTACATGTTTTCACGAAAGTAGCTGTATCTAACAAGAGAGTAGGCCACCAGAAAAAGCGAGAAAGCAGTTCTTGAGTCTTGTTGATGCCAGGATGTCCAACTAGTAGTGACTCATGAAGTGTGCTTAAGACTTGTTCCCTGAGGACAGGGGGTACATAGACCTTGTCATGATGATAGTATAACCCATCGGGATATAGTTTCAAGGCAGATTTGGGAAGGGTGGCATCTTTCATTTGTTCATCTTTGAAAAGCTTTACATGGGTTACAGAGAGTCCTATAAAACGTTCCAGCGGGATCAGAGAAGGATGTATATGTGGTTGAGGAAATTGGCGAGAAAGAGCATCAGCCTTTTTGTTCTTGGAAGCAGGTCTATAAGTGATGAGATAGTTAAAACGGGCAAGGAATAAATTCCAACGTACCTGTCGTGAAGAGAGAGTCCGATTGCTTTTAAGGTATTCCAAATTTTTGTGATCAGTATATATCAAGATTGGTATTTCAGTACCCTCGAGTAAGTGTCTCCAATGTTCTAAAGATGCCTTAATTGCCAATAGTTCCTTATCCCCTATCGGGTAGTTCAATTCAGGAGGGGTCATAACCCTGGAATAGAAAGCTACGGGATGTAGGGGTTCATTGCAGGTTATTCTTTGGGACAATATAGCTCCTAGTGCATAATTGGAGGCATCCACCTCAAGAACATACTGGAGTTTAGGATCGGGATATCTTAAAATTGGAGCTGATGTGAATGCAGATTTCAAGAAGTCAAATATTTGTTGTAATTCTTGATTCCATATGAACCTTCCCTCCTTTTTTGTGAGGTTAGTTAGTGGTCTGGTTAGGGCAGCAAAATCTTTTATAAATTTGCGGTAGAAATTAGCAAAGCCCATGAACCTCTGAACATCCCTCTTTGTTGACGGAGGTGGCCATTTGAGGATAGCAGCTACCTTGTTACCTTCCATTTGTATACCATCTGGGGTGATTTCATAACCCAGGAAATTGATTCTTTTTGAGTGGAAAATACACTTTTCTAATTTCACATACAGAGAATTTTCTCTAAGACGTGTCAGGATAATTTTGACGTGCTTTATATGCTCTTCAAGAGTAGGAGAATATATCAGAATGTCATCGAGGTAAATGACTACAAAGAGGTCTAGTAAGTCTCTGAATATATCATTGATAAAATATTGAAAAGTGGCTGGGGCATTACATAGGCCAAAAGGCATAACCGTGTATTCATATAAACCGTAGCGAGTACGAAAAGCTGTCAGCCACTCATGTCCTGATTTGATTCGAACTAGATTATAGGCACCTCTGAGGTCTAATTTAGTGTAGAAGGATGCGTCTTTTAATCTATCTATTAGTTGAGGAATTAAGGGTAGGGGGTATCTGTTTTTTATGGTACGTCTATTTAGTTCCCTGTAGTCAATGATTGGTCTGAGAGATTGGTCTTTGTTTCTAACAAAGAATATCCCTGCACCTGCTGGAGAGGTAGAGGGACGTATGAATCCTTTTTCTAAATTCTATTTTAGGTAAGATTTGAGATGTTGTAGTTCAGGATCAGACAAGGGGAAAATATGGCCGTATGGTATGTCTACGCCTGGTAGTAGGTCTATAGGACAGTCATAAGCCCTATGGGGTGGTAAAACCTCTGAGTCTTTTTTGCTGAAAACGTCAGAGAATTGAGTATATTCTTGAGGTACAGTGACAGGTTCCGTGAGAAGTAACTGTTCATGGAAGAGGCAATTGTCTTTACAATAGGAGGAATTAAATAAAACGGTTGAGTTAGACCAAATAATAGTAGGATCATGTTTTTTGAACCATTGAATCCCTAAAATTACAGGAAAAAGGGGCGATGGTATTACATCAAAAGTGGCAAATTCTGTATGATGTGTGTCAGTGGTTATGCGTAGTGGAATAGTATGATGTGTTATTGGACCAGTGGAAATTTCTTTACCATCTACAAAACGAAGGAGACTTGATTTTAACTTTTTAAGCAATGGTATTTTATTTAAGTGAACAAAGTCTAGGTCAATGTAATTGTGGCTGGCACCAGAATCAAGTATTGCTTGGGTCTGCAGTCGCTGATGTTCCCACTGCAACAGAATAGGTAGAGAGCAATGGTTAGTTTGTGAATGTTTTAGGGAAAAACATATTTGTACCTTCCTATGCTTACCATTCTTACGTTGCAATTGGGTACATTCTCTGATGGTATGATCTAACCCTCCACAGTACATGCATAAGTCATTAGCCTTACGCCTGAGTTTTTCCTGTGGGGTTAAGGGTCCTCTTATAAAGCCAAGTTCCATTGGAACTGATGATGACTTGGTGGTGGATTTGGATGGCACTGTGGGACTGTGATAGACTAGTGGATGTTTTTGTACTGTGTCTGAGTAACGTCTTTCAGATCGTCGTTCTCTAATACGTCTATCTAAGGTTATAGATAGATCTATAAGTAGGTCAAGAGTGTCAGGTAGTGGTTGTCTGGCAAGTTCGTCCTTTAGGGCGTCAGACAAGCCCAAGCGAAATTGGTTTCGCAAGGACAAGTCATTCCAGAGGGTATCAGCGGAGTATTTTTTAAAATCCTGTCTCTTATTTTGGCGTAGGGAGCGCATGGCTGTTTCAGCTGAGAGCTGCTTAAAAGGGTCGTCATAGAGTTGTGCCATAGCCTTAAAAAATTTCTCAAGAGAATAAAGTAATGGGTCATCCGACTCAAAGAAAAAGTTAGCCCATATGCGAGGTTCTCCACGTAAATAAGAAATGGTGGTAAGAACCTTTAAGTGATCATTGGGATAAGTTTTTGGTTTTAACTGAAAGTATAGGTAGCAAGAATTTTTAAATTCTCTAAATTCGTTGCGGTTACCTGAAAAAGGTTGAGGGGGGTTGGGCTGTGGCTCGTGGGTACTTAAAGTGACCTTAAGTGTGTCAATTTTGTCGTTAATGTACTGTTTAAGAGATGTATTCTCTGTTTGTAAGGCAGTCATTCCCTTAGTCAAATTTTCTACAGTCAGTGTTAGTGCCTCCACATGGCTGATTAATCCTGCTGGGTCCATGTTCAAAGGGCTTGGTATTAGTGTAATGATTAATTCTTCCCCTGTATTAAAGAGAAAGATAAGTATGTAAGGACCTCAACTGCAGGTTAAGTTTAAGTGTATGAAAGGGAGATGGAGAGCACTTCCCACAGAGGTGGAATTGGAATGTGTTTAATTGTAGTGCCTCTACAAACCCCTTTCAGATAATATGCGGTAATGCTGTTTTCACATCTGAGATGGAAGAATATTACTTCTTTGCACAGGGTTAAAACAGCTTAACCGGTAATTGAATATTGGTTAAGGTAAAAAATAGAAAGCTTTGAATCTCTATAGTATTTGATTGTACTCTAACGTAGTCTATCTGCATCCTAGGTCTTTCTTACTTTTATAGGAGATAACCTTTTGTCGATAATACAGGTTGAGAATTATGTTACAGAATCTTGTTATTTTGTTAGATCTAGTTTCAGATACAACCTAAATATGATATGCAGAGTAATTCCCCAAGTAAAGTCTACATCAATCTGAGCTCCGGAATGATTGCTTAGTATGTTGCTGTTAAGTCGCTTACCGGTAAGGACGAAGTTGGTGTGCGGGATGAAGTCGGTTTATAAATTGTAAGTTTGCCTGGAGCTAGTTGCGGCTAGTAGCTATGCAGTGAGTCGTAGTCGAATGCACTTCCGGTGGCGTGTGACGTCACACGATAGGTGCTGGGAGCGGTAGTTTCAGAGAGATTCCCAATCGAAATAGGTTGAAGCTTGAGTGCAGCTATTGAGAGTAGGCGGCACAAATACCAAGCAATTAGATAAGGGTAAGTTGATCCTTTATAGGAAGTTGAATATAGGTGCAAGAACAGAGGGAACAAAGGATACTTAAAGAACAAGGCCAGTCATAAAAATATGACAGTGAGCTTGTCGATAGCCTCTTTGTAGAAATCTTTCTTTCATCTCCAGTAGTTGTTCTTTGGCTTTATCGGGGTCACTATTGTTGCGAACTACTCTTTTAAATTGTGATATCGGTAGCGCTCGCTTTAGGCCAGCTGGGTGGCAGCTTGTGGCTTGTAGTAATGAGTTTCTATCCGTAGTTTTTCGGAAGAGAGTGGTTCCCAATGCATCCCCCTGGATTGAGATTCGTAAATCCAGGAAATCCACTGTAATTTTGTTGTACTCCATTTTAAATTGAAGATTTGGTAAGACCTGGTTCAATTGCTGGAACCAATTGGAAAGTTCACTTTCTGTGCCATCCCAAACCAAGAACAAATCGTCAATATAACGATGAAAGAATCGTATACTAGTATCCTGGAATAATTCTGTGTGATGTTGTTCAAATTTAGCCATGTATAAGTTGGCGTACGATGGGGCCACACTCGACCCCATCGCCGTTCCAAGCAATTGCAAAAAGTATCTATTCTCAAAACGAAAATAGTTCATCTTGAGGCAGAATTCCAACAGTTCCAAAAGCCAATCCATGTTTGGACCTACATAAGGGTATCTGCACAGGTGATTACGCACAGCCTCTATACCTTGGTGATGTGGTATCACCGTATAGAGGCTCACCACATCGAGCGTAACCAGGTATTCAGTTCCCTTGAATCCTTTAATTGCCTTTAGTTCCTTAATCAAGGAAATGGAGTCCAATAGGAATGATGGCATATTGTGGACGATGGGT
Source organism: Bombina bombina (assembly GCF_027579735.1). Lineage (NCBI taxonomy): Eukaryota > Metazoa > Chordata > Amphibia > Anura > Bombinatoridae > Bombina > Bombina bombina. The sequence goes on along the minus strand of NC_069502.1, from coordinate 1,147,700,354 downwards.
TGCAGGATAGAATCTAAATATACTGCAATTGGTTGTAGTAGGGATCCTATTGCTGACACTATTGGTCTCCCTGGTGGTCGGGTGGCATGTTTATGCACCTTAGGCAGTGTATAGAACACTGGCGTCCTCGGGAACTGTACTGTTAGATAGGTCAGCAATTTTTCATCAATCAGCCCGCCCGTTAGGGCATTGTGTAAAGACTCATCCACTTGTCTCTTAAACGTCCAAATTGGATCCCCAGGTAGTTGTCTGTAGGTGTTGTTATCTTGCAACTGGGACATAATCTCCTGTTGGTAGTATGCATAATCCAGGAGTACTACCGCCCCACCCTTGTCCGCTTCATGAAAAATAATGGAATGATTTGACTTTAGATCCTGTAAAGCTTTCTTCTCCATCTTCGTCAAGTTATTTCTGCAGAGATCTTTGGCCGCCATACATCCTTTGCTTACTTGATCTGCTAATAAGCGGCTATAAGTTTTTATACTCTGATTAGAGCTATGTGGATCATATTTTCCTTTAGCCCGGAACCTAGGTATTTCTGAATTGTTAGTACCAAAATGTTCTCGTAGTCTGAGAGTGCATTCAAATTTTTGTACATCCAAGTATGTTGTAAAGGGGTCATTCAATTCAGTGGGGATAAAAGACAAACCTTTGTTTAACACCTGAGACTCCGTGGGTGTAAGCACATGTGAACTCAGGTTTAGGACTATGTCCTCCTTTAAAACCATCGTTGTCTGGGGGGTCTTCCTCTTAGTCCCCCCCCCTCCTATGTGGCCTGCGCCCCTCATGTTTTTTGAGCGTGTAATAACGCCTTGACTGTTGTTGACTACATCAGTATTGGGTGCAGTAGCCCCATCTGACTCTGAATTGTTGCCAGATGAGTCCACTGTTGTTAGATTCCTGGGTTAATGGTATCTTGGTCTCCTGATCCGCATGTCATTCATACCTCTTCTTTCTTCTGGACTCAGTAACCAGCGGTATACCCTCTTCTCTTTATAGTCCATTGTGACTATATCCCATTTCTTATTTTTAAAGGTAGTCAACTCATGTTGGTATTGTTGTAGTTGGTTTTCCAGTTTGTTTAGCCAATCATTATCCTTATCAGATTCCAGGTCTGCCTTATGGATCTCCTCAAATTTGGCTACCTCTGTTTCAGCTATCTTCATAAGTGCCCTGACTTCCTCTATCACTAAGAGGATCAAATCCAACGAGCACTTATTAAGTATGCTGCACCATATGGCACAAAAGGCAGTATTATTTCTTCCTATTGTGGGTACATTTTTGACCCTGAATCCTCTGGGTATGTACATCTTGTGATGATATTCTGAAAGAAAGCTTCCATGTAAAGAAAGATCAGTGCATTTCTTTTTCAGTTTGAGCCATTTGGTATATAAGTGTTCAGCTGAGACTTTTAAATCCCTTACTGGCAATGCTGCAAACCTGATGCGATCTGCATCATCCTGTGTGTAGTTAAATACAGTAGCCCCAGGGATATCATCTTCTATGTCCTCCATAGTGGCTGGCATTGCCTGTTCCATATTCAGTATAACTTGTTGTTAATGTAGCAATCCTTAGTGCACACCCAGTGTAAGTGTAAAAATGATGGTCTTGAGTCAGATAACAAATCAATAGTTGGGGTGCTATAGTGCCAAAAATTATCAATACTCAATGTCCATAGGGCACTGCACGCACTTTCAAAGGTTAAGGCTGCCCGGGGTGCATTCAATCAAATGCATATAAACCACAGAAAATAGGAGCGCACTCGCCGGGTCTTAATGAAATATTGTTTCTTATAATGTGATCTAGACACAATTATGTTTTAAGTGCTAGAGGACGCTACAGTATTTAAATTTTAGATGCTTCTCTATAGTCTTAGCCCTAATATAGTCCCACACTAATGAATGTTTATAGCTTAAGGGAGTACCTATATGTGGGGAGTAGTCTATAGATGTGCACTAATTATTTATATAGAAATATCTGTAAATGATCTTATTGCGCTATAATGATTACTGTTACAATATACATGGACAGTCTGAGTCTCCATTGTTTTAGTGCCATTACAACGGTTGTCTTGACAACCGGTTACATGTTTACATGGTGGTTTACACTGAAGACTCAAACAGCAGATATCCTTAGTGAACCCTCCTATAGAAGAATAGACAACATAATAACTTTTATGGCAGATATGTTTTATCTATGCATTGCATAACTACTTCTGTTCCGTTTCAGGGCTGTTTACATTGGTTGCTGGGGCAACCGGCGGACCTGCGCATTGAGCTCTGCAGGACGCCGGCGGCACTTCCGGTAGTACGTGGTGGGGTGGAGGGTAATGCATAAAAGTTTGCTTTGTATTTTAACTTATTTAATGGTCTGAGGACGGGGCTAACAACCCCAAAACGTCACTTTGATTAAATAATATTTCATTAAGACCCGGCGAGTGCGCTCCTATTTTCTGTGGTTTATATGCATTTGATTGAATGCACCCCGGGCAGCCTTAACCTTTGAAAGTGCGTGCAGTGCCCTATGGACATTGAGTATATATATATATATTTATATATATATATATATATATATATATATATATATATATATAGTACTGATGTAGCATCAATGTGTGCCCATACTATGTGAAAGTATATGGTGTGCTTGTAATGGAGGTCTCCGTATAAAGATACTCACATGTGTCGTTACCTTGCATGCATGCAGAAAGATAAGATAAAGAAAGTTTGTGTGTGTTGGGTCTTATGTAAGTTTTCATCCATCCCCCAATGAGGATGTCACTCATATGCAACCCCCTTTGTCCTGTCCAGCAATAGTTACCAAGCATGCTTGGGGAGGAGGGCATATGGTCACACAAAGGGTCTCTATAGTTCTTTTACTTAAACCAGCTGGTCATCCTTATCAGATAGGGCCTGGTAATGTGATCTTTCTACATTCCAAAGTGTATCTCAGTATTTGAATGAGGAGTTAACCCCTTCCTGACCACACAGCTGAGATATTACAGTGATATGCCATATATTACCACTTCCTGACCACATCTGAATTTAGATTATGCCATTATTACATTCCCCCCTATTGGCAATGGAGGTTTCCATACCCTTCCATTCCAATGGTTGTTTTATATTAGTGAATCTGATGGAATATTTCTAATCCCACCTATCTGTGATGGCTATATTAGTGTACTAAGGATGCTTCCATTTGCATACCATAATATAAGTGATATACAAGTGCAATTAATGATTTTAAATAACAACACATACAAATTTGAATAATTATACATAATATAGAAATAAATAATAAGATTATAAATGGATGTATGAACAGATTTCCCAATGCAGAACCCCATGATGACTGTTTCGAAAATAAATTTGCTAATTTCTGCCACCAGGTGGCACTTGCCATCTCTGTAAAAGTATGTTCAGTCCTTTGTAGTTCCTGATAGAAGAAATTTACATGAACACGTTCCCCAAAATTTTTAAGATGTTCCAGTAACACAGTATCTTTCTGCAATAAGGTTACCCATCTTTGCCAAGGTGCATCCTCTACTAATATTGGTGTTATGAGTGGAGCCCCCAAGGTAGCGTTATATGTGAGTAACTGTGGGACAGTGAAGTTAAACTGTAGTGAACTTGGGGGCGGAGTTAACTGCCAGAGTGAGAGGACGTGCTGTATGGGAGCTCCTCTTCATTTTTACCTAAAAGTATTTAAAATTTATAAGAAAACCCCATATCTACGTGCTAAATAGTAGATATTCTACACACAGAACATTTTGAGACATCAGTGGGACCAAACTGAGGATTTTACACAACTTTATTTGGTCTGAGAACGGAGCTGGCATGTGCGCATTTTTATTTTTGCTGAGAGGACTGACCTAGGCGAGATTTCCACACCACTGGGAGCTAACTTTGAGGCTTATCTTCACTCCGGAGGGTCTGGGCTCCGCTTCGGAGTGCTAGGGCAACATCCATAAAGAACAGGTGCTGTGATTGCCAGAACTGGAGGTACCTTAGCTGCCAAATATTTAGGCGCTCACCCGCAACTGTGGTCGAGACTTTCCGGCTCAACCCACGAGCCCCGGTGTTAACCGTGGACCGGTGACTTGAACCAAGCTTGTTGTCCAGGGGAGACATAGGTCAGTCGCAAGTAACAGCCTGATAGCCTGCAAGTGCGATATCACGGTTTTGGCGCGAACATCCGCCATTTTCTGCATATCAGGCTGTCTGGAGGAGGAAAAAGGAGAAATACACCATTGGCACCGCACCAAGAAGATTAACCTCTGCTGGTCCTTAGCTCTGCACGGAGGGTAAGATTGATACCTAACCATTGTTTGCTAGACATAATAAATACTCTCCTGCTAGGCTCAGTGTGCCCTCTCATTAGACTTTGAGGCCTTAAAGTGTTAGACGGAGACTGCTGTTTCTCTCACTGATAAAGGAACTTACAAAAGGGGCCTAAGCTTATCGCTAAAATATAGCAGCTTACGGTCTTAATATTCTGTGAACCATAAGGGACTGTGCATTAACCAGTATTGTCAGTGATTAGTCGCATCAGTTGGATAATAAACTGAGGAACAGAAAGGGTAAGCGGTCTGTGGAGGTGTCTACTGCAAAGTTTATCAGCCTTTCTGTGAGACTCTGGAATAGCCCTAGGATTGTGAGATATACCAGAAAGGGCATAAGAAATATTATCTTGTTAGTGGTATAGGTCACCACGATTGCTCTATATACCATAAAAGAATTATCTTGAACATTCTAACTGCAGCGCTGTATGTTTCCAGAATTGTTTTCCAGAATTGCACTACAGATAAAGCCACAGAAACACATTGTCTATTAAATAAAGATCTACAATCAAGCTTGTTTTCCAAGGGAGCTCCTTATGAGTACTGAGATCTAGAGTGCACACTAATAAAGGCAATGGTGGATCATAATTCCTGTGTTATCTACTAAATTTACTGATATAATATCACCCTCTGTCAGCAACAAGGCTCTCTTTTCCCTTTCCTGTTGGCCCACGTGCCCACAGGTCATACCCACTCTCCTTTTTCCCTAAATGGTTCAGAAGGAACACCTCCCCAGGAGAGAGACCTCAGCCTGTCATATTAGAGAGATCTGTAATCAAGTATTACTTCTGCTGAGGAGCATCTTCACCAGCATCTGAGATACTTTTAACACAAGGAGTTCCTCTAAACTGATTTTCATGCTTAGTACCCCACCGGTCCTACATCCTCCTTCTGTGTGAGAGATTGTTTATTACTGAACTGTTTGATTGGATATCATCTGCAAATGGGGTGCTAGAGCACTAATGTTTGGGGGGGGGGGGGGGCTATGAACCACTAAGCTCCCTTTTTGCCTTTTTCCCTTTTTTCCCTTTTACTTTTTGCATATAATTTCATTCTTCATAGCAACTCAGCCTTGTTAAAGATGCAATAACTGCTGTTGGTAAGCCTCCATTGTGGACTTTGCAATACGAAAAGATTCTGCATCCATGGCACATCTCAACAAAAGGAAGCCCAAAACTCCGGCTGCTGGGCCTAAAAGGACAGTGCAGACCATTTTAATACTATTTCTCCCTCATCTCCAGAAGATCAACAAGAGAATCCAACTATGTCTCAAGCTGAATCTGATGCCGTTGCCTCTACCTTTCAAACCCTACAAGAGGCAGCTCCAGCCACAGTGACTCCTAATTTCATCCTGGATTCCCTCAAATCCTTGCTGGCTGCCCATCACTCTGCTTTCCAAACTCAAATCACAGCCTCTTTAGCTGACTTGCGGAGGGATCTTACCTCTACCTTGGAGCGGGTTGATACAGTGGAGAGGAAACAAGAGGACATAGCTGTAGATCAAGCCAAGCAGAGCAGAGTACAGAGTACTCAAAGCCTAGCAGAGCAGCTAACCAACCTGGAAGATAAGCTAGCGGATATGGAGGACTGCTCTCGCCGAAACAATTTGCGACTGCGAGGCATTCCAGAGAATATAGCACCTGGGGATCTAATCTCATTTCTGACGGAGTATTTTGGGTATTTGGCCCGCCCTACTGATACATCTGAGGGCCTTATTGATAGGGCGCATAGATCTTTAAGGCCTATAAGTTTGTCATCTGAAAAACCTAGAGATGTTATAGTGAGACTGCACTTTTACACATACAAAGAACGACTGGTGCGAGCATCTCTCGCTAAGCCTACTCTCCCGGCTCAATTTCAGGACATTAATGTGTTTGCAGATCTTTCATACCACACACTTCAACAGAGGAAACTGTATGGAAACTTTACCAAGTTCTTGAGGATCCATAACATCAAATACCAGTGGGGACACCCCACCAGGCTTATAGTCCACAGAGATAATCAACAACACACCATCACTACTCTGGACCAAAGCCAAAGACTAATGAAACTTTGGGACACTCAAACTTCAACGAATTGTCCTCCAAAGACTTCCCTGGACCCATCAGCTCCATTCTGGGTCTCCTCTTTGCAGGGAGCTTCTGATAACTCAAACCCTTCTGGTTCTGCACAAGAAGCTAGTGGTGATTGAACATAGATTGTTTGTAGGGGTAATATGTTCGCTAACCTTTCTCTACATTTTAGGTACCCTTAGGAGAACTAAGGGCGAAGTGGATCAGAGTAAAGGATATGAGTGACTGTTTTAAATACGTTCTTTTCCAATTGTCCTGGATATATCTAATTAAAGGTAGACAGATCGCTACCCACTGTTACACGAATGACCATCATACTCTTTCTTTCCTACACTCCTCACCCAAGTTAGTGCTCACTATATTGCACCATTTATATGTAAGTAGATTGTATCCGTTAAATTCTCCCCTTTTTTTTTTTCTCTATGATTGTTCACCATTATTATATGACACAGAGTGTACGCAACTTGTGTTAATTTACCCTACTATATGTACGTTAGGTTGTGCGTATGATATATTTCTGCTTATTATACAGTAGAGGTTCACTTAATCTATTTTTATTATTTTTTGAGTTAACATGTTTATTGATGTAATATGCCTTGTCTGTGTGTAGAGAACCACAGTTAAGGGTATATACTCATGTGTCATAATTTGTTTATACCTTATGTGAGTTTGTTCTAGACATATCTAGTTAAATATAGACAGATTGCTACCCACTGTTGCACGAATGACCACTATATTCTTTATCTTCTACACTCCTCATTTGAGTTGTTGCTTGCTACATTGCACCAACTATCTATAAGTTGATTGTATGTGTTAAACCCCTCTTTTTTTTTTCTGTCCCCTTGAGTGTGTATGTTCCCGTTTCAAGTGGTTCCCCCCCTATCTCTCCTCTGGTGCTCCCTGCTACTTACTCTCAACTGACAGCGAACTCACGTTGGGTTAGGTTATTTCCCCCCTTAAGGTACTCTGAATATTGCTTTCAGAGGCTACCAAAGCGGTTTATCTCTTTTCAATACCGCACAATCCTGTTACATGTTATCAGGTTAAGACTTTTTTTTACAAGATCTTCATTGAGCGATCTCTGATCTCTCTTCCTTTCTAAACCTTTTCTTGACTTCTTCCGCTCCCTTTTATTTCTCTTCCTTCTTCCCGTTTTTTTTTTCTTTCTTTTCCCCCCTCTTTTGTTAAATTCAGAAGACATTTGCTATAATGCCATACAATTGTGTCACCCAAAACATTAGGGGGTTGAACTCCCTGACCAAGCGGAGCATATTTCTGAGGTATCTCTATAAGAGTAAGGCCCATTTGGTATTTCTACAAGAGACTCATTGGTTACGAGACACAAGGGTTTCCTTGCAATCCAGGTTGTTCCCAGTGGTGGAGACGGCGAGCTTTTCTCAAAAATCGAGAGGGGTTGCTATTCTTATTCACAAGGATATAGCATATGAACATATCCATAGTGAAGTTGATCTGCAGGGTAGGTACCTAATTCTCATTTGTACGTTGGATGGGGTGGTCTATACGTTAGCTTCTTATTATGGCCCTAATAAACAACATATAAGAATGCTCCGCAAGTTTTTGAATAAACTGGACAGCCTGCGACAAGGTTTTCTCCTTATTGCAGGGGATTTTAATACTGTTTGGGATCCTGCTTTAGATAAAAAATCTGACAAATCCTGCAAGTCTGATAAAGTCTTAGTTGATCTGTCATACAAATTCAAGAATCTCATATCTCAATTTAATTTGTTCGATGTCTGGCGAGCTCTTAATACGACGGCGCGGGACTATACTTACTTTTTGTCGGTTCATCACTCTTATTCGCGAATAGATTTTTTCTTTTGCGAACCAAGACTCCTAGACAGTATTTCCAGGTCATGGATCCCCCAATGTCCTTGGTCTGACCATGACCCGGTACATATTTGTCATGATCTTCCTATTCCACCTTAAATATGTCAAGCAAATACTATATACCACCTTTACATCTTGTTAACATCCTACCTGAACCCAATATATACCTCTTACCTCCCATGGTCCTTTGCTGGTTTATTGAAGTGTAATAGCTACAGTTCCAGACCTTACCGTTACTACAGCTTGACAGGATTTAATCTGTTTGTTTATTTCCTATTCTATCAGCATACCTCTACTTTAGCCGGAGCTGTCACTACAACTCTGCAACAGAACCTCAGTCCACACCTCCCCCTTCAACGGACCGCTTGTGAGTACTCCTAACATCCTGGCGAGACACGCCACACAGCAAACAGGAAGCGCAAGGACCGGAGCGTGCGCACTAAGCTCATTGGGACCGGATCTCCGTGCAGCTCTCACCGCACTCGCACCAGCTGCTGACTGCATAAGGGGAAATCTCATTCAGCCACTACTAGACAGGTGCCGTATAACTTACATAACAGACTCTGTGCTGCTCTCTATTAATAAACGCCTTAACATACTATAAGTGTGAGATTTGTATAGTGAAGCTGCTTGCATTTATCCGTGATCTCTCACTACTAACTGCAACCTCATATTCAATTAACCTCTGCAGTACTGTTTTACTCTGCATATGCATTACCACCTGTACCTGCCAAACTTAACTCCCACTAATAGACCCTCCAGTTACTGGGTATTAGTTAATTGGCAAAATTAATCACAAGTGTTTTACAGTTCACTAAAGTCATATAGTGTACTGTCATCTTCTACTCTTGTAACACAACCTCAATTTTTTCATGTTATTCTGGTAATTACTAATACAAGAGAGTTGATTGCTACAATATTACTCTCAATTCCCATTAGAACTACAAAGCATACCAGTGTGGCGACTCTCATCAAATGTCTTTTCGGATCCTAATACAGTAGCTCGTATTACCTCAGATATAACTGAGTTCCTTCAAATTAACGACAATGGAGAAGTGGATGATTTCACTTTATGGGCATCATTGAAGGCGTATGTGAGGGGATCTCTTATTAAAATTGCAGTGGCACAAAAGAAAGGTAGGGGCGAAACGCTAGCCCAGTTAATAATAACTCTCCGTAAGCTTACCACCGAGCATAAAAAGGACCCAACACCATGCTTGTACGAACAACTTGTAAACCTCAAGGCGAAAATAGTTCAACTGGAAACCGAGAGATCAGCAGGTAGACTTCTTAGACTCAAGGAGATCTTTTACTACAAAGGCAATAAAGCCGATAGGCTTTTAGCCAATCGGTTACGCCAACGAACAGCAGCGGCTCGCATTCATTCCTTGAAGATAAAAGGCCAACTCATAACTCCCCCGAGAGAGATAGGTACGGCTTTCACAGATTACTATGCGTCCCTTTATAATCTATCTAAAGATAGTGCGACCCCCCCTCCGACTTTGGATACTATAGGCGACTTCCTCTCCACACTTGATCTCCCCACTGTATCTGCAGCTCAGATTAAGGCATTACAGGCCCCTATTTCCAGTTCTGAGATCAAAACTGCTATCCTTTCTCTTAAGACCCTCAAATCGCCAGGGCCTGACGGTTTCTCAGACCTCTTCTATAAAAAATTTCAATCAGTGCTTATTCCCCCTTTGTTAAGGTTTTTCACGAGGGCAAGTTCTTGTATGCCCTGTGTCACCCTGTCGTTGGACACTGAAAAGGCCTTCGACAGGGTGAACTGGGACTATATGTTTGCGGTCCTGAGACCATTTGGCTTACCCGCTTCTTTCATAACAACTATAGCAGCCCTGTATTCTAACCCTTCGGCTACAGTTAGAGGACTTGGGTTCTGTTCTGACCCCTTCGGGATCACAAATGGGGCAAGACAAGGCTGCCCCTTGTTGCCACTTATATTTACACTTGTCATGGAGCCATTAGCCACAGCCATTAGGTCATTCCCCCAAATTACAGGAGTGGAAATACATCACACAACCCAGACTACAGCACTATTTGCTGATGACTTGACGGTGTTACTTTCAGACCCAGTTAAGTCCCTACCACATCTCTTCTCCCTACTAGAAAGGTTCGCACTAATCAGCTATTATAAGCTCAACGTCTCTAAAACAGAGGCTTATGCTATCCATATTCCTGAGAACACCCTAATTGAACTGAAGAGGCGATACAAATTTCGCTGGTCCACCTCACATATCAAACATTTGGGTGTATTTCTCTCACATAGTATTCCCACTATTCTCTCCATGAATTTCTCTCCTTTACTGTCTGAAATTGTAATGTCCACAGAAGCCTGGAATGTACCATCTTTGGCATGGATGGGTCGCATAGCCGCATTTAAGATGAGTCTCCTGCCTAAGCTGACCTATCTATTATGATCTCTACCTATTTCTATATCTAAGTCCCTGATTCGTAAATTTCAGCAACAATGCAATAAATTTATCTGGCGTAACAAGGTTCCTAGAATTGCTACAAGTACCCTACAGCAGCCTGTGTCTGCTGGAGGGGCAGCTGCCCCTAATATTCTTTACTACCATGAGGCTTCTCGCCTTTCCCACGTGACACAATGGGGTGTGCCAGCAAACAGTAGATGGGCAGAATTGGAACAGGCCTGGCTTCCATCGGGGGTTTCCCTCGAGGATCTGATTTGGCTCCCTAAACACGCTAGGCCGTAAACTATTCTAGTTAATCCCATTGTAGTTTCCAATTTGAAGTTTTGGGACAAATTCCATAACCTAACCACAGTAGCGCCTCATCCATCTCCGTCCCACAAGATCAAAGGGCTTCTTTTAGCACTGCCGGATACTCATCCATTCCTGTGGTCAGACCTGGATACTATCAATGTATCTGACTTATTTGAGGGGACCCAATTACTCTCATATCAGGCTTTTCTTCAAAAGTACAATCCACCCTTACTCTTACATTTCGAGTTTTGGAGATTACGGAGCTTCCTGAAATCATGGGGTTTTGACAAGGACCCGCTACGACCTAAAACTAAGTGGGAAATGAAATGGGACTTAAAGATCCCATTTAAAAAACTACTGTCATCCTCTTATCAAGATATTCTGCACCCCCCCACTTTCTATAAATCTTCACCGACCCATGGCGAATCCTCCTTGAATACAACCCATGAACCAATAGCCTGGCACCTAGCAACTCGATTAACTAAAAGAGCAGCCCATTGTGTTACCCTCTATGAGCTATTTCTTAAAGTTCTATTGCAGTGGCACATGACACCGGTCCGTCTATTCAAAATATCACACACCAACTCCCCCAAATGCTGGAGGGGTTGTGATGCTCTGGGCACCCCAGCTCACATTTGGTGGTCCTGCCCGGTTATTGCATCTTTATGGCAAAAAGCAGTTCAATATTGTAATACGAAGGGCATTCTAATACCAGCAACACCCAGTGTGGGCTTGTTTCACATCCTTCCTCCAAAATTACCCCTTCCACAGAAGTTGTTCTGCGTTTACCTATTCCAGCCGATCAAGTTATCTATTGCCAAAATGTGGCTTCAATCGACCTCTCCACTCTGGGAACAAATCACAGATGCTTTAAGATATATCAAATCAATGGAAACATACGTCTCTCACATTCATAGTTCTGAAGACCTCCATGTCTTGGTTTGGGATTATAGCCCTGTGTAGTCTTCTTTAGACTTAGAGGCCTTTACCCCAGCCGTTTGGGATACTGAATCATAGTGATTTATGGCTATACTGCCAGAATTCCTATTCTCTATAGAATGGTATTTCTGCCTTATCCACCCACCCTTAATAATGTACCCCTCCCCCCTTTTTTTTTTTCCTTTCTTTTCTCTCACTCTCCCCTCTCTTTTTCTACTTAAATTCTCACTTCCTCTTTCTTCTCACAACTATTTGGAGATATTGTACTCCTTGAGAATCGTTTAAATATAAAACAATATGCTGAGTTGATCTCATTTGTTACTTCATATTTGCTTATCATGAGTTAACCTAGAAATATGTTAATTATATATTGGTTTTATGATTGTTATTTTGTCATAACTGCATATTATTGTTGAACACTAGCACTGTCTTCCTGTTTGCACCGAAAGTCATTAGACTTTGATGGGACTTGTGAGGTTTAATCGCCTATATCATGCAACAAGGACTATACTGAGACCATCTCATTACTATAAAAGCTCTATTAGATGTTGTTACTGTTCACATAATACTGATGTGCAATGTTTCTCATTATGACTGTATTACATATGTCCTAATAAAAATTTATTTAAAAAAAAACTGTAGTGAACTTATCCTCACAGTGTACCCAGTAATACAATAAATCCTTGGTGTGATTTGTTCCCTTGAATTACACTGGTCAAACCATACATGCACCTTATCTTTAGGCTTCAACTAAACAAAACACACCTTTCCTTGTCCTAATGGAAAAATCATATCTTGGGGATTAACTTTCTCCACAAAACCATTGCAATATGAGTGATTATGCCAGCAGGAATCATAAATTATTCTTGCCTGGTTGCTTAGACATAAAACGTTAGAAGGAAAACTTATGCAACCAGACATGTCTACCTGTTCCATATTGGAACCATTCCAAATAAAATTAACCAGAATTCTTTGTGTTCTGATGCAAAACTGTTAAAACAGACTGCTCCCACCCTCCCAAAGGTGTATGGTTATTTTCCATAGCCTGTGCTATTAATTTAAAGTCAGTTGATATTTCTGTTTGCATGGAAATACACACAAAATCCCAGGATACTTACCTTAACCTACTAATTACTCCTATCAGTATTTCCTCTGTATGTTGAATGGCAGGACCCTGAACCTGAATGACTGTCTGTGTCAGTGTCTCTACCAGGGTGTTTATCATTTGTTGTGTATGAATCCCTTTTGCATTTAACATCCCCTGACACTGTAAGGTTGTTGTTAAGCTGGATATGTCAATGGAATTTGCCACCCCTAACCCTGTTCCCACACCTCCCAAAACTGTATCCACAATATCCCTCCTAGTCCTTCTCCTAGTACCTTCTGCCCATTTAACTAATGATTTTTCCATAGTGGCAGTCATTCTGGAACAATTTTGGTAATGTGTGGAAACTAGCCAATCTATTATTTTAATCTTCCATGTGATAAATTTAAATGTGGCGTCCCTCAATACTGGAATTGGCTTGATTGTACTTATCTGAAATGGACCGCTAGAAACAACCCTTTTCCCTTCACACATTGGAGTATTGTCATAATGATTCATCTTTGGTGTAGCGATTAAAGTAGAATAGATCAAAGGTGCAAAAAGTAGTTGTTTCCCTTTTTTGATATATTCTTAAGTATTCTTCAATCCCTTCTCCAAAGTTGGAAGCTGTAACTCTCCAATTAATCCCTTCTCCAATTTGTTGTTCGAATATAACCTTGGTTATATTATAGTTATCGCCATTTATAGTGTGAATAGGATGTTGTAGACACAGAAATACCTTCTCCCACCAGACCTACAGCCCATTTTCCCCAAGCCACCCACTTGAATTCCCATTCCACTTTATTACCCTGATTGACTTTCCAAAAACCAGTTAAATTGTCTTAATGTTTTCAGCAAATATTTCAACCCTCCCACCCACATTAAAAGTCAATTTTCTCAAACAATCTTTGTTAAGGTCTTGAGAACTCCAGAAGCTTGTCCATCCTCTGATGATGTTGCTAGAGCTCCATCTACGACTCCTTGTGAGGTTGGGGATTGAAAGTTCAATACAGTCACAAATTGGAAGTCTTTGCAATAGCACCCACACAAATACAAAGAGGTTGGTGGCGATCATTCCTCTCAGGTTCCACATAATGAAATCTGTCAAAAAGATTAAGAGAATATCAGTTCTTAGCAGAAATATCTACAGCTGGGAAAACTGTCCCTTTATACACTTTACATTGGTCAACATGGACCCATTTGTAACCAGGCTGCCTTCTGGTTTTCCCAGGGGTTGATCTTTCTATTTTAATCACAGTATTACCCAATTTGTCCAAAATTCTATAAGGCCCTTCCCAATTTGCATCCCAGGGAGAATGTTTGCGATTTTTTTTAATTATGATCAATCCCCCCTTCTCAAACAGAGTTTGAGGTGTAGATGAAAATTTACAATCTGTTGGGGCCATATTAGAGGCAGCAAAAGTAGCAGTGAGCTCAACTGCTCCTGAATTTGGGAGAGATATTGATCTCAAGACACAGATTCTCTCAAGGGGGTAGACAATTGTGGTTCACCTGGGTGGCCTAATGCCATCTATCTCTCTGTCATGAGCTCATAGGGAGAACACTTGGTAGCATTTGATGGTGTAGCTCTAATAGCCATTAGAACTGCTGGAAGATGTGTGACCCATGATTTACCATACTGGGAAAGCATTTTGGACAATTTTGTTTTTAATGTGCAATTCATGCGCTCAACTATACCAGAGGATTGTGGATGATATGGTACATGAAATCTTGTCTGTATTCCCAGTAGGGCACAGAGATTTTGCATTATCTGACCTGTAAAATATGTACCCCTGTCTGATTCAATGAGTGTTGGAAAAACCCATCTTGAGAAAACATGTTCCCACAGTGCTCTGGCAGTATCCTGTGCAGTATCACAACGAAGTGGAATAGCCTCAACCCATTTTGAAAAAAATGTCTACAATTACTAGGGCATACCTGAGACCCCCCTTCGATAGTGGAAGTGGGCCTATAAAATCAATTTGGATAGCTTTCCAAGGGCCATATGCTTTCCAAGGGCCACAGGATTGACCCGTCGGAGTATTCAGGGAGCCAGTTTATTGGAAGATACGCAAAGGTTCAAGTTGCGGGAGGACAGTCAAACTCTCTCACCAACCTGGTAGGAAGGCGCGGGCAGACGCCCCATGATCAGCCTGGAACTTTTGGCGCTGCATAGAACGATGAAGACAATCCTGAATCTGCACCCACGTGGAACAGAGTTGTCGGAGATGCTCCTCCAAAGCCGGAATACCCTGAGACATGAATGAATCGGGCAACAAGGATGGTTGAAACCCATAATTCGCCATGAACGGGGATAACTTGGAGGAAGCATTAATAGCACTATTACGAGCAAACTCTGCCCAAGGTACAGTTCAGACCAATTATTGTGGTGATCTGAGACATAGCAACGGAGGAACTGTTCCAGAGCTTGATTAGACCATCCCGCAGCCCCATTTGATTGAGGGTGATATGCAGAGGAGAAGGAAAGCTGGATCCACATTTGAGCACAAAAGGAACGCCAAAATCTGGAGACAAACTGGCTACCCCAGTCCGAAACTATCTCCTTGGGTAACCCATGTAAACGGAAGACCTCCCGGGCAAAAATTGAAGCAAGTTCCTGAGAGGTAGGCAACTCCTTCAAGGGAATGCAATGTGACATTTTAGAAAAACGGTCAACCATTATAAGGATCTAGAAAGAGAAAAGGAACAGAGGTGCCAAACATGGCCTAGTAACGTCAGGGCACCAGAACACACAGGACCAACACAATAGAAATATACTCACAAGTGAGGCGCACCCTTATGGTGCTATTGAGGCAGACTGGAACTATATACGTGGTCCAGCTCACGTCACAACCAGCTGGAGGTCCGAAACCAGATGATCCTTAGGATGGCCTATTGGTGAAGTCCTGGAAGGGGAAGAAGGCACAAAAACATAGCCCAGTACCGTTTAAGCCAGGAAGATAGAATATTTAAAAGTTGCACTTACAAGAAGTAAGAAGTAAGTGCAACTTTTAAATATTCTATCTTCCTGGCTTAAACGGTGCTGGGCTATGTTTTTGTGCCTTCTTCCCCTTCCAGGACTTCACCAATAGGCCATCCTAAGGATCATCTGGTTTCGGACCTCCAGCTGGTTGTGACGTGAGCTGGACAACGTATATAGTTCCAGTCTGCCTCAATAGCACCATAAGGGTGCGCCTCACTTGTGAGTATATTTCTATTGTGTTGGTCCTGTGTGTTCTGGTACCCTGACGTTACTAGGCCATGTTTGGCGCCTCTGTTCCTTTTCTCTTTCTAGACCACGTTACATCAGGATGACCGTCCTATGACAGAGAGCTGCCTCTATTCCCATTCTAAGATTTATTGTGAACTTTGTGTGATATCTGCATATAATCATATGTCCATTCCCACTCATTCGGGTTTTGATTTTTCTTATTGATTGTATCAATTGTGTCATTGTTAACAACTTTAGCTATACTTACATGTGTTTTTTGCTGCAGGTGTTATACACCAGTTAGCGCCCCCTACAGAGCGCGGTGTGTACTGAGTCCACACCACTCTCTTTACTTTTTGTGTCTTAACCATTATAAGGATAACAGTATTGCCATTGGAAACAGGGAGCTCGACAATGAAGTCCATGGAAAGATGTGTCCAAGGACGCTCACCATTAGCAATAGGTTGAAGAAGACCCACAGGAAGACGTCGAGGAGTCTTATTCTGTGCACAAACTGAGCAGGAGTCAACATACGCAGCAACATCAGAACGAAGACCTGGCCACCAGAATTGTCGAGTGACAGACCAAATCATTTGGTTCTTGCCTGGGTGACCTGTGGCTTTATGATAGTGGTAAGTGTGCAAAAGTTTAGTTCGAAGATTCTCAGGAACAAAACACTTACCACTAGGTTTCTCAGGATCATAGAAGAAAAAACAAAGAGCGCATCCGGATTCAAGTGTGTTTATTTAACAAAGAAACAATTGACACACAAATAGGATAACACTTACAAGATTCCAAATATAAAAGGCAGATAAAAAGGTGTTCAACTCGATGCTGACCGGACCAATAGCCACAAGCCCTCCAAGTGGTAGCTGGACCCCCACAGCAAACGGTTGTAATTGGTATATTCAAAATTTCACCTATACGGTGTATATTTCAACCTCAACGCGTTTCTCCCGTATAACGAACGGGCTTTCTCAAGAGAACAGGTGAGTCTAACCTGTAATGTTGTTCTATATATGGATTTAATTAACCAATCAGATTTTACCTCCATTCTCGGATAGCACACCCCTTTCTGTGTGCAATCCAGATTTAACTATTTGGCTTCTGATCCACACATTAAAAGATACATAGAATTACAAGACAAAAATGACTTAAAATTGTACACAAAAATCATTATCATTTCATAGTATTAATAAAATGAAATATGTTAAAACTTAAAAGCATGTAAGAGATATTAAAAAATAAATAAACTTGAACACAGTATAAAAAAACCTATGCATACTAAAAAATTATGAACCATGCATTACAATTGTCTGCTAAAATCTTCTCATTTAAATGCAACTTAATACAGATTTCTAGTTTGAATGTGCTAAACATCCTAACTTGATACGTATATACAGGGATATTGTCTGTCAGCCAACCAGTGTGCTTACATGTGTGCTGCCACATCTATGTCAATATTCATCCCCAATGGAGTCAAACATTTCATCTTATAGATCCATAGGGTTTCTAATTTACGCAGTTTAAGGAGTCTGTTACCCTCTTTAGGGGGCACCCAATCTATGATCTGTATACGTAAACTACTGGGGTCACAGTTATGTGCCTCCATGAAATGCCTGGGCACACTATGTTTTGGATATTTCTCTTTAATGTTATTTATATGCTCATATACTCTCCTCTTTATTTTTCTTTTCGTGCGGCCTATATAGTACAGGCCACACCCACACTCAAGGAGATACACTACATATGTAGAATGACAGTTACTCCTGATCTTGATGTTAAACTGTTGTGAGTGATCAGAATTCGTAAATGTAATGGAGTTGTTTATGTGTTGGCACATGACACAATTTTTCTTTCCACACTTAAAGGTTCCTTTCTTACCCGTCAGCCAGCAGGAGTTATTAGTTTTGTTTTCCATTGGTCTTTTCAATATGCTAGGGGCTAAAATGTTTTTAAGATTTTTCCCTTTCTTAAATGTTAACTCTGGGTTATTTCCTAATTGGCTTCCTAAAATGGGATCAGCCTTTAAGATAGACCAATGTTTATTGAGGATCTTTCTAATTTGTTTTGCTCCCTCATTATATGTTGTTATGAACCTTATAGTTGTCTCCCCCTCCTTTTTTGAGTGGCTACTATTTTCATTTTTCTTATTTATCAATAAATCTTTCCTATCCTTTTGTAGAGCTTTTTCTTTTGCATCTCCCAAAAGTTTCTTGTCATAACCTTTCCGAATTAGTTTATTTTCTAATATTTCTGATTCCAACTGGAAATTGTTTTCATGAGTACAGTTCCTACGCATACGGAGGAACTGGCTATAAGGGATATTTTGTTTCCAGCTCTTTTTGTGTGCGCTGGAATAATCTATAAAGCTATTTCTTTCAGTCTTTTTTCTAAAGTTGGTAACTGCAATTTTATTGAATTCATCTTTATACAGAATTAAGTCCAGGAATTCAATGGATACACTTGAATGATTCCCAGTGAATTTTAAATTAAATTCATTATTGTTAATGTAACCATAGAAGTCCTGGATCTCAGATTCATTGCCCTGCCATAAGATGATAATATCATCAATAAAACGACTATATTGTATAATATTTCTATCAAAGGCATTTTCTGCCCATATATACTTATTTTCAAAGTGATTCATATAAAGGTTCGCATATGAGGGTGCGAAAGTCGTCCCCATCGCGGTCCCGTTTGTTTGTAAATATATTGAATCTTCGAAATTAAAATAATTATGGGACAGTATGAATCCAATACTATCACTCAAAAATGTAGCATGTTCGGGCAAAAAGTTGGATCTCGTGAGTTCCAATTTGATTGCTTCGACACCCAAATCGTGGGGGATACAAGTGTACAGAGCAGAAACATCACACGTTATCCAAAACATGTTCTGTTCCCACTCTAACCCTTCAAATTTGTTTATCACTTCCTGAGTATCTTTTAAAAAGGCTCTTGTTTTACTCACTAGAGGTTGTAAATAGAAGTCCACATATTTGGATAAGTTATCACAAAGTGAGCCGATCCCAGACACAATGGGTCTTCCCGGCGGGTTGGCTACATCTTTGTGGACCTTTGGTAAGTGATAAAACAAAGATGTAGTAGGAAAAGGGTTTGATACAAATCTGAACTCATCATTATTTAAAATACCATCTGATTTTGCTCTTGCCAATAGTTTCTCTAATTCTTTGCTAAAGGCGACGGTGGGATCAAATTTCAAAATTTTATAGATAGATGTGTCATTGAGGAGGTTAAATGCTTCCCTCGTGTAATGGTCTCTCTTTTGTATGACAATACCGCCGCCCTTATCGGCAGAGCGGATTACAATGTCCCTATTATTACTAAGATTTTCTAAGGACTTTCTTTCTAAAATTGTCAGATTATCGTTGTGTTTATTAATAAAACTATTGTCATCTTTGAAGGCCATTTCTAAATCTTTAAGTACCAGTTTACTAAAAAGGGGTATCTGTTCCCCTTGTGACCCTATAGGGTTAAATGTAGATTTACCCTTAAAATTTGAATGTTGGATTTCAGGTCCCGAATCATGTAGAGAGATATTAAGAAGTTCCTCTATTCCTATATTATCATCAGTCATAGCCCCATCATTATATCCACCATCTGGGTCTATATTACCCTCTTCTTCTAAATTATGTAAAACTCTAAGGGTTTCTATATCTGATGCCTGAATATATTCCACCTGTGTGTCAGATCTATTAATAGGATTTTTAAGATAGTGTCTTTTGAGGGTAAGTTTTCTTATGTACTTATGTACATCTGAGGTTTCTCAGGAGGTGCATTGGTTTGTGCAGCCAGGATCTCCTCCCCCAAGGGAGAAGTCAAATTAGTACATATGGTAGCTAAAATATGGTCAGGAGGTATAACTGGAGTAGGTACAGACTCCTCCTTGGACAGAGGCGAAAATTGTCGAGAGAGGGCATCAGCCCTAACATTCTTACTACCAGGCAGGTAGGAGACCACAAAATTAAACCAAGACAAAAATAGTGCCCATCTGGCCTGTCGGGGCGACAAATATTTTGCTTCAGATAGATAAGTTAAAATCTTGTGGTCAGTAAGAATGAGCACTGGCACACTAGTACCCTCGTGAAGATGCCTCCATTCCTTGAGTGCCAAAATTATGGCCAGTAATTCCCTGTCGCCAATTTCATAATTGCACTCCGCTGGAGACAATTTCTTAGAGAAGAAACCACACGGATGCAGGGAACCGTCAGGCGTAGGACGTTGAGACAAGAGGACACCTACTCC
The DNA here is from genome assembly GCF_027579735.1 of Bombina bombina. Lineage (NCBI taxonomy): Eukaryota > Metazoa > Chordata > Amphibia > Anura > Bombinatoridae > Bombina > Bombina bombina. Next base: position 1,147,679,851 of record NC_069502.1, on the reverse strand, counting down.
AGTCTCAGAAGCATCAACCTCAAGAACGAAAGGCCGGACAGGGTTAGGATGGGCCATAACTGGAGCGGCAGCAAAGGCAGTCTTAAGACTATCAAAGCTAACACACCAAATGAACAGTGGCACTACTCTGGCTTTTCCTCTGGTAATATATATGTGTATGTATAGGAAATTCTATGTTATTCAACCTTTAACTGTTGGGAGGAAATGGTGCTTGTGCATAAATATTAATCCAAACACAGAAGAAACTGGATATATAGAATACCACAGTTCCCAAAGTATGCACTTCTAGGACTCTGGGCCCTGAACTAGAGGACGGAATACCCCAACAGGATTGTTAAAATATAACCTTTATTATAAAAATTAAAAAAACCTAAATAAATTACACAAACAATTAAAATACACTCCAGTACCCAGATCAGTGTAGTGAATATAAGGTCTGATCAGCCAGAGCACGTACGAGATTACACAAAGACAATCAAGGGCCTTGGAGACCTCAGAGGAGGGAACACAGCCCCTTCTCTCAGATTCGTCTGAATCATTGAGAGTGATTAATTTATCAAACATACCATTAAAACCTGAACACATGTCTATATTATCAAAAGGCCTCTCATTCTGTCCCTCCACTAATGTTGATAAGTTTGAAACGATAAAAGATATCCAACTGTTCATTAGGAAATTACTCCTAAAAAAACATTTCTCCCAATGCTCTAATCCAGACAGTTGGTCTGAAGAAGAACTAAGTAGCCTTAGAGACTTAGAAAATCTATTGACAGAATCTGAACCAAAAATCCCCACAAAATGGAGAGAAAAAATTAACAACAAATCGACTTTTGTACCCAAATTTGTGAATGCCCCCCAGATTGAAGTATTTAAAAACTTGGTCTGTCGTGACATCACCTCTTTAACAATTGTACCCTCACAACATAATCTAACATATAAAGAACATCTGGCTATTCAAGAGATGAAGGAATGGGACCAAGTTATAATAAGAGGGTCAGACAAGGGCGGCAACATAGTAATATGGCCGTTAGAAATGTACTTGAGAGAAGCCTCAAAACAATTAAAAGATAAATCGTGCTACACAAAACTTCTCTTTAATCCTATGGAAGGATACATGAAAATTTATACCAATCTAATAAATAGAGCTTACAATGAAGAAGTAATTACAGTTAAGGAAAATAAATTTCTCATGGTTACTAACCCCAAGATTGCCACTTTCTATATGTTACCGAAGATTCACAAAAATGCAGAAATGCCACCAGGACGTCCGATAGTATCAGGAATTGGTTGCTTAACAGAGAAAGCAAGTGAATATATTGATCATAGATTACGAATCTATGTAGAGGAATTACCGTCTTATGTCCAAGACACAATGCAAGTCCTACAAAGGCTGGAACATCTAGCACTTAATGAAACAACATGGCTCGTAACCACGGACGTAGAATCCCTCTACACATCCATAAACCATAAACAAGGTCTACAAGCGGTAAAATATTTCTTGGAGAAAAACTCAGAAGAAGGCGAAGAACATGACAACTTTGTTCTTAAATTACTCGAAATGGTTTTGAACTACAATTTCTTTACATTTGATGGGCAATTCTACTTGCAAACCCGAGGAACAGCTATGGGCACGACGTGTGCGCCTACATATGCCAACCTGTTCCTCGGGTGGTGGGAAACCGAATTTGTATTTACGGACGAGAATCAAAAATATATAGATCTAATACCTTTATGGATTAGATTTATAGATGATATATTCTTTATCTGGGAGGGCACCCATCCAGAACTACTAGAATTTCTTACACATCTGAACAACAACCAATTAAACATCAAACTAACACACGAAGAGAGTTTAGTTAAGATACATTTTTTGGATATTACCATTCGTAAGAACACAGATGGAATCATTAGTACTGACCTATTTAGGAAACCTACTGCCACAAACAGCCTGTTACACAGTACTAGTGCACATGCACCAGGCACAATGAAAAGCCTGCCTACAGGAGAATTCCTGAGACTCCGCAGAAATTGTTCCGAAATACAAACCTTTGAGGCAAGAGCACTTGATTTGGAGGCTAGATTACTAAAAAGAGGATACAGTAAAAGATCCATCAAAAAGGCGAAACACAAAGCCCGATTAACACCTAGAAATAATTTACTGTATAAAAGACATAACAAGACTAGCTCCCAAACTCCAAGACTGATCTTAACTCACAATTCGCAAACCCCTCAAATCATAAGTATAATTAAAAAACACTGGAACATCTTAATGACTGACCCTGTACTCAAATCAACTTTGGGAACAACTCCTTCTTTTGGGTTCAGAAGAACTAAAAACATTAAAGACATTGTAACTACCAATCATTTCCAAAGGAAAAGGACTATTTCCTCCTTTAATCCAGGAGCCCACAAATGTGGTAATTGTAGTACCTGTATTCACATGAAAAACACCACAGAGATAGAGGACAGGTTTGGCAAGAAACATAAAATCAAGAGATACATCAGCTGCAACACAGAAAGTGTTATATATGTGCTTCAATGCACGTGTAATCTGTATTACGTGGGGATGACCACTAGGAAATTGAGAATAAGGCTCCTTGAACATCTTAGAAACATTAAAAATGCAGCTAAAGATAAAGAGGAATTGAAGACCTTAACTAGTGTAGCTGCGCATTTCTTAAAACATCACAATTCTAACCAGAGAGATCTACTATGTTGGGGCATTGAAAAAGTAAGCCTAGGATTCCGGGGAGGAGATCTGGAGACGGCATTACTAAAATCTGAAAGCAGATGGATATACTTACTTAATTCCGTCCAACCCTGGGGTCTTAATGAACACAACAATCTTTATGTTTATCTATAAACAACAACATAATGTCTTGAAATACGCAATACAAATGCATGTGAGAGCTCATTAGTATAAAACTTGGCATAGAGTATAACAAAATTCAGACTATGGCACATTCCCAATTTATATATCTCCTCCTTCTGTAAAATGGGAATCTGTAAAAGTATTTTGCTATCTATCTACTAAGAGTGGTAAAAACAGACAAATCAAAAGTCAGACATGGACATACTAATATTTAGTATTTAATATTTCATACAAGGGTGAGAACATGTGAGAATCATCCTTAAATATGTTCAATAAAGATTTATCTGAGTCCGAATATAACTGTTGATCCCATAACCTCAATATAAAATATGATCCAATGTGTATGTTAATGAATAGAAAAATACATATACAAAAGAAGCATACACATTTAATGTAATATATTTTTATGAAAACATAGGTTATAGAAATAGACTACATTAATAACTGTAATAATATAACAAACATATGCACTTAAGAATAAAATCATGTAATCATAATAAAAGATGCTTTTTATAGAATGACAAATTGAATTCATCCTCTCTTTAGAGGATTGACTAGGTGATAATGGTGATCCACATTCAGATCTATGTCACACCTGAATGGCCAAAATGTGTGTCCATTCAGGTAGTTTGTCCTCACCATCACTTTTTAGTTTTAAGTATTTGAGCCCAAATTACTGCACAACACATTTATTAATTATTTTTAACACATACACAAAATTTATGTATATAATGATGTTTTCACTGACCTGTTTTGGCAGATTGAGTATATATTTATATTTATTTTTCACTCCTACCCCACGCATGCACATCAATGAGACAACACATATATTTTCAAATAGAGATGAGCACTTTCAACATAATTATATATTTTTGTACCCTTTTCTAACCTTCACAGACCTTACAGATCGACTGTTCACACAATACAGTTGATCACACTTTAATCAATTGATTTGATGTATATCCACTAGGCATGTATCCCCTTTGGGCAATAATAATAAATCTCACTCTATAATAAGCATCACTTTATAATCTACACAACTGGACACATTAAGATGAATAGTATGCTTTAAAATAATTCTGATCATAAATCTGATTAGAAGACATGATGTGAACACCATGAAATGTAAGACATCTTTCAAGCATAAAAACACAGCTAATCGTATATTTTTATATATATATATATATATATATATATATATATATATATATATATATATATACTTGGTATTCATGTAGACAGTCGAACACTGTGATGAATAATAAATTTGTATAGAACAATCTATATTGGAACAATTAATAAAGTTCATTGGGATTTATATAAAACCAAGGAAATCTTGTTGTATGCGAAAATCAATAATGCCACACTTTGAATTTTAATCCTTTATTCAACAAGTGCATAGACAGGAGTTGATTCAAAATAGATGATCAAAGATTCTAAAATGTAATTATATTTGTCAATATTACAGAAACAACAGTGGATGTTCAGTGCTATTTTCACGCTGACACTCCAAGAACGATAATCCTATGAAGCCATTGGTCCGCATAATTGTCTATCAATATGTACACACACGACTTCGGCTCCAATCGAATTGGAGCAGGGGCGGGACTTCCGGTTCTACAGGGTTTAAATCCCCACAAAATCGGCGGCTCGCTGCCTTTGATAAAGCCCTATCGGGCGAAACGCGTCAGGGAGAGTGCTGAACGAGTTCAAACTCTATCTTTTGTGTTTATCTTAATTGCCCAGTACCCTGTATCTATGTGCCGCTAGTAGCATTTCTAATACTAACGTAATTATTAGACTGTCAGGGTCCTTTCAGATGAGTGAACATGGTTCACATTGTAACAATGATCTGTATAGCTATACCGAGTTGCCACTATAGCATCTAACTCTAACATAGCTTAGTTTGTGCCTAACTAACTGAACTGCTAACAGAATTCATTTAATAGTAGTGTTTGACTAACTGTAGAACTTATGTATGAATGTTGAACAGTCTGTGAAGCACAGCACTTGCTGTATTAATTCACCTTGGATCACTAATTACAGTATTTAACTGGTAATATTAAAGACTACACAGCCTGGGTTGTGCCAGACTTAGCCTAACCGTTAACATAGTTCGTATACATATCAACAAGTATGTCTAATAAATGTAAGAATGACTGAATGAGTGCTAAACTGCGGGAGATCTGCAGCACTTGTCACACTGATTCTCTGTGAATGATTAATTAGAAATTCTATCTGGGTTGAGCCAGACATAGTTTAAATTGTACCAACAATATAAACAGTGCTATCGAATAGATTATTACTAAATCAATTTTTAGTCTGGGTTGTGCCAGATTTATTGCAATAATTATAGATATTGAAGACCAGACGGCACATAGCGCCATAAAGTGAGCGATACCTACTTACACACTACTTGGGCTTTGTTAGATAGTACAAACTGTGAAGCTATAACTGTAACAGAATTTAACCAGCTATTGACCATATGAGTATTATACCCTTATATTAATGGAAGCAGGGAATAACTTACTAAATGACATTCTAGCATCTAACTCTTATATAGCTCAGCTTGTATCTAACCAACTGAACTACTAACTGAATTAATTCAATAGTATTGTCTGATGAACTGCAGAACTAATGTATGAATGTTGAACAGCCTGTGAAGCACAGCACTTGCTGTATAGATTTATTTTGGATCACAAACTACAGTATTTAACTGGTAATATTAAAGAATATCCAGCCTGGGTTGTGCCAGACTTAGCCTAACCGTTAACATAGTTCTTATATATATCCACAAATATGTCTAATGAATGTAAGAATAACTGAATGAGTGCTAAACTACAGGAGACCTGCAGCACTTGTTACACTGATTCTTCGTGAATGACTAAGTGGAAATTCAATCTGGGGTGTGCCAGACACAGTTTAAATTGTACCAACCATATAAGCAGTGCTATTGAATATATTATTACCAAACTAACTTTTGAGTCTGGGTTGTGCCAGATTTATTTAAATAATTACTGATATTAAATACCAGACGGCGTATAGCGCCGTAAAGTGAGCAATACCGACTTACACACTACTTGGGTTATGTTAGATAGTACATACTGTGAAACTATTACTGTGATAGAATTAACCAGCTATTTAACATATGAGTATTATACCCTTATATTAATGGAAGTAGAGAAGAACTCACTAAATATCAGTAATCTTACTGTTAACCAGGGTTGCGCCTGACTTAGTCTATAGTACTACTACAATTTCTTTATCAACCAAATTACAAGAACCTAGTAAATCTGTAAATATCTTCAATACTTGAAATATAAGCTGTACTAATAAGCTGTTAGACACTAATCGAATACGACTTATGTTACGCCAAACTCAGCTCAATCCTATAACAGAGGCTAGAAATGAATATATATGCCAAATAATGGTAATAATGGTTTGAATGTTAGTTTAAATAAACCTTGTGATTTTCGTGGCACTAGCTAGATTAACGAACTATATTACCGTACACACAGTCTAGGTTGAATTCAGACTTCTTTCAATAAATGGATACAATCCTTGAATGAATGGCAAATAAATATTGTGATCTAATCAATACTGTTAACCGTATTCACATAGATTGTATCTTAAACTATTCATCCCTGAGCTATTTAATTATTCACAGTATTCTGGATGTTTAATTAACAGCCGTACCATAGAACATGCTTTATTAATTTATTAACTTAGGTGACTGCTATGAGCTAATACAATCCTTTCGTCCCTATTCATAAATGAGCAGTTTTAAACTGACAGCGTGATTATTGCTGTCAAATAGCACGTGATCATTGAGACAATATTGGCACACCTAATACCTTTTGATTCAATAGATGCTTAGATACAGGCATATATATAAGCTGACTTAACATATTCTTCAGCTCACTATTAATTTGTATATTAACCATAGTTACTTTGGACTCACCAAAATTATTTAGTAACCACTCTAACAGATATATACATATTATTTACAATTTTAAGCTTATCACATTGATACTAGTTTTCAGATCATTATCTACCCTGACTACTAATTTAGTCCTGGCTTGTTTGCAGCAAGCTATTGAATCAACATAATACTAGCGAGTATTATTGGTCACATTTTAGATCACTCATCACTGTGATATTATACAGGCCTAAGCATTACTTTCAGTGATCAGACCTTATATTTACTACACTGATCTGGGTACTGGAGTGTATTTTTTTTTTTTTTTTTCAAAAAACAAGCTTTATTGATTTGCAAAAAAGAAAGAACGACATTACATAGGTATGGCATTTTTACAAAGGGTACAGTACATTGGAAAAATACTATCTGGAATAAACAAATTTGCCCTTTTATGCTCTCTGAGCTTCTAGGAGCTTGTGTTTATTGAGCAGAAGCAGGATAATCCTGCCTACAAGTAGAATGTCTTCAGCTTCTTTCAATATTGTCTTTGAGCTTGCTCCAACGAGTAGAGAGACTCGTTGTATATAATTAGTCTCACGACTTTCGCGTGACATGTTCATTGTAGCTTAACATCAGAAATAAATTGTTTTAACACTAAAGCACTCAGCAGGGTTTATCTCATACTGCTGAGAATTGGAAGTTTCCGATGTTATGGCCCAGACGGGCTAAAGAGGAGAAAGAGAGAAAAAAAAAAAAAAAGGGGGAGGGATGGTGGGGAAGGGGAAGATAGACAGGAGTGGCTGAGTAGGCAGAGACAGGTGTCTAGAGGGTTTGGGGGCGAGGGGGGGGAGGGTGGGGTGGTGGCCACACCCAAGGGTAAGGGGGTATGTACAGCTAAGGTGGGGACACCTGACACAAGTACAGGGTCTATTCCCTTAGTGCTTTGGGTATTATTCCCATATGTTCAGCTTTTGGTTTCTTGTTAGATTTCACTAAAGCCCTTTGCCCGACCATGTTAATGTCATCATTTCATGAGTGGCTAGTCTGCCTGTCTTAAGATAGTGATACCTTTCGAGTTTCAACAGCTCCTCTACTCTAGATCTCCACTCCAGTATATCTGGCACCCGTGTTGCCTTCCAGTGCCTAGGTATTAGACCTTTCGCACTGTTTAGCATGAGCAGTAGGAGTAGATACTTATCCTCCCTTGTCACTTTAGGGAGTCCGTGGTAGATCAAATATGATGGTTTTGGTGGGATAATGACCCCTAGTATTCTGCTCATGTCTCCCAATACCTCCTCCCAATAGGGTTGTATTAGTGGACAACTCCACCAGATATGCAAAAGAGTTCCCTCCCCACCGCAACCCCTCCAGCATCCCCCACTTGTGTGTGGATAGATTTTTTGTAGTCTATGAGGGGTCAGGTACCACCTGCTGAGCAATTTGAAGTGGGTTTCCTGTATTCTCATTGACACTGAAGCTCGCCTGGCCCTATCAAAGATTTTGAGCCAATCTTTATGTTCTATTTCCTGATCTAGATCTGCCTGCCATGCCTGAGTATATCTCGGAAGAGAAAAGTCCCCCTTCAGTAGGAGTAATTTGTATATTTGAGAGATAAGATGGGCCGGAGTCTGTGACATTGTGCATAGAGTTTCAAAGATTGTCCTTTGCCTCGTGAGTGAGGTCCTGTCTTTGTGTGTTTTAAAATAATGTGTTATCTGTGCCGTTCTGAACCAAGAGGCAAAGATATCTGGGGCCCATTCCATCAGTTCTGCATGTGTTTTGAGCTTATCTTGATGTATTATGTTGGAGATGGAGGCCTCCTGGAGAGTGTGGAACGCTCCCGGAGCGTGTGGTGTGTTTTCTATTCCTAATTCTGGGTTGTCCCGAACTGGAGTGTTTGGTGAATTATGGGAAGAGAGCTGCGTGTTTTCGCTAAGTAGTCTATCCCATGTCTCAAACACCTCTTTCGCTAGGGGGTACTTCTGTATCTCAGAGGGGCGATGCTTGGCAGGGATCCATGCTAAAGCTCCCGTGTTGTTCCGGTTTAATATCTCATTGTCCATTTGGACCCAGGCCTTGCTACGCAAGTTCCGGCTCCATTCGACTATTCTCTGAAGGGAAATAGCTCTCTGGTATTCCTTCAGCAAGGGCACCCCCAGCCCCCCCCCCTCTCTCTAGGCAAATAGATGGTCTGTTTTCTGATTCTGGGTTTAATCCCATTCCAGATATATGACTCCATGGCTGTTTGTATTTGCCTAATGTATGGTGTGGTTGGGTGGATCGGGACTGTCTGCATCACGTATAGCACCCTCGGTAAGATATTCATCTTAACCACCCCCACCCGTCCCATCCATGAGATTGTTTTATTTTTCCAGTTTTTCAAGTCTTTCGTTATTTCTCCACAGATGTGTTTATAGTTAACATCTGATATCTCATTAATGTTAGAGGAGATCCAAATCCCTAGGTATTTGATAAACTGGTCTGCGATTTTGATGGGACAGTCCGTGTGGTGAGCCGCAAACACCATGGGTGGTTCTGTAATGTTTAAAATTTCTGATTTCTTGGGGTTGAGCAGAAAGTTGGATACTTCTCCGTAAGCGGAGAGTTCCGACAGTGCTTCTCTAAGTGAGCTAGGGGAGTCAGACAGTGTCAACAGAATATCATCTGCATACATTGAGAGCTTATGCTCTGCCCCCCAATCTTTAATCCTCTAATGGTCGGATTAGCTCTTATTTTGCTCGCCAGTGCTTCAACTGTCAGGGCGAACAACAAAGGCGAGAGGGGGCATCCCTGCCTTGTTCCGTTTTGGATCTGGAAAGAGTTTGATAGCGTGCCATTGACCCTAATTTTGGCGTTAGGCGTCGAGTAGAGTGACATAATCACATTGATTATGTTGGGACCGAATCCGAACCTCTCGAGAGTGTGACGCATGAAGGGCCAACTCACCCGGTCAAACGCTTTTTCTGCGTCTGTGGAGACCAGGGCGAGTGGCTGATTATGAATATGTGCATATGTGATCATCTGCAAGATTTTTAGAGTATTGTCTCTCGCTTCTCGGGCAGGAATAAACCCTACCTGGTCCGTTGAGACCAGGTTTGGCAAGAGCTTGTTTATTCGGGATGCTATAACTTTGGCCAGAATCTTCACATCTGAGTTTAAGAGAGATATAGGCCTGTAGTTTTCAGGTTTGTCAGGCGGTTTTCCGGGCTTGGGGATCACCGTGATGTAAGCTTCCAGCATGGATCGTGGAAGGTTTGGGGAATCGGATAGCGTGTTAAATAGTTTCGTCAGATTTGGGGCTAAGGCATCTGCATATTTTTTGTAGTACTTAAGTCCAAATCCATCCGGTCCTGGGCTTTTACCGGCGGGAAGGTCTTTGATTGTTTTTTTAATTTCCAATATGGAAATGGGAGTATCGAGTGCCTCTTTGTCCCCCTCTGTGAGCTTGGGGAGGGCCACCCCTTCAAGGTATGCTATGATTTTCTCCTCATCTCGACCTCCTCCCTGGTGTACCTCCTCTTCTCTATGTGTTTGTTTAAGGTTGTATAGTGAAGCATAGTATTGTCTAAAGGTATCTGCTATTGAGTCTGCATCTGATTTGATATTACCTTCTTTATCTACTATATGGTGTACATGTGATTTAATTCGCTTGCGAGCCAGTGCCCTAGCGAGTAGCTTTCCTGCCTTGTCTCCCTGTTCGTAATAAAGTTGTCTCAATTTTAGTGCTTGGTTCTGGTATTCTTCCTGCAGGAATTGCATAAGTGTCTTTCTAGCAGTGATAAGTGTTTTGGAGTGTGCCTCGCTTGTTGGCTGTGCTTTGTGTTTTGTTTCGGCATTAGTTACTTGCGTCAGCAGGTTTTGGTAGTGTTCCCTTCTAGCTCTCCTGAGACCCGCTCTCCTTTTGATAAGAAGGCCTCTGATGGTGCACTTATGTGCTTCCCAGACCGTGGTGACTGGCAATTGGTCATCGGTATTGTGACGAAAGTACTCCAGGATAGCGTCACTCAATTCCCTACCAAACAAGGGGTCATCTAGTAGGGTATCTTCTAACCTCCATATATAAGGTGTGACTGGGACGGTGGGCCATAAGATTGCGCACCCCACAGGGGCGTGATCAGACCAAGTGATTTGGTGGATATTACTACTTCTAGTAATTGTTAGCCCTATTGTATCAGTGAAAAGATAGTCTATCCTGGAGTACTTCCTGTGGGGGTGTGAATAGAAGGTGTAGTTCCTGTCTGCGGGGTGGTGTGTTCTCCAAACGTCATACAATCCTAGTTCTGTCAATGAGGCATTAATGTGTTTCAGTATCTTATGGGGGGTGCTGGAGAGGCCGTCGGAAGTGTCCAACAAAGGGACAAGTGATGCATTAAGGTCCCCCCCTACATATAGAATGCCCACTTTAAGTTCTTGTATTTTCCGGATGACTTTTGGCAGAAAGAGATGTTGAGAGTGGTTGGGGCAGTAGATGTTGACTAGAGTGATAGGCCTATGATATAGGAGTCCTGTGACCACTAAATATCTGCCCTCCGGGTCTTTGTATGTCTGTATGACCTGAAATGGTGTGTTTGCGCTGAACAGTATCCCCACCCCGTTCTTTTTTGTGGGGCCTGACGCAAAGATCGCTACAGGGTATCTGTGGGAGCACCACTTAGGTTCGTGACTAACTGAAAAGTGCGTTTCTTGTAATAGTACGATATCCGCACTCATTCTGTGCATATCCCTAAGGAGTATGGAACGCTTATTAGGACTGTTCATCCCCTTAGTGTTTATTGTAACAAGCTCTATAGGGCGTGGTCGGTTCTGGTTTGGTGCCATAGTGTGTGGGGAGAGTTGTTAACTCTCAGAGAGCCTGGAGGGGAGGGGAAGCGGGGTGGGTCAGAAAAGGGGGTGAGTATCTATGGGAGAAAGAAAAGAAGAGGGGGGGGGAGGAGGGGGAGAGGGGAAAAAAAAAAAAAATAGAAAAGAGTGAGTAGAGAAGAAAAATGGAATAGGATATAAGTTGGTGTGGAAAGGGGGTGGCAAGAAAATGTAGGGGAGAGAGAATAAAGAAAGAGAGAAAAAAAAAGAAAGGTGTACTGTGTTAGGCGTCAATTGATAATTAACTGACTCTAACTAAACAGTTACTTCAATAGGTCGGGGGGGTAGTTGTCCCCTCACTTTCGCTATAAACATGAACATTTGTAATCAACTTAGTAAACTAACGTTCTCTAATTATTCATTTCTAAACGGCAGAACAAACCATAACTGTAAACAACATGTGTGACATGAACTCAAAACAGTAAGTACAGAAGTATTGAATCACATAACCTGTGCCATCAGATATCTTATCCATAGGTATATGCCTATACATCCCATACCACTCCCTCCCTAGGCTGCTTCTATGTGTATTGTTACTATCAGTTCCGCCCTCCCAGCCCCCGGCGCCAAATCCGGCGCCGAAGGCCGCGAGGGCGGACCTCTCCTCTCTGTTTTCTATGCTATATAGGGAGGTGTGATTATGAAGGGAGGGTGTGTTAGGTCAAGAGTCTTCTGTCTGTTCCTTGTTTACTGGGTAGATATAATGTAAAGATATGTGTTGCCCGATAGGACATATCCATGTTATCTAGTACCCTATACAGATGTGAAAACATAGCATCAGGTAAACATTAATATCTATGAGTATCTGTGCTACATACGACCTGTAAGTGATCCAGGCAGTGTCAGTTCTGCATCAGCAGGTTACCTATATCTCACTACTAAGAGTCCTTCTAGTCTTTAAATTTTTGTTCACTGTGCCATTGGCCGGCGGTCTCCAGGGGGAGGCCTTCTCGGGGCTCTGCGGTTGTCATCATCAATGTCCTGTGGAGGGGCGATGTGGATGTCCAATGCCTGGGTGAAACCGGGTAGATCTTCTATGGATTTAAGGACATGTGAAGTATTGTTCTTTGTTGCTATCAGACATGTGGGAAAACCCCACCTGTATGGGATTCTATTGTCTCTAAGGACTGCCGTAATGAACCTCAGGTCCCTACGCTTTTGCAGAGTTGTTGGGCAAAGGTCAGAGTATACCTGGATCTCGGATCCTCTGAATTCTATCGGGTGCTGTGCCCTGGCAAGCCTTAGAATATCTTCTTTGTCCTTAAATGATAGTAATTTCATTATGATGTCCCTAGGCGGGGCTCTGCTAGGTGGCTTAGGCCTCAGAGCTCGGTGTGCTCTTTCTATCTGTACTTCTGAGGCAGACTCGTCCTTCTTTAGATGTCTGACGAATTCCTGTATGTAGTTCTGCAGGGCAGGGGGATCGACTGCTTCTGTTACTCCCCTGAGCCGGAGGTTGTTCCTCCGGCTCCTGTTCTCCAGATCTTCCACCCTGTCCATAAGAGCCTGCACATTGCCGTCTTGGGCCTGCAAGCAATTGTTCTGTTGTTGTAGGTCTGAACTCAGCGTGTCTTGTTTCTCTTCTATTATAGTGACCCGCTGATCTACAGATTCAATATTTCTTTTAAGCTCTCCAAACATAGATTTAAAGTCCATCATAGCCTCTTTAATATCCTCTTTAGAGGATAGGTGTCTTATGTCTTCTTTGGTAAGGTATAGTGAACTGCATGCTTGCCCCTCAGGTTCATGAACCAATGCCATTGTTATCTGTCTCGCTATATTCTGGCTCCCACCTCCAGCTGGTGTTGTAGGTTCAGAAGGGGTGAAATAATTCTCCAAAGCTGAGGATTGCACACTTTTTGGCGGTTTGGCTGACCTTTTGCTTGTCATCTCTTATTGTAGTGTTGTGCTGTTATCTTAGTCTTTAATTGGACCAGAGTCCTGAAGATCTCCTGCTGTTCTGAGTAAAGCAGGTCTCAGTGCGCACTCATTAGATATTGTAGTTTATCTTTTGTGTCAGGTCAAGATGGTCTTGTTTGTAATAGTTCGCTTGTAGTGAGCTCGGGCTTCTAATTTATGCCCTGTGTAGTACTGCAGTCCATCTACCTCAGTCAATACTGGCCCGCGGTTGTATGCAGTTGTCTTGTTAATAGAGCAGTGATATAAATTGCCGCAGCTGAGGTTCTTGTTATAATGAGCCTTGGGTATGTTCAGTATTTAATTGTTCGTTTGGCCCTGCTGTCATATATTACTTACGGAAGGATGTCTCTCCCTCGGTTCAGTTTCTCTTCTGCAGTGTGGAGTTATGATGCGTTCTGGGTCACGTGGGTGAGGCCTAGCGTTGCGGCACTGCGCCGCGGCTGTGTTTGAAAGGTCTTCTAGGTTATGGTCACGAGAGACCACAGCTACGCCGGGGATCGGGCACTCCTGTTCTTGGTATATAGGTGAGCTGTGTGATGGTGTGAGTCTCCCGCTTCACTCCGGGTACCTTAGGCTTCAGTGCGTGCGATGTCCGCCAGAGTGAGGGCTAATTTGCTATTCCGCTTGCTACTGCTTTAGATTTGGGATCCTGCTTGCCTCACCACCAGATCCGCCGCTATTAGAATTTAATTAAGTCAGCCTGAGAACGTTAATTTTATGCAAAAGTTTAAGGGGACTACAGAGCTCTAAGGGGATGCTGCCATCTTGGATCGCGGCTAGGCTCCGCCCCCTCTGGAGTGTATTTTAATTGTTTGTGTAATAACCTATTTAGGTTTTTTTAATTTTTATAATAAAGGTTATATTTTAACAATCCTGTTGGGGTATTCTGTCCTCTAGTTCAGGGCCCAGAGTGCTAGAAGTGCATACTTTGGGAACTGTGGTATTCTATATATCCAGTTTCTTCTGTGTTTGGATTAAGACTATCAAAGGCCTTAATGGCAGTAGGTGACCAATGGAGTGGATCATTCTCTTTACGGGTCATGTCTGTTATAGGTTTGAACAAGGAAGAATTTTTTTCAATAAACTTTCTATAGTAATTGGCAAACCCCCAAAAACGTTGAATAGACCGAAGACTAACTGGGCGAGGCCACTGCAGAACTGCAGATAACTTGTCAGGATCCATGGAGAACCCTGCAACAGAGATAACATAACCTATGAAGGTTACTTGAGTCTGATGGAACTCACATTTCTCGAGTTTACAAAACAGGCCGTTCTCACGTAGTCTCTGAAAAACCTGTGTACTAACAGAACGATGAGCCTCAAGTGTGGGTGAGTGCATGAGGATGTCGTCTAAGTACAACACAACACACTGTTGCAACATATCTCGTAGGACATAATTAATAAATTCCTGGAAAACAGCAGGAGCATTACATAGGCCAAAGGGCATTACAAGATACTCATAATGCCCGCTCCTGGTGTTAAATGCTATTTTCCATTCGTGGCCCTCCTTGATCCTAACAAGATTGTACGCTCCTCTCAAATCAAGTTTAGTAAAGACCGTAGCTCCCTTGAGGCGGTCAAAGAGTTCCGTATTGAGCGGAATAGGGTAAGCATTCTTAATGGTAAGATGATTGAGACCCCTATAATCGATTCATGGTCTTAACTCGCCACCCTTTTTCTTCACAAAGAAGAAGCCAGCTCCTGCAGGAGAGCAGGATTTGAGGATGATCCCCCGTGACAGAGCATCGGCAACATACTCCTCCATAGCACAAATCTCCGCAACAGACAAAGGGTAAAGCCGGCCCGAGGAGGAATGTCTCCGGGTTGCAGGTCTATGGCACAATCGTAAGACCGGTAAGGAGGCAACGTACCGACACGCACCTTGTCAAAAACGTCTAGGAACTCTCAGTACTCCTCTGGCAATTGAGATACCGAAGAAGTGCACAAGACTTTAACTGGTTTTCAAAGACAAGAGGAAATACATTGCGGAGACCACGACAAAATTTCGGACCTGCGCCAGTCAAGACTGGGATTGTGCTTTTGAAGCCAGGGATAACCCAGAACAACCGGAAAATGCAGAGAATTTATCACCTGGAACTGGAGGGTTTCAAAATGGAGAGCCCCAACAGCCATGGATAACGGAGCAGTTTCTTGAGTAACGAGTGCGGGCTGAAGGGGCCTGCCATCAATGGCCTCAATGGCAAGCGAACGGACTGAGGCAAAACAGGAATGGAGTGCTTTGATACAAAAGCACTGTCAATGAAATAGCCCGCAGCACCGGAGTCAACAAGAGCCTGGGTGACTATGGAGGAGTCCACCCAGGAAAGGACAACCGTGACCAAAGGTTTCTCCTTTAGCGGTTCCGGGGACGAGGATAAACCACCCAAGGTCTGCCCCCAACAGGACCTTAGGTGTGAGCGTTTCCCGGCCGTGTAGGACAAGACTTCAAAAGGTGGCCCTGTAACCCACAATAGAGACAGAGCCCCTCCCTCCTCCTAAAGGCCCTCTCCGCCATGGAGAGACGTGTGAATCCCAACTGGATCGGCTCAGCAGTACCTGGTGACTCGGGACCAGGAGGCATGGTAGGAGAGGGACTGACGGCGTCACAAATGTGATGCGTGTATGTACGCTTCTGTTCTTTGGTGGGAATCACTCTATCAGCAATCACATCTGATTGGTAGATAGATGTGTTATAAGGCTTATTTTTCTAACTCCTCCTTATGTCTTGAAAAAGGCCCACTCACGGGCCGAAACGCGTAGAATTTGCACATAAGGAGGCTGCTATTCTTCCCTGGTGAGTCTATTTCCAATTAGACTCCTTTGTTTAGCTGTTTTTGCAATTGGTTTTTACTTTCTTTCTACAGGTAATCACATTGAACACAGAATCACTTAGTCCTACACTTCACATTGCTTTCAGATTATTTGGGATATCACAAGGACTCATTTTTGGGCGTTCTTAAGGATACCACACGGACTTGCTTAGGACACATTGGACATACTTATTTTTTCATATTTTTCTTATTTCAATTTTTCCTATTTTTATTATTTTTTATTATTTTTTCTTTTTCTCTTATTGGCTTATTTTAGCCGTCTGAGTGTCACTCATTTATATTTTACACGTGTATCTATTTGTATCCCTCCTTTTGGGGATGCCCCATATTTTGGGGGTCTGCTCTATAAGAAATTAATTAATTTCTTACATTATGTATATTATGCACTTATTGTAAACACCTTATTGTAAACACTTCTTGGTTTAGTATTGTTAACCACATATTTATCATTGTTGATTTGTATTGATCACTGTCTGTACACCTATGCAATAGGTTATAATATCAATCAGCATACATTGTGATTAATCAGTTTTTTATATTAACCCAATTTTAAGAATATTAAATACTTGGTTTTAGAATCCCCTAATATTTTTGTTGTTTTGATTTATGTTAAACCTTAAGCCGTTGGCGCTCCTATATATCCATTTGTATGGGAGGAGAGGGAGGCATGGGTGGGAGCGAACGTAGGAGACAATGGAACAGGAGGCTTCCGCAAGCGCTCCTTGAAAGAGGGCCTCTCACTTAGTCTGATGTCAATCAGTGGAGGCTCCTCCATATGATCACAACCGCACGTGAGCCTCCTGGGAAAAAAAAGAAAAAAGAATGAAAATACATTTTTTTGCTGAATAAATATAACTTCTCCAATAGCCCCCCTATTGGAAAAATTATATTTATTCTGCCAAAAAAGGTTCCAGTCTACTGTCCAGTTTAATTAATAAAAAAAAATCCATTTATATACCTCTATACCTCCTCTACCGCACGTGCGTTAGAGGAGGTATAGGCTGCTATATCCCTTTGCACATTTTTTCTATGTGTCTGCTGCTCCGCCCATAACAGAGCCTATACCTTTGCTAATAGCACAATTTTCAGTGTGCGGTTGTGCCATTTCTATGGGCGGGCAGCAGGGGGAGCTCCCAAGGCTAGGAACTAACTAAAAGTCCCATAATGCATAGCCATTACTTAGCCAATGAGAGAGCGATCTGGTGGTCAGCGGAGGAGGGGCTGCAGACTTGCACTTGTGTGGAACAAACACTGGCACTGCTAATCAAGGTATGTCTATCCTACTTTATTATCATATCTACTTAGGGAAAAACTCACTCCAGATCTTATTACAGCATAAAGATAGAGTGTAGACTGCAACAGTAGCAACTTAGCAAGTAGAGCAGTTCAGTGTAGCTGATCAGGGAGAATTACAGCAGTGAAGATTTGTAAGATGGAAAACGTTTTTTACTGTTATGTATATTCTTTACTGATAAAAAACTATTTTTTTTTATTTTACATCTGTAGTCTATAAAAACAATATATAGCAAGCATACAGTGTGTGTGTAATATATATATATATATATATATGTAATATATATATATATATATATATATATATATATTATTTTTTAATATACAGTGTGTGTGTAATATATATATATTTTACATAACTGGTCCGTGAACCCCCATTTGAATAACCCACGAGCCGCCACTGATGTCAATTAGGATAAAAAAAGACACTAATGCCTCGCGATCTTCTGGTAAATCTCTGGCAGCAACTTCATCTTTAATCGCATCAGAGAGCCCATGAAAGAAGGCGTCAACAAGGGCTTCATTATTCCAACATACCTCTGCGGCAAGCGTACGAGGGACGTCAGACAGCCAGGTAATACACAGGAGTTCTCACAAACAGGTCTGAGACAACGCAAGGGCAAAGCATACTGAACAGAGGCCCTTTAAATAATAAGTGATGACATCACAATTCTGAGACTGCATCCTGTCTAACACGGATGATGCACACCAGTCTGGCCATAAAAGGAAGTGCAGGAAATGAGCAGCATCACACAGTATGCACCAGAGTCAGCAAGAGAGGTGAGTAAAATGGCTGCCAGCAGCACATGGCAAACAAAGCAGGGAAAAAACCCTGACATACCCTTTCTGAAGGAACCGAAGCAATGGATGCTATATGACTGATGTAAGAGTCATCCAATATAACAGGCTTCCTCCCTCTAGTATACCTCCACACAACATTGTTACACAGGTCCACTATCATCCCTTCTGATCTCATTAAATCAGCACCAAGTATTGTACCCTCTGTGTTTTTGCTCTGCCAAATGGGAATTTCTTTAGTCCACTGATTGCCTAGGGTCATAGTCACATTTGGGATAAGGGATGCTTGGGACTGGGATCCCCCATGTCCCACAAGAAATGTCTGTCTTGTCCCCTGTGGGGGACTTAATGGTAAGTCTGTCAGAGTCACTGAAGCTCCTGTGTCTATGAGGAGTTTTGTGCGATGGCCCTCAATCACTCCATAGACACAGGGACGTCCAGAATGATCCCTAAAGGTGTTACATATAGGCACCATGTCATCCAGGGCCTGAGCTAGTCAGTCAGAGCAGGATATCAGAGGAGAATTATTTTCATAATTCTTTTCATGATATCCAACTTCCCCTCCCCCCACAGTCATCACTCTCAAAGCCTCATGCTCTGGGCCATACAGATTAGTACCAAGCCTAAGCTTTGGGGTGTATTCCTGTTTTTTTTTTATCTGGGGGCTTAATCTTGTTATTTTTCCCTACCTAATTCTGGTCATAGCTTTTTTTTTTGGAGGTGCAGAGGGATGTAATCTTTCCTGCCCTCCCTCAGTTTCCTTCTGAATTCTCTTTAAAAATCTGCAATCTACTCGTCTGTGTCAATATTTATTGCAATAATGGCAAGTATCTTTAAAGGGACCCTCTGAATATTTTTGTTTCCCTTCATTAGTGGTTACCACAGCAATCCTGTGTTCCTTTTCTTTAGAATGTTTTGTCTAGCCTTACCTATAATAGATAACACAGCCTCTAGTGTATTATTTTCCTCAGCCATTATTTGTATGCTAGGGTCCAAGTATGTGAACTTTTTAATTAAATATTGCAACATATCATGAGGTGTCTGTTCAGGTGAAACTCTATGTGTCAATCTATATATTTGTTCAAATTTAGCTGCAAATACCCATGGGTCATCATTTAATGCTACTTGCATTTCTACAAGAGAGTAACTTTCTAAATCTCTACTCCCTGTGACTAGTTTACAAACTGCTTTTAAACTGTCCCCATCTGAACCCCATTTATCCTCCTTAAACCAATTTGTGTTCAAATTAACTGGGCCTGCAACTGGTGATTGTAATCTAGCCACAATGCTGCCTGGAAGTCAAATCTTTAACATTATACATGCTTCTTTAGGAGAAAGCATGTATTGTTTTATTGCAGACATGTTAGTAAATACATCTGCTTTTACATCATACACTGGAAAGAGGGGTTTTAACTTTACCAGTTGTCTCATTACTTTATCTCTATCTTGGTTTTTAATGGTAGTTGTTACCAGGGATGGTGTTCCAGGAAAGGTGGTAGAGAAAAGTAAATTTGCGATTGAGTTAAATTTCTTCCCCTGGATCTTAAACTGGGTGTTAGTGATAAAGTATCTGTTTGGTGTTCTGGACTTAATGTTCTTGACTTAGTTAGCTGTGGAGTTAGTATGGGAATGTGTGTGCTCTCTGTATTTTGTGCGTGATCAAATCTATCCTCACTGTGTGGACTTGGCACCCTCCCCCATCAACATGTGGACTTGGCACCCTCCCCCATCAACATGTGCTCCATCTTCCTCAGAAGTAGATGGATTCTCCTGATCTAATATTGTGATCGGGGCTAAGTTTGCAAGCCCCTGTCTCAATGAAGCTATAAGTTGGCCTCTCATGTCATAATTTTCTTCCAAGGTAGCAATATATTCTGCATTCATTCACACCACACATGGGACAATTCTCATCTAATCTGTTAGCATTGCTTTGTGTTACCAGGGCCGGATTTACATCTCAGGTGCCTGTAGGCACAAAAACCTGAAGCACCCCCAACCCCCCCCCCCCCAAAAAAAAGTGAAAAAAACTGAGGAATTGTTTTAATTATTATTTAGGACAACTAATAATAAATATTAGATGTAAAACATTAAAGCTTAAGGTAATTACATTTTCCCTTTTATGGAGATACACAAATACATACACCAATTGCAATATTTGTTGTAATGGAAGCTACACCAAAAATCAATATTCACTTAACTCAAATGGCCATACAATTAAAACCAACCTACATATGCAGCTATGAAATGTATTGCAGATATCTATGGTAATTTCTTTTGTGTATTTATTGACATAGGCTCCACAGGACTTCTTCAGCCTCTTGGGGTTAAATTTTGTACCCCTCAGCCACCCCCCTTTATGGCCCCTTGGACAAATAATTCTGCATCAGATAGATCAATTTGCAAATAAAACACACTGACTTACTTACAGTTAAGTTTACTGTTACTCACTCCTATGAGATTTTCCAGCTACAGTGTATGCAAACACAACAGCTTGTCTGACTCCTCAAACACAGCCTCACTAATTGTGTTTTATTCCTTGTATGTGTCACAGGGAGTCAATGATATTCCTTGTTTAGAAGTATATTACAATTCAAAGACAGAAAATATGCAGCAAAGTGCAAAATTCATAGCTGGATCTGTTCATCTATTTTTCACGCTCTAATATATTTGTATATGTGTTAGAGTAGGAATTTGATTAAATTGTGTGTGTACATATATATATATATATATATATATATATATATACATATGTTAAATATATATATGTGAATAATATACATACAATCACACACACACACACACACACACACACACACACACACATATATATATATATATATATATGTGTGTGTGTGTGTGTGTGTGATTGTGTGTATATTATTCACTTCCTTCATTACATTTTTCCTGTAATACATTTATCATTAAACAAATATTTAACTTGTATTTTTAAATGTGCTTGTGTATGATGTTGTATCTGAATTTAAAAAAATCTAAAGAAAAACCTATTTAAAGGGACATAAAATGTGACAGTTTGCTAGGGCATTTTATTATTGCACTAGTGCTTGCACAGAAGTGGGTTAGCCTCTTGCAAAAGAGTTAAACACATAGTCAATGTCAGTTCTGAGACAGCAATACACATCTGTGCAGATCCAGATGGGCTCATAGGACATGTTTACTGACAAACCATTAGTGTATTGCCTTTCTGGAGATGACTTTGACAATGTGCTTAACATTTTGTTGGAGTTAAACACAGTTTTGGGTAAACAATAACATTATTAAAACTAGCAGCATGCAAGCTCATCAACAACCTTTGCAGTCAGTGGAAGAAAATATAAAATGTAGATATTTTTTCCACTACATGAAAAAAATCTTGTAAACTCTGATATTTTTAGTACAAATACACACGGATGTTAAATTTATTTTGTTCTGTAATATAAATATAATAGGACATTTCTCTCAAAGGAAAACATGGAGTGTAGATTATATGTAATCCAGGGGTCAACAAATGTGTTTAAAATTAGAAGGCAGTAAGAATATTTAGGAGCTCTACTTTTAGGACCTAGAGCAGTGATTTGCAACCTTTTTTTTGCCGTGGCACACTTTTTTACATTAAAAATTCCTGTGGCACACCACAATGTTACAAAATCACACATTGTAGCCTAATACAGGATATATATACAGTATATACACTGACACTGTACTGTGCTGTCATGCCATGCCTCCTACAAACTATACATGACATATTGACATTCATTCACAAACAATCTTATGATTGTCTGTGAATGAATGTCAATGTCATGGTTGTAAATGATGCCTTATGAGCCTGTCACATACCTCCCAATATTTCAAAATTTGAAAGAGGGACACCCCCACACTGTTGTCAGTCTGCCGCGGCACACCTGAGGATCTCTCACGGCACACTGGTTGAAAAACACTGACCTAGAGAGTGGTATTTGTATATAGATCTATAGTAAATAATCCAGAAAATTAGGAGTCACGAGTCAGGGGTAAAATTCAATTTACCACAAAACACAAACATACCACACTCACTAGATAAAATAACAGATGAACAATTTTTAATGTGATGTGTATATATATATATATATATATATATATATATATATATATACACATACACACACACAAATATGCCATGTGAGTGGTTTACACACATACACCTTTTTATTTTGCTTGTTAACCTCTTCATTTATAGCAACAGCCTTACAGTTTACAAACATCATTGTCAAAGTGCCCTAAAGGCTGTAAATCACAATCAGCAGCTTGTAATAAAGAGCAGAGCAGCTAGTCCCACATAACCTCCTCACCTCCAAGGCCTTTATAGAACAAAAACATACATCCTGAAGCAGAATTTAACCCCCTGGCTATAAAAAAGGAATACAGCACATAACAAGGGAATACACTGCAATCCTCTCTGGTAGCCAAGGGGTTAAAGTGTGCTCTGTTTGTTAGAGATAATAGAAACGGTGTTAATTTTAACAAATATAAAGCCCCTTCATAATATAATATACCGCAATAATTGTAGATACACAGTCTATTCAGTATTATATTTATACCAGTTAACTTCACTGGTAGAGTGTAGGTGAAGGGGGGTGCTGACTGTCTGATAGATATATAGGTAAAAAAGAGAGAGAAGTTTGACAGTACCCAGCACTCACATAACACTATGCATAGCAATAATATGAAAACCGGATTGGTGTCAAGGACTGGTTATTAAAACGTAACTTTTACTATTGGTAGGATAAAAAATGGTAAGGTGTACCAAGTCTATAACATAGAAGTGTGTGGCACATACAATTAAAACTTAGGTTAAAAAGAGATCAGGACTGTGTGTGTGAGACACAAAAACAGAATTACTTCCCTGGGTAATGGTTCAAATAAACCGTTGCACTCAAGGCTCAGAGAATACACGGATTGCTCTCAAACTGATCTAAAAAAGGGGATTGACCCCAACAACAATACCTAATCTGAGCAATACTGGTATCTAGAGCAGGAGAGGAAACGGTTTGTAAATAACTGAATAAGGAAGGCAATTGCCTCAATAATAATAGGTTTGAACGGTCCCAGGTATACACAAATTAGCAGGTCTCACACGCACAGACAACGCCTGATGCGCATTTCGCCTCTAGCACGGCTTTGTCAGAGGCTAACCAGAGTCAAGACACTAGCCCGGTATTTGTATTGTCTTTAACCAATAGAAATTGGTTCTGAGCACACACCTCTAGAAGCAGCCTATCACAAGAGGTTTGTCGTAATTGGTTTAGGACTAATCACATGATCGTATCTAGGCAACAGTAGAGGCCAAACGTCAGACCAGTAACCAGTTACATATGACAATTCTCCTATAATGTATGTTTTGCGCTACATTATTGATTCACTTTAAAATTGTTGATAGGTGTAAGGAGCATTGTGTGATGCGAGTAACCGTTCCATCCTGAAATGATTTATATGACTTGATTGAGAATTTTGGTCATACAAATTTTGAACCACTAGTGTCATCTCAATCAAGCTGGTTACTCCTTATTGGTCAGAGAAAAATCCCATCCACCAGTCAAATTCGAAAGTGTCCTATATTGAGAAAATCAGTGATTAATACCAATAATATATTTTCGCTCACATATTTCAATACTCATATGATGAGATTTGTTTTTTAGAGATCACGTAAAAGAAAATATACAGCACCCTGTTAGTGCGGGAAAATAGTTCCTCTCGATATATAGTTTAAAAAAAAAAAATTACTTGCATTTTTCAAATAAAGATATTCAAAGAGTGGTGTCAACACAAATAGACATCTTGACTCTATTGGAACAATATCTCCTTATTGGTCAAAGGTAAAATGAGTTGATAATATAACTTAATATCAGAATCTATGTATGAGATTTGTCCAAGAGATCACGTAATGCATGTATTATTCCAGATATCGAATAATACTAAAACAGTTTTCACAATATTGAGAATTTTGGCATACAAATTATGAATAACTAGTGTTATCACGATGATGCTGATTATTCCTTATTGGTTAATCCCATCCACCATTCAAATTCGTAATTATCCGATTTTGAGAAAATCAGCGATTAATACCAATAGTTTATTTAAATATCATACTTATGTGTATGGATAATTAGAGTATTTGAACATAAAACTGTCCCTGTCAGATAAAGGGTATTACCATCGTGATCAGATAAATCTATTTCAATGCTCATGTAATGAGATTTGTCCTTTAGAGATCATGCAAAGGAAAATTATACAGCACTCTGCTAGTGCGGGAAAAAGTCCTGATATATATTTTTAAAAAACTACTCATATCTTTCAAATAAATATATTCAAAGAGTGGTGTCAACATAAATAAAAAACTTAACTCTATTATAACAATAACACCTTATGGTCAGAAGTAATTACATCATACAGAGTCAAATGATGATATAACTTATTATCGTAAGAGATTTCGCCAGAGGATCATGTAATGCATGTATTAATCGAAATAACGAATAATACCAAAACAATTGTCACAATATTCTGACATTCATGTCCTAATAGTTACATCGGACTAGGTTAGAGTAACCGTAGTTATCAATATATATAGTTTGCCAAGATTAATAATGTTAGGTCGTGTTTTCTTAAACATATAATGGGATCACACTAATGAACCTTTGTAAAGATGTAATTTAGGTTCACATAAGTGTAAACAAGTTGGTACAAAAGGATATATAATCCGTATTCAAGTGCTATCTTGTAAATATACGAAATATCCTCTGTTCAAAATAATAACTTATCAATATGATCAAATAGGATACTACTTGCAAAGGTGTTATTTTATGAACTTGTTCCAGATAGTGAGCAGTAATAAAGTTAAGAATTCTATAGTGTATCAATAAATACAAGGAGGTTATAGTAGTCACAATCATTATTTATTTAGTACTGTATTTCCCCAAAAGTCGTCTGCTACAAATATAGGTACTATCATCAGTACTAACATGATGGTTTGTCTTTATAAAGTTTATAAGATTAGTATTAATGTTTCTTATATCGCAGATTATTAATCTTTATACATTTTTAAGGTCGCACATTATTCTTTTACAGGAATGCTGCAAATCCATCCTATTCATTGATCCCATTTGGTGTAAGAGTATTAAGCCAAAAAATCCAGCGACATTCAGATTGGAGCAGCATTTGTTCTATATCACCTCACCTCTGATGCCTGGTTTTATAACCTGTAATACGGTCTGGGGTCTGGGACCATGTTTTTTTAGATAATGTCTTGCTACCGGAGTGAGTGTTTTATTTTTACCTATATCAGTTATGCAGTTTTTAATGCTGTTGATATGTTCACCTATTATGGTGCGTAGTTCTCTGGTCGTAATACCAACATATCTCAAACCACATTCACATAGTAAACAATAGACCACATTTTTGGTCCTGCAATTAGCGAAACCAAGCATCCGTTTGGTTCCAGCACGTGTAGAAAATTCTCTTTCATCATGTATGTATTCACAGAAACTGCATGAGCCACAAGCATAAGTTCCACATAGTCTTTTGGTGCTTGTTTTTTTCCTAATAAAGTGACTCTGTACCAGTTTATTCCCTATTGTTGGTGCTCTGCGCCAGCTGGTGTTAATTCTTTGGCCTATGCTGTAGGCCAAAACTGGATCTGACTTCAAGATACCAGCATGTTTGTTAAGTATTTCATAAATATGCTGATGTTCTGAATTATAGGTTGTGACAAATCTTACAGTATTTTCAGGTTTTGTGTTTTTCTTTTTAGGTATAAGTAAAGAGTCTCTTGAAGTTCTTTTGGCACGTTGGAATGCCAGTCTTATAATTTTTCTTGTGTAACCTCTCTCCTTCAAACGTAATTTGAGCTCTTTTGCTCTTTTCAGGAAAACACATTCATCTGTGCAATTTCTCCTGATTCTGAGAAATTCCCCCGTAGGGATTGCTCTTTTAGTTTGTGTGGTATGACAGCTGTCATATTGTAGTAAGGAATTTGTTGCTGTCTTTTTTCTGTATAAATCTGTTTTCAGCATATTTCTCTCATCTTTATAGATCATGACATCCAAGAATTCTACTTTTGAGTCACTTATATTATAGGTCAATCTTAAATTTAGATCATTATTATTTAAAATTTATATAAATTCTTTGAATTTATTTGTGCTGCCTGTCCAGATGATAAACAAGTCATCTATGTAGCGACTCCACATGCTTATGTACTGTGTGTATTGTAACATATCCTCTCCAAAAACTTTTTCACGCTCCCACCACCCCAAATAGATGTTCGCATATGTGGGGGCACAGCTAGAACCCATCGCGGTCCCCTGTGTTTGTAGGTAGAATCTATCGTTAAATACAAAGTAGTTGTGTTTAAGGACAAAATGTAACAATTTTATTATGAAATCATTACGTTCCTTTTTGTCATTAGCTTGCATGTCCAGGAAATATTTAACCACATCACAGCCTTTGTCGTGTTTTATAGATGTGTAAAGTGACTCGACATCACAGGTTATTAACAGAGTTTCTGTGTCTACAGTTATATCATTTATTTTCCCAAGTATGTCCATTGTGTCCCTGGTATAGGAAGGAAGTCACTATATCTCGTAAGTATAGGTCAAGAAATCTGCTGGCTTGTTCACATAGACTCCCTATACTTGAGACTATAGGTCTGCCTGGTGGTTTTGTTCTATTTTTGTGAACTTTCGGTAGGAGATTAAGGCCTAGATTTAGAGTTCGGCGGTAAAAGGGCTGTTAACGCTCCGCGGGCTTTTTTCTGGCCGCACCATAAATTTAACTCTGGTATCGAGAGTTAAAACAAATGCTGCGTTAGGCTCCAAAAAAGGAGCGTAGAGCATTTTTACAGCAAATGCAACTCTCGATACCAGAGTTGCTTACGGACGCGGCCGGCCTCAAAAACGTGCTCGTGCACGATTCTCCCATAGGAAACAATGGGGCTGTTTGAGCTGAAAAAAAACCTAACACCTGCAAAAAAGCAGCGTTCAGCTCCTAACGCAGCCCCATTGTTTCCTATGGGGAAACACTTCCTACGTCTGCACCTAACACCCTAACATGTACCCCGAGTCTAAACACCCCTAACCTTACACTTATTAACCCCTAATCTGCCGCCCCCGCTATCGCTGACCCCTGCATATTTTTTTTAACCCCTAATCTGCCGCTCCGTAAAACGCCGCCACCTACGTTATCCCTATGTACCCCTAATCTGCTGCCCTAACATCGCCGACCCCTATATTATATTTATTAACCCCTAATCTGCCCCCCACAACGTCGCCGACACCTGCCTACACTTATTAACCCCTAATCTGCCGAGCGGACCTGAGCGCTACTATAATAAAGTTATTAACCCCTAATCCGTCTCACTAACCCTATCATAAATAGTATTAACCCCTAATCTGCCCTCCCTAACATCGCCGACACCTAACTTCAATTATTAACCCCTAATCTTCCGATCGGAGCTCACCGCTATTCTAATAAATGTATTAACCCCTAAAGCTAAGTCTAACCCTAACACTAACACCCCCCTAAGTTAAATATAATTTTTATCTAACGAAATAAATTAACTCTTATTAAATAAATGATTCCTATTTAAAGCTAAATACTTACCTGTAAAATACATCCTAATATAGCTAAAATATAAATTATAATTATATTATAGCTATTTTAGGATTAATATTTATTTTACAGGTAACTTTGTAATTATTTTAACCAGGTACAATAGCTATTAAATAGTTAAGAACTATTTAATAGTTACCTAGTTAAAATAATAACAAAATTACCTGTAAAATAAGTCCTAACCTAAGATATAATTAAACCTAACACTACCCTATCAATAAAATAATTAAATAAACTACCTACAATTACCTACAATTAACCTAACACTACACTATCAATAAATTAATTAAACACAATTCCTACAAATAAATACAATTAAATAAACTAGCTAAAGTACAAAAAATAAAAAAGATCTAAGTTACAGAAAATAAAAAAATATTTACAAACATAATAAAAATATTACAACAATTTTAAACTAATTACACCTACTCTAAGCCCCCTAATAAAATAACAAAGCCCCCCAAAATAAAAAATTCCCTACCCTATTCTAAATTAAAAAAGTTACAAGCTCTTTTACCTTACCAGCCCTGAACAGGGCCCTTTGCGGGGCATGCCCCAAGAATTTCAGCTCTTTTGCCTGTAAAAGAATAAATACAATACCCCCCCCCCAACATTACAACCCACCACCCACATACCCCTAATCTAACCCAAACCCCCCTTAAATAAACCTAACACTAAGCCCCTGAAGATCTTCCTACCTTGTCTTCACCATACCAGGTTCACCGATCCGTCCTGAAGAGCTCCTCCGATGTCCTGATCCAAGCCCAAGCGGGGGCTGAAGAGGTCCATGATCCGGTCAAAGTCTTCATCCAAGCGGGGCAGAAGAGGATCTTCCATCCGATTGAAGTCATCATCCAGGCGGCATCTTCGATCTTCTTCCATCCGGAGCGAAGCGGCAGGATCCTGAAGACATCCAGCGCGGAACATCCATCCGCACCGACGACTGAACGACGAATGACTGTTCCTTTAAGGGACGTCATCCAAGCTGGCGTCCCTCGAATTCCGATTGGCTGATAGGATTCTATCAGCCAATCGGAATTAAGGTAGGAATTTTCTGATTGGCTGATGGAATCAGCCAATCAGAATCTAGTTCAATCCGATTGGCCGATCCAATCAGCCAATCAGATTGAGCTCGCATTCTATTGGCTGATCGGAACAGCCAATAGAATGCGAGCTCAATCTGATTGGCTGATTGGATCGGCCAATCGGATTGAACTTGATTCTGATTGGCTGATTCCATCAGCCAATCAGAAAATTCCTACCTTAATTCCGATTGGCTGATAGAATCCTATCAGCCAATCGGAATTCGAGGGACGCCATCTTGGATGACGTCCCTTAAAGGAACAGTCATTCGTCGTTCAGTCGTCGGTCCGGATGGATGTTCCGCGCTGGATGTCTTCAGGATCCTGCCGCTTCGCTCCGGATGGAAGAAGATCGAAGATGCCGCCTGGATGATGACTTCAATCGGATGGAAGATCCTCTTCTGCCCCGCTTGGATGAAGACTTTGACCGGATCATGGACCTCTTCAGCCCCCGCTTGGGCTTGGATCAGGACATCGGAGGAGCTCTTCAGGACGGATCGGTGAACCTGGTATGGTGAAGACAAGGTAGGAAGATCTTCAGGGGCTTAGTGTTAGGTTTATTTAAGGGGGGTTTGGGTTAGATTAGGGGTATGTGGGTGGTGGGTTGTAATGTTGGGGGGGGGGTATTGTATTTATTCTTTTACAGGCAAAAGAGCTGAAATTCTTGGGGCATGCCCCGCAAAGGGCCCTGTTCAGGGCTGGTAAGGTAAAAGAGCTTGTAACTTTTTTAATTTAGAATAGGGTAGGGAATTTTTTATTTTGGGGGGCTTTGTTATTTTATTAGGGGGCTTAGAGTAGGTGTAATTAGTTTAAAATTGTTGTAATATTTTTATTATGTTTGTAAATATTTTTTTATTTTCTGTAACTTAGATCTTTTTTATTTTTTGTACTTTAGCTAGTTTATTTAATTGTATTTATTTGTAGGAATTGTGTTTAATTAATTTATTGATAGTGTAGTGTTAGGTTAATTGTAGGTAATTGTAGGTAGTTTATTTAATTATTTTATTGATAGGGTAGTGTTAGGTTTAATTATATCTTAGGTTAGGACTTATTTTACAGGTAATTTTGTTATTATTTTAACTAGGTAACTATTAAATAGTTCTTAACTATTTAATAGCTATTGAACCTGGTTAAAATAATTACAAAGTTACCTGTAAAATAAATATTAATCCTAAAATAGCTATAATATAATTATAATTTATATTGTAGCTATATTAGGATGTATTTTACAGGTAAGTATTTAGCTTTAAATAGGAATCATTTATTTAATAAGAGTTAATTTATTTCGTTAGATAAAAATTATATTTAACTTAGGGGGGTGTTAGTGTTAGGGTTAGACTTAGCTTTAGGGGTTAACACATTTATTAGAATAGCGGTGAGCTCCGGTCGGCAGATTAGGGGTTAATAATTGAAGTTAGGTGTCGGCGATGTTAGGGAGGGCAGATTAGGGGTTAATACTATTTATGATAGGGTTAGTGAGGCGGGTTAGGGGTTAATAACTTTATTATAGTAGCGCTCAGGTCCGCTCGGCAGATTAGGGGTTAATAAGTGTAGGCAGGTGTCGGCGACGTTGAGGGGGGCAGATTAGGGGATAATAAATATAATATAGGGGTCGGCGGTGTTAGGGGTAGCAGATTAGGGGTACATAGGGATAACGTAGGTGGCGGCGCTTTGCGGTCGGAAGATTAGGGGTTAATTATTTTAAGTAGCTGGCGGCGATGTTGTGGGGGGCAGATTAGGGGTTAATAAATGTAATATAGGGGTCGCGGGGTTAGGGGCAGCAGATTAGGGGTACATAAGTATAACGTAGGTGGCGGTCGGCAGATTAGGGGTTAAAATTTTTAATCGAGTGGCGGCGATGTGGGGGGACCTCGGTTTAGGGGTACATAGGTAGTTTATGGGTGTTAGTGTACTTTAGGGTACAGTAGTTAAGAGCTTTATAAACCGGCGTTAGCCAGAAAGCTCTTAACTCCTGCTATTTTCAGGCGGCTGGAATCTTGTCGTTAGAGCTCTAACGCTCACTGCAGAAACGACTCTAAATACCAGCGTTAGAAAGATCCCATTGAAAAGATAGGCTACGCAAATGGCGTAGGGGGATCTGCGGTATGGAAAAGTCGCGGCTGAAAAGTGAGCGTTAGACCCTTTAATCACTGACTCCAAATACCAGCGGGCGCCCAAAACCAGCGTTAGGAGCCTCTAACGCTGGTTTTGACGGCTACCGCCGAACTCTAAATCTAGGCCATAGTGTTGCAATTTTAGGATTTTTTACTTCTAAGAAGCAGTATTACTTTTGACTGATGGTACCGTTCATTTTGGCTTCTGTTATTAAGCTCTTATAGTTCGTCAAAAATTGAGTTGTTGGATTTGAAAATAACAATTTATAACATTTCTTATCATAAAGTTGTTTGTTAGCCTCCTGTATATACTCCTCCTTGTCCCAGATAACTACATTTCCCCCTTTATCTGACGCCTTGATCACCACATCCTCCCATGTTTTTTTTTAGTTTTTTTTTTAATATATATATTTTTTTTTTATTGGGGAGAAAAATAAAACAATACAAAAAAAACCCCCACATACATAAGCCCTTAACCCGTAAGGGCAAATTACAGTAGTTTACAGCATACTACAAGTGTAGAACAGGACAAATATTATTGATAAGCATAGGTGATACATTTCAATTCAATACTTAACAGTGACAAATCTCTAAAGACTGGCAATGGTTCTAGTATTGCAATACCGCTTAAGTGGTTAACAAAAAAGAGAAACTCTCCCATTTTGAAATCAAAAACATATAGGGTCACTTTTGGGCCCTTTAACTATATATGGACATATACATTTACATATGAGCACTATAAAATTAAACAGCGATGGTAAACAGAAACGTGGGACATAGTATTGATCTACTATAAACAGCACTACATTAATATGGTATAAGTCAGCCCAGGTTAGTGGCGGAGAAATATATAGACATTGACCTATGAGAAGAGGAATCTTTTTAGCTCTGGGCAATCTTTATAAATATGTTTTGGGTGCTATGGAGTTTAAATTGAGATGCCCAGGAACATGAAACTTAAAAAGTAGTCTGATTATAAGCAGACAGAAATGGGATGTACTATAAAATTTCTTCACCGTGCTTTGGCGACCTAGCTCTACATCCTGGGTTGTATAGCGTTCTTATAACCAGAGGTCAATTGAATGAAAATAATTATGTGCCATTACTTACATTAGGGCAAGTGAGGCAAACCCCATTAATAAACTTCTTCGTACCATATCATCATAATATAGGGTTGGCCCTGAGTTAAGCTGAGCAAGATAGTGAAATGTTGTTATGATTAATAAAAGTCAGTTAGTGTTCCTATATTTTAGCAGAAATAGTACAGACAAGTAAAATGACTCAGTAACTATATGAAAGGTGGCCGTCAAAATAAGATATACCTAACATGTTAGCCTGCAAATCTGAAAGGGAGGGAAAAAGGGGCACACAACAACTGCATCTGCCAACTTCCATCTTATACTAATACCTATTAAATATGAAACCATACATTTCTAACTAGATTTTAAACCACGATAGGGGTGTTATTTAATGACCTAGTCATATGAAAATGAGGGCAATCTAACTAATTTATAGATACGCAGACATCATATACATTATAATAACAAAACATAAAGATTATTGGCCTAACAAAAAATAGTCCACCGAATATCAGGCTCAGAGTGTCATCATTAGGGCAAAAGTTATTCTAGCCAGGGAGAAGCAATAGTGACCCAGATGGCCTACTTATCCTATTCCAGCTCTAAGTAGTCTGAATGCATTTGCCAGGCTAGCGATCCCGTTATTTAACCGGCCTAGATACCAGTTCAACCAGTGCTGAGTGCTGTGGAAGAAATGTCTCGAGTTCAGTTCACTGGACCAGGGGAGGTCAAGGAAGATATTATTGCAGGGCTGCGTATCTGTTGCTACAGCGGCTTCGGAGCAAAACAGCCGCAATAGGTTTAGAGGATCTCTGCTCATCCGTGTATACGAGCATCCGACACTCACCTCTGTCCAGGGCAGCCAAACAAAAGAGTGAGGTGTTGATATCAGGCAGTCCGGGCCCCTCACTCCCCACCATAGCCCGTCCGGCAGGGTATGACAACAATCCTGGGGGTTGCTCTGTATGGGTATTGATCTGCCACCTGTATAAGCCAATTGGGATACCTCCCGTGTCTCCGGGTCTGCCGCTTTCCCCGTGGCCAAGCTGTCCCATAAGATCTCGTTATATTCAGGTTCCCACTCCCGCTGCTCTGCGATCAATGGCGCGTCTCTAGGTACTTGCCTGTGATCCGGGGATTGCAGCACATTGGGTTTAGTAATCTTTCCCAACCGCTCCAGCTGCTTCCCTAGCTCCACCTTGAAATCTGCAAAGAGGGCCTGCAGCACTTGCTGGATATCCTCCATGTTAGACAGCGGCAAAAACCAAGTAAAGTTCTCTCAATAGGTCCTGAATATAGCGCAAGGGCTTAGAACAACGATAGTATCTGCGTACTTTCAAACCTTAAACAGGTATAGAGGGGGGGTAGATGAAGGTCTAGGCCGCAGGAAGGCCTCCGCTGTATACCTCCTCTAATATGGTCTGCTGGGCTGAATTGTCGTAGGAGAAAAACATATAAGTCTGTTCCTCAGATGTTTAAATAAACTATTCCCCTCAGGGATGCTGTAAATTGTGTGGTAGTTAGGCAATAACCAGCGGATTGAATTGCACTGAATCACAGCCCAAGTTTTAAGCAGCCATCTTGGGCGATGGTCAGGCACGCCCCCCCACATCCTCCCATGTTTTAATTTCCAAGAGTGCTTCATTTTCTGCCTTGGTCAGATTAACAGTTTTCTTGTCATCGCTAATTTTCAAAAAATCTGTCATGACCATATTTAGAAATACCTGTAGTGGTGCTATTTTGTTAATACTTGGCATAAATTTTGATTTTATTCTAAGTTTCTTATCCAAAGTAACCTCAGAGGTCTCTATAGCAGACCCCTCACTCTCGTTCCAAAGTTCAACTAGGGTGTCTAAAGTTCTTAAATCATCAGTAGATGGGTCATTTTGAGTATTAAACATCTTTTTGAGTGCCAGCTTGCGGCAGAATAAGTGGAGGTCCTTGATTAATCCAAACTTATCAAGTGGCGGTGTAGGGGAGAAAGAGAGGCCTCTAGCTAGAACCTTAATATGTTCTTGATTTAAGATTTTTTTAGAAATGTTAATTACTTGTAATTTATTCTCCTCTTCTACCACTTGGGTCTCCTGCCCCAATCTTCCCTCCTCATATGTTGGTTGTCCTTGACATATCCCCATCTCGTTCTGTCCCTTAGTGTTCTGTTTCCCCCCCTTGCCCCTTCTTGTTGTTCTTTTGCTCCTGAATCTAGTTGATCCGATTTGCGGCCTAAAAAACTACTACTGGTAGTATTACTGTGTTCTGTATCACTATCCTCCACAGTAGAGGAGTCATAGTCTGATTGTGTGGTGTCTTTGGGAGGCGGTAGACTATTTACTGGCCTACGTCTGGGCATTTTTTCATCCCAAGTGAATATTCGTCCTTTCTCAAAGTCCTTTAGGTCTCTTTTCATTTTATTACATTTGGTTTGTATAATTTCCTTTTCCCTTTTATCCAACTCCTCCCTTAGGTCTTTGTAGGCTTGTTTAAATTTATCAATATTATCAAATTTTTGTAATTTTATGTTGTAATCTTCAATCTCTTTATTGAGATCTACCATTACTTCTGCTTCGTAATCTGATAAAATGGCAACTAAAATTTCAGAGCAGTTAATAAGGGCTTGTTCCCATCTGTCTTTATAAGAGTCTATGTCGAAAGCAAAAGAGGGGAATAAGCGTACTCTTAAGCCCCTTGGTATTAGATGCTTTGCAAGGTACTTATCATAGGCACTTTTGTTCCAGAATGATCTGGTATGTTTTTTAATTAAATTTCCTAAGGTTTTAAGTCCTTCCTCCCAATTATTAATTTCTGTGTCAGTGTTAGTTGTTTGGTCACAAAAGCCTGCAAATGTTTTTTCAATGTCTTTCATGCGTTGGTCATTACGGTTTTTAAAATCTTGTGATAGGCTAGAAGCCATATTATGTTGGTGTGTTAAATGCTAGAGATTCTTTTATCGGTTAAAACACCAAAAAGAAGCGCTGTCTTAAACAGCAAGGTATAATAGTAGAAATAGAAACGGTGTTAATTTTAACAAATATAAAGCCCCTTCATAATATAATATACCGCAATAATTGTAGATACACAGTCTATTCAGTATTATATTTATACCAGTTAACTTCACTGGTAGAGTGTAGGTGAAGGGGGGTGCTGACTGTCTGATAGATATATAGGTAAAAAAGAGAGAGAAGTTTGACAGTACCCAGCACTCACATAACACTATGCATAGCAATAATATCAAAGTGTCTTGACTCTGGTTAGCCTCTGAGAAAGCCGTGCTAGCGGCAAAATGCGCATCAGGCGTTGTCTGTGCGTGTGAGACCTGCTAATTTGTGTATAACTGGGACCGTTCAAACCTATTATTATTGAGGCAATTGCCTTCCTTATTCAGTTATTTACAAACCGTTTCCTCTCCTGCTCTAGATACCAGTATTGCTCAGATTAGGTATTGTTGTTGGGGTCAATCTCCTTTTTTAGATCAGTTTGAGAGCAATCCGTGTATTTTCTGAGCCTTGAGTGCAACGGTTTATTTGAACCATTACCCAGGGAAGTAATTCTGCTTTTGTGTCTCACACACACAGTCCTGATCTCTTTTTAACCTAAGTTTTAATTGTATGTCCCACACATTTCTATGTTATAGACTTGGTACACCTTACCATTTTTTATCCTACCAATAGTAAAAGTTACGTTTTAATAACCAGTCCTTGACACCAATCCGGTTTTCATATTATTGCTATGCATAGTGTTATGTGAGTGCTGGGTACTGTCAAACTTCTCTCTCTTTTTTACCTATGCTCTGTTTGTTACTTTGTCATTCTAGGCAGCATTTAGAAGCCTTGTACAGTCCTAACCTGTCCTGAAGCCTTAATTTCTTCAACAAAAAGTGTCTGCTCCACAGTTATCAGCATGGAGCTAAGCTGTGTGAGGGAGGCAACAGAAGTATATACAATAAAAGTGAAACTTTCACAGTAAACATGCCTGGCGAAAAATGGGAGGGGTTTCGTTTTAATCTTTGCCCCTCTCTCCTTCATGGCTCCCTGGACTGCTGTAACATATTCCCAATAAAACTCTCGACTCTGTAAGCAGCTGGCAGCACAATTCTTACTAAAATTAATGTCCTCAGAAAAAAAATTATATATTTTTTAATACACTGACTACAGGCAGGCGCCCCTCACTGCAATGCGCCTGTAGGCACATGCCTACTGTGCCTAATGGGAAATCTGGTCCTGTGTGTTACTATGGCTATTGGGGAATGTCCAGCAATTGCTCTATTCAATTGGTGTTTGATTGCTAACAACAGTTTCATGCAATTCTGTTAAACAAAACCTCTTTTTATAAATAAGCTTATTTTCATTCTCACATTGCAACCATAAATATTTCAGTCTTTTAACTATATTAGTATTCTCATCAATAACAGGCTCAAATGTGCTACATTCTGCATATTTAACAATTAATTCCATACTCACACTTTGAAGTGTCTTCAGACTGCCAGCAAATCAGTTTCACGTCCTGCGCGATATGATTTTCTCTGTGTACGGTTTGACTGATCCCTAGATATTCACCTAAATGCCTCTTGGATCTGGTCCTGGCCAAGTGCTCATGCAAAAACAGTATAGCAAAAGATAAACTAGGTTCAATTTTCGCCCAAAAATCACACTTGTATTATAAAAAGAATATGGATTTGTCCCCTCTTTAAAACAAGTGTAGTTGGTAAGAAAAGTATCGCTGGGCTCGCCAATGAAATAAATAACTAACTATATTTCTTAGTGTCTGTTTGCTATACCTTTAGTGATATGCTAATATTCCTCTTAATAATTTCTTATGAACTATTATACCCACTATAAAATATTAACACACAATCACTAGCTTAATTAAACTACCTGCAAGGACATAACTCACAAGTCTTGCTTCAGCAATGTAACTTTTTATTACAATGAGGCTATATAAACATTAATACAATATGCAGATTAACTATAAATATACATCACTGAATTAAACATCAATATACATAGGCCCATTCTATCATATATATATATATATATATATATATATATATATATATATATATATATATATAAACAGTACTGATGTAGCATCAATATCACACTAATACATGTGCCCATTCTATGTGAAAGTATATGGTGTGCTTGTAATGGACGTCTCAGTATAAAGATACTTTACATGTGTCGTTACCTTGCATGCATCCAGAAAGTGTGTGTTGGGTCTTATGTAAGTTTTCATCCATCCCCCAATGATGATGTCACTCAAACGCAAACCCCTTTGTCCTGTCCAGGAACAGTTACCAAGCATGCTTGGGGGGGGAGGGAATATGGCCACACAAAGGGTCTCTATAGATCTTTTACTTAAACCGGCTGGTCATCCTTATCACATAGGGCCTGGTAATGGGATCTTTCTACATTCCAAAGTGCATCCCAGTATCTGAATGAGGAGTTAACCCCTTCTTGACCACACAGCTGAGTTATTACAGTGATATGCCATATATTACCACTTCCTGACAACATCTGAATTCAGATTAGGCCCTATTACAATTGGGATCTGTTCGGATTCTTGCAATGTGCAGGTCTGTAGTCCCACAGTCATAAGATTCCCTAGCAAAAATGTCCTGGTATTCCATCAGGAGTTCTTGTAGCTGTTGGCGTTCATCATGTCCTATCTCATAGGCTTCTTCAAGTCTAGATGTGAGATCCCCTTGATTATAACTTACATTACCCCCAGGACTCTGGATATTGAGGTATTCTTGCTCTTTGATCGGTTGATCAAATACCAGGGAGGCTTCTTCAATTTTACAGATGCCTTCCTCTGAGCTGAAATGACAGATAGATTGAATTGTAAACAATCCTTCTGGCATGGATGCAAAGGATTGTTCTATTAATTGTTCTTCAGTTAAGTATCCTTCAGGTACTAGCCCAATTAAATTTTTCTGGAATCCAAAAGTGTAGTAACTGGATTCTAGAGCATATCCTATGGTAGTTCCCCTAGATAGGGTGATATTCTGTGGGGTCATGTTATGCACAATAACATGTATGGAAATAGTTCCAATATTTACCATAGGTGTATGGGTAATTGTTATACCCAGACTTTGCATTCTCTGGGAGAGGCATATTAGTGCTTCAGAAGTTTTTAATTTCTGACTCATTTTGACCTGTAAGGGTAAGAGAAATTTATCAGCCTAAGCAGGGATTACAACATCATTAGACACCTGCATATTCACAGCATATAGCATTTGCTGATTTGATTTCAGGGCAGCACTTTCATCCTGAAATATTTCAGGGTCCCCTTTCAACCTGCTCCAGAGGCAAAGGTTAATCAAATCTATTTGTATGGCATATCTATGTAAGAGATTGTTGCCAATATATATTTAATTATGAGGATTATTCAAAACTAAAAACAGGTGCTTCGCTGATTTATTACCTATGGAGATAGATAATAAACACTTAGCTGTAATGATATAGCTTTCAGAGTTATAATCTAGGTCATGGACCCAGTTATCTTGGGGAGAAAGATATTTAATTACTTTAGGTTCAGCTATCTGTGCCAATAAGCCTTTGCTTATATAGCCAGCTTCCTGTTTTAAGTTTTATTTAGCATACTTGTTTTTTCCAAGGTCATGCACTTGCATAGGGATAAATAGATCATCTTTAACTTTCTCACTTTCTGCGAGGAATTGAGAGTGATCTCCCCCTTTAGGGGACTTAGGGTCCCCTTTGTGGAGAGATATGGTTAATATATCGCCATCTAGGAAAATATTGGCTATCTTTCCAGGCGGAATTTTAAAAGTATGATCATCAGTGTCAGATAGGGGAGTCTGATCATCTATCTGCAGGACAGTTATTTCAAGTACATAGTTATTCCTGAAATTAACTTTGACAGCATCTGGTTTCTCTTCCACCAATTGACAGTTATGTCTGGTGTGAGGTATGCTGGACCGCTCATAATTAATAGGTCTTTTGACTTGTGACCAGATTACATTATTTATGCAATCAATCATGGTACTTAGTCGCTTAAGAAGATCAATACCTATTATCAAACGATCATTTGGCAGATCCACTATAATGACAGGGTGTCTCACGACCCTGCTTCCCAGTTTTAGCTTTAACCATGCAGTGCCCCAGAGTTTGAGTCACCCCAATGCCTATTAGTGAACCATCAAATTCCCTTAGTTTAGGTTTGTGAGGCGTTAGCTCATCTAGCTGTGTGTAGTACTTGTGGGATAGAATAGTTGCCTGAGATCCAGTATCAATTAATCCCATAATAGGGTTAGTAACATAATCCTGGATCTCAGTTGGTACATAATATCTACCTGCAGTTTCTACTATTTCACACATAAAGTTATCATGTTTAAACATTTGTGGACTTCACGCTGCAGTTAGGGGATACTTCTACATGTGGGGATTGTTCTGCAAATCCATCTGTGGGAATAATGCTTTGGGACAACTAAAAAATAGGAAAATCATTAATACTTCCAGACTGGGGAGACCTGTCATCACATTCAGGTCTTCCGTTTCTGGGCTGTAGGGAGAGAATTCGAT
This sequence comes from Bombina bombina, assembly GCF_027579735.1. NCBI lineage: Eukaryota > Metazoa > Chordata > Amphibia > Anura > Bombinatoridae > Bombina > Bombina bombina. The sequence continues at coordinate 1,147,639,906 of NC_069502.1, read as the reverse complement.
TAGTATCCTTGTTAACATTCATTATCTCAATCGGTATTTCTCTCCCCTCTTTCTCAGGTAATACCTGGGTATTTATGTCTGTGCCAGTGGTCCGCTGTTGGCCACTGGCTGTACCACTAAAAAAGTATTATTCGGTTGCTGAGCCGTAAAAGCTTGACTCATACTTGTTCACTTAACCAATTTAACTGGGTACTAAGCTGATCTACTTGATTGTACAAGTTACCTCTACCCCTGGGCTTATCTCTTGATGCCTCATAGTAGTGATTCCTGGACCATTGGGTCCCCTCAGAATCAGGGCCGCTGTTTCTATCCTGACGTGGTTGCCCTTGGGGTTCAGCTTCTCTTGTGTTATTTTCTTGGGGTGTACTATTTAACTGGGGTGACTGGTTATCCTGAGAATATCTGTGTCACTTATTGTATCTACCTCTATGGGGATACCTATTTTCTTGTGGGTATTCTTCTTTTTGGGGATACCTGTTTTCTCTGCCCACTTCCTTCATAAGTCTTCTTTTTGGACTCTAAATTGAGGGGGCTAGGTGACATCCTAGTTTTTGCCACTACTTTAGGGTTGTGCTTTTTTTCTCTTTTATCCCCATGGTCATTGGTTTGCTGTATGGCATATCATTTTGTACTTTCCCTAATCAGCCAATCTAATGAACAGTTTTTATCAAAGTCTCTAGCCAAATTTACTTTGATATGAGGGGGTAAGGCTTCATAAAATAAATTAACAAATTCTGAGCTCTCAAATTTGGGATAATTTTCAGCCATACTGTAAGCTCCTTTTAGTGCAGAAAGGAATTCGATTGGACTTTGATTTGCGCCACATTTCAAATTGTATACAGCCGCCTTAGCCGCGGTTGTCGTGCAATATTGCCTGAACTCCCTTTGCACTGTTGCTTTACTTCACCCCAAAAATTAATATTCATGTCTTTGAGTGAAGCAAAGTATTAATGATGCTTAGCCTCAAATACCCATGGCAGAAATTCAATTTTAGATTGCCCATCATTTTTATTTAATACAGCTAAAGCATTTTCATAAGCCTCTAAATGATCAATTATGTGGTCCCCCTTTTGGAAAATGGGTGTACTGCTCTACTTAGGAACTTAATTATCGTAGGGGTGTTATACACTTTATTAAGTACATTACCGAATCTTATTGGGATCTTATTGTTTGGGTTAGGGCGCCCTCTATTTGTCCTATCTTTACTATGCAGAAATTTCACCCATGTATTTTGATATGGGATGTCTGAGAAGCTAGCCCCCCCTTCTGACCCGCTATAGTAACTGCCTTCTTCCTCTGATGCGTAATACTTATCTTGCCCTTCAGAGTTAGGTAATGGCCTAAGGGGGAAGGTTATCTCTGGGTCTGAATTAGGGCCATAATTTGGGGATTTTTGTGTATCCTCCTGCCTTATATTTTGAAACTCACTTCTGACCCAGTCCTTAATTGAGTTAATAATTTCAGCACTAGTGTTATTATTCGAAGGCTCCTTATTACTGCTGATTTGTCTCTCCAATTCAATTATTTCCTGTTCATGTTCTTTTTCAGCCTTAAGATATCTTGTTTTTAATGTTTTATTTTCGTTTTGGCCCTTTTCATAATCTTCTTCTAAAGCTTTTAATTTTGCTACTAATTTCTGATTATATTCATTTAGGGTAGAAATCTTTTTATTAGCTTCTAGACTCTCTAACTTTCTGTCAATAAAGTCTTCATTGAATTCTCGTAATGTACAATTTTCACCCCTTAACTGTTCCAATTGTACGTTCTGTCCTGCAATTTGGCTGGACATCTCACAGCTCAAATACATTAGTATTGGCCAAGTTTTGAAAATTATTTCATCGCGCCCTTCTGATTCTTTGCATTTATTAAGCTTCAGTAAACGTTGGTATAGTTCGCTATCTTCAACCCACATATCTTTAACTAGATTTTTGGCCTTAGTCTTAAGCATCTTAATATAAGCGTCTAATTCTCCCTTAATGTCTAATCTATTTTTAAGGTGAGTAATGGCTTACATTTTAAGTGTTTTTGCCTGACTAACGGGCGATTTTATGGAACATATATTTCAATATTGAGTACAGATATGTTAGAGTCACTTCTTGTTACAGACATACACCTAGATTACGAGTTTTGCGTTAGAGGCTATGCAGTGCTAACGAGCAGTTTTCTCTCACTGCTCACTTACCTGCAGCGCTGGTATTACGCGTTTTCAGAAATCCGTCGTTAAAAGACAAGAAGTGAGCGTTGAGCAAAATTTTGCTCATTACCGCACTCCAATACCAGCGCTGCTTAAGTCAGAGGTGAGCTGGTGTAACGTGCTTGTGCACGATTTCCCCATAGGAATCAACGGGGAGAGCTGGCTGAAAAAGTCTAACACCTGCAAAAAAGCAGCGTAAAACTCCTTAACGCAGCCCCATTGATTCTTATGGGGAAATAAAAGTTTTGTCTACACCTAACACCCTAACATGAACCCTGAGTGTAAACACCCCTAATCTTACACTTATTAACCCCTAATCTGCTGCCCCCGACATCGCCAACACCTGCATTATATTATTAACCACTAATCTGCCGCTACGGACACCGTCGCCACCAACATTATACTTATGAACCCCTAATCTGCTGCCCCCAACATCGCAGACACCTACATTATATTTATTAACCCCTAATCTGCCGCCCCCAATGTCGCCGCCACCTACCTACACTTATTAACCCCTAATCTGCAGCCCCCAACGTCGCCGCCACTATATTAAAGTTATTAACCCCTAAACCTAAGTCTAACCCTAAACCTAACACCCACTAACTTAAATATAATTTAAATAAATCTAAATAAATATTCCTATTATTAACTAAATTATTCCTATTACTTACCTATAAAATAAACCCTAAACTAGCTACAATATAAATAATAGTTACATTGTAGCTAGTTTAGGATTTATTTATATTTTACAGGCAAGTTTGTATTTATTTTAACTAGGTAGAATAGTTATTAAATAGTTATTAACTATTTAATAACTACCTAGCTAAAATAAATACAAATTGCCCTGTAAAATAAAACCTAATCTAAGTTACACTAACACCTAACCTTACACTACAATTAAATAAATTAACTAAATTAAATACAATTACCTAAATTAAATTAAATTAGCTAAAGTACAAAAAAACCCACACTAAATTACAGAAAATAATAAACAAATTACAGAAATTTAAACTAATTCCACCTAATCTAATAGCTCTATTAAAATAAAAAGCCCCCCCAAACTGAAAAAAAAACCCTAGCCTAAACTAAACTACCAATAGCTAAATATCTAAAAAAGCTAAAAAAAAAATTATCTAAAATATCTAAAAAAACCTAAGCTCCCCATTGCCCTGAAAAGGGCATTTGGATGGGCATTGCCCTTAAAAGGGCAGTTAGCTCTTTTGCCGCCCAAACCCTAATTTAAAAAATAAAACCCACCCAATACACCCTTAAAAAAACCTAACACAAACCCCCTGAAGATCGACTTACCAGGAGATGTCTTCATCCAAGCCGGGCGAAGTGGTCCTCCAGACGGGCAGAAGTCTTCATCCAAGCTGGGCAGAAGTTTTCATCCAAGCCCACCCAATACACCCTTAAAAAAACCTAACACAAACCCCCTGAAGATCGACTTACCGGGAGACGTCTTCATCCAAGCCGGGCGAAGTGGTCCTCCAGACGGGCAGAAGTCTTCATCCAAGCCGGGCAGAAGTTTTCATCCAAGCCATTGGGGGCGGCATTGGATGAAGACTTCTGCCCCGTCAGGAGGACCACTTCTGCCTGGCTTGGATGAAGACTTCTGCCCGTCTGGAGGACCACTTCGCCCGGCTTGGATGAAGACGTCTCCCGGTAAGTCGATCTTCAGGGGGTTAGTGTTAGGTTTTTTTAAGGGTGTATTGGGTGGGTTTTATTTTTTAGATTAGGCTTTTAAGGGCAATGCCCATCCAAATGCTCTTTTCAGGGCAATGGGGAGCTTAGGTTTTTTTAGATAGTATTTTATTTGGGGGGTTGGTTGTGTGGGTGGTGAGTTTTACTGTTGGGGGGGTTGTTTGTATTTTGTTTCACAGGTAAAAGAGCTGATTACTTTGGGGCAATGCCCCGCAAAAGGCCCTTTTAAGGGCTATTGGTAATTTAGTTTAGGCTAGGGGTTTTTTTTATTTTGGGGGGGCTTTTTTATTTTAATAGGGCTATTAGATTAGGTGTAATTAGTTAAAATTTCTGTAATTTGTTTATTATTTTCTGTAATTTAGTGTTTTTTTTGTACTTTAGCTAATTTAATTTAATTTAGGTAATTGTATTTAATTTAGTTAATTTATTTAATTGTAGTGTAGTGTTAGGTGTTAGTGTAACTTAGGTTAGGTTTTATTTTACAGGTCAATTTGTATTTATTTTAGCTAGGTAGTTATTAAATAGTTAATAACTATTTAATAACTATTCTACCTAGTTAAATACAAACTTGTCTGTAAAATAAAAATAAACCCTAAGCTAGATACAATCGCCTAGATTTAGAGTTTTGTTGGTAAACACCTGCGGTGCTAACAAGCCTTTTTTTTCCAGCGCACCCTTAAGACATTGCTGGTATTACGAGTTGTCTGTATGGCTGCGTTAGCCTCAGAAAAGGGAGCGTTGAGCCAATTTTAGCTCCACTTCAACTCTCAATACCAGCGTTGCTTACGGTAGCGGTAAGCTGGAAAAACTGGCTGAAAAAAAAGCTAACACCTGCAAAAAAGCAGCGTTCAGCTCCTAACGCAGCCCCATTGTTTCCTAAGGGGAAACACTCTCCAAGTCTACACCTAACACCCTAACATGAACACTGAGTCTAAACACCCTTAACATTACACTTATTAACCCCTAATCTGCCGCCCCCGCTATCGCTGACATCTGCATTTTATTATTATCCCCTAATCTGCCGCTCCGGACACTGCTGCAACCTACATTTTCCCTATGAACCCCTAATCTGCTGCCCCTAACATCACCCCCACCTATATTATATTCATTACCCCCTAATCTGCCCCCCCCCAACGTCGCCGCCACCTACCTACACTTATTAACCCCTAATCTGCCGACCGGACATGGCCGCCACTATAATAAATGTATTAACCCCTAAACCGCCGCACTCCTGCCTCGCAAACGCTATAATAAATTTTATTAACCCCTAATCTGCCACCTAACTACAATTATTAACCCCTGAACTCCCGCCCCCAACGTCGCCGCTACTATAATAGTTATAATAATATAATATAATAAAGTTATTAACCCCTAAACCTAAGTCTAACCCTAACCCTAACACCCCCCTAAGTTAAATATAATTTAAATAAAACAAAATAAATTTACTATCATTAAATAAATTATTCCTATTTAAAACTAAATACTTACCTATAAAATAAACCCTAATATAGCTACAATATAACTAATAGTTACATTGTAGCTTTTTTAGGATTTATATTTATTTTACAGGCAACTTTGTATTTATTTTAACTAGGTACAATAGCTATTAAATAGTTATTAACTATTTAATAGCTACCTAGTTAAAATAATTACAAAATTACCTGTAAAATAAATCCTAACCTAAGTTACAAATACACCTAACACTACACTATCAATAAACTAATTAAATTAATTACCTACAATTATCTAAACTAAAATACAATTAAATAAACTAAACTATAATACCCAAAAAACAAACACTAAATTACAAAAAATAAAAAATTACAAGAAGTTAATTACACCTAATCTAAGCCCCCTAATAAAATAAAAAAGCCCCCCAAAATAATAAAATGCCCTACCCTATTCTAAATTACAAAGTAATCAGCTCTTTTACCAGCCCTTAAAAGGACTTTTTGCGGGGCATTGCCCCAAAGTAATCAGCTCTTTTACCTGTAAATAAAAATACAATACCCCCCCAACATTACAACCCACCACCCACATACCCCTACTCTAAAACCCACCCAAACCCCCCTTAAAAAAACCTAACACTAACCCCCTGAAGATCTCCCTACCTTGAGTCGTCTTCACTCTGCCGAGCCGAATTCTTCATCCAAGCGGGGCAGAAGAGGTCTTCCATCTGGTTGAAGTCTTCATCCAAGCGGGTCAGAAGAGGTTTTTCATCTGATTGAAGTCTTCATCCAAGCAGAATCTTCTATCTTAATCCATCCGGAGCAGAGCGGCAGCATCCTGAAGACCTCTGACGCGGATCATCCATCCTGGCCGACGACTTCCCTACGAATGACGGTTCCTTTAAATGATGTCATCCAAGATGGCGTCCCTCGAATTCCGATTGGCTGATAGGATTCTATCAGCCAATCGGAATTAAGGTAGGAAAATTCTGATTGGCTGATTCAATCAGCCAATCAGATTGAAGTTCAATCCGATTGGCTGATCCAATCAGCCAATTGGATTGACCTCGCATTCTATTGGCTGTTCCGATCAGCCAATAGAATGCGAGGTCAATCCGATTGGCTACCTTAATTCCGATTGGCTGATAGAATCCTATCAGCCAATAGGAATTCGAGAGACGCCATCTTGGATGACGTCATTTAAAGGAACCGTCATTCGTCGGGAAGTCGTCGGCCAGGATGGATGTTCCGCGTCAGAGGTCTTCAGGATGCTGCCGCTCCGCTCCGGATGGATGAAGATAGAAGATTCCGCTTGGATGAAGACTTCAATCGTATGTAAGACCTCTTCTGCCCCGCTTGGATGAAGACTTCAACCGGATGGAGGACCTCTTCTGCCTCGCTTGGATGAAGAATTCAGCTTGGCAGAGTGAAGACGACTCAAGGTAGGGAGATCTTCAGGGGGTTAGTGTTAGTTTTTTTTTAAGGGGGGTTTGGGTGGGTTTTAGAGTGGGGGTATGTGGGTGGTGGGTTGTAATGTTGGGGGGGTATTGTATTTCTATTTACAGATAAAAGAGCTGATTACTTTGGGGCAATGCCCCGCAAAAAGCCCTTTTAAGGGCTGGTAAAAGAGCTGATTACTTTGTAATTTAGGATAGGGTAAGGCATTTTATTATTTTGGGGGGCTTTTTTATTTTATTAGGGGGCTTAGATTAGGTGTAATTAGTTTAAACTTCTTGTAATTTTTTTTTAATTTTTTTGTAATTTAGTGTTTGTTTTTTTTGGTATTATAGTTTAGTTTATTTAATTGTATTTGAGTTTAGATAATTGTAGGTAATTTATTTAAATAGTTTATTGATTACTTCTTATTTTTCTTATTTTGGGGGGCTTTTTTATTAGGGGGATTAGATTAGGTGTAATTAGCTTTAAAAAAAATGTAATTTCTTTTTTTTTTTCTATAATTTAGTGTTTTTTTTCCTCGTAATTTAGTTTATTTAATTGTAATCAGTTTAATTTAATTTAGTTAATTCATTTATTTATAGAGTACTGTTAGGTGTATTTGTAACTTAGGTTAGGATTTATTTTACAGGTAATTTTGTAATTATTTTAACTAGGTAGCTATTAAATAGTTAATAACTATTTAATAGCTATTGTACCTAGTTAAAATAAATACAAAGTTGCCTGTAAAATAAATATAAATCCTAAAATAGCTACAATGTAACTGTTAGTTATATTGTAGCTATATTAGGGTTTATTTTATAGGTAAGTATTTAGTTGTGTTAGGGAGGGCAGATTAGGGGTTAATAAAATTTATTATAGTGTTTGCGAGGCAGGAGTGCGGCGGTTTAGGGGTTAATACATTTATTATAGTGGCGGCGATGTCCGGTCGGCAGATTAGGGGTTAATAAGTGTAGGTAGGTGGCAGCGACGTTGGGGGGGGGGGGCAGATTAGGGGGTAATAAATATAATATAGGTGTCGGCGATGTTAGGGGCAGCAGATAAGGGGGGTTCATAGATATAATGTAGATGGCGGCGATGTCCGGTCGAAAGATTAGGGGTTAAAAAAATTTATTATAGGGTTTGCGATGTGGGGGAGCTTCGGTTTAGGGGTTAATAGGTAGTTTATGGGTGTTAGTGTACTTTATAGCACAGTAGTTAAGAGCTTTATGTTCCGGCGTTAGCCCATAAAACTCTTAACTACTGACTTTTTTTACGGTTGGAGTCTTGTCGGTAGACGCTGTACCGCTCACTTCTTCCAAGACTCGTAATACCAGCGTTAGGCAAATCCCATAGAAAAGATAGGATACGCAATTGACGTAAGGGGATTTGCGGTAGCCTCGAGTCACGGAAAGAAAGTGAGCGGTAGACACTTTCCTGCCTGACTCTAAATACCAGCGGGCGTTAAAAAGCAGCGTTAGGACCCCTTAACGCTGCTTTTTAACCCTAACGCAGAACTCTAAATCTAGGCGAATGTAACTATTAGTTATATTGTAGCTAGCTTAGGGTTTATTTTACAGGTAAGTATTTAGTTTTAAATAGGAATAATTTAGTTAATGATAGGAATATTTATTTAGACTTATTTAAATTATATTTAAGTTAGTGGGTGTTAGGTTTAGGGTTAGACTTAGGTTTAGGGGTTAATAACTTTAATATAGTGGCAGCGACGTTGGGGGCGGCAGATTAGGGGTTAATAAATGTAGGTAGGTGGCGGCGATGTTAAGGACGGCAGATTAGGGGTTAATAATATTTAACTAATGTTTGGGAGGTGGGAGTGCAGCGGTTTAGGAGTTAATATGTTTATTATAGTGGGGGCGACGTTGGGGGCGGCAGATTAGGGGTTAATAAGTGTAGGTAGGTGGCGGTGACATTGGGGGCGGCAGATTAGGGGTTAATAAATATAATGTAGGTGTCGGCAAAGTTGGGGCAGCAGATTAAGGGTTCATAACTATAATGTAGATGGCGGCGGTGTCCGGAGCGGCAGATTAGGGGTTAAAATTTTTATTTTAGTATTTGCAATGGTTTAGGGATTAATAGGTAGTTTATGGGTGTTAGTGTACTTTTTAGCACTTTAGTTATGAGTTTTATGCTACAGCGTTGTAGTGTAAATCTCATAACTACTGACTTTTAAATGCGTTAGGACTCTTGACAGGGTAGGGTGTACTGCTCACTTTTTGGCCTCCCAGGACAGACTCATAATACTGGAGCTATGGAGGTCCCATAGAAAAAAGACTTTACGAAGTTTACGTAAGTCGTTTTGGGGTAAGGCCAAAGAAGTGTGCGGTCACCCTAAACCTTCAAGACTCGTAATACCAGCGGGCATAAAAAAGCAGCGTTAGGACCTCTTAACGCTGCTTTTTCAGCCTAACGCACAACTCGTAATCTAGTTGATAGCTATTTTAGTATGGTATTTATTAAGATAAAAACGCTTGTTTAATTCCTAAGAAATCACTGTTTGCACAATATAATTTTGTTATGTAAAATACAAATTTACTATACCAAATAATATCGCTGTGAAAAATATCACTGATCTATCAGCGGTGTCTCCAACGCAATCTATCCTAGAGTATCTAGAATGCAGGTATTAGTAAAATGGATAGTTTTTTCGTTTATATGCAATAGCCTCCATACTTCATGAAGCGCCAAATCTCTAATATATGGCTAGATTACGAGTTTGGCGTTAGAAGCTGTGCGGTGCTAACGAGCAGTTTATGCTCACTGCTCACTTACAGACAGCGCTGGTATTACGGGTTTTTCCAAACCCGGCGTTAACCGCAAAAAAGTGATCGTAGAGCAAAATTTGGCTCCACATCTCACCTCAATACCAGCGCTGCTTACATTAGCGGTAAGCTGGCTGAACGTGCTTGTGCACGATTTCCCCATAGGAATCAATGGGGGAGAGCTGGCTGAAAAAAAACAAAAAAGCAGCGTTTAGTTCCTAACGCAGCCCCATTGATTCCTATGGGGAAAATACATTTATGTCTACACCTAACACCCTAACATGAACCCTGAGTCTAAACACCCCTAATCTTACACTTATTAACCCCTAATCTGCCGCCCCCGACATCGCCGACACCTACATTATATTATTAACCACTAATCTGCCGCTCTGGACACCGCCGCCACCTACATTATACTTATGAACCCCTAATCTGCTGCCCCCAACATTGCCGACATCTACATTATATTTATTAACCCCTAATCTGCTGCCCCCAATGTCGCCGCAACCTACCTACACTTCTTAACCCTTAATCTGCAGCCCCCAACGTCGCCGCCACTATATTAAAGTTATTAACTCCTAAACCTAAGTCTAACCCTAACACCCCCTAACTTAAATATAATTTAAATAAATCTAAATAAAAATAGCTATCATGAACTAAATTATTCCTATTTAAAACTAGATATTTACCTATAAAATAAACCCTAAGCTAGCTATTATATAACTAATAGTTACATTGTAGCTATCTAAGGGTTTATTTTTATTTTATAGGCAAGTTTGTATTTATTTTAACTAGGTAGAATAGTTATTAAATAGTTATTAACTATTTAATAACTACCTAGCTAAAATAAAGACAATAACGTAACCTAAGTTTGAATTACACCTAACACTAACCACTATAATTAAATTAATTCCCTAAATTAAATTAAATTATCTGAAGTATAAAAACAAACAAACACTAAATTACAGAAAATAATAAAAAATTACAAGATTTTTAAACTAATTACACCTAATCTAATCCCCCTAACAAAATAAAAAAGCCCCCCAAATAAAAAATCCCTACCCTACACTAAATTACAAATAGCCCTTAAAAGGGCCTTTTGCGGGGCATTGCCCCAAAGTAATCAGCTCTTTTACCTGTAAAAAAATTACAAATCCCCCCTGAACATTAAAACCCACCACCCACACAACCAACCCTACTCTAAAACCCACCCAATACCCCCTTAAAAAAACCTAAAACTAACCCCCTGAAGATAGACCTACTGGGAGACCTCTTCATCCAACCGGGCAGAAGTGGTCCTCCAGACGGGCAGAAGTCTTCATCCATCCGGCGCGGAGCGGGTCCATCTTCAAGACATCTGACGCGGAGCATCCTCTTCTTCCAACGGCTACGACTGAATGAAGGTACCTTTAAGTGGCATCATCCAAGATGGCGTCACTTCAATTCCGATTGGCTGATAGAATTCTATCAGCCAATCGGAATTAAGGTAGAAAAAATCCTATTGGCTGATTGGATCAGCCAATAGGATTGAAGTTCAATCCTATTGGCTGATTCAATCAGCCAATAGGATTGAGCTGGCATTCTATTGGCTGTTCCAATCAGCCAATAGGATTTTTTCTACCTTAATTCCGATTGGCTGATAGAATTCTATCAGCCAATTGGAATTGAAGGGACACCATCTTGGATGACGTAATTTAAAGGAACCTTCATTCAGTCGTAGCCGTCGGAAGAAGAGGATGCTCCACGTCAGATGTCTTGAAGATGGACCCGCTCCACGCCGGATGGATGAAGATAGAAGAATCCATCTGGATGAAGACTTCTGCCCGTCTGGAGGACCACTTCTGCCCGGCTTGGATGAAGACTTCTGCCCGTTTGGAGGACCACTTCTGCCCAGTTGGATGAAGACGTCTCCCGGTAGGTCGATCTTCAGGGGGTTAGTGTAAGGTTTTTTTAAGGGGGGATTGGGTGGGTTTTAGAGTAGGGTTGGTTGTGTGGGTGGTGGGTTTTAATGTTGGGGGGGATTTGTAATTTTTTTACAGGTAAAAGAGCTGATTACTTTGGGGCAATGCCCCGCAAAAGGCCCTTTTAAGGGCTATTTGTAACTTAGTGTAGGGTAGAGCTTTTTTTTTTTATTTTGGGTTTTTTTTTAAATTTTGTTAGGGGGATTAGATTAGGTGTAATTAGTTTAAAAATCTTGTAATTTTTTTATTATTTTCTGTAATTTGGTGTTTTATTTTTTTGTACTTTAGATAATTTTATTTAATTTAGGGAATTAATTTAATTATAGTGGTAGTATTAAGTGTAATTGTAACTTAGGTTAGGTTTTATTTTACAGGTACTTTTGTCTTTATTTTAGCTAGGTAGTTATTAAATAGTTAATAACTATTTAATAACTATTCTACCTAGTTAAAATAAATACAAACTTGCCTGTAAAATAAAAATAAACCCTAAACTAGCTACAATGTAACTATTATATAAGTTATATTGTAGCTATCTCAGGGTTTATTTTATAGGTAAGTATTTAGTTTTAAATAGGAATAATTTAGTTAATGATAGTTATTTTATTTATATTTATTTAAATTATATTTAAGTTAGGGGGGGTTAGACTTAGACTTAGATTTAGGGGTTAATAACTTTAATATAGTGGCGGCGACGTTGGGGGCGGCAGATTAGGGTTTAATAAATGTAGGTAGGTGTCGGCGATATTAGGGACGGCAGATTAGAGGTTAATAAAATTTAACTAGTGTTTGCGAGGCGGGAATGCAGCGGTTTAGGGGTTAATATATTTATTATAGTGGCGGCAATGTCCGGTTCGGCAGATTAGGGGTTAATTATTTTTTTTTAAGTGTTTGCGATGTGGGGGGGCCTCGTTTTAGGGGTTAATAGGTAGTTTATGGGTGTTAGTGTACTTTTTAGCACTTTAGTTAAGAGTTTTATGCTACGGCGTTGTAGTGTAAAACTCTTAACTACTGACTTTAAAATGCGGTACCAGGCTTGACAGAAGAGGGTGTACCGCTCACTTTTTGGCAGACTCGTAATACCGGCGCTATGCAAGTCCCATTGAAAAAAGAGGATACGCAATTGACATAAGTGGATTTGCGGTATTTCCGAGTCTGGCCATAAAAGTGAGCGGTACACCTGTACCTTCAAGACTCGTAATACCAGCGGGCATTAAAAAGCAGCGTTGGGACCGGCCAACGCTGCTTTTTAAGCCTAACACCAAACTCGTAATCTAGCCGATAGTTTTTAATCCTATGTATTAGTTTATGTGGCACTAACGAAGTCCCATTTAAATTATCCAATAGTGGATTCAATGTACAATTGAAGTCGCCACATACTATTAAAGTGTCTTTAGCTACATCAAGTATTAAATTAGTTAGTTTTTTGAAAAAGACATCTTGAGCTACATGTGGGGCATATGTATTAAAGGGACAATCAACACTGATGAAAACTTTATCCCATACCTTAGATCAACCAAAAAAAAGAGCCCATCTTCAATAACACTAACATTAGGTGGCTAATCTTCAATGAACATTTAGTTAACAGCGGCAGATATGGCCACCAAACTCCTCCCCCTGTTACGTAGGAGGCTTCTTGTTTTAAATCCATACTCGTTCACAGGGACACTGTTCTATTTCTAATGCTATTAGAAATAGAGCAATGTCTCCGTGAACACGGCTAAAGAATCTAGCTGAGGATTTGATTCTCATTGGCTGAAGACTTAGAGAAGAAGCCTCCTACGTAACAGGGGGAGGAGTTTGGCGGCCATATCTGTCATTGTTAACTAAATGTTCATTTGATTAGCCACCTAATGTTAGTGTTATTGAAGATGGGATGCGGTGCAGGCTCTTTTTTTTTGGTTGATCTAAGGTATGGGATAACGTTTTCATGGGTATTGACTGTCCCTTTAACTAGAGTGATCTGTCTGTTATATAACATGCCAACTAGTACCAGAAACCTTCCCTGTTTATCTTTTATTTGATTGTTGACCTGAAAAAGGAATATCCCTTTACTAATATCCCAACTCTATTCTTTTTGTATGTGTTGGAAGCGTAGTATGTGTCTCCAAACTTAAATTTTAATGTCTTGGGCTCCCTACCCTAAATAATATGTCTCTCCAGTAAAAAGACAAAATCACCTCTTTTTTCTTTAAAGTCCCGAAGTGCAACGTTTATCTTATTTGGGTTTTTCAGGCCTTTTGCATTAACCTTTTGAGTGCTAACGACTGCTTTGAGCTGTTGCAGAGTTTCCCACTCTGGTGCCAACGACGGCTCAGAGCCATCACTAGCACTATCCCACCTTGAGAAAGATCTGGGGCTCCCACCCTCTCCTACCCCAGCGATCGTGCCTGTATAGTGACAGGCATCACTGGGGCATCACGTTTTGCGTGTTCACGCGCAATGACGTGATGACGTGACCGCGCAACTTTATTAACAAAATGACAATGTTAAGTATAGGAAAAGGGGGCATGCTGCTTAGAAGCCTGTATCTCAGGCATCTAAGCAGCTACAGACCCGCAAGACCCACCGTTGGAAAGGTAATCACCTAACCTTTCCAACAGTTTAAGTCTTGGGGATCTGGAAAAAAAAAGTTTAAAAAAAGAAAAAGAAACTTAAAACTGCTTAGCACTCAGGTGGGAAAGTGCTTAGCACTCAAAGGGTTAAAAGTGAGAAAGGTTAAACCTTGTTTATAAGCTGTAGTTATCATAAGTTTTTTGGGAAATGTTTTACTATAAATAAGATACGCATACTGAAGTGTTTTGTATTATTAGAGGGGGAGTAGGCCTTAAAAGTTCCCATGACCAATCGTACCTTTAAGTGTATATGACATGACAATCCTGTTGTAATTGTTTGATAAACAAATTTTGAAAACTATAATAAAAATTACATGAAGTTTTAGAATTTCGGAAAAGCCTATGTATGTATGCTAAACAACTTCAATTCCCCTTTTGTGGAATGTCTACACAGCTTCAAAAAGGTGTATAAATACATCTAATATGAGTAAGTAAAGTTATATTTTACTAGGATGGAAACAGCTATTTCATGAACATTACTTAAGACACCAAATCTATAAATAATATAAAGCCAACAGTCTGCTTCATATAAATAGGCACCAAAATTAGAACAATCTCACCCATATTTTGCACCCATCATGTTGCTGTTGTGGATTTATTATCCAACAAATTCAACAGTTGCATAGTGTTTACCTTTTCTTAGTTTATTGGAAGAAACTACTTGCCAATGTGGTCCCAATGATCAAATCTCAATGGTGGTGCTTTAGTATAATTCAGGCCAATGTAAGTATCTGGTTGAGTTGGGCAGTTGAAGGTGAGTCCTAGGCCTTCAGAAATTGTATCAAGATCTTGAGGTTCTTTATAGGTGTAAGTAGAGCCTTTGTGTGTGATTATTAAACTAAAGAGGAAACCCTGTCTATATTTTATACATGGTCTCATAGAACCCTGGTTTGTATTTGGACTTAGATCCATGTAGACCATGCCATAATCCAAATATCTTTCTTGTCTTAAAAGCACAGGAATCGCAGACTAACATCTCCTGGTGGAGCAGACTCAGGTGGCATAAGTCTAAGTGCTCTGTGAATTCTGTCCACTTCTAATGCTGATGCTTTTGGGTCCATTTTTAGATGTCTAAATAAGCCCTTAACATAAATATCCAGATCTTGGTTATTAGCGGTTTCAGCAGACAGCCTAGAATCGTGGATATTTGCTTGAGTCACAATGGAATCTGTTAATGTATTCAGGGTTTCTTGTGTCTCCTCCAAGTCTTCATCATGGTGTCCCACCTCTGTGATATCTTTTCTAAGAGAAGCTAGTTCAGATTTAATTAGAACTTTTAACGAATCAAAATCAGCTTTAGATGCAAGATTTGCTATATCTGCCTTTATTTGTGTTGCAAAGTCCGCTGAAAATATCCATACTAGTGAGGTATCATGTTGAGTGATTGTAGATGCTGTAGCACCATGTGCTTCTTAGGTAGTAGCCTCAGATGGACTAAAAAAGTTGCTCACAAAGACTGGTAGAGTAGCTTGTTGCATGGGTGTTTTATCCAGTTTTGTGGATTTCTTAGACCCCATCTTGTGAGTAAACCACACCAAAAGTGTGTTTTATTTAACTTATGGTATATGAAGATGGTACATCCACTACTTCTTTGTAGTATGAGAAAGTACAGCGTGGAGTCTGTTATAATCCAATATTTAGGATAATTTGGGAATTCCAATATGCCTCTGCTGTTAGAATATGGGCTATGCAGTATAGTGAGATATCAAACTTCAGCTGTCACCATGTTAAAAGCTAAAATAAGGGGCGGAGCCAGCGCTCAAGAGAGATGGCTGTACCTGAGTGAGCTCCAAAACACCAAGCGGGCTATTAGCCTCAATCCAACACCTAAATACCATTAATATTGCAATCAAAAGGAAGCTTGCCCTGGGGGATGGATGTGGAAAAGCACACTCTGAAACCTAGCACGGTCATTATAAAAAGTGCGTCATAACCATGATATAGTAGTTCAGTGCCGGCTACAGCATATTAAAGCACACTAATAGCTTATAAGTAGAAGAAAGAAATGAAATAAAGTGGACTGTTTAGCCCCAAAAAAAGGCAAATACAGTACCATATGTAAATAACTTATTTAAATGTCTAGAACCTCCACAGACCCCTAATGTAATGGAAGAAGGGGCAAGGCTGAGACAAGAGTCACTATCTTCAGAATCAGACTCGGAATCCCCCGCATCGGCCATATCTGTTCCTAAAGCTTTTCTAGACTCGTTACCTTCAAAAAAAGATTTTTCCACGTTAATTCAACAGGTGAAGCAATGCATTCAGGAGGAAATCGCAGAGATCAAGAAAGATCTTACAGAAGTAGGATAAAGGGTGGAAAAACTAGAGGAAGATTCAGCTTATCAAACTACAAAAATGGCAAACTTCAACAACCAACTAGCCCAACAAGAAAATACTATCCAGTAATTGGAAAATAAAGTTGATGACCTGGAAAAAAGCAGCCGCCGACACAATATCAGAATAAGGGGAATTCCAGAATCAGTGGCCCCACAAGAATTATAAAAAAATGTTCAAAGTATTTTCGCTTATCTACTAGATAAATGTACAACTGCTGCACTGGATGGAGCCCATAGCGCCTTACGAGCTAAACCCTCTGAGGACTTACCGCCTAGAGATGTGATAGTAAAGGTCACAAGCTATCCGATTAAAGAAAATTTTATGAAAAATGCGAGACAAAAACACCCAATAAAATTCAAATCAATGGATTTACAACTCTTTGAAGACCTGTCCTCCAGGAGTCCAGGACCCTTCAAAAAACAAGAGATCTGAGACCCTTAACGAACAAACTACATGACCAAAACATTTCCTATAGATTAAATTTACAAATACAATAGAGAGGCAAGAGTCACTCCCCAGAGGAAATACCATCAACTTGCAAAGATCTAAGAATAGACCCTCCTCCATCTTTGGATAGCGGTACATCTACTTCTGCTACCAATCGACCCAAGACGAACCCACTGCCTCAAAGATCTGACTGGCAAAGAGTATCCTCTAGAAGGAATGACAAACCATCGCTGTTATATATATAATAATATTTGTAGCTGCAATACCAAAACACCAGGGGTATGGTTGAACCGTCTGGTTAGATGGTGTCTCAGCACATTTATAGTAAATGGAAAATACCCAAATAGCCTGCTATTAGGTTGTAAGATAACTTATATATAATATGTAAGCATAAAGTTGTTTAAGTGACTGCTTAAAGTATGAATAGCGAAGTTCAGCAGGAATGATCTTATAAATCAGATAGCTTCTGATTATAAGATAAGATAAGATGATTAAGCAAACTGTTGTTAGTACGTTGCTAAGTTGAAAGAGACAAGTATATATGAGCAGTATAAAGTTAATGCTTAGCAGGTGAAAGCTGAGACACAGTGCAGCAATAAGCGTTACAAGCCGGAATGCAGATTCCTGAATTAACAAACAGATGCTATATACTTGCGAGTCTGTGAAGACAGGAACGGTTGTCCGGTAAAGGGACTTGGCCACAGAGGGCTTGATGTCTGTGGAGCTGCGGTGGAAGTTCCGGTGGTACAGGAGTCAGTAGCGGCGTCCTCGGTAGCTACTGAGTAGAGAGCGTGGTGATGGAAGTATATCCGGCAAACAGTTGAATCAATACGCTGGATAGTATACAGCGTTACCAGCAGTGACCGGATAACAGTAGGTGGAAATACGGCTGAAAGTAGTAGGTACGCTGGGTCTGGTTAATGGTGCAGATTAAGTAGAATCAGGAGCAAATAGTTAAAGCTTGACAAGGAATATAGGCAAAAAGTTAGGAGAAGTTCCAAAGGGATGCCAAACAAAAAAATCAAGCAAGGAGGTTATCAGGAAGTGCGGTTATAAAGGGAAAAGAGGAGGAGCAGAATTAAAGGGGACATTACAATTGTTTAGGCAAAACCTCAGCAAAGCTGAAGGCCAAGAAACCACATAGACTATCCATAAGTATACTGTGCTTTTATTATCTTCTCTGTATGTTTATATCATGTTAGACTTTTCCCTTTTTTTCCCTTTTCTTTTTTCTTTCCTCTTTCTTAAGGTACCTGAGGCAAAGTATTATCTACTTTGCTAAATGCCTTATGTTTTTCCAACCTTGAGAAGAGAGGAGTTAAGAAGCTAGACAGTTATGTAGGGAAATTAAACTCTACAATGGTAGACACTTTTGTATGAAATGTCTAGTTTTTCTTGGTTTATTACAGAGGTTATCAGTTAGGTATGAGAATAAACCCCAAAAAATGATTTAACACTTTAATGTTGCAATCTGTCTTACCAAGCCCAATTGGTAGAGTATTCCCCGGAAATTAAAGCTTTATGCTTTTGTTTTATTGTTATTCTGTAAATATTTTGTTTGCTGTTATATTGTTATGCCTAAGGAATGTGGATGAACATTTAAATGTCCATGTAGAAATGCCATGTATATGTAGCAAGTCAATGTTACAAAATGTAAATGACTACACAACATAATGTTGCATGCTCTAATGAGCAACACTTACACATCATCACACAAAATGTGAAAGGCTTTAATTGCCCAAATAAAAGAAATATTGCCCTTCAGGATCTGTGTAAAAGAGGAGGGAAGATCCTGTTATTACAGGAGACTCACTTTAAGGCCAACAAGATACCGAAATATTTCACCACCACTTTACACAACACTTCCATAGTACAAATAGACAAAAGAAAGTAAATGGAGTAAGTATTCTTATACATAAGTCTGTTCCATTTTAAATGTTACAGACAGATAAAGAAGGAAGGTACTTGTGTATTTCAGGCTTATTGTTTGGTAAACCTATCACAATAGTTAATCTCTATGTACCTAATACAAATCAAGACTCCTTCATAGCATATGTTAACTCTAAGATTTTGGACAACACTAAGGGCCCACTAGTCCTAGGGGGGGGGAGGAGATTTGAAAATTCCATTGTTGCCCTCGATGGATTGTTCAAATCCTAAAAGTCAAATACCAAACAAATCTCTGAAATCAATCTGGCAAAAAGCTCAAAACCCTCACCTTACATGACACCTGGAGATACATACACCTGGTAACCAAAGATTATACCTTTTTTTCCCATCCACACAAAAGTTACTCTCGACTTGATTATATTATGGTTATATCAGAAAATCCAACATAAAACAATATTATATATAGTCCGACCACTCCCTAGTGGAGTGTTTTCTCGGTTGGCCTTCTATGCCGCTCAGACCCTTTAGTTGGAGACCAGATGACACAATGTTATTAAACCCAAAAGATCTGGAAATTTTTACCAAGCAGATTAACACCTATTTTTCAATAAATACCACTCCGGATTCAAATTCGGATATGATCTGGGAGGCACATAAGGCCTATATGAGAGGTGAATTTATAAAATCTAGAGCAAACAAACGCAGATAAGACAGGAAAATGTAATCATCACTAGCCCAATAATTAGCTGAATTAGATTTTCTAGTGAAAATTAACCCTAAAGATGATCAACTTCAGAAACAGTTAAGTGATAAACGGAATAAACTAAATGAACACTTACAGATTGAAACTCAAAGAAAACAGTTAAAAATGTTATGGCGAAAGCAATAAAACAGGTAAATTACTAGCAAGAGCATGTAAAAAGCAACAATTAAAAACATATATTCACTCAATAACAGCTAAAAAAGGAAATTAAGTAGAAGACACTAAACACATAGCTAAAATTTTCCAGTCATTCCATCACAAATTATATAATATAAATACAGAAAGACCTTCGGAAACACATAAAAGAGCGTGTGAACAATACCTACACAAAATCACTCTCCCTAATATATCCGAAGAGGAAGGCCAAGCACTAGAATCTCTGATATCGAACGAAGAAGTATCTGAAGCCATATCAAATATGAAACCGACTAAAGCCCCGGGTCCAGAAGGATTTACCAGTCTTTATTATAAAACTTTTAAGACTCTTTTAATCCCCCAATTGACAACATTGTTTAATTATATATCAGATCATCATTTATTTCCTGACACTATGCTTCAAGCACATATTACAGTTCTGCCAAAACCAGGTTAAACTCCAAACACGACGGCCAATTTCAGACCAAACTCACTGCTGAATGCAGACCTAAAGCTATATGCTAAAGTCCTAGCCACTAGACTAAATAAATTATTACCATCTCTAATAGAACATGACCAAGTAGGATTTGTACCAAAAAGGGAAGCTAAGGACAATATAAGAAAAGTCATCACATTATTAGATTATATAAAATATAAAAAAATACCTGCAGCTTTCCTATTTACTGATGCTGAGAAAGCTTTTGATAGATTAGATTGGACATTCCTACAAACTACATTAATTAAAGTTGGCTTTCCTTCTAAATTAATTTCCCAAATAATGGCATTATACTCAAATCCCTCAGTACAGATACGGACCAACGGTACTTTATCAGATACATTTGAAATTCGAAATGGTATGCCACCAGGGTGTCCTGTATCCCCTCTCTTGTTTGTCCTTTAACTTGAGCCTTTAGCAGTCAAAATTCGCAGTAACCCCCAAATAATAGGAATCAATATACAAGACTAAACATACAAACTTGTAATGTTTGCAGATGATGTTTTATTGACTTTATCATCCCCCCTAGAATCTTTGATGAAGGTGCAGGCAGAATTTCAAGAATACAGTACAGTCTCTAACTTTTCAGCAACTCCGTCAAAGTCAGAATTATATCCCATCAATATCACACCAGAAA
Organism: Bombina bombina; assembly: GCF_027579735.1. Classification (NCBI taxonomy): domain Eukaryota; kingdom Metazoa; phylum Chordata; class Amphibia; order Anura; family Bombinatoridae; genus Bombina; species Bombina bombina. The sequence goes on along the minus strand of NC_069502.1, from coordinate 1,147,619,068 downwards.
ATCATAATACTATTCATTTAAATTGTCCCTTTCAAATTAATTCAAAGGCTTTGAAATATTTAGGAGTCTAACTTTTAATTTAGAAGATCTTCGCAAGTTAAACTATGGAAGTCTCATAAATGAATTCCAATATTTAACCTCAAAGTGGTTACCTAAAAATAATATTTCCTGGCTAGGACGAATAGAGGCAGCAAATATGACTCTACTGCCTAAGGCTCTATACATCATGCAAGCTCTTCCTTTAACCGGAGTCTCTAAAGACATACAAAAACTACAATCAGTGATAAATAGTGATGTTGCGAACAGTTCGCCGGAGAACAGTTCCCGGCGATCTTAGCATGTTCGCGTTCGCCCCCTATTCATCATCATTGAGTAAACTTTGACCCTGTATCTCACAGTCTGCAGACACATTTCAGCCAATCAGCAGCAGACACTCCCTCCCAGACCCTCCCAGCTCCTGGGCAGCAGCCATTTTAGATTCATTATGATCCTGCATTCTTAGTGAGAGGAGGGTTAGTGCTGCTGCTGGTGATTTTATAGGGAAATTGATAGCTAGGCTTGTGTATTCAGTGACCACTACAGTCCTAAAGGACTCATCTAATCTCTGCTGTAAGGACAGCACCCCAAAAAGCCCTTTTTAGGGCTAGAACTTCAGCCCAAAAAGCCCTTTTTAGGGCTAGAACTTCAGTGTTTTTTTGGTTTTTTTTTTTTTGTAATCTAATTGCATTTGCCTGCCTGTTAGCCTGTGTGTGAGGCTCACAGCATATACTGTGATTAATTGCTCTGTGCCACCACTGATATCTGGTGTAACATTAGTGTAAATTTTAAAAAAAAACTTTTACATCAGTTTGCTAGTGTAATCTAATTTCATTTTCCATCAGGCCTGTGTGTCAGGCCCACAGCATATACTGTGATTAATTGCTCTGTGCCACCACTGATATCTGGTGTAACATTAGTGTAAATTTAAAAAAAAAAACTTTTACATCAGTTTGCTAGTGTAATCTAATTTCATTTTCCATCAGGCCTGTGTGTCAGGCCCACAGCATATACTGTGATTAATTGCTCTGTGCCACCACTGATATCTGGTGTAACATTAGAGTAAATTTAAAAAAAATTTTTTACATCAGTTTGCTAGTGTAATCTAATTTCATTTTCCATCAGGCCTGTGTGTCAGGCCCACAGCATATACTGTGATTAATTGCTCTGTGCCACCACTGATATCTGGTGTAACATTAGTGTAAATTTAAAAAAAAAAACCTTTTACAACATCAGTTTGCTAGTGTAATCTAATATCATTTTCCATCAGGCCTGTGTGTCGCTCACAGCATATACTGTGATTAATTGCTCTGTGCCACCACTCATATCTGGTGTAACATTAGTGTAAATTTAAAAAAAAAAACTTTTACATCAGTTTGCTAGTGTAATCTAATTTCATTTTCCATCAGGCCTGTGTGTCAGGCCCACAGCATATACTGTGATTAATTGCTCTGTGCCACCACTCATATCTGGTGTAACATTAGTGTAAATTAAAAAAAAAAAACTTTTACATCAGTTTGCTAGTGTAATCTAATTTCATTTTCCATTAGGCCTGTGTGTCAGGCTCACAGCATATACTTTGATTAATTGCTCTGTGCCACCACTGATATCTGGTGTAACATTAGTGTAAATTTAAAAAAAAAATCTTTTACATCAGTTTGCTAGTGTAATCTAATTTCATTTTCCATCAGGACTGTGTGCCAGGCGCACAGCATATACTGTGATTAATTGCTCTGTGCCACCACTGATATCTGGTGTAACATTAGTGTAAATTTAAAAAAAAAAACTTTTACATCAGTTTGCTAATGTAATCTAATTTCATTTTCCATCAGGCCTGTGTGTCAGGCCCACAGCATATACTGTGATTAATTGCTCTGTGCCACCACTCATATCTGGTGTAACATTAGTGTAAATTTTTTTAAAAAAACTTTTACATCAGTTTGCTAGTGTAATCTAATTTAATTTTCCTTCAGGCCTGTGTGTCAGGCCCACAGCATATACTGTGCCTAATTGCTCTGGTTTTCACCACTCATATCTGGTGTAACATTAGTGTAAATTTTTTTATAAAACACTTTTACATCAGTCTGCTAGTGTAATCTAATTGCAGTTGCCAGGCCAGCCTGCCACTGCCAGCTTCAGTGCCACCACTCATATCTGGTGTGACATTAGTGTAAATTTTTTTTAATTTTTTTTTTACATCAGGCTGCTAGTGTTATTTAATTGTAGTTGCCAGGCCAGCCTGCCACTAGTGCCAGCCTGTGTGTCAGGCTCCCAGCATATACTGTGCCTACTTCCATCCTCAGTGCCACCACTCATATCTGTTGTAACATTAGAGTAACATTTTTTTTTTTAAAAACTTTTACATAATTCTGCTAGTGTTATTTAATTTTAGTTGCCAGGCCAGCCTGCCACTAGTGCCAGCCTGTGTGTCAGGCTCCCAGCATATACTGTGCCTACTACCATCCTCAGTGCCACCACTCCTATCTGTTGTAACATTAGTGTAATTTTTTTTAAAAAAACTTTTACATCAGTCTGCTAGTGTTATTTAGTTTTAGTTGCCAGGCCAGCGTGCCACTAGTGCCAGCCTGTGTGTCAGGCTCCCAGCATATACTGTGCCTACTTCCATCCTCAGTGCCACCACTCCTATCTGGTGTAACATTAGTGTAAATTTTTTTTAAAAAATACTTTTACATCAGTCTGCTAGTGTTATTTAATTTTATTTGCTAGGCCAGCCTGCCACTAGTGCCAGCCTGTGTGTCAGGCTCCCAGCATATACTGTGCTTACTTCCATCCTCAGTGCCACCACTCCTATCTGTTGTAACATTAGTGTAATTTTTTTAAAAAAAAACTTTTACATCAGTCTGCTAGTGTTATTTAATTGCAGTTGCCTGCCTGCCAGCGTGTGTGCCAGGCCCACTTTCCAACTAGTGCCACCAATCATATTTGTTATAACAGTAGTGTAAATATTTAAAAAAAAAACTTTTTTGACTGTGAAACATCAGTCTGTTAGTGTAATCTAATTGAAGTTGCCTGCCTGCCTGCCAGAGTGTGTGCCAGGCCTACTTGCCAAGTTAGTGGCACCACTCATATTTGTTGTAACAGTAGTGTAAATATTTTAAAAAAAACTTTTTTGACTGTGAAACATCAGTCTGTTAGTGCAATTGAATTGCAGTTGCCTGCCTGCCAGCGTGTGTGCCAGGCCCACTTGCCAACTAATGCCACCAATCATATTTGTTATAACAGTATTGTAAATATTTTTTAAAAAAACTTTTTGGACTGTGAAACATCAGTCAGCTAGTGTAATCTAATTGAAGTTGCCTGCCTGCCAGCGTGTGTGCCAGGCCCACTTGCCAAGTTAGTGGCACCACTCATATTTGTTGTAACAGTAGTGTAAATATTTTTTAAAAAACTTTTTTTAATGTGAAACATCAGTCAGCTAGTGCAATCTAATTGCAGTTGCCTGCCTGCCAGCGTGTGTGCCAGACCCACTTGCCAATTAGTGCCACCACTCATATTTGTTATAACAGTATTTTAAATATTTAAAATAAAAACTTTTTGGACTGTGAAACATCATTCAGCTAGTGTAATCTAATTGCAGTTGCCTGCCTGCCAGCGTCTGTGCCAGGCCCACTTGCCAACTAGTGCCACCAATCATATTTGTTATAACAGTAGCGTAAATATTTTTTAAAAAAAATTTTTGGACTGTGAAACATCAGTCTGCTAGTGCAATCGAATTGCAGATGCCTGCCTGCCAGCGTGTGTGCCAGGCCCACTTGCCAACTAATGCCACCAATCATATTTGTTATAACAGTATTGTAAATATTTTTTAAAAAAACTTTTTGGACTGTGAAACATCAGTCAGCTAGTGTAATCTAATTGCAGTTGCCTGCCTGCCAGCGTCTGTGCCAGGCCCACTTGCCAACTAGTGCCACCAATCATAATTGTTATAACAGTAGTGTAAATATTTAAAAAAAAACTTTTTTGACTGTGAAACATCAGTCTGCTAGTGTAATCTAATTGAAGTTGCCTGCCTGCCAGCGTGTGTGCCAGGCCCACTTGCCAAGTTAGTGGCACCACTCATATTTGTTGTAACAGTAGTGTAAATATTTAAAATAAAAAAAATTTGGACTGTGAAACATCAGTCTGCTATTGTAATCTTATTGCATTTGCCTGCCTGCCAGTGTGTTTGCCAGGCCCACTTGCCAACTAGTGCCACCACTCATATTTGTTATAACAGTAGTGTAAATATTTAAAAAAAACAAAATTTGACTGTGAAAAATCAGTCTGCTATTGTAATCTAATTGAAGTTGTCTGCCTGCCAGCGTGTGTTCCAGGCCCACTTGCCAAGTTAGTGGCACCACTCATATTTGTTGTAACAGTAGTGTAAATATTTAAAAAAAAAACTTTTTTGACTGTGAAACATCAGTCTGCTAGTGCAATCGAATTGCAGATGCCTGCCTGCCAGCGTGTGTGCCAGGCCCACTTGCCAACTAGTGCCACCAATCATATTGGTTATAACAGTATTGTAAACATTAAAAAAACAAACTTTTTTCACTGTGAAACATCATTCAGCTAGTGTAATCTAATTGCAGTTACCTGCCTGCCAGCGTGTGTGCCAAGCCCACTTGCCAACTAGTGCCACCAATCATATTTGTTATAACAGTAGTGTAAATATTTAAAAAAAAAAACTTTTTGGACTGTGAAACATGTCTGCTAGTGTAATCTAACTGAAGTTGCCTGCCTGCCAGCGTGTGTGCCAGGCCCACTTGCCAACTTGTGCCACCAATCATATTTGTTGTAACAGTAGTGTAAATATTAAAAAAAAAAAACTTTTTGGACTGTGAAACATCAGTCTGCTATTGTAATCTTATTGAATTTGCCTGCCTGCCAGCGTGTGTGCCAGGCCCACTTGCCAAGTTAGTGGCACCACTCATATTTGTTGTAACAGTAGTTTAAATATTTTAAAAATAAATATTTTTGACTAGTTTGTTAGTGTAATCTAATTTCATTTTCCATCAGGACTGTATGCCAGGTGCACAGCATATACTGTGATTAATTGCTCTGTGCCACCACTGATATCTGGTGTAACATTAGTGTAAATTTAAAAAAAAAAAACTTTTACATCAGTTTGCTAATGCAATCTAATTTCATTTTCCATCAGGCCTGTGTGTCAGGCCCACAGCATATACTGTGATTAATTGCTCTGTGCCACCACTCATATCTGGTGTAACATTAGTGTAAATTTTAAAAAAAAACTTTTACATCAGTTTGCTAGTGTAATCTAATTTAATTTTCCTTCAGGCCTGTGTGTCAGGCCCACAGCATATACTGTGCCTAATTGCTCTGGTTTTCACCACTCATATCTGGTGTAACATTAGTGTAAATTTTTTTATAAAACACTTTTACATCAGGCTGCTAGTGTTATTTAATTGTAGTTGCCAGGCCAGCCTGCCACTAGTGCCAGCCTGTGTGTCAGGCTCCCAGCATATACTGTGCCTACTTCCATCCTCAGTGCCACCACTCATATCTGTTGTAACATTAGAGTAACATTTTTTTTAAAAACTTTTACATCATTCTGCTAGTGTTATTTAATTATAGTTGCCAGGCCAGCCTGCCACTAGTGCCAGCCTGTGTGTCAGGCTCCCAGCATATACTGTGCCTACTTCCATCCTCAGTGCCACCACTCCTATCTGTTGTAACATTAGTGTAAATTTTTTTTAAAAAAACTTTTACATCAGTCTGCTAGTGTTATTTAGTTTTAGTTGCCAGGCCAGCGTGCCACTAGTGCCAGCCTGTGTGTCAGGCTCCCAGCATATACTGTGCCTACTTCCATCTTCAGTGCCACCACTCCTATCTGGTGTAACATTAGTGTAATTTTTTTTAAAAAAATACTTTTACATCAGTCTGCTAGTGTTATTTAATTTTATTTGCCAGGCCAGCCTTCCACTAGTGCCAGCCTGTGTGTCAGGCTCCCAGCATATACTGTGCTTACTTCCATCCTCAGTGCCACCACTCCTATCTATTGTAACATTAGTGTAATTTTTTTTTAAAAAAACTTTTACATCAGTCTGCTAGTGTTATTTAATTGCAGTTGCCTGCCTGCCAGCGTGTGTGCCAGGCCCACTTTCCAACTAGTGCCACCAATCATATTGGTTATAACAGTATTGTAAACATTAAAAAAACAAACTTTTTTCACTGTGAAACATCATTCAGCTAGTGTAATCTAATTGCAGTTACCTGCCTGCCAGCGTGTGTGCCAAGCCCACTTGCCAACTAGTGCCACCAATCATATTTGTTATAACAGTAGTGTAAATATTTAAAAAAAAAAACTTTTTGGACTGTGAAACATGTCTGCTAGTGTAATCTAACTGAAGTTGCCTGCCTGCCAGCGTGTGTGCCAGGCCCACTTGCCAACTTGTGCCACCAATCATATTTGTTGTAACAGTAGTGTAAATATAAAAAAAAACAACTTTTTGGACTGTGAAACATCAGTCTGCTATTGTAATCTTATTGAATTTGCCTGCCTGCCAGCGTGTGTGCCAGGCCCACTTGCCAAGTTAGTGGCACCACTCATATTTGTTGTAACAGTAGTTTAAATATTTTAAAAATAAATATTTTTGACTAGTTTGCTAGTGTAATCTAATTTCATTTTCCATCAGGACTGTGTGCCAGGTGCACAGCATATACTGTGATTAATTGCTCTGTGCCACCACTGATATCTGGTGTAACATTAGTGTAAATTTAAAAAAAAAAACTTTTACATCAGTTTGCTAATGTAATCTAATTTCATTTTCCATCAGGCCTGTGCGTCAGGCCCACAGCATATACTGTGATTAATTGCTCTGTGCCACCACTCATATCTGGTGTAACATTAGTGTAAATTAAAAAAAAAAAACTTTTACATCAGTTTGCTAGTGTAATCTAATTTAATTTTCCTTCAGGCCTGTGTGTCAGGCCCACAGCATATACTGTGCCTAATTGCTCTGGTTTTCACCACTCATATCTGGTGTAACATTAGTGTAAATTTTTTTATAAAACACTTTTACATCAGGCTGCTAGTGTTATTTAATTGTAGTTGCCAGGCCAGCCTGCCACTAGTGCCAGCCTGTGTGTCAGGCTCCCAGCATATACTGTGCCTACTTCCATCCTCAGTGCCACCACTCCTATCTGTTGTAACATTAGAGTAACATTTTTTTTAAAAAAACTTTTACATCATTCTGCTAGTGTTATTTAATTTTAGTTGCCAGGCCAGCCTGCCACTAGTGCCAGCCTGTGTGTCAGGCTCCCAGCATATACTGTGCCTACTTCCATCCTCAGTGCCACCACTCCTATTTGTTGTAACATTAGTGTAATTTTTTTTAAAAAAAAACTTTTACATCAGTCTGCTAGTGTTATTTAGTTTTAGTTGCCAGGCCAGCGTGCCACTAGTGCCAGCCTGTGTGTCAGGCTCCCAGCATATACTGTGCCTACTTCCATCTTCAGTGCCACCACTCCTATCTGGTGTAACATTTGTGTAATTTTTTTTTTAAAAAATACTTTTACATCAGTCTGCTAGTGTTATTTAATTTTATTTGCCAGGCCAGCCTGCCACTAGTGCCAGCCTGTGTGTCAGGCTCCCAGCATATACTGTGCTTACTTCCATCCTCAGTGCCACCACTCCTATCTGTTGTAACATTAGTGTAATTTTTTTTTTAAAAAACTTTTACATCAGTCTGCTAGTGTTATTTAATTGCAGTTGCCTGCCTGCCAGCGTGTGTGCCAGGCCCACTTTCCAACTAGTGCCACCAATCATATTTGTTATAACAGTAGTGTAAATATTTAAAAAAAAAAACTTTTTTGACTGTGAAACATCAGTCTGTTAGTGTAATCTAATTGAAGTTGCCTGCCTGCCTGCCAGCGTGTGTGCCAGGCCTACTTGCCAAGTTAGTGGCACCACTCATATTTGTTGTAACAGTAGTGTAAATATTTTAAAAAAAAACTTTTTTGACTGTGAAACATCAGTCTGCTAGTGCAATCGAATTGCAGTTGCCTGTCTGCCAGCGTGTGTGCCAGGCCCACTTGCCAACTAATGCCACCAATCATATTTGTTATAACAGTATTGTAAATATTTTTAAAAAAAACTTTTTGGACTGTGAAACATCAGTCAGCTAGTGTAATCTAATTACAGTTGCCTGCCTGCCAGCGTCTGTGCCAGGCCCACTTGCCAACTAGTGCCACCAATCATAATTGTTATAGCAGTAGTGTAAATATTTTAAAAAAACTTTTTTGACTGTGAAACATCAGTCTGCTAGTGTAATCTAATTGAAGTTGCCTGCCAGCATGTGTGCCAGGCCCACTTGCCAAGTTAGTGGCACCACTCATATTTGTTGTAACAGTAGTGTAAATATTTTTAAAAAAACTTTTTTTAATGTGAAACATCAGTCAGCTAGTGCAATCTAATTGCAGTTGCCTGCCAGCGTGTGTGCCAGACCCACTTGCCAATTAGTGCCACCACTCATATTTGTTATAACAGTATTTTAAATATTTAAAATAAAAACTTTTTGGACTGTGAAACATCATTCAGCTAGTGTAATCTAATTGCAGTTGCCTGCCTGCCAGCGTCTGTGCCAGGCCCACTTGCCAACTAGTGCCACCAATCATATTTGTTATAACAGTAGCGTAAATATTTTTTTTAAAAATTTTTTGGACTGTGAAACATCAGTCTGCTAGTGTAATCTAATTGAAGTTGCCTGCCTGCCAGCGTGTGTGCCATGCCCACTTACCAACTAGTGCCACCAATCATATTTGTTGTAACAGTAGTGTAAATATTTAAAATAAAAAAAATTTGGACTGTGAAACATCAGTCTGCTATTGTAATCTTATTGCATTTGCCTGCCTGCCAGTGTGTTTGCCAGGCCCACTTGCCAACTAGTGCCACCACTCATATTTGTTATAACAGTAGTGTAAATATTTAAAAAAAACAAAATTTGACTGTGAAAAATCAGTCTGCTATTGTAATCTAATTGAAGTTGTCTGCCTGCCAGCGTGTGTTCCAGGCCCACTTGCCAAGTTAGTGGCACCACTCATATTTGTTGTAACAGTAGTATAAATATTTAAAAAAAAAAACTTTTTTGACTGTGAAACATCAGTCTGCTAGTGCAATCGAATTGCAGTTGCCTGCCTGCCAGCGTGTGTGCCAGGCCCACTTGCCAACTAGTGCCACCAATCATATTGGTTATAACAGTATTGTAAACATTAAAAAAACAAACTTTTTTCACTGTGAAACATCATTCAGCTAGTGTAATCTAATTGCAGTTACCTGCCTGCCAGCGTGTGTGCCAAGCCCACTTGCCAACTAGTGCCACCAATCATATTTGTTATAACAGTAGTGTAAATATTTTAAAAAAAAAACTTTTTGGACTGTGAAACATGTCTGCTAGTGTAATCTAACTGAAGTTGCCTGCCTGCCAGCGTGTGTGCCAGGCCCACTTGCCAACTTGTGCCACCAATCATATTTGTTGTAACAGTAGTGTAAATATTAAAAAAAAAAACTTTTTGGACTGTGAAACATCAGTCTGCTATTGTAATCTTATTGAATTTGCCTGCCTGCCAGCGTGTGTGCCAGGCCCACTTGCCAAGTTAGTGGCACCACTCATATTTGTTGTAATAGTAGTTTAAATATTTAAAAAATAAACATTTTTGACTGTGAAACATCAGTCTGCTTTTTTGTGTCAGGCTCACAGCGTATACTGTGTCCACTTGCCCAGTGCCACCACTCATATCTTGTTTAATAGTAGTGTAAGTGTACATTTAAAAAAAATAAACTTTTTGGATTGTAAAACATCAGTCTGCTTTTTTGTGTCAGGCTCACAGCGTATACTGTGCCCACTTGCCCAGTGCCATCACTCATATCTTGTTTAATTTAATAGTAGTGTAAGTGTACATTTAAAAAATATAAACTTTTTGGATTGTGAAACATCAGTCTGCTTTTTTGTGTCAGGCTCACAGCGTATACTGTGCCCACTTGCCCAGTGGCACCACTCATATTTTGTTTAATAGTAGTGTAAGTCTACATTTAAAAAAAAAATGACAGGCAGAGGCAGGCCACCCCGCAGGTGCCGTTGTGGTCGTGGTGCTGTGATTCACTTTGACCCTACAATAATGCACAGTGTTCAGAGGCCACGTGCCATGAACGCGAAAAGTTCTGAAGAGGACCTAGTTGAATGGCTAACACAGGGCACCCAATCTTCTACAGCTTCCGCTCCTAACCTTGATGCACCATCCACCTCCAGCTTAGCTGCGGGCACCTCTCAAGTGACCAGTGCCACTCGCTCGCCTGCCGCCACCACCAACACTAGCACCACAGCCGCTTCACTTGATCTGTCAGAGGAGTTATTGACACATCAGTTGGAAGAAATGAGTGATGCGCAACCATCATTGACAGAGGATGTAGATAACAGTGATATGTCTCAGTCAGGCAGCATTACATACATGGACGTATGGTGTGATGATGATGTTGTACCCGCTGCTGCTTCCTTTGTTGATTTGTCAGATACAAGTGAAGCGGTTGATGATGATGCGTCCGTGGATGTCACGTGGGTGCCCGCTAGAAGAGAAGAAGAAGAGGGGGAAAGTTCAGATGGGGAGACAGAGAGGAGGAGGAGACGAGTTGGAAGCAGGGGGAGGTCGTCGCAAGGAGCTAATGGCACAGTCAGACAGCATGCATCGGCACCCGGGGTCATCCAGACAGCACACCAATCAACGCATGCTGTTGCCACAACCAGAATGCCGTCATCGCAGAGTTCAGCAGTGTGGCATTTTTTTTGTGTGTCTGCCTCTGACAACAGCGATGCCATTTGCAACCTGTGCCAAAAGAAACTGAGTCATGGGAAGTCCAACACCCACCTAGGTACAACTGCTTTGTGAAGGCACATGGTCTAACATCACAAACGCCGATGGGATGAACACATGAGTAGAAGCAGCACACAAACTCAAAGCCGCCATCCTCCTCCTGGTCCAGCATCTTCAGCCACGTCAACCACTGCTGTCCTCCTTGCCCCCTCTCAACCATCCTCCACTCAGTCTCTCTTACGTAGCAGTTCTTGGTCATCTGCCCACAGTCAGGTGTCTGTCAAGGACATGTTTGAGTGTAAGAAGCCAATTTCCCAAAGTCTTTTGCCCGGCGTCTGACAGCTGGCTTTCTGAACTCTTAGCCCGCCAGCTTTTACCATACAAGCTGGTGGAGTCTGAGGCGTTCAAAAAATTTGTATCTATTGGGACACCGCAGTGGAAGGTACCCAGACGAAATTTCTTTTCACAAAAGGCGATCCCCAACCTGTACTCGATTGTGCAAAAGGAAGTAATGGCATGTCTGGCACACAGCGTTGGGGCAAGGGTCCATCTGACCACTGATAGCTGGTCAGCAAAGCATGGTCAGGGCAGGTATATCACCTACACTGCGCATTGGGTAAACCTGCTGACGGCTGACAAGCATGGAATGCGTGGCTCTGCAGAGGAGTTGGTGACACCGCCACGACTTGCAGGCAGGCCTTCTGCTACCTCCTCTACTCCTCCTACTCCATCCTCTTCCATAACCTCTTCCTCGGCTGAGTCCTCTTCTGCTACGGCGTCTTGCTCCACATCAACGGCACCCCCCCAGCTCCCCAGTTACTATTCAACATCCCAAGTCACGCCGTCTTGGGGTTGACTTGCCTGAAAGCCGAGAGTTACACCGCACCAGCACTCCTGTCCGCTCTGAACGCACAGGTGGATCAGTGGCTGACTCTGCACCAACTGGAGATTGGCAAAGTTGTTTCTGACAATGGAAGTAATTTGGTGGCGGCATTGAAATTGGGCAAGTTGACACATGTGCCGTGCATGGCACATGTGTGTAATCTGATTGTACAACGCTTTGTGCATAAGTACCCAGGCTTACAGGACGTCCTGAAGCAGGCCAGGAAGGTGTGTGGCCATTTCAGGCGTTCCTACATGGCCATGGCGCACTTGTCAGATATCCAGCGGCGAAACAACCTGCCAGTGAGGCGCTTGATTTGCGACAGCCCGACACGTTGGAATTCAACACTCCTAATGTTCGACTCCCTGCTACAACAAGAAAAAGCTGTTAACGAGTATTTGTATGACCGGGGTGCTAGGACTGCCTCTAGGGAGCTGGGGATTTTTTTGCCACGTTACTGGACGCTCATGCGCAATGCCTGTAGGCTTATGCGTCCTTTTGAGGAGGTGACAAAACCTAGTCAGTCGCACCGAAGGCACCATCAGCGACATCATACCATTTGTTTTCTTCCTGGAGTGTGCCCTGCGAAGAGTGCTGGATCAGGCTGTAGATGAGCGGGAAGAGGAAGAGTTGTGGTCTCCATCACCACCAGAAACAGCCTTATCAGCATTGCTTGCTGGACCAGCGGCAACGCAGGAAGAGGATTGTGAGGAAGAGGAGTCAGAGGAGGAATGTGGCTTTGAGGAGGAGGAGGAAGACCAAGCACAACAGGCATCACAGGGTGCTCGTTGTTGTCACCTATCTGGTACCCATGGTGTTGTACGTGGCTGGGGGGAAGAAGATACCTTCAGTGAGATCAGTGAGGACAAGGAACGGGACATGATTAGCTCGGCATCCAACCTTGTGCAAATGGGGTCTTTCATGCTGTCATGCCTGTTGAGGGACCCTCATATAAAAAAGCTGAACGAGAATGACCTGTACTGGGTGTCCACGCTACTAGACCCCCGGTATAAGCATAAAGTTACTGAAATGTTACCGAATTCCTGCAAGTCGGAAAGGATGGAGCAGTTCAAAAATAAATTAAAAAGTATGCTTTACACAGCGTATAAGGGTGATGTCACAGCACAATGGGAATCTAACAGGGGAAGAGATGAAAGTAATCCTCCTCCTCCTCCTCCCATGACCACGCCGGCAAGGACAGGACGCTTTCCAGACGTGTTGTTGATGGAGGACATGCGAACCTTTTTAACTCCTATGCATCGCCACAGCCCTTCGGGATCCAGCCTCAGAGAAAGACTCATCCGACAGGTAGCAGACTACCTCGCATTAACTGCGGATCTCAACACTCTGAGGAGCGATGGACCCCTTGACTACTGGGTGTGCAGGCTTGACCTGTGGCCTGAGCTATCCCAATTTGCAATCGAACTTCTGGCCTGCCCCGCTTCAGGTGTCCTGTCAGAAAGGACCTTCAGTGCAGCAGGAGGTATTGTCACTGAGAAGAGAAGTCTCCTAGGTCAAAAAAGTCTTGATTATCTCACCTTTATTAAAATGAATGAGGGATGGATCCCGAAGGGACTGACATTGTGCGATATATTAGAGTAAAAAAGGCCTGATGAGATGAGCTGCCTTGGGCTACAAATGGTACACATGCTGCTGTATTTTATCTTCGAATGCCGGATGACTTGCGTGACTTATCCGCCAACAACTAGGGTTCAAGCCCCAATGTTTTAGGGTACCTTCTAACTGTCAAACAAACATCAATTTTTCTGGCCGCTGCTATAGCAGCGGCTGCAACAATAGCTAATTTTGCAGGCATTTGTACATGCCTAATTTTTCTGGCCTCTGGTGCTGCACTGTGGCTACAAAACCCAAACCAAAAAAAAGGCACATAACAGTGATTAAACTGTTAAGAATAGTACTACTTAACACACCACTCATATCTGGTGGCACAGTAGATTGCACGCGCAGTGCCCCAAATTTGAAGTAGGAGGAGCGACCAAGCATCTTTTTCCATCTCCCGGTTCCTAAAAATTATCTCCGGGTTCCTAAAAACGATGCCATACCTGTACTTGATTGTGCAAAAGGAAGTCATGGGATATGGGGTCTTTCATGCTGTCGTGCCTGTTGAGGGTCGGGGACCCTCGTATAAAAAGGCTGAAGGAGAACGACCTGTACTGGGTGTCCAAGCATCTTTTTCCATCTCCCGGTTCCTAAAAATTATCTCCGGGTTCCTAAAAACGATGCCATACCTGTACTCGATTGTGCAAAAGGAAGTCATGGCATATGGGGTCTTTCATGCTGTCGTGCCTGTTGAGGGTCGGGGACCCTCGTATAAAAAGGCTGAAGGAGAACGACCTGTACTGGGTGTCCAAGCATCTTTTTCCATCTCCCGGTTCCTAAAAATTATCTCCGGGTTCCTAAAATTGATGCCATATCTGTACTCGGTTGTGCAAAAGGAAGTCATGGCATATGGGGTCTTTCATGCTGTCGTGCCTGTTGAGGGTCGGGGACCCTCGTATAAAAAGGCTGAAGGAGAACAACCTGTACTGGGTGTCCAAGCATCTTTTTCCATCTCCCAGTTCCTAAAAATTATCTCCGGGTTCCTAAAAACGATGCCATCCCTGTACTCGATTGTGCAAAAGGAAGTCATGGCATATGGGGTCTTTCATGCTGTCGTGCCTGTTGAGGGTCGGGGACCCTCATATAAAAAGGCTGAAGGAGAACGACCTGTACTGGGTGTCCAAGCATCTTTTTCCATCTCCCGGTTCCTAAAAATTATCTCCGGGTTCCTAAAAATGATGCCATACCTGTACTCAATTGTGCAAAAGGAAGTCATGGCATATGGGGTCTTTCATGCTGTCTTGCCTGTTGAGGGTCGGGGACCCTCGTATAAAAAGGCTGAAGGAGAACGACCTGTACTTGGTGTCCAAGCATCTTTTTCAATCTCCCGGTTCCTAAAAATTATCTCCGGGTTCCTAAAAACGATGCCATGCCTGTACTCGATTGTTCAAAAGGAAGTCATGGCATATGGGGTCTTTCATGCTGTCGTGCCTGTTGAGGGTCGGGGACCCTCGTATAAAAAGGCTGAAGGAGAACGACCTGTACTGGGTGTCCAAGCATCTTTTTCCATCTCCCGGATGTAGCGGTACTCCACTAGGGGGTCTCCCTTCCTCTGTCCAAACCCAGGGGTGGTGTCATGTATATCCCTTTAAATCCTGTATCTGAACCCTATAAAAGTCTCCTCCCCCAACCTCTCTTTGCTTAGTATTGTCTTCTGATACCTGGATCACATTAACTACTGTCTAAGTAGTTCAGCTAAGCCTCCACTTAATTTACCATCTCTACTTTGTCAGCTGTAACCTGGAAAACAACTACTGCTGCAGCATTAAGCTCTCTCTGCCCTGGCAGTCTGAAGTAAGAGCTTCTGTTAAGGTAATATTTACCTCTCCTTTCACAGGCATATTCCTGGATACCCTGCTGGAATTGTAAGTCTTACCTTCCTTACTGGCACCTCCTCCTGCTCTCCAGCACTTCCTGACTCAGTCTGCAAGCTGTTACACAGAAACGGATTTCACAGCACCTCTCTCTGTCTCTCATCACATTTGCCTTGCAAGACTTGATTTATATATTGCCTGCATTCTCTAGACATTCCTGTAATTAATCCTGAACTTGCTGCATCTGTTTATAAAGAGACTGCACCATTGTTTCTGATATCCATATTAACTGGAATACAAATAATCTGCAATATTGAGTGTGATTGATTTATTTTATCATGTCTGTTGATAACTTTGATACACTGGGAGTGTTTGTTATACCTTGCTATTTGGAGTGGTTACAGCTCAAAGCACCAATATTTAAAGAGACAGTTTGCAATCTCTGCAACACATTGCTGCTATTCCCTTTTGGGCCCTCAGTCTATGAGCAGAACAGGGATTATTTTATTAATTCCGCTATTTTGTGAGACTGAGTGGAACTTGAACCTAATTCCCAATTCTTAATAGAGTCCTGGTATTACAGGTGGCCACCGGATAGTGGGACCAGAGATATAGTTGCTGAGACCGGGGTCAAGCCAGCGGGTGTATCTCCCCCAGCTGGGCTGGTCTCAGTGGACTCCCAGTCAGGTAGCGTCCTCTCTGCCCTGCAGCTCTTTCTTGGCAGGTACCGTCCCCTCTGCCTGTCTGCTTCTAGGCAGGAATAAATCCCCCTGCCAGGCTGCTTCTTGGCAGGAATAGATCCCTCTGCCTCGAAATAGTGGGACCAGGGCTATCGTGGCTGAGACCGGGTCAAGCCAGCGGCTGTATCTCCCCCAGCTGGGCTGGTCTCAGTGGGCTCCCAGGCAGGTAGCGTCCCCTCTGCCTGTCTGCTTCTAGGCAGGAATAGATCCCTCTGCCTCACTGCACACTTCCAGCAGGTAGCGTGCCCTCTGGTTTCTTATAGGCAGGAATAGATCCCTCTGCCTTGCTGCTCCTTTGAGGCAGGCCAGCTCTTTGCATACAGGCCCACAGACTCTGTAACAGATCTCTCTTGCAGGGAGAGGTGCAGCCAGAATGCAGGGTCAGAACCTCTGCAACTGGTATACCTGAAAGAATCAGACAGGACTACCTGTTCCAGAAGGAACTACTACTATTGCTTTATTTCACCCAGGACTAGCTTTTACAAACACACCAGTAAGCTTATGGTGACACACACTCCTTAAAATCGTATCTATCAAATGTATATTGCATCTATTAATCTATGTAATTCATATCTATCAAATGTATATTGCATCTATTAATCTATGTAATTCGTATCTATCAAATGTATATTGAATCTATTGATCTATGTAATTCATATCTATCAAATGTATATTGCATCTTTTGATCTATGTAATGTGTATCTATCAAATGTATATTGCATCTATTGGTCTATGTAATTCGTATCTATCAAATGTATATTGAATCTATTGATCTATGTAATTCATATCTATCAAATGTATATTGCATCTTTTTATCTATGTAATGTGTATCTATCAAATGTATATTGCATCTTTTGATCTATGTAATTCGTACCCGGCCACAATTTCTTTGCACAAAAGGCAATCCCGGACCCCACCAGTAAGCTTATGGTGACACACACTCCTTAAAATCGTATCTATCAAATGTATATTGCATCTATTGATCAATGCAATTCGTGTCTATCAAATGTATATTGCATCTATTGATCTATGGAATTCGTATCTATCAAATGTATATTGCATCTATTGATCCATGTAATTCATATCTATCAAATGTATATTGCATCTTTTGATCTATGTAATTCGTATCTATCAAATGTATATTGCATCTATTGATCTATGTAATTCATATCTATCAAATGTATATTGCATCTTTTGATCCATGTAATTCGTATCTATCAAATGTAAATTGCATCTTTTGATCCATGTAATTCGTATCTATCAAATGTAATTTGCATCTTTTGATCTATGTAATTCGTATCTATCAAATTTATATTGCATCTTTTGATCTATGTAATTGGTATCTATCCAATGTATATTGCATCTATTGATCTATGTAATCTATGTATCTATCAAATCTATCGATCTCGTGGCCGGACTGTTTTGTGACAGCCACTTGTGTTAAGCTTATGGTGACACACACTCCTTAAAATCGTATCTATCAAATGTATATTGCATCTATTGATCTATGTAATTCATATCTATCAAATGTATATTGCATCTTTTGATCTATGTAATGTGTATCTATCAAATGTATATTGCATCTATTGATCTATGTAATTCGTATCTATCAAATATATATTGCATCTTTTGATCTATGTAATTCGTACCCGGCCACAATTTCTTTGCACAAAAGGCAATCCCGGACCCCACCAGTAAGTTTATGGTGACACACATTCCTTAAAATTGTATCTATCAAATGTATATTGCATCTATTGATCTATGGAATTCGTATCTATCAAATGTATATTGCATCTATTGATCCATGTAATTCGTATCTATCAAATGTATATTGCATATTTTGATCTATGTAATTCGTATCTATCAAATGTATATTGCATCTATTGATCTATGTAATTCGTATCTATCAAATGTATATTGCATCTATTGATCTATGTAATTCGTATCTATCAAATGTATAGTGCATCTTTTGATCCATGTAATTCATATCTATCAAATGTAAATTGCATCTTTTGATCCATGTAATTCGTATCTATCAAATGTATATTGCATCTTTTGATCTATGTAATTCGTATCTATCAAATGTAAATTGCATCTATTGATCTATGTAATTCATTTCTATCAAATGTATATTGCATCTATTGATCTATGTAATTTGTATCTATCAAATGTATATTGCATCTATTGATCTATGTAATTTGTATCTATCAAATGTATATTGCATCTATTGATCTATGTAATTCGTATCTATCAAATATATATTGCATCTATTGATCTATGTAATTCGTATCTATCAAATGTATATTGCATCTTTTGATCCATGTAATTCGTATCTATCAAATGTATAGTGCATCTTTTGATCCATGTAATTCATATCTATCAAATGTATATTGCATCTTTTGATCTATGTAATTCGGATCTATCAAATGTAAATTGCATCTTTTGATCCATGTAATTCGTATCTATCAAATGTATATTGCATCTTTTGATCTATGTAATTCGTATCTATCAAATGTAAATTGCATCTATTGATCTATGTAATTCGTATCTATCAAATGTATATTGCATCTATTGATCTATGTAATCTATGTATCTATCAAATCTATCGATCTCGTGGCCGGACTGTTTTGTGACAGCCACTTGTGTTAAGCTTATGGTGACACACACTCCTTAAAATCGTATCTATCAAATGTATATTGCATCTATTGATCTATGTAATTCATATCTATCAAATGTATATTGCATCTTTTGATCTATGTAATGTGTATCTATCAAATGTATATTGCATCTATTGATCTATGTAATTCGTATCTATCAAATATATATTGCATCTTTTGATCTATGTAATTCGTACCCGGCCACAATTTCTTTGCACAAAAGGCAATCCCGGACCCCACCAGTAAGTTTATGGTGACACACATTCCTTAAAATTGTATCTATCAAATGTATATTGCATCTATTGATCTATGGAATTCGTATCTATCAAATGTATATTGCATCTATTGATCCATGTAATTCGTATCTATCAAATGTATATTGCATCTATTGATCTATGTAATTCGTATCTATCAAATGTATATTGCATCTATTGATCTATGGAATTCGTATCTATCAAATGTATATTGCATCTATTGATCCATGTAATTCGTATCTATCAAATGTATATTGCATATTTTGATCTATGTAATTCGTATCTATCAAATGTATATTGCATCTATTGATCTATGTAATTCGTATCTATCAAATGTATATTGCATCTATTGATCTATGTAATTCGTATCTATCAAATGTATATTGCATCTATTGATCTATGTAATTCGTATCTATCAAATGTATAGTGCATCTTTTGATCCATGTAATTCATATCTATCAAATGTATATTGCATCTTTTGATCTATGTAATTCGTATCTATCAAATGTAAATTGCATCTTTTGATCCATGTAATTCGTATCTATCAAATGTATATTGCATCTTTTGATCTATGTAATTCGTATCTATCAAATGTAAATTGCATCTATTGATCTATGTAATTCGTATCTATCAAATGTATATTGCATCTATTGATCTATGTAATTTGTATCTATCAAATGTATATTGCATCTATTGATCTATGTAATTTGTATCTATCAAATGTATATTGCATCTATTGATCTATGTAATTCGTATCTATCAAATATATATTGCATCTATTGATCTATGTAATTCGTATCTATCAAATGTATATTGCATCTTTTGATCCATGTAATTCGTATCTATCAAATGTACAGGGAGTGCAGAATTATTAGGCAAGTTGTATTTTTGAGGATTAATTTTATTATTGAACAACAACCATGTTCTCAATGAACCCAAAAAACTCATTAATATCAAAGCTGAATATTTTTGGAAGTAGTTTTTAGTTTGTTTTTAGTTTTAGCTATTTTAGGGGGATATCTGTGTGTGCAGGTGACTATTACTGTGCATAATTATTAGGCAACTTAACAAAAAACAAATATATACCCATTTCAATTATTTATTTTTACCAGTGAAACCAATATAACATCTCAACATTCACAAATATACATTTCTGACATTCAAAAACAAAACAAAAACAAATCAGTGACCTATATAGCCACCTTTCTTTGCAAGGACACTCAAAAGCCTGCCATCAATGGATTCTGTCAGTGTTTTGATCTGTTCACCATCAACATTGCGTGCAGCAGCAACCACAGCCTCCCAGACACTGTTCAGAGAGGTGTACTGTTTTCCCTCCTTGTAAATCTCACATTTGATGATGGACCACAGGTTCTCAATGGGGTTCAGATCAGGTGAACAAGGAGGCCATGTCATTAGATTTTCTTCTTTTATACCCTTTCTTGCCAGCCACGCTGTGGAGTACTTGGACACGTGTGATGGAGCATTGTCCTGCATGAAAATCATGTTTTTCTTGAAGGATGCAGACTTCTTCCTGTACCACTGCTTGAAGAAGGTGTCTTCCAGAAACTGGCAGTAGGACTGGGAGTTGAGCTTGACTCCATCCTCAACCCGAAAAGGCCCCACAAGCTCATCTTTGATGATACCAGCCCAAACCAGTACTCACCTCCACCTTGCTGGCGTCTGAGTCAGACTGGAGCTCTCTGCCCTTTACCAATCCAGCCACGGGCCCATCCATCTGGCCCATCAAGACTCACTCTCATTTCATCAGTCCATAAAACCTTAGAAAAATCAGTCTTGAGATATTTCTTGGCCCAGTCTTGACGTTTCAGCTTGTGTGTCTTGTTCAGTGGTGGTCGTCTTTCAGCCTTTCTTACCTTGGCCATGTCTCTGAGTATTGCACACCTTGTGCTTTTGGGCACTCCAGTGATGTTGCAGCTCTGAAATATGGCCAAACTGGTGGCAAGTGGCATCTTGGCAGCTGCACGCTTGACTTTTCTCAGTTCATGGGCAGTTATTTTGCGCCTTGGTTTTTCCACACGCTTCTTGCGACCCTGTTGACTATTTTGAATGAAACGCTTGATTGTTCGATGATCACGCTTCAGAAGCTTTGCAATTTTAAGAGTGCTGCATCCCTCTGCAAGATATATCACTATTTTTGACTTTTCTGAGCCTGTCAAGTCCTTCTTTTGACCCATTTTGTCAAAGGAAAGGAAGTTGCCTAATAATTATGCACACCTGATATAGGGTGTTGATGTCATTAGACCACACCCCTTCTCATTACAGAGATGCACATCACCTAATATGCTTAATTGGTAGTAGGCTTTCGAGCCTATACAGCTTGGAGTACGACAACATGCATAAAGAGGATGATGTGGTCAAAATACTAATTTGCCTAATAATTCTGCACTCCCTGTATAGTGCATCTTTTGATCCATGTAATTCATATCTATCAAATGTATATTGCATCTTTTGATCTATGTAATTCGGATCTATCAAATGTAAATTGCATCTTTTGATCCATGTAATTCGTATCTATCAAATGTATATTGCATCTTTTGATCTATGTAATTCGTATCTATCAAATGTAAATTGCATCTATTGATCTATGTAATTCGTATCTATCAAATGTATATTGCATCTATTTATCTATGTAATTTGTATCTATCAAATGTATATTGCATCTATTGATCTATGTAATTTGTATCTATCAAATGTATATTGCATCTATTGATCTATGTAATTCGTATCTATCAAATATATATTGCATCTATTGATCTATGTAATTTGTATCTATCAAATGTATATTGCATATTTTGATCCATGTAATTCGTATCTATCAAATGTATATTGCATCTTTTGATCTATGTAATTCGTATCTATCAAATGTAAATTGCATCTTTTGATCTATGTAATTCGTATCTATCAAATGTATATTGCATCTTTTGATCTATGTAATGCGTATCTATCAAATGTAAATTGCATCTTTTGATCTATGTAATTCATATCTATCAAATGTATATTGCATCTTTTGATCTATGTAATTGGTATCTATCCAATGTTTATTGCATCTATTGATCTATGTAATCTATGTATCTATCAAATCTATCGATCTCGTGGCCGGACTGTTTTGTGACAGCCACTTGTGTTTCGGCCAAATTTGAAGTAGGAGGACCGACCAAGCATCTTTTTCCATCTCCCGGTTCCTAAAATCCATGCCATATACACCGCCCCCGATAGGGGGAGTAACAGGTATTAAACTGCTAAGAATAGTACTACTTAGCACACCACTCATATCTGGTGGCATAATAGACTGCACGTGCAGTGCCCCAAATTTGAAGCGGGAGGACCGACCAAGAATCCTTTTCCATCTCCCGGGTACAAAAATCCATGTCATATACACGTCCCCTGGCGCTGCAACTGCCTCTGGGAACCTTACCATGGGTCCCAGACCGCACGTCTTGTAATTCTCTGTCAGGGAAATTATATATCTATCAAATCTATCTATTTATCTAACGAATCTATCTAACTATCAATCGTATCTATCAAATGTATATTGCATCTATTGATCTATGTAATTTGTATCTATCAAATGTATATTGCATCTTTTGATCCATGTAATTCGTATCTATCAAGTGTATATTGCATCTTTTGATCTATGTAATTCGTATCTATCAAATGTATATTGCATCTATTGATCTATGTAATTCGTATCTATCAAATGTATATTGCATCTATTGATCTATGAAATTCGTATCTATTAAATGTATATTGCATCTTTTGATCCATGTAATTCATATCTATCAAATGTAAATTGCATCTTTTGATCTATGTAATTCGTATCTATCAAATGTATATTGCATCTTTGGATCTATGTTATTCGTATCTATCAAGTGTATATTTCATCTTTTGATCCATGTAATTCGTATCTATCAAATGTTTATTGCATCTTTTGATCTATGTAATTTGTATCTATCAAATGTAAATTGCATCTTTTGATCCATGTTATTCGTATCTATCAAATGTATATTGCATCTTTTGACCTATGTAATTTGTATCTATCAAATGTAAATTGCATCTTTTGATCTATGTAATTCGTATCTATCAAATGTATATTGCATCTTTTGATCTATGTAATTGGTATCTATCCAATGTATATTGCATCTATTGATCTATGTAATCTATGTACCTATCTATCAAATCTATCGATCTCGTGGCCGGACTGTTTTGTGACAGACACTTGTTTTTCGGCCAAATTTCAAGTAGGAGGACCGACCAAGCATCTTTTTCCATCTCCCGGTTCCTAAAATCCATGCCATATACACCGCCCCCGATAGGGGGAGTAACAGGTATTAAACTGCTAAGAATAGTGTTACTTAGCACACCACTCATATCTGGTGGCACAATAGATTGCATGCGCAGTGCCCCAAATTTGAAGCGGGAGGACAGACCAAGCATCTTTTTCCATCTCCCGGTTACAAAAATCCATGTCATATACACGTCCCCTGGCGCTGCAACTGCCTCTGGGAACCTTACCATGGGTCCCAGACCGCACGTCTTGTAATTCTCTGTCAGGGAAATTATATATCTATCAAATCTATCTATCTAACGAATCTATCTAACTATCAATCGTATCTATCAAATGTATATTGCATCTTTTGAACTATGTAATTCGTATCTATCAAATGTATATTGCATCTATTGATCTATGTAATTAGTATCTATCAAATGTATATTGCATCTATTGATCTATGTAATTTGTATCTATCAAATGTATATTGCATCTTTTGATCCATGTAATTCGTATCTACCAAATGTATATTGCATCTTTTGATCTATGTTATTCGTATCTATCAAATGTATATTGCATCTTTTGATCCATGTAATTCGTATCTATCAAATGTATATTGCATCTTTTGATCTATGTAATTCATATCTATCAAATGTATATTGCATCTTTTGATCTATGTAATTCGTATCTATCAAATGTATATTGCATCTTTTGATCTATGTAATTCGTATCTATCAAATGTATATTGCATCTTTTGATCTATGTAATTCGCATCCATCAAATGTATATTGCATATTTTGATCTATGTAATTCGTATCTATCAAATGTATATTGCATCTTTCGATCTATGTAATTCGTATCTATCAAATGTATATTGCATCTTTTGATCTATGTAATTAGTGTCTATCAAATGTATATTGCATCTTTTGATCCATGTAATTCGTTTCTATCAAATGTATATTGCATCTTTTGATCTATGTAATTCGTATCTATCAAATGTATATTGCATCTTTTGATCTATGTAATTCGTATCTATCAAATGTATATTGCATCTATCGATCGATGTAATTCGTATCTATCAAATGTATATTGCATCTTTTGATCTATGTAATTCGTATCTATCAAAGACAAAAGGGGAGAAGAGAGGCGCCAAACATAAAACAGTATCGTCACTCCTATACGATAAGACAGGTATGTTCCCCCCCGATACTGTCAGATACTCACAAGGCGGGCGGCACAGTGGCATGCCTAGTAACACAAGTCGGGACTGTTCTGATTCGCCCGACAGACACCCAAAGGCTAATGCGCGTCACACTGGAACTTCCAATCAGCTGCGGGTAATGCCGCTCGACTCCAACTGCCCGAGACCAGCTGTAGATTTCAGCGTCAGGTATTTAGTCTCAGAATGCGTGTTCGCTCTTGCTGAACAAGATGATCTCACGAGTATCACACACACAACTTTTCAATATCTTGGTTTTCAATACAAGGATGGACTTTTGGGATTTGTTTTCTGTTAAAAACAAAACGGAAACTAGTAACACTAGTATCTATCAAATGTATATTGCATTTTTTGATCCATGTAAATCGTATCTATCAAATGTATATTGCATCTTTTGATGTATGTAATTCGTATCTATCAAATGTATATTGCATCTTTTGATCTATGTTATTCGTTTCTATCAAATGTATATTGCATCTTTTGATCCATGTAATTCGTATCTATCAAATGTATATTGCATCTTTTGATCTATGTAATTCGTATCTATCAAATGTATATTGCATCTATTGATCTATGTAATTCGTATCTATCAAATGTATATTGCATCTATTGATCTATGTAATTCGTATCTATCAAATGTATATTGCATCTTTTGATCTATGTAAATCGTATCTATCAAATCTATATTGCATATATTGATCTATGTAATTCGTATCTATCAAATGTATATTGCATCTTTTGATCTATGTAATTCGTATCTATCAAATGTATATTGCATCTATTGATCTATGTAATTCGTATCTATCAAATGTATATTGCATCTTTTGATCTATGTAAATCGTATCTATCAAATGTATATTGCATCTATTGATCTATGTTATTCGTATCTATCAAATGTATATTGCATCTTTTGATCGATTTAATTTGTATCTATCAAATGTATATTGCATCTTTTGATCTATGTAATTTGTATCTATCCAATTTATATTGCATCTATTGATCTATGTAATCTATGTATCTATCAATCAAATCTATCTATCTCGTGGCCGGACTGTTTTGTGACAGCCACTTGTGTTTCGGCCAAATTTGAAGTAGGAGGACAGACCAAGCATCTTCTTCCATCTCCCTGTTCCTAAAATCCAGGCCATATACACCTCCCTCGATAGGGGGAGTAACAGGTATTAAACTGCTAAGAATAGTACTACTTAACACACCACTCATATCTGGTGGCACAATAGATTGCACGCGCAGTGCCCCAAATTTGAAGCGGGAGGACCCATCTTTTTCCATCTCCTGGTTCCGAAAATCCATGCCATATACAAGTCCCCTGGCGCCGCAACTGCTTCTGGGAAACTTACCATGGGTCCCAGACCGCACGTCTTGTAATTCTCTGTCAGGGAAATTATATATCTATCAAATCTATCTATTTATCTAACGAATCTATCTAACTATCAATCGTATCTATCAAATATATATTGCATCTATTGATCTATGTAATTCATATCTATCAAATGTATATTGCATCTTTTGATCTATGTAATTTGTATCTATCCAATGTATATTGCATCTATTGATCTATGTAATCTATGTATCGATCAATCAAATCTATCTATCTATCTCATGGCCTGACTGTTTTGTGACAGCCACTTGTGTTTCGGCCAAATTTGAAGTAGGAGGACAGACCAAGCATCTTCTTCCATCTCCCTGTTCCTAAAATCCAGGCCATATAGACCTCCCCCGATAGGAGGAGTAACAGGTATTAAACTGCTAAGAATAGTACTACTTAACACACCACTCATATCTGGTGGCACAATAGATTGCACGCGCAGTGCCCCAAATTTGAAGCGGGAGGACCGACCAAGCATCTTTTTCCATCTCCCGGTTCCAAAAATCCATGCCATATACACGTCCCCTGGCGCCGCAACTGCCTCTGGGAAACTTACCATGGGTCCCAGACCGCACGTCTTGTAATTCTCTGTCAGGGAAATTATATATCTATCAAATCTATCTATTTATCTAACGAATCTATCTAACTATCAATCGTATCTATCAAATATATATTGCATCTATTGATGTATGTAATTCTTATCTATCAAATGTATATTGCATCTTTTGATCTATGTAATTCGTATCTATCAAATGTATATTGCATCTATTGATCTATGTAATTCTTATCTATCAAATGTATATTGCATCTTTTGATCTATGTAATTCGTATCTATCAAATATATATTGCATCTATTGATCTATGTAATTCTTATCTATCAAATGTATATTGCATCTTTTGATGTATGTAATTCGTATCTATCAAATGTATATTGCATCTTTTGATCTATGTTATTCGTATCTATCAAATGTATATTGCATCTTTTGATCCATGTAATTCGTATCTATCAAATGTATATTGCATCTATTGATCTATGCAATTCGTATCTATCAAATGTATATTGCATCTATTGATCTATGTAATTCGTATCTATCAAATGTATATTGCATCTATTGATCTATGTAAATCGTATCTATCAAATGTATATTGCATCTATTGATCTATGTAATTCGTATCTATCAAATGTATATTGCATCTATTGATCTATGTAATTTGTATCTATCAAATGTATATTGCATCTATTGATCTATGTAATTCGTATCTATCAAATGTATATTGCATCTTTTGATCTATGTAATTCGTATCTATCAAATGTATATTGCATCTATTGATCTATGTAATTCGTATCTATCAAATGTATATTGCATCTATTGATCTATGTAATTCGTATCTATCAAATGTATATTGCATCTATTGATCTATGTAATTCGTATCTATCAAATGTATATTGCATCTATTGAGCTATGTAATTCGTATCTATCATATGTATATTGCATCTATTGATCTATGTAATCTATGTATCTAACAGTTGCGAACAGTTGCGGAAGTTCGAGTCCGCTGTTCACGGACCGAAATTTTTAGGTTCGCGACATCACTAGTGATAAACACATACATTCAGCAAGGGAAGCATCCTAGACTACCTAAAATTACATTATATACCGATAGAGAAAGGGAGGCTTGGGAGTTCCCAATATAGGATGGTATAAACTTCCCATCTTATTGAGTAGGGTGGTAGATTGGTCCAGGCAAGGCCAGCACTCATATAAGAAGATGGTACAGCTGGAGTCTAAGATTATTAACATCCCACATCTAGGGGGTCTATGCTGGGCCCCTTCTACACTCAATCTGAGTAAAAGTAAACCGTATACCATTTTTATTGAAACATGGTCCGACTGGATAGCTGTAAGAAACAGACACCTCAAAATCTCTTCTCCATACTCTCCACTAACTACTCCATTTTTCAATAAAGAATTTGAGATGAGTAAGGTTTGGATAAACACACAAGATATCTACACCAGGCACATTTAAAATTTTAATTCCTGTATATAACCTAATAGATAAAAGTAAACTTATCTCAAGAGAAAGAACACAAGAATTAGGTTACACACATTTTACCTCTTGGTTTAAATACCACCATTTACATCATTATATATTAACCCATAAGAACAATTAAGATCTTATTAGACCTCTAACAGTGTTTGAGACTTTATGCACGGTACAAAATTTCAAAAAAGGTACAGTATCTCTATTATACCAACATCTCATGGAGTTATGTCTTCTATCGAGGTCTGCATATGTTTGTAAATGGGAGGCGGAGATGGACCGACAGATAACTTACAAACAATCTAAATTGTGGTCTTATGCCACAGCAAAATCTGCCCGTTCTGCTTCTCCTTTGGAAACAAAGATGAAGATCCTTACAAGGCAGTATCTGACACTGAATAAATTGAAGCACATGTTTTGAAACGCCAGCAATAAGTGTTGGAGACGGTGTAACCAAAGTGGTACAATGTTTCATATATGGTGGAAGTGTAACATTCTATCCCCATTCTGGGAAGAAATACATGCAGTGATTAGTAAGGTCATAGGTCTAACACCTAAATTTACACCTGAATTCTATTTGTTTAATGTTCTTTGGAAATTACATGTAAACTCAGAGCTAGCATAACTCAGATTACGATAAACGCAGATAAACAACTAATTCCTAAATTTTGGAAAGTAATGCAAATTCCAACTCTAGATAATTGGAAAATTAAAGTAGAACATATGTTGAGAATGGAGAGATATTGTTTTTTCACTACAGGTAAAGTAAATACATATTATGATATCACTTTCCTTTGGGAAAATGTAAATATGAAAAGGCAACCTAAAATATAAAATATATTTTTGTCATTTGGTTTCTCTGATTAAGATGACAGTATCTGTATTTATATGACGAGGTAAACACTTCAGTTGATAATCTATATATTCAGAAGCTAGACGGTCTTAAAAGCAGACTTCATACATGGCAAGAATCTAAAATAAATCTAAATCTTTAGGCTTCAATGTTTAATTTTTGTTTTATGTTTATAACATATATTTTTCCCCAGTTTCCCCATTACGCTATATATATTTTTCCCCAGTTTCCCCATTACGCTACCCCCACTTATATCATCCTTCTATAAATGTTGAATAAATATAGAAGCAATAGTGGAAATTATTAGACAGGGTCTCTAATGTATGTAACTGGTAAAAATAACTAAAATATTATGGTTAATGTTGTACTATTATGTGAAGAGATATGCTCAGCTGTTCTAAGAAAACAGGACTACAAAATAGAAGTAAAAACCACTCATAAGCAGAGACTTTTTAAAGATATTTCACTTTAAGACTGTACAACATGCGTGTAATACGTTTCTTTTGGAACACAGTATTGTATTTTTGTTCATTTGTTCCATAAAGAAATACTAAATATATAAAAAAGAATAAAAAAAAGAAAAAAAGAAAAAGAAATTATACGTGGAGTGTTCCAAACCTCTGACATTCTGGAAGCTGATATTTTCTTAAAGTCCACATTATTGTAATATTATGCTATAAATCAGGATTTTTCAGAAGATCAGGTGTATTATATAGAAAAGCTAGTTTTATAAATGCAGGCGGTAGCAGCCTTCTGAAAAATGGAGGCCTCCAGGTAGTGCAGCTATCAGTACATATTAACCCTCATGTCTTATTAAGACATTGATTATGTATATGCTGCATCCCCTTGGAGTTAAACTCCGGTAATAAATATATTATATATAATATATTGGAGCAAGTGAAGTACATACCAGCGCAGGTTAAATTGTGCTGGTATTACATGTTGAAAGTAAACAGGATTGCTTGAGCGCAATTCAAGTTAATGCTCCTCGGGTTAGTGCGTCCTCAGAGCTCCGGTTAACTGTTTCGCGAAACAAAACACAAAAATTACAAAACACACTCATAATAACACCATGTGTTAAAAATTATTTAAATGAGGGGGGCGGAGTCTGGCAATGATCAGAGATGGCTGCTAACTAACAGAGCTCCGTAGTCCCTTGTGTGTTTTCGCCTATAAACCTACTGAATCGCCAATCACTCAGGCTACAATAAGCTATAATCCTGCTCCTTAGAGCCTAGGGTACTGCAGGCTTGACGGACATTTAAATTGGTGAAGCGCTACCCTTAATTGTTTACCCTGCAACTGAGAGCCGCACGGAGTGAGGGCTAAGACTGATCAAGGGGTACCTACTTGCGCAGGGACACTTACCGGAGGCAATCGGAGGGCTGCAGGACCTGTCGTATACCCCCTCAGGCCACCTGAAACATCCACTGAGCGTTGGCGGCTGTGCCGCGCCATCTTCTTCTCCAGCGGTATCAGAGCCGCGACCACGTGGCACGCAGCGGACACTGGAGTGTGCAATCCTGACACCGAGTGCAGGCAAGGCCCTCTTCTACTATCGATCGTCGCTTGGGCTGTGTGGGAGAGAGGACCGGCCTTCTGCAGACGAGGAGTCCTGGCGGTTCTGCACGGAGAATTGATGTGCCATGAGGGTGAGTCCGGCCGTTGGCCCACGCATTCTAACCTAATCACAGGCCTCAGCGGCGCTCTGGCCTTGCTCTGAGGTACTACCCACTTGATCCAGGAGGGTGAATATAACCGGGCACTATAACTCCGGTAACGGAGGACTTGCTCCCCCCTAAACGGACAGATTAACTTATTCTGGGCCTCAATAAAGTCCGGACTTATACAGAAACGGTTAGGCATTATAAGAACCCCCAGCTCCCTTGGCCTTGCAGATACACGGGAGTCCTGCAGTCATTAAACAGAGTGCAGTCACCCTACAGCAGCACATCACTTACACGACGAAGCCTACACCTGCCAAGTTTAATTTATCTGGTTTATGAAGCAGGGCCTCTTTGCCTTTTATACTACTAGGCCTCAAAATTGCAATGACTAGTAAAAGGAACTCTAAACCCCCTAAGACTTTACAGCCTTCTGTAATGGAAAATTACCTTATACCTGCTGACCCTGCTCAGTCATCTACTAAGTCAGCTCAAGACACAACAGGTCCCTCACCAGCTATCCATATCCAGGAGCATAGTTCCTCTATGAACTCTCACAGATATCTCACAAAGGATGACATTACTCATTTATCCTCTAAAGAGGACATTAAAAATGCTATGCTCGATTTCAAAAGCATGTTCGGGGAACTTAAAAGGGACATAGGAACCTTAAACCATCGTGTCACACAAATAGAGGAGAAGCAGGAATCAATTAACTCAGATGTGCAGCATCAAGCTAGTCTCTTGCAAGCGCAAGAGGGCACGGTTCAATCTCTCATGGACCGTGTAGAGGATTTGGAAAACCGGAGCAGGAGGAGTAATCTGCGCCTCCGGGGCATACCAGAGGTGGTTGACCCCCCAGCACTACAGCCCTACATTCAGGACTTCATTAGGTATCTGAAAAATAATGCTGCAGCTCAGGATATACAAATAGAGCGGGCACATAGAGCCTTACGCCCTAAGCCACCCAACAGGGCTCCCCCTAGGGATATCATTATTAAATTTTTATCTTTTCGGGACAAGGAAGAGGTGCTTAAACTAGCAAGGGCAAAACACCCAATTACTTTTAGAGGCACTGAGGTCCAGGTGTTTTCAGACTTGTGTCCTACAACACTGCAAAAGCGGAGAGACATGAGACACATTACCTCGGCGCTGAAAGAGAAAAACATCACATACAGATGGGGATTCCCTACCTGCTTGATCGCTACAAAAAATAATGTCTCTCACACCCTCAGATGCCCTGAAGACCTTCCTGGTTTCAGCCAGGCCCTGGGCTTGGACCTTGAACTCCCACGTCATGATGACTTACCCCGCAGGGCCCCTGCTGGCAATGAGCATGAGGTGGCCCTTCAGCACCGTAGCTAATGCAGATTCAGTAGCTTAAAGCCTATTGTTTACTTTAGTATGTTGTTTTAGCTTTCTCCCTTCTTTAGGTTGCTTATGTTGGAGCTGAAAGAATCTGGACTTCTACTGGTCTAACGCCCAGGGCGAAACCCCGTTGTATCTCTTCAGAACTCTCAGGTTTTATATATTACATAATGTTTACATTATTTAAATGACTGTTTGATGTTTTTTTTTTTTTTCTGGTTGATGTACTTATTTTTACTGTTATTGTGGCATTTTCAGCCTTCTGCTCACCTAAATTCACTAGTACACTTATGATTTCTGTCATGGCCCCTTATCTCACTGATAATGATTAGTCGCACTAGCACCCATACATCGGGGGGGTAGGGGGTTTTATAACGTACAAAGGAGCAGCTTCAGATCATTATCTTTGCCTGAGCCTACAATACTTGAGGATGATGCAAATCTGCGAACCCCCTAATGTGGGAATAGATAACACTACAATAAGATCTGGCCCTCTTTAGACACCCAGGATACATGAGCCCCACTGGGTTAAACCGCACTCTGAGTAGCCCCCTGAGTGACCCCCTTCCCCTTGCTTTCCATATCACTTATATCTAGAATAGACATAGAATATTCATGGGGCCTTTACAACACAAAACTGCCCTGCAATCTCACAATCTTTCCACAGGGGCTTACATAGATTTCAGATAGGAGCACGACTAGATAGTGACCTATCTGATTAGCGCTAATACTCCAATAATCCCAACTTGTATACCATAGGGAGTCAGCTCTAACAAATTTAATTCCAATTGTACCAAAGGTTCAGTAAGGTTTCTACAAATCATATCAAAAGTTTATGTTAACATGCGATACACACAGGGACAACTACCCCTGATTTTTGGTTGTATTCTTTGTATTTCTTTACGATAGAACTGTTTGTTTTAATTGTTTTTGTTGCTCTTTAACGTTGCACATTTCACAATACACGTTACTCATTTTTCTCCCTATCTATCTTGCTAGGCAAGATCTTTCATCCCTACTCCCTTACTGCTTTCCCTGACCTTTCTCCCTTCTCTTCATTCGTCTCAATCTTCCTCCTCTTCCCCCCTTCTTTTTTTTTTTTTTTTTTTTTCCTCTCTCTTCCCTTATCCTCCCTTTCCTCCCCCGGAGGACCTCCTTTCTGCACCCCCCTCGCATAACTACTTATAGGGGATTATGGCGAGCCAGACTGATAGGCGCAAACCGCTCCCGCTCGAACTTATAACGATCAATGCGAAGGGGCTTAATAGTCCTTCCAAACGCGCCATTGCACTGAGAGATCTACATAGAATGGGCGGTGACTTGGTTTTTATCCAGGAAACGCATTTTGAAATAACAAAGGAGCCAAAGTGGTCAAGTCGTCAATACCCTCTGGCTTATTTCGCCTCAGCTGCAAAAAAAAAGAATGGAGTGGGGATTATTTTTAGCGCAAGGGTACCCTTCCAGCTTATATGTAGTTACAAGGACCCTGAGGGTAGATTCCTGGTGCTCACGGGCACCATACATAACAGGCCTGTCACGTTAGCCAACTTATACTGTCCGCATGCCTCCCAGCACCTCTTTCTCCAGAAGGTCACCCGTAAAATTTTGGAGATGCAAATTGGAATCCTGTTTCTTGGCGGGGATTTCAATGCCCCCCTCAATCCCACCCTTGATACCTCCAACGGTCTCTCCAGCACCCCGCATAAGATACTTAAGCGTATGTCTGCCTCTCTAGCAGAGATGGGAATCCATGACATTTGGCGTACACACCACCCATCGGACAAAAACTTTACTTTTTACTCATATCCCCACGGCAAATATTCCAGGATAGATTACTTGCTCACAGATTCCATTGGGCTGACTATCGTTAGATCTAGCAATATATCTGCAATCACTTGGTCCGATCATGCACCAGTACGCTGCACCATTCAATGGCCTAACACGCCAATCACTCCTTTTGTGTGGAGACTCGATGATACGCTCCTCGACGATCCGGTGTTTAACACAGACCTCAGGAGCTCTCTGACTGAATTCTTCCGCTTGAATGCGAGCGAGGAGATCAGTAGTCCTATTGTTTGGGAAGCACATAAATGCACGATAAGAGGGCTCCTGATCGAACGCAAAGCAAGACTTAAAAGACTGAGGAGAGAACGCTATGACAATCTATTGAAACAAGTTGAAAAATGGGAACAATGTCATAAGCGAACCCTACGTGACGAATCTAGTCTGGCACAACTAAACGCGGCCAGAAGGGATCTCCTGCTGTTCTTGCAGGAGGATTACCAGAAACAGGCCCTGCACTTACGGCAGATCTATTATGAGCAGGGTGATAAGCCTGGGAAACTGCTCGCCAGGGCAGTCGCCAGGAAAAAGATTAAAGCCTATGTTCACCATACTGTTACCGCAGACGGAGGCGTCCGAGCGGATGCAGACTCTATTGCTGCGGATTTCAGGAGATACTACGAACTCCTCTACAATTTGGAATGCCCTGCAGAGCCCGGGGGGGTGTCCCCCGCTCGCCTCCGTGCAGAAAGTGAGATCAGTGCTTATCTTCAGGCTGCTGACCTTCCTGTGATATCAGAGGAGGACAGGAAACGTTTAGAGCTTCCAATCTCTTCAGACGAGGTCCAACGAGCTATTAAAGATCTCCCAGCGGGCAAAAGTCCTGGACCTGATGGGTTTGGCCTGAAATATTATAAAGTATACTCAGATGTTATCGTTCCGGAGCTGACAAACTTGTTCGCCTCCTTGCCGGAATCTTCCAGACTACCAGGCTCTATGTTGGAGGCGCATATAGTGGTAATTCCCAAGCCTGGGAAACCCCCTGACAGGCCTGAAAATTTCAGGCCCATCTCCCTCCTCAACTCCGACGTAAAAATCCTGGTGAAGATCCTTGCCACTCGATTGAATAAGCTCCTTCCTGAGTTGATCTCTGCTGACCAGGTGGGCTTTGTGCCCGCCCGGGAGGCTAGAGATAATACTCTCAAAGTGCAGCAATTAATAACCTATGCCCGTGCACACAATCTACCGCTTACCCTGGTCACAACTGATGCTGAGAAAGCGTTTGACCGGGTTAGCTGGAACTTCATCCGATTGACGCTGGCCAGATTCGGTTTTGGACCCGGGTTTATCAATGTGGTCATGTCCTTGTACTCAACTCCGAACGCCCGCGTGAGAGTTAATGGCACCCTTTCCGAGACATTCTTGATCAGGAATGGGACGAGACAGGGGTGCCCCCTGTCACCTCTCCTCTTCGCTATGGCGATTGAGGTTCTTGCAAACAAGATCAGAGCTAACCCGGCGGTGAAGGGACTAAGGGTGGGCAGTTCAGAACATAAGCTCTCGATGTACGCTGACGATGTCTTGCTAACTTTAGCGGACTCGGCTTCGTCACTGGATGAAGTTTTAGGGGACTTCAGAGAATACGGAGGTATGTCTAACTTCCTTCTCAATCCACTGAAGTCTGAAATCTTGAACATCACTGAACCCCCGGACAAATTTGCTCAATCTACCGCAAATTGCCCGATAAGAGTTGCAACTCACAGTATCACCTACTTAGGTGTTATTATCACTCCCGACACCTCTGAAATCATTGACCTTAACTATAAAAAAATCAGTGATGGGATCGCTGGGGATTTATCCAATTGGAAAAAAAAGTCGCTTTCTTGGATGGGTAGAATAGGAATCGTTAAGATGAATGTTCTCCCACGAATTCTTTATATAATGCAGACTATCCCAGCGACTGCGGCTTCCCACTACCTTCAACGCTTACAAGCGGACATGGAGGCATACATCTGTAATGGTGTGAGGCCTAGGATCAGAAGATCCACTTTATACATTCCCAGAGATAGAGGCGGACTGGGTGTCCCGCTCCTAAGAGAATACCAAAAAGCAATATTTCTTCAGAGGATCGTAGAGTGGAGTCGGAACTCCCATGATAAACATTGGATACAGATTGACAACGAAATCCTGCAGCGAGGTAACTCTGGAGCCCTGGCCTGGATCTCTGCTCGGAACCGCCCACGAGTTCTTGCCTCGTACCCACTGATTAATGACACTCTGAGAGTGTGGGATAGGGTGCTGGATGAAGGCGCTTATGTGTCCACTCGCATCTCACCAAATATCCCCTTGCGGGAAAACCCTGATCTAGGAATGGAAGTCCCGAGCTATACGAGGACAGGCTACGCCTTATCTGAAACTGCTTTTTCAAATGCTCTCCAGAGCAATAAACTTAAAACACAAGCGGAACTTGCCGAGTTGGATCAGATCACCTTCGCTTCTTGGTACAGGATGACACAAGTCACTCATTTCTACAATACTTGCAGGGATCGAGGTGCATTGGCAAGGAATAGAACACCCTTTGAGGCTCTATGCACGATGCAGCAAACGCCGACTCACCTCATCTCCCATCTGTACCAGCTCTTGCTGAGCAAGGGCAATGCTGTCCTCCCGACTTTTGCTCCTCAATGGCAAAGTGACCTGGGAATAGATATTTCTGACGGGGACTGGCTTAAGATCTTTCGAAAGATTAAGAGGGCCTCGGTCTCCGCTCGAATCTTGGAAATGCACTACAAATTAATTAGTAGGTGGTACCTAACACCTCAGAGATTGCAGAAAATCTACCCCAACACTGATGGGAAATGCTGGAGGGGCTGTGGTGAAGAGGGTTCCCTCCTCCACATTTGGTGGAACTGTCCCCGAATAACACCATTCTGGGGGGAGGTGCTGGGAGAAATGAGCAAAATTTTGGGAACCATTATACCCCCCAAATCAACATATCTGATTTTTCATGACCTGCCTAAGGTAGTAGGAGTAGATAGGCACATTCTTTTTCTTATAATGTTGGGCGGTGCGAAAGGACTCATCCCCGCACACTGGAAGAGCCCTCAGATCCCGACTATACAAGAGTGGAGACATAAAGTGGGGGATCTCCTTAGGCTGGAGCGATTTCACTTTCTCAAAACTGGGAGGCTTGCCACACATGAGATGATGACTCTAACCTGGGAGGGCAAAAGGCCATAACTACCAATCATATGGCTTTGTAACTCCATTTAGAAATTCTCCACCGGGCGGCTTCCTTTACCTTTCCCTGTACCCCCTCCCCTATCCCCCTCCCCCTTTTTTTTTTTTTTTTCTCCTCTCTGGCCTGACTTCTCTTGTTCTTCCTTCAACTCTCTCTTTTCTTTTCTGTCCAAATAAGACGTCAGACCTGGGGTCATATTCGGCAGCATGAATCAAGCGTGCCGAAAATTGATTTGTATAACTCTGTCTTAATATCTGATGTCAAATTCCAAAGTTTATGTTCTAACTGACTATAGTAAACTAAAGCCACAAGCTAGTTGCTGGTGGACACAAGCTCATGACTCTGCACTGTTCTCAAAATGAAGAAAGCAAGAAAATGATAAATATGTTGGACTAACATACTCATAGCACTTTATCTTTGGATAAACTGTACCAAGTTTTACTTGCTAACATTGTTGGGGGGATGCTCGCGGCCTAGTGCTGTGGGCGGGACTCCTGCACTTTGTTTGATTACTCAATGTACATTGTTTTCCAATGTCTGTATATCTTGCTAAACTTAATAAAGCTTGTTTAAAAAAAAAAAAAAAAAAAAAAAAATTATTTAAATGAATATTGCACAAAAATGTTATAATGCACAAAAAAGTTATAAAGGCTACATTTGGCCACCAATCAGCAAGCGCTACCCAGGTGCTGAACCAAACATGGGCTGGCTCCTAAGTTTACATTCCTGCTTTTCAAATAAAGATACCAAGAGAACGAAGAAAAATTGATAGTTGCAGTAAATTAGAAAGTTGCTTAAAAGTGCATTCTCGGTCTGAATCATGAAAGAAAAAAATATTGGGTTTCATATCCCTTTAAGTAGATGAAAACATGTAAAAGCATTGTTATGCAATATTCATATATAAAAGGGACAGTCTAGTCAAAATTAAACTTTCATGATTTAGATAGGACATGCAATTTTAAACAACTTTCCAATTGACTTTTATAATTAAATTAGCTTTGTTCCCTTGGTGGTATTTTTGAAAAACTAAACCTAGGTAGGCTCAAACTCATTTCTAGAGAAGAACAAAGGGGTGCCTCATAGTGTATTGCAGATAACCTGTGTTATAGGTGAATACAAAATAAAACTCACAAGATATGGTGGCACTGTACTGGGACCGGTGCTGGAAAGCAGGCTAGCACTTTGCAGCGGCTAGCTCACTGACAGCAGGCTTGCTGTGTTGAGCGGAATATCTCTCTCCGTGTGTTCCAAACGATTTTCCTTGTGAGGCTTGAACCCTCTCAGGTGTAAGCTGAATGATTCCGGAAACCAAAAGTGGACCAAACAGACAAAAGGACAACTTCTGTATATAAAAGGTTAAAAACAATCCTTTTATTGTTAATTGCGACGCGTTTCTGAACCATACACTGGTCATTTCCTCAGGCAAATAAAACGAATAAAAACTGTGGCGATTAACATTCTTAAATGTATATGGTATCATTAGGACCGTAAGTTGCACTTTTGAAACTACCTATTGGATACATTGTGCCTATTTGTGATTGTTTACATAGTACCTACTTGTTTCAATTGTTAGAATTGATACGAATGGTTGTGTTTATAACACCTGTAGAAAAAATAAAAATATTTTTTAGACCTAAAAAATCTTCAGTTAGTATACAGAAAATCCTATAGATCTATGAGGTCAACATGAAAAGATAAAGTTGCAAATTATCGACTCTAAAAGCACACAAGGAATTAATAATTTAGAGATCCGTGCAAATGCTAGTTTGATACTTGGCAGACGTGTTCTCTTTGTATCCATAATATAAAAACAAATTGTTTCAAAGGGAAATAAATATTTAAAATAAAATTAAAAATAAAAGGGAACATGTTTGCAAAGTTCACTTTGACAAGATCTAGATCTTATGTGTTTCCGATTTTATCCGTTTTGTGACTAATAATATCTGGGGTCTATACACTTTACTACATGAGCTCTTTCGACAAATTCACATTTTTAGCCTCAGGAAGCCCAATGAATATGACATTTGTCGGAAATATGACATTACTATTTTCGGCTCATATGTCACACATCAACCCCTGTATCCAAAACTTGTACTTTACGGGTTCCATTTGCTCCTCAACATTTGTGTGTACGATTCCAAATATTTATATCATCTTTTGCTTGATCCTGTAATTTGTAGACATGTGCGCGCTCGAAAAATTTGTTTCGTTTCTATTCGTTTTTTTTTTTCGGTTCGATTCGGTCGCATTAATTCGGTATGTGTAATTTATTTGTTTCAATTCCATTCGTAATTTAGTTAATTCGTTCATTCGGATTCATTCGAAACCGTGATTCAAATTTCAGACCGATTACTAATTTCGGACTGATTCGTAATATCTGACCAATTCGTAATTTCGTACCAAATCGTAATTTATGACCGTTTTTCCCGTTCAATCATTCTTTCGGAAATGATTCGGTTCGATTATTTCGGATACATTCGATATCTTTTATATTTCAAATCGATTAGATATTTTTTAATTATATCAATATTTTTCATAAATGAAATGTATTGTTGTATTCCACTTTTAAATGACTGTAATATATTAATAATGAATACATTTAATATGTCATTTACACTTATCATTATATTTATAATTATTTAGACTGTGCAGTGTGCACTGTGCAGCCAATCAGGCAGCCTGGTTGACAATTATGCTTGCATCACTCCTGCACACTATAGCCACACCCTTGTAACTAATATCTTTGTTAATTTTTGTGAGTTGAAGTCAGAGAGCAGTAACTTGAGATTGGAGAATGTCTGTTAGAAAAATTGGGAGTGTTCATGGAGGTGATAGGGACAGTAGAGATAGGGACAGTGTAGTTAGTACTGGGGAGAGTAGAGGTAGTGATATTAGAGAGAGTGGATGTAGGGATAGGGACCGTGGAGCTAGGGAGAGTAGTAATAATAATAGGGATAGTGATAGAGGTAGGGATAGGCATAGGATTAGTCATAGGCACCCTGTACATAGGGATAGAGAGAGGGACCTTGGTACTAGGGAGAGGGTAGGTAGGGACAGGGAGATGCATGGTGGAGTAAAAAAGCACACCAGTGCCAAAAAACAATTTAAGAGGAGGAGGCCACTTACAACCTCTGAGGAGTCGGACTCTAGTGCTGCTGAGAATGAACAGCAGCGTGCCACTTCACCAATGCATAGAGGGCCAACCTTTATGCCAGAAGAAAATTTGTCACTTGTTTCTGCAGTGTTAAAATCCGGCACATCTTGTTTTCCTCCAGTGTTTCGTCCTCTGCAAAGCAAGCGGCATGGAACACAGTTTGTGATGCTGTGTTTGCAGTTGGAGCAGTGGACCGGACAGCCGCCTGTGTCAAGCACTGGTAAGTTTCAAAAACAATTTTCTTTTATAGTAAAAAACTAACTCTAATGTGTGTTAGCCTGTGTGTACATACTACACAGGCCAAAATGTGTAAACTAAAGAAATAAATTCAATTAATATTATTATTCATTGTCATGGCATCTTTATTTGAAAAAGCAGGATTGTAAGTCAAGCTTAAAGGGATAGTAAACTCAGAAAATTTATTTCATGATTCTGCTAGAGCATTTATTTTTTAATCAACTTTCTAAATTACTCCTATTATTATTAATTTGTCTTTTTTCTCTTGTTATCTTTATTTGAAATTGTAGGTTGATAAGGTAAGGACAGGACAGAGCCTGCCCATTTTTTGGTTTAGTACCCTGGCGAGCTTTTGAGATTGGTGGCAACTTTTAACAAACCAATAAGCAAGTGCAACCCAGGTTCTGAACCCAAAAAATGCTCATTCCTGCTTTCAAATAAAGATTCCACGTGAATGAAGAAATAATGACTTACTATTAAATAATATAATTGTTTAAATTTTCATCTCTATCTTGAAATAAAATGTTTGTGTTTACTGTTTATTATCCATTTTAAGGCCTTTTTTATTATTTACAGAATTAAAGATGGAAACTTTGCCCAACCAAGGCCAAATATATTCATTTTTTGGATTATATATATTTGTCTTCTCATGATTTATAAATAAAGGGATAAACTTTAACCAACTTTATGGGGCACAAAGTCAGATTCCAACGTAAAGGGACACTGAACCCAACTTATTTCTTTCATGATTCCGATAGAGCATCAATGTTTTTTTTTTAATCAATTTTCTAATTTACTCCTATTATCAAATTTTCTGTGTCCTCTTGGGGGTCAATGTATTAATGTGCGAGGGGAAATGATATAATGTAGCGTATCATATGCGCCACACATCGATAAATGCCGACAGCTGCTTCATAACTTTTCCGGCGAGCCTCAGGGGCATGAAGCTCCGTACGGAGCTTGATTAATTAACCCCTTGGTAACTATCTTTATTTGAAAAAGAATGAATGTAAGCCTATGAGCCAGCCCATCCTTGGGTCAGTACCTGGGTAGTGCTTGATGATTGTTGGCTAAATGTTGCCACCAATCAGCAATCGCTATCCAAGATGCTGAACCAAAAATTGTTCCATTTCGTAAGCTTTACATTCCTGCTTTTTCAAATCAAGATCCATGGAGACTGAAGAAAAAAAGATAATAGGAGTAAACTTGAAATTTTCTTAAAATTGCATGCTCTACCTGAATCGTGAAAGAGAAAATTTGGTTTCAGTGTGCCTTTAAATATTCATTTATAATTTTTTTTATACTTTTCAATTTATGTATATTATCAAATTCACTTTGAGCAGCGCCGTCCTCATGCTTTTCTCGCACAGTTTCCTCTACTCTCCACTGCACATTCAGCGTTGGTTGTAATATTTTTTAAGTCCAGGTATGTTTTTCTCATGCTGCAGTCAGTCTCACTCTCTAGTATGCTATGCACATGACTGCATCAGCCATCCTTATAATATAAATATCTTATTGTTAAAGGACCGCTCATGCAGTTTAATAAATAACATAATTAAGAAGTGGCTAATAAAAATACAATGCAATTCTAACACTTCATTAAAATGTATATAATTATTTTTATACCAATTTTTTGTTTATGGTCCCCTGTATATGTGACAGATATCATCCAATCACAGACTATGGCCTCTAGTTATCATGGTCTGTCACACCTGATCCAACAGTGCGGATCAGGTCCGACAGACCTCGCTGAATACGGCAAGCAATACGCTCGCCGTATTCAGCATTGCACCATCAGCTCACAAGAGCTGCTGGTGCAACGCCGCCCCCTGCAGACTCGTGGCCAATAGGCCGCCAGCAGGGGGTGTCAATCAACCCGATCGTACTCGATCAGGTTGATTTCCGGCGATGTCTGTCCGCCTGCTCAGAGCAGGCGGACAGGTTATGGAGCAGCGGTCTTTGTGACCGCTGCTTCATAACTGCTGTTTCTGGCGAGCCTGCAGGCTCGCCAGAAACACGGGGCATAAAACTCCATTCGGAGCTTGATACATATGCCCCTATATGTATACCTTGTGAGCTTCTGCACATGCTCAGGAAGTTATTACATAAAAAGACTGTAAATTTATGTAAATGAAGAAAATTATAAAATTTATATACTTAAAAGGACATGAACCAATGTTTCTTCCACGATTCATATAGATAATTGAATTTTAATTAAATAACTTTCAAAATAACTTATATTATTTAATTATCTTCCTTCTCTTGTTATCATTTGTTGAAATGTTTTTCTAGGCAAGCTTTGGAGCAGCAGAGAAGCTATTTTCTCGCTGTTGATTGGTGGCTGCATATACATATATTTCAATTTTGATTGGCTCACCCAGGTGTTTTGTTAGAAACCATTCGTGTATTGCTGCTCCTTCAATAAATGATACCAAGAGAATGAAATAAATTAGAAAATAGAAGTAAATTCAAAATTTTTTGAAAATGATATCCTCTATTTGAATCATGAAAAATATTTGGTTTTCTTTTCATGTCCCTTTACATTTCCAATTATCTGATCTATCTGATTCAGAATCATAAAGCTTTATTTTGACTTTATAGTCCATTTCAATGTATACCAGATAAGCAAACACTGTACTAAAAAAAACAACCATATTTATTTGTTACATACCTAAATTTTACATGCATATAAAACAACAATTATAACCTGTTAATTTATATATATATATATATATATATTTCTATTAATCTATCCATCTCTATAATATAACTTTTGAATACTCTAAAAATCCGGGGTAAAGGTCAGGCACTGTCAGTCATTTCCAATAGCTCCGC
Organism: Bombina bombina; assembly: GCF_027579735.1. NCBI lineage: Eukaryota > Metazoa > Chordata > Amphibia > Anura > Bombinatoridae > Bombina > Bombina bombina. Next base: position 1,147,576,160 of record NC_069502.1, on the reverse strand, counting down.
TGGTATTCTTTTGATGTTAATAATCAGATGCAAAATGTAAGAAATCCTTATTTTCAAATAAAGTCATTATAGTTTTTCAATGTTTTTTTTTTATTATTTTCTAACCAAAAAATATGTTTTTATTTGATTTATAGGTATTATGATTGCAGGGCGATGCTCAAAAGGAAAATGTCAATCATGCACTCCACATCAAAGAGTGTGCGTTTCAACAGTTGGGAGAAGGAGGTGCGGGACAAACTTCTTCAAGAGGCTGTTGTCACTGGTGTCCGTAGCTCAAGTAGGAGAGACGAATCTGTCAGGCAAAAGAGAGCTGGTGAGTAAAATTAAATATACGATTACTTTGATTACTTTGCATGGGTGTGGAAATAAAAAAATAAATACAAGGGAATAAAGTGGAAGACAAAACAATCGATTTATCCTTTAGGTATTACAATTTACTATTCTAGATATTTTTTTGTAAACAAATAAAGAAAGACCCATATCTGTAAGGCAACAATCATGTATGACGGGAGTTGCATTCTAGGCAGCATACATAGTTATATACACATATGTCATAACTCAACTTCCATCATCCACATACATTTCTTGTGTATGTGAATTGTGTATGTGAAAGATGGAAGATGAATTCATCTGGCATAGTTGTATATGACAGAATCAAAATCACACTTTATATAAGGCCGGTGAGGTAGCTCAATTGGCAAAATGGCCTGACTACAAAAGCCTGTTCAAAGATACAAAGGTTCAAATCCCAGCAGGGCCAACTCAGCCCTTAATCCTTCTGATGTCGCTCAAATGAGTACCATTAAATTTATTAATAATAACAACTATAACTATTCACCTGCCGATTTGGTTAATTTTGAGAGCAAGCGCTGAAAATGCCGCTTCAAGAGTTTGAGTCCCACTGTGAGAAAGGCGCTATATAAATACTAGTTATTATATATATATATATATATATATATATATCATCCTTCTCCCTCACCATGGCCCTTCTTTTGTGTTCCACTCAATCCCCTATGCCCCTTCATTTGTTGTTCCCCTATATCCTTTTTCCTCATGTCACCTTTCTTCTCTTTCACTCCCAAGGCCCTTTATTTTGTCTTTCCCTACCTCACCAATACCTGAATTTTAGACGCTGTGGCCTTTGCATCCTTTTTTCTGTAATGTGACTTCAATGATTTAAAATATAAAAAATCGACCATCACATTTAAATGCCTATTATGGGCTGTTGACAACATTTTATATATATATATATATTTCACTACCTGGCCTGTATAGGTTTGTTTGAAAAAAAAATAAAAAAAAATTAGCATTCAAAATAAAAATGGATGTCTTCACACAAACTTATTATCTATAATTTAGTATGCCTTGGCTTGTGCTGATTTTATTCTATCTTTAACAGTAACTCGGATCCCACCAGTAGCAGCCTCTGGAAGTAGAGAGATGTCCACTACTCCTCCACGTAAGTTATAACAAACTGAAAATATAAAAAAACAGGACAGGCAATAATTATCTGTGCATTTTATTTAATAAAGCCTTTACTATAGCAAAAAACATCAGCTACAAATGATTTATTACGCAATATTTCTAAAAAATTTTTAGATAATTGAATATTACTTTTAATTAGATTTGACAGAGAAATAAAATATGTCCATCCAGGATATTAAAATATATTTGAATGAATAATGTATAATAACAGTTTGTGGATAGTCTGTTGCTGTCTTTTTCTTAGATATTATGAAAGAAAACTTTTAGCGAGAGTCTTTCTATGTCTGTACAACATGTCCACAAATCCATTGGTTTGCATACAACAAAATAATAACATTTGATTACTGTTTCATCTATTTCAGAACTACGAGGCATGTCTGCAGGTGGAAGCCATACCAGTCAACTGCATTCACCAGTCATTACTGTAGAGGAAAGTGATGGAGTAAATATTGATCAAACATGCTTCTCACCATCATCATCTGTGAGCGTTGTCCAACCATCAACAAAACATCATGCCCCCATTGTGGATGAGCAGCATGGGCAGACAGCGCAGAATCAACCACCTCAACCAGAACAAGACAAGCCAACAGAACCGGAAACACAAAATCGGTATAGCCGGACGGAGGAGTTACTTCTTGAAAATTTACTAGCAACAAAAAATTTACAAAAGCTGTTGAAAATATGAGAAAGGATTTACATCGACACATAGACAGGGCATTAGCCCGTGTCAACAAAGAACAGCGCCAGGCAATAGATCACATGCATGAATCCATTTTGGACGCAATTTATCTACAACATCAACACAATGTTCCATCACATGACACATAGATTGAAGTTTAATATAATACTTATTTTTATGTTTCACAATTACTAGCTCTGATACTTATTATTTTACAGAGGTTTCAATTGAAAGTTAAATTAAAACCTTCTTTAGACACATATGAGCAGCACTCCATGCCGGTTTTCTAAAAATTATTTTGAAGTACACATGTATTGATAATACTTACCGTGAACTCCTTGTAGCATCCTCTTTTTTAAGGTCTGTCTCCTTCTCCCTAAAGTAAGTAAAGTCTACAGTTTTTGTTTAGTATTCTCTTAAAAATATTAGAAAGAAACAGAGAATATTTTATTAATACATGGAAATAAATGATGGAATGTGGATTAAGTGGTAAATTTAAAAGTCACTCACTTGTTTGTGCCTCTGGGCAAAGCATTAAAATTATTGTATTTTTTTTCTTCTTATGAGGAGCGGACTCCCAGAATGACAACACTGTGTCCTAGAGATTAACTGTATTTTTTTGCGTATGGTAGCAGCAGGCTGATTGTTAAATCTATATTTGTTTGTAGCACTAATATTTGATCTTATTGACCAAAAATATTATTTATAGTTGTAATTCAAATATTTTTTATAAAAAATTAAGACAATAATTTTGGATAACAGTCTCCAAAACTCCCACTAACTAATAAAAAAAATTTGTGGCTTACCTCGAACTGTAACTAATGTGTGACAATGCTTACAACAGAAACTTTTTGTGTAACATGTAAATATGTGTTTACAATTGTAAAATTATGATTAAGGTGCACTTTTTAATTTTAAACGATTGAAAAAAAATTGTATACACTAATACAAATGCTTGAGCAAGCTTATTTAGGCTAAATCAAGATATAAAAAAAAATAATAAAAATTATAAAGAAAGTCATTACAAAGTGGAAATTGTAATAAAATCAACCATCACACCCTTGGGAAGTAAAATAGCTGTGAAATAGAAAGGACTTTTTGGTGGCCATTCAATGACAAATCATGACATAAAATTTCAATGTTTATTATGACATATTTCAGGTTGAAGGTCACATGACGTTACCTTCAAATTACTAATATAAATCAAAATATTGGTATTTTTTGGCCTTAGCTTTTAAGTTTAAATTATTTGGAATTTGTTTTACATTTTTGGATGGATACCCTGCTGTAGTAGGAATAATATATTATGTCTCAAAGAGGGGAAGAAAATATTGAATTTGGGAAGTTACTTGATTGATGACCTCTAGCTAACTACAAAATATCATCTAAATAAGAGATCTTTTGGTTTAGGAGCCATGATGATTTGTCATGTAATGACAACCAGCAACGCCGGATTAGCCTAATGGGATACCAGGAAATTTCATGGTGGGCGGCAGCAGTTATGGCTAGAAAAGCTACAATTTAAAGTGGTGATTAATGGATGTAATTGGGCTTTACAGTGCATATAACAAGAATGGGAAAAAAAATAATTAAAAAATAATATACTATAATTCTGAAACAAAATATTGGGGGGATAGAGTATCCCAGTAATATCACCTTTGAGAAAAATGTAATGTGTGCATTATACTGAGTGAACAGAAAATAGGGCTGGTCTCCAAATTTTCCAGGGATGATTTTAATTCCCAGTCCAGTACTGACTGGCACACCGCACAAGTGGGTCAGCAGGAGATTATATCAAATTTTTAATCAGAATCAAAGCTGAGAGCTGGGTAACCCAGCTTTGGTAGATTTATTTTTAAAAATGTCATCTGCTCCAGGAGCTGGGGGGACAACTGTGAACGATGAGGTGAAATTTCCTGTGATTGAAAATACACGTTCACTGTGGACGGTGGTTGGGGGACAGGAAACTAGCTCTTGGACTACCACAGACAGGACAGGCCACAAAAACCTCTTTTCATCCCAAAATCTCAAGGGATCTGTACTGGGGGGCAAGGGAGGTTGAGATAGGTAAAGCTTTACCATGTCGGCAGCATTGCTTTCTTTCATCGGGGGCTCTCTAATGTCTCCAACCAATGTGCCCAGTGTATCAGCCCAAAAAGTAGCTGCTGTGGTGGGACGAGGACAAGAAGCAGTGCTAGGGCTTTTGGTTTTAGGTGACAGAGTATCACTATCAGACTCTGTCATCTCTTCATCTGCCTCTACAGGTGACTTTTTTTTTGTCTATCATGCACCCTCTGTATCAATTTGTCCCTCCATGAGGTCAAGCTATTTGTACGGAGTGCTATCTTTCCCTTTACTCTAGGATCACAAAGTGTGGCTAGCATGTAGTGAGGGCTAATGTCGATGCACTCTTTTACACGCCGAGTCAGTTGCTCCTTCAACCTCCTTATAAGGGCAGCAACATCATCAAGAAGATTACCACCAGGCAATACTTCCCTATTGCTAAGGAAATTATCCAATAGGTTCGAGAGGTGAGTGAAGAGGGGAATGACTTGTGCCAGGCTAGCATTCTCTTGGCTTAAATTTTCTGTCACCGCCCGAAAAGGTGTGAGGACTGCCACTAACTGTTCAATCATGGCCCAGTCATCCCTGCCCAGTGGTCTGTCAATGCCAATGGAATGTTTGTATGCCATTGCATGGATTGCCTTTTGCTGTTCTAATATAAGCTCCAGCATATCTAATGTGGAGTTCCATCTAGTACTCACATCTTGTTTGAGCCGGTGCTCTGCAAGGCCAAAATTTCTCTGTTTCTGCCTAAGGAGATGGCTATCTTTTACACTATGATGGAAGTGGCCAGCACTTTTTTGGCAACACTCAAAAAGTGTTGCCAACCTTCCGGTGTCGTGATCGAGGGCAGCCTTAACAACCAGATGCAGTACATGCGCCGAACAATTTATTGGCTGCCCCATCGGTGACAACAAAACCCATTTGTGCCTTTGTCCCTGCCTGCTCTCCTAGCCACTGAGCCACCATATTATTCAGTGCATGTAGGATGTTCTGTGAGGTGTGCTGATGATCCATCACCTCAGCATGCAGGAGAAAGGAGCGGTACCCCTTGGCTACTGCACCAGTCACTGAGTCTGAGGTTTTTGAGCCTGAACTTTTGGGTGATATAACTGGTGGTGACACATTTGGCAGCCACCAATGTGCCATCAAATACAGGAAGCATGTTGGCCACTAGGAGCACTCCATAGGTCAGTGGTGAAGTGCACTGACTGTCCAGCAGCCTTTCCCCGCTCCTCCTTTAAAACAACAACGCATGACCGGTAAAGTGAGGGAATTACAGATCTACTAAATGTGGTACGAGCAGGAACTTTATAATGGGGTGCAACTGCCTCCATAAGTTGTTTAAAGGGGTCCCCTTCCACCATATTAAAAGGAGCCCCTCCAACCGCTATGAGCTGGGCAATGAGGCGTGTAATTTTTCGCACCTGCTGTCTTGACATCCCGCTGGAATGAAATACACCAAATTGCTCTATTGTGGGCTGGGTGGATTTCATGTGATGTTGGCTGACACAGATAGCAGCTGCACCAGAAGAGGCATGATCACCCTGCCCCTTGTGATTCCTACTGGTGGTGACTGTGACACTGCTAGTAGTAGTTCCGCTAGTAGTGCTGGCTGGAGCAGAGACACTACTTTCTTCCCTTAACACCAGTGCTGGCTTGTGATGGGTGCGAATGTTCATTCCTGAATTGGTCAGATGCCCCAACACTCTACCCCGGCTGACTTCCCTACCACACGATTTGCATTTGGCTTGGCGACCATCACCAATAGCCTCAAAATGCTCCCACACTTGTGCACGACGGATACCTTTGCCACTGTGCAGTGAAGAATCTTTTGTGACAGTTTCTTTGGACGCACATGCTGTAGCAACTTCTTTTATTTTTGTTATATCATGTCCTTCTCTCTGTGACGTAACAGGAGGAGGCCTAAACATTGAAGGGATGGTGGGAATGGAGGAGGTTAGTGGCCTACCAGTAGTGTCAGGTGCACTAACTACATTCTGGCTGGGAGACTCAACACAAGCTATTGGAGAGCTCGGTGACACTGGTGGTGACGATGTTGGAGACAGAGAGGAATACAAATCTATAGAATAAGGTGAATTATGGGCAGGGGAATAGTGAGTATGATCATCTGGTTCTAATTTATAAGATGACACTGATTCGTCCATGTTAGTAAAATATGTTGGGGAGCCCTCTTCTCCCTGGTGACTACTGGTGCCCTCTTCACTTATATCAATAGCAGATGGACTATCAGTAATGTTGGCACTGGCAGTAGCGGTGGTAGTGGCGGCAGTATCAGCATGAGAAATGTTTTCTTCCTCATACTCAAATACTTCACGTTTGGGCTGCTTAAATTAATGTTCACTGTAAAAAGCCTGCGTTGGTACTGTTTGGCTTCTACTGCAAAACATTTTAGTTGGCAACACGGTACTAGAACTGGACATAGCGGAGGTGGTGACACAACTGGCACTAGTGATTGTACATGTTGTTTTGGGGGTAGGATCCGGAAAATTAAGACACCGCCGAAATGCGGACTGCTTCCTGGTCTCAGAGGAGGACCTATCAACCCTGATAGAGGATTGTGAACTTAAATTTTTACTTACAGACCTTTGAAATTTAGAGGGTGGACTCAGATGGCTACTAGTACTACTGCTAGTGAGTCTCCGAGTGCTTTGACTACTGCTACTGCTAGCTCTGCTTGAACCCATAAACTTTACCTGAGGCACAGAAACAGGACAGGGCAGCAGTTCCTGCTGCTTCATTTGCCTCTCCTTTGTAGTATCAGGTCTCTTGTGATACCTAAATGATGTTTCACGTGTGGAGGCTGGATGACAAATGTCTGTGCCTGGCAATGAGGATGTGGATTCTGTGGAAGGATTTTACACAGACAGTAGCGATACACATGTGGTGACACTGGTGGTTACTGTGTCACTGCTGCTGGTTTTTTGAGGAACATAAGGGGGGGGGGGTGACTATCCATTACAAATAGTTAGGTAGTTGTCTACTAATTATATATATTTAAAAAATAAAAATTGAAAAATTAAATAATGGTATTACTATAGAATATAATTATTATCAATTATAAACAAAAATAATTGTTTTTTAATTAATAATAATTTTTGGGTATAGATACTATCACACACACAATCAATAAAAAAAATATTTAGCCAATAATATAGATTGGATAATGTGTCTTCTGATGATGCTGATGTGTTAAAAAAAAAAAAAATCCTATGCTAAAGGACAAGTGTGCCTGTAATGTAATATAGGTTTAAGACAGCACAGCAGTAACTCTCTTAAACAAAAAAAAAATGTAATTAAATTTTGTGTGGATATCTATCTACAATGATGAAAAGTATACATACACAGTCACACACACACAAAAAACAAATTATATTTATCCACAAAGAGCAAATAATAATAATATAGGGTGATGTGTGTGTATTCTGCTGATGTGTTCAAAAATCTAAACAATCCTATGATCATTCACCAACCTGTGTGCCTGTGTTATCTAAGTTTAAGACAGCACAGCAGTAACTCTCTTAAACAAACAAAAAAAATGTAATTAAATTTTGTGTGGATATCTATCTACAATGATGAATAGTATACATACACACACAAATTTTTTTTTTATATATTTATCCACAAAGAGTAAAAAATAATAATATAGGGTGATGTCTGTGTCTTCTGCTGATGTGTTCAAAAATCAAAACAATCCTATGATCATTCACCAACCTGTCTGCCTGTTATCTAAGTTTAAGACAGCACAGCAGTAACTCTCTTAAACAAAAAAAAATTGGAGTGAACTCAGCTCAGCTCATACAGATAGAACTCAAAAAAAGTCACACAAGACAATCAATACAATAGTACACAATTATAATTTTTTTTTTTAACTAACTACTAACTAGTACTCTAGTGAGAAGTTCAAATAACAATTATTATTGCAAGAACTATAAGATAAAGAAAAAGAAATATATATTTGACTGTTGTAAAAATTTCTCCTCTCCCTTGAGTCACAATTTCAGACAAAAATAATAATATAATAGACATGTGCACGGCTAAAAAATTTGGTTCGTTTTCGGTTAGTTTTCGGTTCGGATCGATTCGGACTTTTCGAATTTCGGATCGAATCGGATTCGGCAAAATTTGAATGAATTCGTTTCGGATTTATTCGGATTCGAATAAATTTGTTTCGGATTTATTCGGATCCGAATAAATTCGTTTCGGATTTATTCGGATTCGGCTGAATTCGGTTCTATTCGGTTCCGAAATTCGGTATGTTTTAGTAAACTAACACCCATTTAGTACACTAAGTCACTAACACCCATAAACTACCTATGAACCACTAAACCGAGGCCCCCCCACATCGCAAACCCTATAATAACATTATTTAACCCCTAATCTGCCGATCGGATATCGACGCAACCTACATTATAACTATTAACCCCTAATCTGCTGTCCCTAACATCGCCGACCCCTACATTATAGTTATTAACCCCTAATCTGCCCCCCAACGTCGCTGCAATCTAACTACAAGTATTAACCCCTAATCTGCCTACCCGATATCGCCGCCACCTACATTATAGCTATTAACCCCTAATCTGCTGTCCCTAACACCGCCGACCCCTACATTATAGTTATTAACCCCTAATCTGCCCCCCCAACGTCGCCGCAATCTAACTACAAGTATTAACCCCTAATCTGCCGACCCGATATTGCCGCCTACATTATAGCTATTAACCCCTAATCTGCTGTCCCTAACACCGCCGACCCCTACATTATAGTTATTAACCCCTAATCTGCCCCCCCCAACGTCGCCGCAATCTAACTACAAGTATTAACCCCTAATCTGCCGACCCGATATCGCCGCCGCCTACATTATAGCTATTAACCCCTAATCTGCTGTCCCTAACATCGCCGACCCCTAGATTATAGTTATTAACCCCTAATCTGCCCCCCCAACGTCGCCGCAATCTAACTACAAGTATTAACCCCTAATCTGCCGACCACAAATCGCTGCCACTATAATAAATGTATTAACCCCTAAACCGCCGCACTCCCGCCTTGCAAACACTATAATACATTTTATTAACCCCTAATCTGCCCTCCCTAACATCGCCGCCACCTACCTACAATTATTAACCCCTAATCTCCCGCCCCCAACGTCGCCGCTACTATAATAAGGTTATTAACCCCTAAACCTAAGTCTAACCCTAACACTAACACCCCCTAACTTAAATATAATTTAAATAAAACTAAATAAATTTACTATAGTTAAATAAATGAATCCTATTTAAAACTAAATACTTACCTGTAAAATAAACCCTAAGATAGCTGCAATATAACTAATAGTTACATTGTAGCTATTTTAGCATTTATATTTATTTTACAGGCAACTTTGTATTTATTTTAACTAGGTACAATAGTTATTAAATAGTTATTAACTATTTAATAACTACCTAGCTAAAATAAATACAAATTTACCTGTAAAATAAATCCTAACCTAAGTTACAATTACACCTAACTTAGGGTAGGGCATTTTTTTATTTTGGGGGGCTTTGTTATTTTATTAGGGGGCTTAGATTAGCTGTAATTAGTTTAAAATTCTTGTAATATTTTTTTATTTTTTGTAATTTAGTGTTTTGTTTTTTTTGTAATTTAGTGTTTTGTTTTTTTTGTACTTTAGTTTAGTTTATTTAGTTGTAGATAATTGTAGGTACAATTAATTGTAGATAATTGTAGGTACTTTAATGATAGTGTAGTGTTAGGTTTAATTGTAACTTAGGTTAGGATATATTTTACAGGTAATTTTGTAATTATTTTAACTAGGTAGCTATTAATTAGTCAATAACTATTTAATAGCTATTGTACCTAGTTAAAATAAATACAAAGTTGCCTGTAAAATAAATATAAATGCTAAAATAGCTACAATGTAACTATTAGTTATATTGCAGCTATATTAGGGTTTATTTTACAGGTAAGTATTTAGTTTTAAATAGGATTCATTTATTTAATTAATTTAATGATAGTGTAGTGTTCGGTGTAATTGTAACTTAGGTTAGGATTTATTTTAGAGGTAAATTTGTATTTATTTTAGCTAGGTAGTTATTAAATAGTTAATAACTATTTAATAACTATTGTACCTAGTTAAAATAAATACAAAGTTGCCTGTAAAATAAATATAAATGCTAAAATAGCTACAATGTAACTATTAGTTATATTGCAGCTATATTAGGGTTTATTTTACAGGTAAGTATTTAGTTTTAAATAGGATTCATTTATTTAACTATAGTAAATTTATTTCATTTTATTTAAATTATATTTAAGTTAGGGGGTGTTAGTGTTAGGGTTAGACTTAGGTTTAGGGGTTAATAACCTTATTATAGTAGCGGCGACGTTGGGGGCGGGAGATTAGGGGTTAATAATTGTAGGTAGGTGGCGGCGATGTTAGGGAGGGCAGATTAGGGGTTAATAAAATGTATTATAGTGTTTGCGAGGCGGGAGTGCGGCGGTTTAGGGGTTAATACATTTATTATAGTGGCGGCGATTTGCGGTCGGCAGATTAGGGGTTAATACTTGTAGTTAGATTGCGGCGACATTGGGGGGGCAGATTAGGGGTTAATAACTATAATGTAGGGGTCGGCGATGTTAGGTACAGCAGATTAGGGGTTAATAGCTATAATGTAGGTGGCGGCGATATCGGGTCGGCAGATTAGGGGTTAATACTTGTAGTTAGATTGCGGCGACGTTGGGGGGGCAGATTAGGGGTTAATAACTATAATGTAGGGGTCGGCGATGTTAGGTACAGCAGATTAGGGGTTAATAGCTATAATGTAGGTGGCGGCGATATCGGGTCGGCAGATTAGGGGTTAATACTTGTAGTTAGATTGCGGCAACGTTGGGGGGGCAGATTAGGGGTTAATAACTATAATGTAGGGGTCGGCGATGTTAGGGACAGCAGATTAGGGGTTAATAGCTATAATGTAGGTGGCGGCGATATCGGGTCAGCAGATTAGGGGTTAATACTTGTAGTTAGATTGTGGCGACGTTGGGGGGGGCAGATTAGCGGTTAATAACTATAATGTAGGGGTCGGCGATGTTAGGGACAGCAGATTAGGGGTTAATAGCTATAATGTAGGTGGCGGCGATATTCGGTCGGCAGATTAGGGGTTAATAAAATAATGCAGGTGTCAGCGATAGCGGGGGCGGCAGATTAGGGGTTAATAAGTGTCAGATTAGGGGTGTTTTAGAGACTCGGGGTACATGTTAGGGTGTTAGGTGCAGACTTAGTGTTTCCCCATAGGAAACAATGGGGCTGCGGTGTTAGGTTTTTTTTTCAGCCGAAACTCCCCATTGTTTCCTATGGGGGATGCCGAATTTTACCGAGCTAATTCGGATTTATTCGGAGATACGGCAGCTATTTCGGATTCATTCGGTAGATTCGGAAGTATTTTAATTCGGAAATCCGAATCGATCCGAATCTCCGAATTTACTGAATTTTCCGAATAAATCCGAAACGAACCGCACATGTCAATAATATAATAAGCAAAAATATGCAGACCAGTAAATCTCTAGGACACTGTGCCTTCTTCTCTTCTGTTCTGTAACTGTTCAACTTCAGAAGTTCAGGGATTGTCTCTTCTGCTGCAATGCTGACAGCCTGCAAGTCTGAGAATAGTGTCTGCCTTCTGCTTAACACAACAGCACAGCACAGATAAGCACAGCCTTGAGGAAAAGCTATAGCACATTGCACTGCGTGTGACAGTAATCCAACCTACAAAATTAAAATAATATAATTATTGGACCAGAAAACTATAACTGTGACAGTAATCCAACCCACAAAACAAAAGGAATGATCTGATTGGACAAGAAGACCGTAGAAGAATATGACACTACACTCATTTTAATAAACAAATTAATTTGAATCGATTCGTTGTCACTTGTTAATATATTATATTAGTAGTATACCATGCTAGTCCAAAAACCTAACTAAATATTTTATCTGTTCATTTGTTCAATAATTACATAATCATTCAGATCTCATTTTCTTCTAACTATTTTGTGGTTCTTTGGATTTAATAATAAGATTTATTTGAAGAAATAATTTTAAAACTGCGCCATGCACACGTCCGAATGAAAACGAATATATCCGAACGATTCGAATATTTCGGAACAAATGCATTCGGATTAGTAGTCACGTTACGTGTAACTATTATTAAAATAAATATATAGTATTAGTTACTTACCATGCATTTTATCTGTTCAATCTCACTCATATTTTAATTATTTGATAAATAATTATAAATATCTAATTTTCTAACTATTTTTTGGTTCTTTGGATTTAATAATAATATTTATTTTAGAAAATCGAACTGCGCCACACACATCCGAATGAAAACGAATACGTCCGAACGATTCGAATATTTCGGAACAAATTTATTCACATTAGTATTATTTCAGAAAGCATTTCATTCGGATATTCGAAACGGTCCGAAGCTCCGAATTCGACCAAATTCATACGAATTCGAATCGAAACAAATCGCACATGTCTAGTAATTTGATTTATAGTTAGATTCATTGCCAAACATTTTTTAAAACACACATGCAGAACAAAGCAGATTCTGCTTGAATTTTTACACATAGTATTACATGGTTTTAAATGTTATATATACGAGCAGACAGTCCTCGCTGTTTACAACACATTATGAAAAATGATAGAGAGCTTTAAGTCAGACTTTGCAAACGTGTTCCCTTTTATTTTTTATTTTATATTAAATATTTATTTCCCTTTGAAACAATTTGTTTTTATACTATGGAAACAAAGAGAACACGTCTGCCAAGAATCAAACTAACATTTGCACGGATCTCTAAATTATTAATTCTTTGTGTGCTTTTAGAGAGTCGATAATTTGCAACTTTATCCTTTCATGTTGACCTCATAGATCTATAGGATTTTCTGTATACTAACTGAAGATTATTTAGGTCTAAAAAATATTTTAATTTTTTCTACACGTGTTATAAACACAACCATTCGTATCAATTCTAACAATTGAAACAAGTAGGTACTATGTAAACAATCACATGTGATAGACACAATGGCCTCTAGTTATGAAGCTGTCTACTTACCTGCATTTGCGGGTCCAATACGCTCGCCTAAGCTCGCCTACCATCGCCGCCGCGGACCTGAATACGTTCGCCAAAGTTATCAAGAAAGCTGTCAAGAAGCCGCGCACCAAGTACAGAGCGATGAGCAGCGGACTGTTGTTAACTGACAGTCATCAATCTCGCTGCTCATCGGCTTCTTCGCAGGTTTCTTGCTAGCCTGTCACTAAGCACCCACACTATACTGTACAGTTTTACCCCCTAAACCGCTGCTCCCGGAGCCCCCCGCACCTAAATAAAGTTATTACCCCCTAAAACGCCGCTCCTGGACCTGCCGCAACTATAATAAATGTATTAACCCCTAAACCGCCGCTCCTGGACCCCACCGCCACCTACATTATACCTATTAACCCCTATCCTGCCTCCCACTACACCGCCCCCACATATATTCAAGTTATTAACCCCTATCCTGCGGATCCCGGACCCCGCCACAACTAAATAATTTGTTTAACCCCTAAACCGCCGCTCCCAGACCCCGCCGCCACCTATATTAAAATTATTAACCACTAAACCTAAGTCTAACACTAATGCTAACCCCCCAACTTAAATATTATTTTAATAAATCTAAATAATATTACTCATATTAACTAAATTAATTCTGTTTAAAAATAAATACTTACCTGTAAAAGAAACCCTAAGATAGCTACAATATAACTAATAATTATATTGTAGCTATTTTAGGATTTATTTTTATTTTACAGGCAACTTTGTATTTATTTTAACTAGGTACAATAGTTATTAAATAGTTATTAACTATTTAATATCTAACTAGCTAAAATACTTACAAAATTACCTGTAAAATAAATCCTAACCTAAGTTACAATTAAACCTAACACTACACTATCATTAAATTAATTAAATAAATTAACTACAATTACCTAAAATTAAATTAAATAAACTAAACTATAGTACAAAAAACACTAAATTACAGAAAATAAAAAAGAATTACAAGAAGTTTAAACTAATTCCACCCAATCTAAGCCCCCTAATAAAATAATAAAGCCCCCCAAAATAAAAAAAATGCCCTACCCTATTATAAATTACAAAGTAACCAGCTCTTTTACCAGCCCTTAAAAGGGCTTTTTGCGGGGCATTGCTCCAAAGTAATCAGCTCTTTTACCTGTAAAAAAAAATACAACCCCACCCAAACCCCCCTTAAAAAAACCTAACACTAACCCCTGAAGAATGAAGGTTCCTTTAAGGGATGTCATCCAAGATGGCGTCCCTCGAATTCCGATTGGCTGATAGGATTCTATCAGCCAATCGGAATTAAAGTAGGAACAATCTGATTGGCTGATTCAATCAGCCAATCAGATTGAAGTTCAATCCGATTGGCTGATCCAATCAGCCAATCGGATTGAGCTTGCATTCTATTGGCTGTTCCGATCAGCCAATAGAATGCAAGCTCAATCCGATTGGCTGATTGGATCAGCCAATCGGATTGAACTTCAATCTGATTGGCTGATTGAATCAGCCAATCAGATTTTTCCTACCTTAATTCCGATTGGCTGATAAAATCCTATCAGCCAATCGGAATTCGAGGGACGCCATCTTGGATGACGTCCTTTAAAGGAACCTTCATTCATCGTTCAGTCGTTGGTTGAAGAGGATGGCTCCGCGTCGGCTCCTTGGAAGATGGCTCCGCTCCGCTCCGGATGGATGAAGATTGAAGACGCCGCCTGGATGAAGACTTCTGCTGGATGGAGGACCTCTTCTGCGCCACTTGGTTGAAGAATTCGGCTCGGCTGGGTGAAGACGACTCAAGGTAGGGAGATCTTCAGGGGGTTAGTGTTAGGTTTTTTTAAGGGGGGTTTGAGTGGGTTAGAGTAGGGGTATGTGGGTGGTGGGTTTTAATGTTTGGGGGGTTGTATTTTTTTTTACAGGTAAAAGAGCTGATTCATTTGGTAATGCCCCGCAAAAATCCCTTTTAAGGGCTGGTAAAAGAGCTGGTTACTTTGTAATTTAGAATAGGGTAGGACATTTTTTATTTTGGGGGCTTTATTATTTTATTTGGGGGCTTAGATTAGGTGTAATTAGTTTAAACTTCTTGTAATTTATTTTGTACTTTTTTGTACTATAGTTTAGTTTATTTAATTTAATTTTAGGTAATTGTAGTTAATTTATTTAATTAATTAATTTAATGATAGTGTAGTGTTAGGTTTAATTGTAACTTATATTAGGATTTATTTTACAGGTAATTTAGTAAGTATTTTAGCTAGGTAGTTACTAAATAGTTAATAACTATTTAATAACTATTGTACCTAGTTAAAATAAATACAAAGTTGCCTGTAAAATAAAAATAAATCCTAAAATAGCTACAATATAATTATTAGTTATATTGTAGCTATCTTAGGGTTTATTTTACAGGTAAGTATTTATTTTTAAATAGGATTAATTTAGTTAATACGAGTAATATTATTTAGATTTATTAAAATAATATTTAAGTTAGGGGGGTTAGGGTTAGTGTTAGACTTAGGTTTAGGGGTTAATAATTTTAATATAGGTGGCGGCGGGGTCCGGGAGCGGCGGTTTAGGGGTTAAACAATTTATTTAGTTGCGTCGGGGTCCGGGATCCGCAGGATAGGGGTTAATAAGTTTATGTAGGTGGCGGCTGTATAGGGGGTGGCAGATTAGGGGTTAATATGTATAATGTAGGTGGCGGCGGGGTCCGGGAGCTGCAGTTTAGGGGTTAACATGTTTATTTTAGTTGCGGCGGGGTCTGGGAGCGGCGGTTTAGGGGGTAATACATTTATTTAGTTGCGGCGGTGTAGGGGGGGGCAGATTAGGGGTGTTTAGACTCGGGGTACATGTCAGGGTGTAAGGTGCAGACATTTCCCATAGGAATCAATGGGATATCGGGCAGCAGCGAACATGAGCTTTCGCTATGGTCAAACTCCCATTGATTCCTATGGGATCCGCCGCCTCCAGGGCGGCGGATTGAAATCCAGGTACGCTGGCCCGGAATAGTGGCGAGCGTACCTGGTAGTAGTTTGATAACTACCAAAAGTAGTCAGATTGTGCCGAACTTGCGTTCAGAACATCTGTAGTGACGTAACCATCGATCTGTGTCGGACTGAGTCCGGCGGATCATAGGTTACGTCAGTATATTCTACTTTTGCCGACCAGAAGGGCTTGATAACTACAGCGAATCAGCCTCGCCACAAATACGCTGCGGAATTCCAGCATATTTGCGGTTGACGGCTTGATAACTAGAGGCCAATGTATCCAATAGGTATTTTCAAAAGTACAACTTCCGGTCCTAATGATACCATATACATTTAAGGATGTTAATCACCACAGTTTTTATTCATTTTATTTGCCTGAGGAAACGACCAGTGTATGGTCCAGAAACGCGTCACAATTACCAATACAAGGATTGTTTTTAACCTTTTATATACAGAAGTTGTCCTTTTCTCTATTTGGTCCACTTTTGGTTTCCGGAATCATTCAGCTTACACCTGAGAGTGTTCGAGCCGCCCAAGGAAAATCATATGGAACACTCGGAGAGAGATATTCCGCTCCACACAGCAAGCCTGCTATAAGTGAGCTAGCCGCTGCAAAGTGCTAGCCTGCTTTCCAGCACCGGTCCCAGTACGGTGCCACCATATCTTATGAGTTTTATTTTTTATTCACCTATAATATAGGTTATCTGAAATACACTATGAGGTGCCCCTTTGTTCTTCTCTAATTCATCACAGCCTTCCTGAGACACAGTGATCCATTACGCATCTGGATTACAGAGGGATTCGTTCCTTTTATACCTTTTAAACATTCTGCACGTAACTTTTTAAATAAAAAAAACTGTTACTTTTGTTTATACTACCATAGACTCAATACGCAGCTATTATCATTGTTTTATGTTTTATGATTTAGGACGTAAATGTCATACCAACGACCTACTTACAGCAAAATCAAAAGTCCACTTTTCTCTGCTTATCCTCCTTGATCTGTCTGCAGCCTTTGATACGGTTGACTACCCTCTTTTGCTCCAAACCCTCCAATCCTTCGGCATCTGTGACACAGCCCTATCGTGGCACTCTTCCTACCTGTCAAACCGTACCTTTAGTGTAGCCTTCTCTGGGGCCTCCTCTGCCCCGTCACCACTTTCTGTCGGAGTACCGCAAGGCTCTGTCCTCGGACCCCTTCTCTTCTCAATCTACACGTCATCATTAGGTTCCCTAATAAAGTCCCACGGTTGCCAATATCATTTGTATGCCTACGACACCCAAATCTACTTCTCTGCACCAGACCTATCTCCTTCCTTGCTAACCTGTGTCACTAACTGTCTTTCTCACATCTCTTCCTGGATGTCCTCTCACTACCTCAAGCTAAATCTCTCCAAAACTGAACTCCTTTTTTTCCTCCCTTCTTCCAAAATCTCCGCCCCCAATCTCTCTATAACTGTCGACAACTCCATCATTACCCCTACCCCGCATGCCCGATGTCTCGGAGTCACATTTGACTCAGATCTTTCTTTCAATCCTCACATTCAGTCCTTGGTTAAAGCCTGCCGCTTCCACCTCAAAAACATCTCTAAAATGAGACATTTCCTTACACAAGACACAACTAAGATTTTAATCCACTCTCTCATCCTTTCCAGCCTTGATTACTGCAACTTTGTCCTCTCTGGTCTCCCCACCTTAACGACCAAGGATGTGCCAGGCACGTTCTACAAAAAATACCCTTAAGGACCAAGGACGTGCCTGACACATCCTCTGGGGTTTGAAGCTCTGGAAGCGATCGTGATCGCTTCCAGCCGCTTCCAGGGTATTGCAGTGATGCCTCGATATTGAGGCATTACTGTAATACTTTTTTTAAGTATTTGATGTAGAGAGAGCCACTCCGTGGCCCTCTCTGCATCGGCCAGCGATGGTGCCAATCGATGGTGGGTGGTAGCCATTGCAGGGAGTCGGGTGGGCGGCCATCGCTGGGGTAAACTTGCTGGAGGAAACGAAGGGGTTAAAGGGACAAGACACCCCAACATTTTTCTTTCATGATGGGGTGCGATCATGTGCGGGGGCGCCGGGAGCGCGCACGGGTGTGGGCGCGTGCATTGGACCGGAGGCGCGCGCAGGGGCGAGTGGGAACGCTACACTATAGGACAATTTGTTAAGGGAAGGAGGGAGAGAGGAGGGGGTAAAATTTTATCTAAGGGATCTGGGAGGTGGTGGGAGGTAGGTTATTGAGGGGGGGCAGATACACTACAAAAAAAAAGCTAATTTTATGGCAAAATGGGTACTGGCAGACAGTTCCCTAATTAACCCCTTCACTGCTGGGCATAATACACAGGTGGTGCACAGCGGCATTTAGCGGCCTTCTAATTACCAAAAAGTAAAGCCAAAGCCATATATGTCTGCTATTTCTGAACAAAGGGGATCCCAGAGAAGCATGTACAACCATTTGTGCCATAATTGCACAAACTGAAATGGTGGCATGAAATATACCAAAATGTATCTGAATCAATACTTTGCGTTGTCTACTAAAAAAAATATATATACATGTCAAAGGGATATTCAGGGATTCTTGACAGATATCAGTGTTCCAATGCAACTATCGCTAATTTTGAAAAAAAAAAATGGTTTGGAAATAGCAAAGTGCTACTTGTATTTATTGCCCTATAATTTGCAAAAAAAGCAAAGAACATGTAAACATTGGATACAGTATTTCTAAACTAAGGATAAAATGTAGAAACTATTTAGCATGGTTGTTTTTGGGTGGTTGAAGATGTGTAACAGATTTTGGGGGTCAAAGTTAGAAAAAGTGTGTTTTTTCAATTGTTTCATCATATTTTATAAATTTTTTTATAGTAAATTATAAAATATGATGAAAATAATGGTATCTTTAGAAAGTCCATTTAATGGCGAGAAAAACGGTGTATAATATGTGTGGTTACAGTAAATGAGTAAGAGGAAAATTACAGCTAAACAAAAACACAGCAGAAATGTTAAAATTGCCCTGGTCCCAAGCGGTCAACAAATGGAAAAGTGGTCTGGTCACGAAGGGGTTAAAGTGACAAGACACCCCAAAATTTTTCTTTCATGATTCAGATACATTATGTAATTTTAAGCAACTTTCTAATTGACTTGTATTAGCAAATTTTCTTTATTCACTTGGTATCTTTTCTGAAAAAGCTGGGACATAAGCTCACAAGCTTGCACGTGTCACACCGCGCCGCCTGTTGCTAGGGACGCGGTGCCTGCTGTTCTGCTTGTTGCCTAGGGGAGGGTCGGCTCCTTTGTGCATGCAGTGGTGACGTCATCGCCGCACGCTCCTTCCATTTTGAAGCCGATCAGGATCTCCTGTGGCGCGAATCCTGCACCTATGTAAGTTGCTCACTTTTTTCCTATCACTGCCCAAGTATAGGTGTTACTTAGTGTGCTCCTGGGTGTTACTGTATACTGGATTGCCATAACGTTATTGAACTCTGCCTGTCTGACTACTCTGCTTGCTTAACCCCTAAAGTACTGGATTGCCATAACGTTATTGAACTCTGCCTGTCTGACTACTCTGCTTGCTTAACCCCTAAAGTACTGGATTGCCATACTGTTGCTGAACTCTGCCTGTCTGACCACTCTACCTGTTTAACCCTTGAACTATTGGATTGCTATACTGTTGCCGAATTATACCTGCCTGACCATTCTCTTGGTTTATCCCTGAACTGTAAATTACTGGATTCCCTTGTTGCTGATTCCTGCCTGCTTTCCGGTCCTTCTATTGGTTTGCCCTTGAACTGCCATACCGCTGGATTCCCTACGTGTTTCCGCCAAAGTCTACCCTGCCTACTGTGAGTACCACTTACCTCATTTTGCGAACTTTCTCTGCTCTGGGATATTCCCTATCATTCCAGCTTGACGCCGGGATAAGAAAACTACTGGCTAAGTTTGGTCTGTTAGTGGAATATCCCACGAGCATTACATTATACTTGGGCCCTGGACCCAAATGAGGTAGCAAGGGCAGTGTATCTTCAAGGACAGATGTTGGGAACCCATACCGTTCAGTTGCAGAGTGTAGATTCTAAACTAGAGGCTTTAACCGTTCAGCTCTCCTCACTAGTTGCAGTGAAGAATACCACTCCTGTTGCTGCACCGCCAGTCTCTGCTCCTAGTACTGCAACTCCTTCCCCTGCTTCTGGAAGTATACCCCGGATAGCATTACCTGACAAATATGAAGGTACTACTGATTGTAGAGGTTTTCTTATCTAGTGCAGGCTGCACTTTCGCAGTGATCCTCACACCTTCCAGTCTCATCAGTCAAGGGTCACCTTTATCATTTCCTTACTGAAAGACAAAGCCCTGGCCTGGGTCTCTTCCCTTTTGGAACAGAACGCTCAACTCCTGAACGATGCTGATGCTTTCATTTCTGCCTTATCTTCTGTATTTGGGACTTCTGGTCATACTTCTGCTGCAGAATACTCTCTCCTGGACCTCCACCAGAGCAATAGAACTGTGGCACAATATGCCTTCGAGTTTCGCACCTTGGCACTTGAGACCACTTGGGATGGCAGTGCTCTCAAGGCGGCTTTTAGGAGAGGTCTGCATGAACGCATCAAGTATGAACTTACTTATCGTGATGTTCCTTTTTCCTTGGATGACTTTATAACACTTTGTATCAGTCTAGACACTCACTTCCAGGAGAGACAAGCTGAGAGAGACAGAACTCGTAGAATCCTTCCCTCCCGTCCTACTACTCGTCCGGTCTCTGCACTATCCTCTACCCCTTCAACATCTCCATTTACCTCAGTAGAGGAACCCATGGATCTCTCCTCCTTCAAACCCACAGAGTCTCAAAGACAGAGAAGAAGGAGATTGATATTGTGCTTTTATTGTAGTTCTAACTCCCACCAATGCTTAGAGGATAATACAGGAGTACCTCTAAGCATGATCACTACTAAATCCCCTCACTCCTCTTGGATCCTGGTACCTGTTACTCTTACCTTTCTTCAGAATTCTATCCACACTCAAGCCTTCATTGATTCAGGGGCAGCTGGAAACTTTCTGAATCACCGTTTTATGATTCAGGCTGGGTTGCCTCTTCTGCAGAAAAGACTGTCTCAAAATAACTACTCTGGATGGCACTCCCCTTGGTTCAGGGTTAATCTATTTCGAATCAGCACCCCTAACCCTGGCTGTGGGAGTCCTTCATACCAAACAGCTGCAGTTTGAAGTCATTCATTTTTCAGCACAGCCTGTCATCCTTGGCTTTGTATACACAATCCACAGTTCGACTGGGCTGAGGGACAGTTGGCCTCCTGGGGTACCTCTAGCTTCCACTCCTGCCTTGCTTAGGTTACTCCTCTGCTCCGCATCCCCATAGCCAGTCTATAGACCCCTTCAAGCCTTTCCTCAGTATATGCAGACTGCACAGATGTGTTTGAAAAGAAAGCAGCCCATGTGCTGCCACCCCACCGTCCTTACCATTGCAAAATCGACCTCTTTCCCGGAGCCCCACTTCCTAAAGGGAGAACTTATCCACTCTCCAAAGCTGAAACCAAGTCCATGGAGTAGTATATTCAAGAGAACCTAGCTAAAGGTTTCATTCGCCCTTCCTCCTCTCCAGCCGGGGCTGGCTTCTTTTTCGTAAGTAAGAAGGATGGTGGGCTCAGACCCTGTATCGACTACAGGGCCTTTAACAACATCACTATCAAGAATCGCTATCCCATTCCTTTGATCACTGAACTGTATGATTCACTTCCGAATGCTCGCTACTTTGACAAGCTGGACCTACGTGGGGCACACAATCTGATTAGTATCTTCCCAGGGCACGAATGGAAGACCGCCTTTAACACAAGATTAGGGCATTACGAATACCTTGCAATGCCCTTTGGGCTGTGTAATGCCCCTGCAGTCTTTCAGGCATTTGTCAATGATGTCTTTCGTGACCTCCTTAATCGCACTGTAGTTTATCTACCTGGATGATATCCTTAATTTTTCCTCCACCCTGGAGGAGCATCATAAACATGTGAGACAAGTACTTCTACGTCTTAGAGATAATTCTCTGGTAGCCAAACTAGAAAAATGTGACTTTGATCAAGTTCATATCCAGTTCCTTGGCTATGTCATCTCGAAGGAGGATTTTGCCATGGATCCTTCTAAGCTCACCACAGTTCTGGAATGGCCTCAACCCACTTCATTAAAGGAACTAAAGAGATTTTTGGGGCTCTCCAATTATTACTTAATTATTTATAAAGAACTTTCCCCAAATAGTCGCTCCACTCGCTGAGTTAACAAAACGGAACAAAGACTGTAAACATTGACCTCCTGAAGCCATAGATGCCTTCTCTGGTCTGAAAAAAGCCTTTTGTTCTGCTCCAGTGCTCCGCCATCCTGATCCTGACCTGCAGTTCACTTTAGAGGTTGATGCCTCCGAGATAGGGGCTGGAGCAGTTCTAACCCAAAGGGATCCTTCTACCTCAAAGTTGCACCCTTTAGCCTTTTTCTCTAAGCGCTTTATTCCTGTAGAGAGGAATTACGACGTCGGTAATCGTGAACTCTGAATGGCTGACTGAATGGCGTCATTGGCTAGAGGGTACCGCCAATCCCATTCAGATTCTCACTGATCACAAGAATCTGACTTACCTAGAGACTGCTCATCGACTCAATCCTTGACAGGCCAGATGGGCCTTGTTCTTCTCTCGTTTTAACTTTGTGGTCTCTTATCTTCCTGGGACCAAAAACAAGATGGCTGACGCCCTTTCCCATCAGTTTCCTCAGTCTAGGGATTCCTCGGATGCTCCTATTGAACACATCATACCTCCCTCCTGTGTGGTTGCTCAACTGAACACCACTCTTCTTCAAAGACTGCAACGTGCCCAGTCTAGAAAGTCTCCTGAAGCCCCTGTGGCTCCTGATATCCTTTTTGTACCTCTGAACCTACGCACTCCTGTGCTTTCCTGGGCTCATGATAGTAAACTTTCAGGACATCCAGGTTTAACTTTTAAGCTTCTTTCCCAACATGTATGGTGGCCTATTATGAAGTCTGTACACTGCGCATACACCCAGTCTTCCACATCTCACTACTCAAGCCTTACATCAAGAACATATATACCCGGCTCCGAACTCATCCTCCTATGCTCCTGGTCCGTAGTGACCCTGAATATGAGGTTGCTAAGATCCTGGACTCCAGATACAGGCGCATACAACTGCAGTATCTGGTACACTGGAAGGGTTACTCTGTGGCGGATCATTCCTGGGTTCCTGCCCGTGATGTGCATGCTCCATCTTTGGTCTCCAGATTCCATGCTGCTCATCCTTTGAGGCCGACTCTGGTTCCTGGAGGGAACCCTTGAGAGGGGGGCTATGTCACGCCGTGCCGCTCTAGCTGTTGATAGGGGCGCAGCGCCTGCTGTTCTGCTCGTTGCCCAGGGGAGAGTCGGCTCCTGTGTGTGTGGCAGTGATGTCATCGCTGCATGCTCCTTCCGTTCTGAAGCCAGTCAGGATCTCCTGTGGCGCGAATCCTGTGCCTATGTAAGTTGCTCACTTTGGACCTATAACTGCCCAAGTATAGGTGTTACTTAGTGTGCTCCTGGGTGTTACTGTATACTGGATTGCCATAACATTCTTGAACTCTGCCTGTCTGACTACTCTGCTTGCTTAACCCCTAAAGTACTGGATTGCCATAACGTTACTGAAATCTGCCTGTCTGACTACTCTGCTTGCTTAACCCCTTAAGTACTTTGGATGAACTTTGCTTGTTTGACCACTTTGCCTGATTAACCCTTGAACCATTGGATTGCTATACTGTTGCAGAACTCTACCTGCCTGACCATTCTATTGGTTTATCCCTGAACTGTAAATTACTGGATTCCCTTGTTGCTGATTCCTGCCTGTTGTTGTAGTGATTAGGTTAGCAATGTTAAAACCACCACCTATTAAAAACAAATACTTATTCCCTGGAAAAGGAATAAAGTATACAAAATATCAGCTCTGGGAACCACAATATCAAGGATTTGTCCGCAGTTGGGGTGCTGAAGATCCAAATCAAATCATAAATACAGTCCAGTGTGGGATCCAGCACACACCTCACATATCAGCAGCTGCCGGGGTGCCAGTCAAACACATTGTACATAAATTAATCCCAAGAGACAAGCACTCACCGTTTTTAAACAATAAACCATTAATGGTAAACTTTTTCGGGGGCTCCCCCGTCCTCAGACCAAATCAGAATACAGAAAGCCTTACCTCAAAAAGGAAAGGTAAGGCTTTCTGTATTCTTTTTTCCCAGAGCTGATATTTTGTATACTTTATTCCTTTTCCAGGGAATAAGTATTTGTTTTTAATAGGTGGTGGTTTTAACATTGCCAACCTAATCACTACAACAACACTATAGCAACAGGATGCAGGAGGAATCTACAGCTGAATCAGGGTTGGAGGTGGATAATGTAGAAGGGGCTAATGTGTTCCAATTCACAGAAGCTGATGCAAGCAGAATCAGGTTTGATGCAGTAACATTTATAGCAAAACCTGAACAACCTGAACAGCTTTTTAACCACCTGATTAAGCTTAGAAAGATTAAAGTGGATTTGAAATTACATGGAGGCTATTTGTCAGAGTATCACAGGAAGTTATTTATTCCCAAGGGCTTCCGCATCAGAAGTGTACCCACAATTGGCAGGAATAATACCACCTTTTGTATCAAGTGGTGTGGTATCTTGAACAAGGCTTCACTGGACTTAATCTTACTTGTTATCCAAGAAGTTGGTGAACAACTCAATAACCTGGAAGTTGAAATACAAGCTTTTGAGAGTGTACATCTGTCTAAACTAACAAAGGACACCAGTGACACCTGGATTAATAAATTACAGCAGCAGATAACCAACTATGAAAAGGAACTGTTAACATTTAAGGAAAGAAAGTGGGAGGCAGTAACATCAGATTACAAAGAGAAAAGGGTTTAAAAATGGCAACTGGATCCCCAGGCAAGAGGCTACTACAACAGGAACCGCCGCCAGAGGGTGACTAAACCTAGAACTTTGACAACTGTTGATAGCTCTGACAACAGCTCGGATAATGATGGAGCAATGGGCCCTGTTGCAAGTAGACAGGAGTAACAGATCATGCAAACCCGGTCAAAAAACTTACAGGGCAGAGGCCGCACAAACGACAGTGGGTGGGGGGGTGGGGTGGCAAGACACAAGAATAAGAGGAACGATCACCGAGACAATGGCATAAGCAATCACATTAAACCAGAGTATCATTATGAACCTCAGCTAATACATTTTATCTGATGCTGAGAGGAGTGTATTGGAGAAAGGTTTTAAATTTGTGCCTACAACCTTCCCTGATGATTTATCGGTGCATTTGGATATGTACAAGTTCCAGAGAACTCTACGCTTAAAGCAACACTTTGGCCCCAATAAAAGTGAACAACAAAGCCTTAGACGAAAGGGTAAATTTGACCCTAAAAGCAACAATGCCAGCATTAATACATTTGCTAAGATGTCCAGGGATCAAATGCAACAGGAACAGCACTCTTTGAATGAAAACATTTGAAATAACCTGACTAAGGTTGAAAGGAATGCACTAAAAGGTTTACAAAAGAACAAGGATCTCGTAATAACAGAGGCTGATAAGGGGGGTGCCCTAGTTCTTCAGGACTATCAGAAGTACAGGGATGAACAAATGAGCCAACTCTCTGACATTAAAGTGTACAGATTACTACCCCATGATCCAACAAAAGTGTTCAAAAACAAGATAGATGAGTACCTGGAACATCCACTGAATCTGAAACGTGCCCTCCCAACCTCACAATTGAAGAGAGTGGTCCGGAACAATATGGATTTAACAAAAAGGGATGAACAGCTGTTTCAGATGCAGCAGAGATTTAGGGAAAGAGGTTATGGTTCTAGCCATATACAACAAGCACTCCAATCGGTTGATGGTTTGACGCAAAAACAAGCCCTACAGAAAAATAAGAAAGAAGAAGGAGCGAGCATAATGATTTTTACAACTACCTTCACTCCAGAAAGATTAGTTTTTTCAAGGATTTTTAAAGAGAACTGGGACATTAAGCCTTACCACTGACCCAGCTAGAACCACCTATGGTGGGATTTAGGAGAGGACAGTCACTAAAGGTTTTGTTGTTACGGCCTGACAATAAGGAAAGTTACACCCAGAGAACCTGGTTGAGTACCTCCAAAAAAAAGGATGCTTCCGATGCAGTGGTTGCACCTGTGGAGGACTAACCCAGAGCACACATTTCCTTCATCCGTGGAGTAATAAAAAGTACCCTACTAATCATAGGGTTACCTGAACCACAAAGTTTGTTGCGTACTTGCTACATTGCCCGTGTGGGCGGTTCTATGTGGGTAAGACCCAGGATGATCTGAGGACTCAAATGGCCAATCACCGCTCTTCTATAAGAACAGCCATTAAGAATGGAATATCTGATCAGCCGGTGGCCAGGCATTTCCTGGAATTTAAACATGCCGCTTCGGACCTCAGATATATCATCATAGACCATATCCCAGCTAAGCCCAGAGGTGGTGATAGGGCTAGGAGCCTCTTACAAAGAGAATCCCATTGGATTTTCAACCTGGATACTTTTATGCCGAAGGGTTTAAATGTGCACTTGGATTTCCAGTGCTTTTTGTGATATGCTCCTGGTCACATCTACATAACCTATGATTAAATCTATTGTGATCATTGTTTAACGTAGTTTAGAGACCAGTGTACGTTAAGTCCATTTCTCAACTTCATTCCCTATGTAATACCATTCCTCTGACTTTTTTTGATCACATTGCATAGGTACTTTTAAGAGATATTTTCATATTGTTCTATTTAAGTAACCTAATTGGTGACAGTGTAGGGCCATGGTTATCTATTGCTTTCATTAGAATAATTATGCCATGTTTTAGCATATGAGTAACAATTTTAGATTGCATAATAATAGAACAGTACTCTTCTGCAGATTCTGATATTATTATCATTTAGGTAAATATTAAGCCTACAGGCTGCCTGAGCAATAGAATATTTATCGCTATCTGTTAGCTTGGTAAGTGTGTTGCTAGGTTGCTTTTATGCTATAACACACTGTGTAGCTGTAGTGGTTAGGTTAGTCCAACATCCTTGAGCAATATTTAGTAAAGGCTGTGACTATTAGTAGTTGATTAATAACGCTATAATGTGGGTGTTGGTTACCACCGTGATGTATTGTTTAACCTGCTTTTGCTTTTTAGGTTTTTTGTCCAATATGTGGTACCGTACAGTCTTATGCGCGTGCGCACCAGGACGCCGCCGACGGTCATTCACATGGAAGTACGATGGTGGGAGCACTATTTAGGGTGATGAGGTAAGGCTTTCTGTATTCTATTTTGGTCTGAGGACGGGGGAGACCCCGAAAACGTTTACCATTAAATGGTTTATTGTTTAAAAATGGCGAGTATATATATATATATATATATATATATATATATCAGGGTGGATTTGATTAAAATCAAACTGATTTAAATCACTAATCAATAAGACCGATTTAAATAGATTTAAATTATGGTTTTCATTATTAGAATAATAAGGGCTAGATTACAAGTGAGGCGCACACAGTTTTGCACTAGCGTAATCATGTTTTTGTGAGCCATTTTAATTGCTGACATTCAGAGGCGTAACTAGAAACCACAGGGCCCAGGTGCAAGAATCCAAGCACACACACTCACACAAATATACACATACATACATATGCACACACTCACACAGACACACACACATACACACATACAACCCTACCCTCTTCCTTCCCTCTCCCTTCAGATCCCTAGACACAGCACTGTATTAGGGAGAGGCAGTGGACAATCGTAGACACACGTGGGGGGGGGGGGGGGCAATCAGGTGTTTTGATCACTGCTTCGTGTGTTAACTTCTTCTTTTTTTTCTACTTCTCCAAAAACGTTTGTGGAACCTCACAGTTCCCAACAAAATTAATTGTATTAGTAATGGGAATTTCCATTTTAATGCACAACTGCAAAAGGGAGATGAAGGACCAGAAAATAAGGGAGTCATGATAGGGGAAGAACAGTAAAACATGCAGAGGACCCTGTAGCAATATATAAAAACAGTCTGCCCCCCCGCCGGTGTTTACAAGCTGGCTTACTGAGTCAGACCATGTGCACGCCTTCACACTGATGAGTCTGACCGTGCTGCTCCTCTCTGCTTCGGCAAACTTCCAGATGTCCCAGACAGACTCCTACTGACTAGACTGCACGTGCAGTCACGAGCCGATACACGTGCAGCCAGTCAGAAAGAGGAGGCAGCCGACTCTAGGTTTTACTTCCGCCCTGGGCAGAGGGCTCCCTGCTCTAGCCTAACAAGTATCTGCGCTATAGTGAGTCCAGGTGGCAGAAAAAACAAAAACATGATAAAACATATTTATGCAATATTCATATTTAATAAAGATTTTCACTATGTCTTTACTGTAAATCTTTCAAATTTGCTAATGCGAATATGCTATGTTGTTTGTGCAAAGGGTGTTTTTTCAACAATTGTTTTTCTCCATTCACTTTTATAGGGAATGCGAAAATGCAATGCAGTTTGCACGATCTCGGTGTTAGTTTTTTTTCGTTACTTTTTTTCTCCATTGAATTCTATTGGGCAATACATGCCCACGCACGTAGAAAATTAAAGGGATAGGAAAGTCAAAATTAATCTTGCTTGATTCTGACAGAGTATTTAATTTAAAGACACTTTTATATTAACTTCTATTTTCAAATGTGCTTTGTTCTCTTGGTATCCCATGATGAAAAAGAATACGCACATATCCTACACTAGTGGGAGCTAGCAGCTGATTGGTGCCTGCACACATTTTTCTTTTGTGATTGGCTGATTAGATGTGTTCATCTTGCTGCCAGTAGTGCAATGCTGTTCCTTCAGCAAAGGATAACAAGAGAATGAAGCAAATTTGATATTGGATATTGTAATCTAGCCCTACATTTTCAGATTATTTTTTCCAGTTATGTCAGACCATTACTGATTTGGTTATATATTATTAGATTGAAATTAATTAAATATTATAAACAACTATCGCAATTACCGCTTGTGGGCGCATGATAATTAACCAGCCATTAAAGTGGTTGGTTATTGCTATCGCAAGCTCGCGGTAGCAGTTAGTGCTTATAAAATTAACCAGAGATCATGAGGCCGAATTATCAAGTGTCTGTCGGACCTGATCTGACAGTGCGGATCAGGTCCGACAGACATCGCTGAATGCAGAGAGCAATATGCTCTCCGTATTCAGCATTGCACCAGCAGCTCACAAGAGCTGCTGGAACAACGCCGCCCCCTGCAGATTCGCGGCCAATCAGCCGCCAGCAGGGAGGTGTCAATCAACCCGATCGTACTCGATCGGGTTGAATTATGGCGATTCCTGTTCGCCTCATCAGAGCAGGTGGACAGGGTTATGGAGCAGCGGTCTTTAGACACAGCTTAACTACTGAGAGGGTAGGGGAAATGAAAGGGATATTTATTACTTTGTTTGGGGTGTCTTTGCCTCCTTTTGGTGGCCAGCTCGAGTATTTCCCACATTATTACATTATAAATGTCCGCGTGGACTCTCCCTGCCAATAGAAGGAAAAGCTTAATTCTAGCGGAGTTAGCACTCTAGCAGAAGTGAAAAATACCACTCTACTTGTAATCTAGCCCAATATGTGATAATATCTTCAAGATAGAAATCTTGTGCAAAGTAATCTGACAGAAACCTTTGGGACACAAGAGTAACCTCTCCGTGTGGTCCTGAGCCACTGGCAAGGTTGGAGCCTGAACCAGAATGTCATCCAGGTAAGGAGCTACTGCAATACCTTGCAGGTGAGCCACGGCCAGCAGAGCTCGCAGCACCTTGGTGAACACTCAGGTTGCCATAGCCAGTCCAAATGGGAGCACAAAATAATGGTACTGCTTGTCTAGGAAGGCAAACTGCTGGAAACGGTAGTGATCTCTGTGGGATGTGAAGGTACTCATCTTTCAGGTGTATTGTAGTCATGAACTGACCCTCTTGGACCAGGGGAAGGATGGCTCTTATCACTTCCATCTGGAAGTTAGGAACACTTACAACCTGTTGAGACCCTTCAGGTCCAAAATGGGGCGGAAAATGCCCTCTTTCTTGGGGACCATGAAGAGATTGGAGTAGAACCCGTTTCCCCTCTGTGATGGGGGAACTGGAACCTCCATACCCATGGCCATGAGGTCGTCCACCCAGTGGAATAGTGCCGATCTCTTTACTGGTTTCCTGAACCCCTGAGAGATGGAAGTGGCCCCTTGGGGGACGGGACTGAAAGCTTATTCTGTATCTTCGACAAACAATGTCCAGTACCCATGGGTCCTGGACGGACTGAGCCCAGTTCCTCTGAAACAGAGATAGTCTGCCCCCCGCACGAACTGGTCCCAGGTCGGGGAGTGATCCCATCATGTTGACTTTTTGGGCTGCTTGTTCTTGTTCCACCCTTGGCTGGGCTTCCAGGTAGCCCTGGGAGAATCCATCTTAGGCGCTTCCATGCTCCTCTAGTTTCTGTGCGGGCGAAAAGGTCGAAAACGTCCTACTATATGACCTTTGGATTTAGGCTTCTTGTCCTGCGGTAGGAAAGCTCCCTTTCCACCTGTAACCGTAGTTATAATAAGAGTCCAGACCTAGACTGAACAACGACTTGCCCTTAAAAGATGAGGATAGTAACCTTGACTTAGGAACAGTATGTGCCGACCACGACTTCAGACAGAAGACCCTCCTGGCCAGAACTGCAAAGCATTGCCAACCTTGGGGATTGTATATGTTCCTGGATCTCCTCTAGAGGAGTTGACAGTAATCCTATCCGCTAAAGATTTGCACCAAAACTTTGCGGCCCTCGTCACTACGGCTGTTCCGACTGCTGGTTGAAAAAGGGAGCCCGGCTGCAGGAACACCCTTTTAAGGTATCCCTCAAGCTTTCTATCTAGAGGAGCCTTAAAGTAAGTGCTATCCTCAACCAGAATGGTAGTGCGCTTAGGCAACGTGGATATGGCGCCATCAACTTTAGGCACACTATTCCATACCTCTGCATAATTAGCTGGAACAGGAACCCCCGGACTCTTCCATTCCTTAGAGATGATCTCCAATATAAAAGGAGGCACAGGAAATACTTCAGGAGCCCTAGGTCTAAACACAAATTCAAGTCTGTGATCGTGATCCCCATGGGACAGCTTTGCTTTGGGTAGATAAAACCCTCTTAAGGAGGAGCCTGAGCTTCTCAACCTTGAACCTGGTTGTACCCTTCTCAAAGTCCTCTTCTGACTCTCATTCAGAAGGGTCAAAGGAAGGAAGTTCTCCTTCAGAGCTGACTAAGGGTTTGTCATCAGAAGGTTGCCCATACCTGTCTGTTGTGGCCTCCGCCAAAGCATTTGGACTATGTACTGGAGAGCAATGGGCAGCAGGCACAGCAGCCTGTGTATGGGCCGTGAGATCGTTGGGCAAAGGGCCTACTCCATCCTTGGCTGCTGGACATGGAAGTCCACATCAGCTGAAACTGATCCACAGGGGGGGGGGGGGGGCTGCTGGAGACAGGCAAAACAGAAATTCCTCAGCGTGCTACCCGCTTGGGCCACCTGAATAAGACGTCAGGACAAGCAAGAATTCCATAATTGTGCCGGAGGGCACACTGTATTTAATTTGCAAAGCATACATTTATTATTGTCAATGGAATGTACCGAGGAAGATTAATATAGAGTCATCCATAGTATAACGGTGTATAATGACAATTTTGACAACAATCATGAGCCTCACCAATGCACAAATCAACTGTCCCCTTTATGCCCTGCTTAGGGTGTCTTACCACCTCTGATCCTGCTGAGCCGCGTTGCGCAGCCTGTATCAACAGAAGGCCCGCGGACTGTAGTAGTGATAATAAACCACAAAATTGCATTGCTCTCGGGATGAGCCTGCATGTGTAACATATTTTGACTGGAGCACCGTTATCGAATTCTAGTGTGGACTTCAAGAAAACCATTGTGTGTCCCAATGTCTAGGTGTTATGGAGTCCATACACTAGTACTGTAATACTTGTTTGTGTCTTGTATAACAGCGAGCTCCCCTCTGAATTCTGGCTGGTTCCCAGGTACACCTTATATACACACAGAGACATGACCTTACACCTCCTATTAGACAAGTTGCCATAAGAGAGGGGACAACTTTCCCATGTTAAGTCTGTAATTTAGTTTGAGTCACACCGTGTTACCAGACAGGGGATATAGGTTAAGAAACTGGAAAGAGGCGTGGGAGTCCCAGCGTCGACCAGTATTAAATAACCGAATATTTATTGAGATTTATATGCTATATCATCCTCAGCTCTCAATGAAAGCCAAATGCCTGTTAAAAATGTAATATCTTCTACAGAGCACCTCTCTCTGCCTAGTCTACCTCCATGACACGAGGCAAATAACTACTGAGAGGGTAGGGAAAATGGAAGGGATATTTATTACTTTGTTTGGGGTGTCTTTGCCTCCTCTTGGTGGTCAGCTCGAGTATTTCCCATACATTATAAATGTTCTCGTGGACTCTCCCTGCCAATAGAAGGAAAAGCTTAATTCTAGCGGAGTTAGCACTCTAGCAGAAGTGAAAAATACCACTCTACTTGTAATCTAGCCCAATATGTGATAATATCTTCAAGATAGAAAACTTGTGCAAAGTAATCTGACAGAAACCTTTGGGAGAGAATGACATTGTGAATGGATTAATGGAATTAATTTACCAAAACAAAATCCCAAAAATGTTACAGCCATGAATACACAGCATCTTGCTATATTATCATTGATTTATCCACCCTGATATAAATATATATATATATATATATATACACACACACACATACTTATATATATATATATATATATATATATATATATACATACACACACACACACACAAGGGTCAAGTCCTACAAAACAAAAGTGTGGAAGTTCACCAAAACTTCCACCCCCTCACAATAAATATTGTTTTATACACGCACGCACTGTATTTATATGTATATATTCTATACACTCTGGTTAATTAAAGCAAATTAAAACCAATGAAGGGCTGAATGGTTGCCTTTTGGGCCTGAGGTTGAAACCCCAATTGAAATTTTTACATGGCAGGGGTGAAATTAGTATTTCCAATTTAAGATTCAACTGATACTGAGAAGCAAGACACACACTTTTTCGAAGACATATAGGGGCCGAATGATCAAGCTCCTTCAGGCTCGCCGGAAACAGTAGTTATGAAGCAGCTCCATAACTTGTCCTCTGCGTCTGAGGATGCGGTCTTCAATCCGCCCGATCCTATTCGACTGGGCTGATTGACCCCCTCTGCTAGCGGCCAATTGGCCGCGAATCTGCAGGGGGCGGCATTGCACAAACAGTTCGCCAGAATGCGAGGTCAATCCGATTGGCTGATTGAATCAGCCAATCAGATTTTTCCTATCCTATCAGCCAATCGGAATTCGAGGGACGCCATCTTGGATGACGCCATTTAAAGGAACCTTCATTCGTCGTTAGTCCGTCGGCCGAGGAGGATGTTCCGTGTCGGAGGTCTTGAAGATGGAGCCGCGGATGGATGAAGACTTCTGCCGGATGGAGGACCTCTTCTGCCCCGCTTGGATGAAGACGTCTGCCGGTTGGAGGACCTCTTTTGCCCCGCTTGGATGAAGACTTCTGCCGGATGGAGGACCACATCGCCCGGATTGGATGAAGAATTCGGCCAGGCTGGGTGAACACGGCTCAAGGTAGGGTGATCTTCAGGAGGTTAATGTTAGGTTTTTTAAAGGGGGGATTGGGTGGGTTTTAGAGTAGGGGTGTGTGGGTGGTGGCTTTTAATGTTGCGGGGGGGTCTTGTATTTTTTTTACAGGTAAAAGAGCTGATTACTTTGGGGCAATGCCCCACAAAAAGCCCTTTTAAGGGCTGGTAAAAGAGCTGATTACTTTTGTAATTTAGTATAGGGTAGGGAATTTTCTTATTTTAGGGGGCTTTTTTATTTTATTAGGGGGATTAGATTAGGTGTAATTAGTTTAAAAAAATTGTAATTTCTTTTTTATTTTCTGTAATTTAGTGTTTTTTTTTCTTCGTAATTTAGTTTATTTAATTTAATTGTAATTAGTTTAATTTAGTTAATTTATTTATTGATAGTGTAGTGTTAGGTGTAATTGTAACTTAGGTTAGGGTTTATTTTACAGGTAATTTTGTCTTTATTTTAGCTAGGTTGTTATTAAATAGTTAAAAACTATTTAATAACTATTGTACCTAGTTAAAATAAATAAAAAGTTGCCTGTAAAATAAAAATAAATCCTAAAATAGCTACAATGTAACTATTAGTTATATTGTAGCTATATTAGGGTTTATTTTATAGGTAAGTATTTAGTTTTAAATAGGATTAATGCATTTAATTATAGTAATTTTATTTAGATTTATTTAAATTATATTTAACTTAGGGGGGTGTTAGGGTTAGACTTTATTAATAACTTTATTATAGTAGCAGCAACGTTGGGGGCGGCAGATTAGGGGTTAATAATTGTAGGTAGGTGGCGGCGATGTTAGGGACGGCAGATTAGGGGTTAATAAAATTTATTACAGTGTTTGCGCGACGGGAGTGCGGCGGTTTAGGGGTTAATACATTTATTATAGTGGCGGCGATATCCGGTCGGCAGATTAGGGGTTAAAAATTTATAATATAGTGTTTGCGATGTGGGGGGCCTCGGTTTAGGGGTTAATAGGTTGTTTATGGGTGTTCGTGTACTTTATAGCACTTTAGTTAAGAGCTTTATGTTCCGGCGTTAGCCCATAAAACTCTTAACTACTGACTTTTAAAGGCGGTAGGAGTCTTGGAGGTAGAGGCTGTACCGCTCACTTCTTCCAAGACTTGTAATACCAGCGTTAGGCAAATCCCATTAAAAAGATAGGATACGCAATTGACGTAAGGGGATTTGCGGTTTGGAAAAGTCACGGAAAAAAAGTGAGTGGTACACCTGTACCTACCTGACTTGTAATACCAGCGGGCTTTAAAAAGCAGCGTTACGCCAAACTCGTAATCTAGCAGAATGATAATATGATTGAAAGTAAAATTATGGTCACAAAGCGTCTAAATGTCTTTTTCTTTATCCATTAACACGTATACCAAGTAAATGTGATGCAAGTAACACTGGCAGAGGAAGAAGGAGGGTACAGTAACATTGAAAGCAGAACAGGTCACCTTGCACCTTGGGATGAAAGGTCAGTATTCTGCAGAGAATCTGGCATGCTGACCATTAATTGATAGACATACAGACACTAACATAGATAAACAGACTGCACATACTATTAATGTATAAAATACAGTAATTGGGCTTATCCAAGATGTTTCACGAACACCTTTAATTTCAAAGACTATTTTGCTTTGTGTGTACACGTGTATTTCTCTTAGAAACTTAATCCCAGCTATCTCTGGAGGAACTAAAAGGACTTCCAATCAGAGAGAAAACAGAAAGCTGGAAGAACATGACTCTTCCCTGCTTGATGAGCACATTTTTTCTTTGGTGAAACACTGAACTTTTTTAAAACAACTTTAAAATAACTAAACTAGACACACATGAACGCCTGTCTAATCTCAAGATCCCCGGTATCTATACTTTGTAACTCACATGGTGCATAGCCAGCTTAGCTTCAGTTCCTCACAACATCCGTCCTCCACTCTCCTTCCTTTGCAGGGTGATCACACAGCAGGACCGCTGACAGGCTTGCATTTAGTGTATTGTTGGAAGTGTTACTGCCCATTAGCAGAGGCTCTCAATATCCCTCTAACTAGACTGTGCTCCAACTATTCCCACCAGCATTTTCTGAAGCATTTCTATTCTCAAACTTAGTTTCTCCTGCAAAAATAGTGCAGGAACTCCGTTCCCATGTGTTCCAGCTGGACTTCACCCCTGTATATATGTGTTTGTGTGTGTATATATATATATAATTGCAAAGATGTGCACTCTCACTTAATCCGACAGCTGCCAGCGTGCTAGCACATAAATTCAAACTTGCACTCTCTGGTCTTTACTGTGAGAAGTGTAACGTTTCGGAGACTAAGTATCCCCTTCCTCAGGGAAAAGGGGATACTTAGTCCCCGAAATGTTATACTTTTCACAGTAAAGAAACTTTGAAAAAGACAAGAGAGTGCAAGTTTGTGGTTATTATATATATATATATATATACACACACATACAGAGAGAAGTGCACTCATAGGAATTAACAACTGGCTCAATACCATTGTTAGCCTGTTCTATGGTGATTTACCACCTGGGTGCAGCTTTTTAGGAAAGTAATGCTTTTCACAGAGTAGAACTTTCCTGTAGTACAGTATAATCAGTCTGATCCCGCCTATTACGGTCAGTCCAGCGCCGAAATACCAGGCAATTCCTCTCTGAACAAGGAACACAGCAACCCCAGACGGTCATTTTGGCCTTCATTTGGCCTTGTCAGTGAGGTGTAGCCATGTTCCTCTAAGCACACTAAGCAAGGAGTCCACGTCTGGTTGCCCCTTTTTCCCATAGGGAGACTAAATACACACAGAGAGAAGCACACTCACAGGGACGAACAACTGGCTCAATACTATTGTTAGCCTGTTCTATGGCGATTTACCACCTGGGTGCAACTTTTTAGCCCAGTAATGCTTTTCACAGAGTAGAACTTTCCTGTAGTATATCAGTCTGATCCCGCCTATTACGGTCCGTCCAGCGCCAAAATACCAGGCAATTCCATTCTGAACAAGGAGCACAGTAACACCAGACGATTGTTTCAGCCTTCATTGGTCCTCGTCAGTGAGGTGTAGCCATATTCCTCTAAGCACACTGAGCAAGGAGTCCACGTCTGGTTGCCCCTTTTTCCCATAGGGAGACTAAATACATACAGAGAGAAGTGCACTCGCAGGATCGAACAACCGGCTCAATACCATTGTTAGCCTGTTCTATGGCGATTTACTACATGGGTGCAGCTTTTTAGCCGAGCAATGCTTTTCACAGAGTAAAACTTTCCTGTAGTATATCAGTCTGATCACGCCTATTACGGTCAGTCCAGCGCTGAAATACCAGACAATTCCTCTCTGAACAAGGAACACAGCAACCCCAGACGATCGTTTCGGCCTTCATTGAGGCCTCGTCAGTGAGGTGTAGCCGTATTCCTCTAAACACATTGAGCAAGGAGTCCACGTATGGTTGCCCCTTTTTCCCATAGGGAGACTAAATACATACAGAGAGAAGTGCACTCACAGGAACGAACAACTGGCTCAATACCATTGTTATCCTGTTCTATGGCGATTTACCACCTGGGTGCAGCTTTATAGCCCAGTAATGCTTTTCACAGACTGACGAGGCCCAATGAAGGCCGAAACGATCGTCTGGGGTTGATGTGTTCCTTGTTCAGAGAGGAATTGCCTGGTATTTCGGTGCTGTCTGACCGTAATAGGCGGGATCAGACTGATATACTACAGGAAAGTTCTACTCTGTGGAAAGCATTACTGGGCTAAAAGAAGCTGCACCCAGGTGGTAAATCGCCATAGAACAGGCTAACAATAGTATTGAGCCGGTTGTTCGTTCCTGTGAGTATGCTTCTCTCTGCGTGTATATATATATATATATATATATATGTATATATACATACGGAAGATTGATACATTGTGGGTGTCACTGGTGTATTGAGGACAGGGTGTGCTATGGCTGGGCCCAGACGGAGTTGGACCATGTCCTCGGGGAAGCTGGTGGAGTCTCTATACATTTGTTAATATAAATTACAGACATGGACAATAAACACAAGACCATGAATTCTGATATAGAAAAATACAATTTATTTTATTGCAAGGATACTTTTTACATCTTTTCTAGTACATATATCAAAGACTGTTTTCCAGACTTGTATCCTGTGACAGAAAATACCTATATCATTTTACACTTTTTTTCCAATAAATATATATATATATTGACATTCACATTATGGATTAATAATACTAAAAATAAATGCTGCTTTATAAACTACAGCTGACATTCATTACTGCAGAAAATCTTTAAATAAGAAATACAATTTTAAAGAATGAATATTATAGCTTAAAATTTGTTTATTGTACAGTAATACACAATTTATTCATTGACAATAAAAGATTAAACTCAGCATTTTAGTTTCTAAAATGTGTGGATTTATACTTGTGAATTCAAACAACCAAGGAAAGACATAATTCAGTAATTTAAAGTTTGTGATTGTGGCTCCCAAGGTGTTAAGGAGACAGTCTACTCAAAATTAAACTTTCAGGATTCAGATTGGGCATGCAATTTTAAACAATTTTCCAATGTACTTTTATCATCTCGTTTGCTTTGTTCTCTGGGTATTCTTTGTTGAAAGCTAAATCTAGCTAGGCTCATGTGCTAATTTCTAAGCCCTTGAAGGCCGCCTCTTATCTAAATGCATTTTGAAAGTTTGTCACAGCTAGACAGCGCTAGTTCATGTGTGTAATTTAGAGAACATTGTGCTCACTTCTGTGGAATTATTTATGAGTCAGCACTGATTGGCTAAAATGCAAGTTTGTCTAAAGAACTGCGATAAGGGGCAGTCTGCAGAGGTTTAGAGACAAGGTAATCACAGAGGTAAAAAGTGTATTAATATAACAGTGTTAGTTATGCAAAACTGGGGAATCGGTAATAAATGGATTATCTTTTTAAACAATAACAATTCTGGAGAAGACTGTCCCTTTAAGTTTAACCCTGAAGTTCTTAATTTTAAAAACCCTTTCCAATGTATTTGTACTATTCACATGTAATGTTTTTTCTTGGTACTGTTTGTTAAAACATAGGCTCGGAGTGTGCATGTCTTGATTCCTATATGGCAGTAAAGTCAGCAAAAATATATAACAAAGTTGTACCTCAATAGATATATATACAGGTGTAAGGGGTTTGCCCTTATTTAAAATCATTCCCGGAATAATTCTATTTAAGAAGGGAAATGCCATCTGTGAAGCAGAGACTACAGGAATTGTGGAGGAGGAAAATAAGAGCTCTGTGAAGAAGGAATTGAGTGAGATAGTGAGTAAAAATATATTTCCTTTTTTATCACATGGAAGAAATGATTCAAACTAGATGTTTAAAAGTTGTCCCCAGCTCAGGCATTTATGCAACTGGATTCTTCAGAGATACAAATAGGTGATCATTCAGGGGGGAGCACACTGTACAGCAGAGCTTGAAAACCTCGGATCCAGTGGCTCCTAGAATTTTACCCCTGGCTCCCAACGTTTTGGATTATTCTTCATATTTATATACAAATACCACAGTCTAGCTCCTGAAAGTATGTCTGGCTCCTAAATATTCTTCCTGGCTCCTAACTTTTAAACCGATTTGTCAAATGTCTGGCGGACATGATCCGCTGTAGCGATCATGTCCGCCAGATATTGCTAAATGCCGACAGCATACGCTGTCGGCATTTATCATTGCACAAGCAGTTCTGTTGAACTGCTTGTGCAATGCTGGCCCCTGCAGACTTACGGCCAATCGGCTGCTAGCAGGGGGTGTCAATCAACCCGATTGTATGAGATCGGGCGGATTGATGTCTACAGCCTCAGAGGCAGCGGACGAGTTAAGGAGTAGCAGTCTTAAGACCGCTGCTTCTTAACTCCTGTTTCCGGCGAGCCTGAAGACTCGCGCAAAAACTGGGGTATACGGCCTCTGGCCCCCTATGTGTATTTAGCAAGAACCTGCATTATATCATACAATGAGCAAATACAAGTGATAAGCTGTAAGCAGAGATTTAAGCAGCTTATCTTCAATTGCTTAGTTCACATACACAATAGGTATAAACTGTATTGTACAACATAATTACTAATATTTCAGAGGATAATGTAGTGCAGGATCACAGACATTGTTCTCTAGTTTAACTCTCGAGCAACAAAGGTTTATTAAATAGTTCTGTATGTTTTGTATTTGATGTGGTTATAGTAAATTCACTAAATATTGGTATGTATCTGCTGTGTTTTACTTGTTAATTTACTCCTATTATCAAATTTTCTTCGTTCTCTTGCTATCTTTATTTAAAAATAATAAATGTAAAGCTTATTTTAGGTTCAGCACCCTGGGTAGCACTTGATTATTGGTGGCTACATTTAGCCACCAATAAGCAAGCGTAACCCAGGTTCTGAACCGAAAATGGGCCAGCACCTAAGCTTATTATTCCTGCTTTTTAAATAAAGATAGCAAAAGAACGAAAAAAATTGATAACAGGAGTAAATTAGAACGTTGCTTAAAATTGCATGCGCTATCTGAATCATTAAAGAAAACATTAGGGTTTAGTGTCCCTTTAAGGAACTTTACAACAATCAAAGTAATGTTTATAGTTGAAGATTTCTCTCTGTGATTTTTTTTTAAGTATCTGTACTAAATTGTATAGGGGCCAGACACTCTACTAACATTACAGTGTTTTCTATGAGCAGATACATTGTATCATACAGACATGGCTTCTGGGCCCAGTTTCAGTTCCAGTGCTCTAAATCTGATGAAGCTTAGGTCTCACAAAACAGGCAGACAACTATAACACTTTCCCCCGTCCTAGGGAGACAGACAGCAAAGGGATATTACATAGACAATATAGGCTAGATTACAAGTGAAATGTGATCAGTAGTGCAGGGTGTGTGTTATATTTTGCACAACCTCATGCAAAGAATAATGCAGAATGTAAAATTACAAGTAGATTCTTAAATGTTTTAACCAAAGCATCCTAACACGGCCTAAACAGTTTTAGTGCTCTTATATTTTTAATAGATAGAGCAGGGGGTACTATTAGAGAGCTCAGTGTAGTAGGTATTACAAGTGGTAATATGGCACTAATATTGTTAGGCTCCACTTGTAATCTAAGCCTATCTTTTTTTAAATGTCAGCTTAGTTAAAGTAAGGATGGTCTATAAAAAAATAAGAAAGAGAAAATCACACAAAAACATTTTAAATGTCACATTCTCTGATTTCAGTGCATTTTTCATTACAATACATAACATAAAACAAAAAAAAAAACACAATAAAAATAAATGAGGTATTGAGCTAAAATAGAAAATAAATCATCTATACATTCAATGGACACTACAAATTATAGTGACATGCACTAATCAAATATATAACTTTATCACAAATATGAACTAGCAATTTGTTAAAATAATTAATTAAAATTGCTGGCGTTTTGTTTTGTCCAAAGTCTTCAAATCGACCAACAGTCAATTCAAACACCCACTTTACAACAGTGAAATGTATCATTTATTTAAATTTGTCTTAACATGTATGTCAAATCAAACCCTAAGGGTATTTACTAAAGTAGAATGCCAGTATTAGAAACAAGGTAATAACTCCAGAGTATTCCAAATAAATTATATATATATATATATATATATATATAATGTCACATAATTAAATATATTAATTAACTTGTCTATTTTGTTTTTATACAGCAGCCACTGTAGTGCTTAATCATGCTAGTTACATACAATGTATTTATATATCTATAAAGCACTTTGGGGTTAAAGAGAAAAAGGCAAATGGATTTAATCAATAATGGTTGTGTTAACTGTATTAGTGCTATTTCTATTGGTCCCTAGTTTATAAATATATATATACACATTAGGGCTGCATGATTAATTGCATAGGTGATTTAAACCCGTGATTAATCACCGCGATTTTAAAACCGCGAGGAGTCGCAATTTTTTCCTACATAAAAAATTCCTTTAGAAGTGGCTGTAATGCATTCATTTATTTGTGATTTATTGCAAACCAGCTCCATCTAGTGGTTGCTTTTAGCACACATTTGTAAAATGGCTCTTTTACTTTCACTTTCTGTTCTGAGAAGCAGCCGATCAATCTAGAAATCTAAACAGAGCCCATGCAGGAATGAAGAGGAGAGAAAGTCACTTACTTATATATCCCCCTAGGGACATCTGCAGTCTGAAACTTAGGGTATGTAAACATTATGGAACCTCCCATACAATCTACTGCTCTCTGAGAAACGGCTTAAATACATAGCAGATGCAGTTAACCCCACAGCTCCCAAAAAGGCTAAAACTGCAGTCCCCTCTGCTGCTGGGTTAACTTAACTGCATCTACAATGTATTTTATATCAGCAAGGCACAGCATTTCTAAAAGGAGCATCCCCCCACCCCTACTGCTATATGCCTGTAATGGATTACTGGACAGGAGCAGGGCTCATTTTCAGTCAAATTAAAATGTTTAAAAAAGAAGAATATATATATATATATATATATATATATATACACACACAGGAATCAATGTGGAAACGGCACACTTTACTCTAGCAACCACCTGGTGCACTACCGTATACACATACAACCAATAGCGATGAATCCAAACGGATGGAATCCCTATCCAGAGAGACTTCACAAAGCAGGCACAGCAGGAATTTGATATCCGTTTAATATGAACAAAACCAAACTGGTTTTGTTCATATTGTTCATATTAAACGGATATCAAATTCCTGCTGTGCCTGCTTTGTGAAGTCTCTCTGGATACGGATTCATCACTATTGGTTGTCATATATATATATATATATATATATATATATATATTTATTTATATATATATATTTTATTTTAACTATTTTGTGGTTTGTATTTTTATGCTCCAAGAGTGTATTGGACATTGAGAAACATGTATATGAAGATTCTGTAGTGTTAAATAAACTTTATAATGCAAAATGAAGGTATTATAGTCATTTATAAGAAAAACATAATTTATGCTTACCTGATAAATTTATTTCTCTTGTAGTGTGTTCAGTCCACGGGTCATCCATTACTGATGGGATATATTCTCCTTCCCAACAGGAAGTTGCAAGAGGATCACCCAAGCAGAGCTGCTATATAGCTCCTCCCCTCACATGTCATATCCAGTCATTCGACCGAAACAAGACGAGAAAGGAGAAACTATAGGGTGCAGTGGTGACTGGAGCTTTAATTAAAATTTAGAACTGCCTCAAAAAAAAAAAAAAAAAAAAAAAGACAGGGCAGGCCGTGGACTGAACACACTACAAGAGAAATAAATTTATCAGGTAAGCATAAATTATGTTTTCTCTTGTTAAGTGTGTTCAGTCCACGGGTCATCCATTACTTATGGGATACCAATACCAAAGCTAAAGTACACAGATGATGGGAGGGACAAGGCAGGAACATTTAAACAGAAGGAACCACTGCCTGTAGAACCTTTCTCCCAAAAACAGCCTCCGAAGAAGCAAAAGTGTCAAATTTGTAAAATTTTGAAAAGGTATGAAGTGAAGACCAAGTTGCAGCCTTGCAAATCTGTTCAACAGAGGCCTCATTCTTAAAGGCCCAGGTGGAAGCCACAGCTCTAGTGGAATGAGCTGTAATCCTTTCAGGAGGCTGCTGTCCAGCAGTCTCATAGGCTAAACGTATTATGCTACGAAGCCAAAAAGAGAGAGAGGTGGCCGAAGCCTTTTGACCTCTCCTCTGTCCAGAATAAATGACAAACAGAGAAGAAGTTTGCCGAAAATCTTTAGTTGCCTGTAAATAGAACTTTAGGGCACGGACTACGTCCAAATTATGCAAAAGACGTTCCTTCTTTGAAGAAGGATTAGGACATAATGATGGAACAACAATCTCTTGATTGATATTCCTGTTAGAAACAACCTTAGGTAAAAACCCAGGTTTAGTACGCAGAACTACTTTGTCTGAATGAAAAATCAGATAAGGAGAATCACAATGTAAGGCAGATAACTCAGAGACTCTTCGAGCCGAGGAAATAGCCATCAA
This sequence comes from Bombina bombina, assembly GCF_027579735.1. NCBI lineage: Eukaryota > Metazoa > Chordata > Amphibia > Anura > Bombinatoridae > Bombina > Bombina bombina. The sequence continues at coordinate 1,147,532,040 of NC_069502.1, read as the reverse complement.
AAACAGAACTTTCCAAGATAAAAGCTTAATATCAATGGAATGAAGGGGTTCAAACGGAACACCGTGAAGAACTTTAAGAACCAAGTTTAAGCTCCACGGAGGAGCAACAGTTTTAAACACAGGCTTAATCCTAGCCAAAGCCTGACAAAAAGCCTGGACGTCTGGATTCTCTGCCAGACGTTTGTGTAAAAGAATAGACAGAGCAGAAATCTGTCCCTTTAATGAACTAGCGGATAAACCCTTTTCTAAACCTTCTTGTAGAAAAGCCAATATCCTAGGAATCCTAACCTTACTCCATGAGTAACTCTTGGATTCACACCAATATAAATATTTACGCCATATTTTATGGTAAATTTTTCTGGTAACAGGTTTCCGATCCTGTATTAATGTATCAATAACCGACTCCGAAAAACCACGCTTTGATAGAATCATGCGTTCAATCTCCATGCAGTCAGCCTCAGAGAAATTAGGCTTGGATGGTTGAAAGGACCCTGAATTAGAAGGTCCTGCCTCAGAGGCAGAGACCATGGTGGACAGGACGACATGTCCACTAGGTCTGCATACCAGGTCCTGCGTGGCCACGCAGGCGCTATCAGAATCACCGATGCTCTCTCCTGTTTGATCCTGGCAATCAGTCGAGGTAGCAACTGAAATGGTGGAAACACATAAGCCATGTTGAAAACCCAAGGGGCTGCTAGTGCATCTACCAGCACCGCTCCCGGGTCCCTGGACCTGGATCTGTAACAAGGAAGCTTGGCGTTCTGGCGAGATGCCATGAGATCCAGCTCCGGTTCGCCCCAACGAAGAATTAGTTGAGCAAATACCTCCGGGTGAAGTTCCCACTCCCCCGGATGAAAGGTCTGGCGACTTAGAAAATCCGCCTCCCAGTTCTCCACGCCTCGGATGTAGATCGCTGACAGGTGACAAGAGTGAGACTCCGCCCAGCAAATTATTTTCGAGACTTCCAACATCTCTAGGGAACTCCTGGTTCCCCCTTGATGATTGATGTAAGCCACAGTCGTGATGTTGTCCGACTGAAATCTGATGAACCTCAGTGTTGCTAACTGAGGCCAAGCTAGAAGAGCATTGAATATTGCTCTTAATTCCAGAATGTTTATTGGGAGGAGTTTCTCCTCCTGAGACCACGATCCCTGAGCCTTCAGGGAGTTCCAGACTGCGCCCCAGCCTAGTAGGCTGGCATCTGTTGTTACAATCGTCCAATCTGGTCTGCGAAAAGTCATTCCTTTGGACAGATGAACCCGCGACAACCACCAGAGAAGAGAATCTCTGGCCTCCTGGTCCAGATTTAGTAAAGGGGACAGGTCTGAGTAATCCCCATTCCACTGACTTAGCATGCATAGTTGCAGCGGTCTGAGATGCAGGCGCGCAAATGGCACTATGTCCATTGCTGCGACCATTAAGCCGATTACTTCCATGCACTGAGCTACTGATGGGCTTGGAATGGAATGAAGGACACGGCAAGCATTTAGGATTTTTGATAACCTGGACTCCGTCAGGTAAATCTTCATCTCTACAGAATCTATAAGAGTCCCTAGAAAGGGAACCCTTGTGAGTGGTAACAGAGAACTCTTTTCCACGTTCACTTTCCACCCATGTGACCTCAGAAATGCTAGAACTATCTCTGTATGAGACTTTGCATTTTGAAAACTTGACGCTTGTATCAGAATGTCGTCTAGGTACGGAGCCACCGCTATGCCTCGCGGTCTTAGTACCGCCAGAAGCGAGCCCAGAACCTTTGTAAAAATTCTCGGGGCCGTAGCTAACCCGAAGGGAAGAGCTACAAACTGGTAATGCCTGTCTAGAAAGGCAAACCTTAGGTACCGATAATGATCTTTGTGAATCGGTATGTGAAGGTAGGCATCCTTTAAGTCCACTGTGGTCATATACTGACCCTCTTGGATCATGGGTAGGATGGTTCGAATAGTTTCCATTTTGAACGATGGAACCCTTAGGAACTTGTTTAAGAACTTTAGGTCTAAGATTGGTCTGAACGTTCCCTCTTTTTTGGGAACCACAAACAGATTTGAGTAAAAACCTTGCCCTTGTTCCGTCCGCGGAACTGGGTGGATCACTCCCATTACTAAGAGGTCTTGTAAACATCGTAGAAATGCCTCTCTCTTTATTAGGTTTGTTGATAACCTTGACAGATGAAATCTCCCTTGTGGAGGAGAAGTCTTGAAGTCCAGAAGGTATCCCTGAGATATGATCTCCAACGCCCAGGGATCCTGGACATCTCTTGCCCAAGCCTGGGCGAAGAGAGAAAGTCTGCCCCCCACTAGATCCGTTTCCGGATAGGGGGCCCTTTCTTCATGCTGTCTTAGGGGCAGAAGTAGGTTTTCTGGCCTGCTTGCCCTTGTTCCAGGACTGATTGCCTTTCCAACCCTGTCTGTAACGATTAGCAGTCCCTTCCTGTTTTGGAGCGGAGGAAGTTGATGCTGCTCCTGCCTTGAAATTACGAAAGGCACGAAAATTAGACTGTTTGGCCTTTGATTTGGCCCTGTCCTGAGGAAGGGTGTGACCCTTACCTCCAGTAATGTCAGCAATAATTTCTTTCAAGCCGGGCCCGAATAAGGTTTGCCCTTTGAAAGGAATATTAAGCAATTTAGATTTAGAAGTTACATCTGCTGACCAGGATTTAAGCCATAGCGCTCTGCGCGCCTGGATGGCGAATCCGGAGTTCTTAGCCGTTAGTTTGGTTAAATACACAATGGCATCCGAAATAAATGCATTAGCTATCTTAAGGGCTCTAAGCTTGCTCATAATCTCATCCAATGGTGCTGTGCGAATAGCCTCTTCCAGAGACTCAAACCAGAATGCCGCTGCAGCAGTGACGGGCGCAATGCATGCAAGGGGCTGTAATATAAAACCTTGTTGAACAAACATTTTCTTAAGGTAACCTTCTAATTTTTTATCCATTGAATCTGAGAAAGCACAGCTATCCTCCACCGGGATAGTGGTACGCTTGGCTAAAGTAGAAACTGCTCCCTCCACCTTAGGGACCGTCTGCCATAAGTCTCGTGTGGTGGCGTCTATTGGAAACATTTTTCTAAATATCGGAGGAGGGGAAAAGGGCACACCGGGTCTATCCCACTCCTTGCTAATAATCTCTGTAAGCCTTTTAGGTATAGGGAAAACGTCAGTACACACCGGCACCGCATAGTATTTATCCAGCCTACATAATTTCTCTGGGATTGCAACCGTGTCGCAATCATTCAGAGCCGCTAACACCTCCCCTAGCAATACACGGAGGTTCTTAAGCTTAAATTTAAAATTTGAAATTTCTGAATCCGGTCTCCCCGGATCAGATCCGTCACCCACAGAATGAAGCTCTCCGTCCTCATGTTCTGCAAATTGTGACGCAGTATCGGACATGGCTCTCGTATCATCGGCGCGCTCTGTCCTTAACCCAGAGCTATCGCGCTTGCCTCTTAACTCAGGCAAATTAGATAATACTTCTTTCATAACATTAGCCATATCATGCAAAGTGATTTGTAAGGGCCTTGATGTACTTGGCGCCACAATCTCACGCACCTCCTGAGCGGGAGGCGAAGGTACTGACACGTGAGGAGAGTTAGGCGGCAGAACTTCCCCCTCGTTGTCTGGTGATAATTTCTTTACCGGTAAAGACTGACTTTTATTTAAAGTAACATCAATACAATTGGTACACATATTTCTATTGGGCTCCACATTGGCTTTTAAACATAATGAACAAGTAGATTCATCTGTATCAGACATGTTTAAACAGACTAGCAATGAAGGCTAGCAAGCTTGGAAAAAATCTTTCAATAAATTTACAAGCAATAGAAAAAAACGCTTCAGCGCTTTTAAAAACACAAAAAAACTGTCACAGTTGAAATAACAATGAACTAATTCAGTTATAGCCAACAAATTTAACAGTAAATGTATGAATTTAGCAGAGGATTGCACCCACTAGCAAACGGATGATTAACCCCTCAATACCCAAAAAACGGATAATAAATTTCAGATTTAACGCTTTTATCACAGTCAAACACACTGTCACAGGTCTGCTGTGACTGATTACCTCCCTCAAAAATGAATTTTGAAGACCCCTGAGCTCTCTGGAGAAGTCCTGGATCAAGGAGGAAGAAGCAGGAAGACTGTGCTAGAATTTTAACTGCGCAACATGGCGCTAAAAAAAGGCCCCTCCCACTCATATTACAACAGTGGGAGACCTGTTACAACGGTTTCTATGCAGAAATAAACGTTAGCCATATGGAAAAAAATCATGCCCAAAAAGATTTATCACCAAAGTACCTCACAAAACGCATAACATGCCAGTAAACGTTTTAAAAACAACTTTCCAGTGTTATGCAAAGTTATCACTAAGCCTGCTACCAGTCGCTTCTACTGCAGTTAAGGCTCATACATTTATTTCAGTATTAACAGTATTTTCTCAGTCAAATTCTAGTCCCTAGAAAATAACTCAACTGCGCATACATTTATCAGCCTGATACCAGTCGCTACTACTGCATTAAAGGCTGTACTTACATCATATGGGTAACAGCAGTGTTTTCTTAGTCAATTCCATTCCTAGAAAATATTTTACTGCACATACCTCATTTGCGGGGGACCCCGCATGCTATTCCCTTTTCTGAAGTTACCCCACTCCTCAGAATGTGCGAGAACAGCCAGTGGATCTTAGTTACGTCTGCTAAGATCATAGAAAACGCAGGCAGATTCTTCTTCTAAATACTGCCTGAGAGAAAAAACAGCACACTCCGGTGCCATTTTAAAATAATAAACTTTTGATTGAAGAATAATTAAGTAAAAAACTCCTATCTCCTCTCACAACCTCCTTTGTTGAGACTTGCAAGAGAATGACTGGGTATGACATGTGAGGGGAGGAGCTATATAGCAGCTCTGCTTGGGTGATCCTCTTGCAACTTCCTGTTGGGAAGGAGAATATATCCCATAAGTAATGGATGACCCGTGGACTGAACACACTTAACAAGAGAAATTGCGATTAAATCGCAATTGCGTTTTTTTTTTTTTTTTTTTTTTTTTTAAAAATCGCGATTTTTTTTTGCCCATATCGCCCAGCCCTAATATACATACATATATAAATATATATACACACACACATATATATATATATATACATATATAAATAAAAACTAGGGATAGATAAAAAATTAACACTATTATAATAAATAACAGCATTTGCCTCTTTAACCCAAAATACTGTATGAATATAAAAGTACAAATTTATTATATCCTAGCATGATTAAAGGGACAGTGTAGTGTAAATTTGCTATTCCCTTAATGTGTTTCCAATGACTTGTTACACTAGCTGCAGAGTATAAAATGTATAAGAAATTGCTTTTTTGGGATTATTTTTGTATATGAAATAGCTGATTTTTAAAAATGTTAAATTACAATCGGTTGAGATTGCAGGGAAATCTGATCTCCTTACTTTATCTGTTTCTGTACACACACATGCATCTTTATATTACCTCTGTATACCAAAGCCCAATACTTAAAGAGAACTGAAAATTAACATTTTATTACTTATCTCTCATAATCCCCTACTAGGAGTGTAATTTATTATGCTGGCTATGTATGCACAGCTTTTATATAGCCAATACTTAAGTATAGAAACTTTTAGTATGGGAAGGATACCACAGGCTAAATAAGCTATTTAAAATGTTGAAATATAGGTAAATGAGCTATTTGTGAACCATTTAATATACTCCAGCAGGTTAAATGGATCATTGGGAAGAAATTAAAGGGGACAACATTTAGAGTACACTGCCCCTGTACAAGCTACAATGGCCAACATTGCTGTAGAAACAAAAACTAGACAAGGTAAGTAATATATTAATATAATATATATTTTATCTATTTTACCTGAAAAGTGTATCCTGCAGGATTCAGCACATAACCCTGCAACATGCTACTGAGTGACTTATTTATTAATTAGTTTATGAGCTCATTTACATCTGTTTCTAATTAGCCATAGCAAAGGAGATAGGATAATGATATTCATAAAACGTTTCAAGGGGTAAAGCCCTAGACTGCTCTTATTAGCAAAATTTAAACTGTTTTGCTTTCTAATAGCATAGTTTAAAATATGTATTCTGTAAGCAGCTCTTATAAAATGCAGTAATTGGTCATGCATTTATATTCTTTCGCTATATAAACTTACTTTAATGCCCCTTTAATAACAGAATTTATGTTTACCTGATAAATTTCTTTCTCCAACGGTGTGTCCGGTCCACGGCGTCATCCTTACTTGTGGGATATTCTCTTCCCCAACAGGAAATGGCAAAGAGCCCAGCAAAGCTGGTCACATGATCCCTCCTAGGCTCCGCCTACCCCAGTCATTCGACCGACGTTAAGGAGGAATATTTGCATAGGAGAAACCATATGGTACCGTGGTGACTGTAGTTAAAGAAAATAAAATATCAGACCTGATTAAAAAAACCAGGGCGGGCCGTGGACCGGACACACCGTTGGAGAAAGAAATTTATCAGGTAAACATAAATTCTGTTTTCTCCAACATAGGTGTGTCCGGTCCACGGCGTCATCCTTACTTGTGGGAACCAATACCAAAGCTTTAGGACACGGATGAAGGGAGGGAGCAAATCAGGTCACCTAAATGGAAGGCACCACGGCTTGCAAAACCTTTCTCCCAAAAATAGCCTCAGAAGAAGCAAAAGTATCAAACTTGTAAAATTTGGTAAAAGTGTGCAGTGAAGACCAAGTCGCTGCCCTACATATCTGATCAACAGAAGCCTCGTTCTTGAAGGCCCATGTGGAAGCCACAGCCCTAGTGGAATGAGCTGTGATTCTTTCGGGAGGCTGCCGTCCGGCAGTCTCGTAAGCCAATCTGATGATGTTTTTAATCCAAAAAGAGAGAGAGGTAGAAGTTGCTTTTTGACCTCTCCTTTTACCTGAATAAACAACAAACAAGGAAGATGTTTGTCTAAAATCCTTTGTAGCATCCAAATAGAATTTTAGAGCGCGAACAACATCCAAATTGTGCAACAAACGTTCCTTCTTTGAAACTGGCTTTGGACACAGAGAAGGTACGATAATCTCCTGGTTAATGTTTTTGTTAGAAACAACTTTTGGAAGAAAACCAGGTTTAGTACGTAAAACCACCTTATCTGCATGGAACACCAGATAAGGAGGAGAACACTGCAGAGCAGATAATTCTGAGACTCTTCTAGCAGAAGAAATCGCAACTAAAAACACACTTTAAATTTTAAACTGAACACACTTTATTACTGCAATTGCGAAAAAACATGAAGGAATTGTTCAAAATTCACCAAATTTTCACCACAGCGTCTTAAAGCCTTGAAAATATTGCACACCAATTTTGGAAGCTTTAACCCTTAAAATAACGGAACCGGAGCCGTTTAAAGCTTTAAACCCCTTTACAGTCCCTGGTATCTGCTTTGCTGAGACCCAACCAAACCCAAAGGGGAATACGATACCAAATGACGCCTTCAGAAGTCTTTTATAAGTATCAGAGCTCCTCTCACATGCGACTGCATGCCATGCCTCTCAAAAACAAGTGCGCAACACCGGCGCGAAAATGAGACTCTGCCTATGCTTGGGGAAAGCCCCTAAAGAATAAGGTGTCTAAAACAGTGCCTGCCGATATTATTATATCAAAATACCCAGATAAAATGATTCCTCAAGGCTAAATATGTGTTAATAATCAATCGATTTAGCCCAGAAAAAGTCTACAGTTTAAATAAGCCCTTGTGAAGCCCTTATGTACAATCGTAATAAACATGGCTTACCGGATCCCATAGGGAAAATGACAGCTTCCAGCATTACATCGTCTTGTTAGAATGTGTCATACCTCAAGCAGCAAGAGACTGCAAACTGTTCCCCCAACTGAAGTTAATTGCTCTCAACAGTCCTGTGTGGAACAGCCATGGATTTTAGTTACGGTTGCTAAAATCATTTTCCTCATACAAACAGAATTCTTCATCTCTTTTCTGTTTCTGAGTAAATAGTACGTACCAGCACTATTTGAAAATAACAAACTCTTGATTGAATAATGAAAAACTACAGTTAAACACTAAAAAACTCTAAGCCATCTCCGTGGAGATGTTGCCTGTACAACGGCAAAGAGAATGACTGGGGTAGGCGGAGCCTAGGAGGGATCATGTGACCAGCTTTGCTGGGCTCTTTGCCATTTCCTGTTGGGGAAGAGAATATCCCACAAGTAAGGATGACGCCGTGGACCGGACACACCTATGTTGGAGAAATTAGAAATAGAAATTTAAGAATATACAAACTATGTATTTCTGTACATAGTCTATTTAGCCAATCCTAGCCATCCGAATTTTAAATATAGCAGATATGCTGGTAAAAGTGCACTGGCCCTAATAAACACACAATACCTAAAGTGGTTATCAAATTGGATGGAACAGTGTACGTTAGAGATAAATTACCATGTATAGTTCTTCAAAATTCCTAAAATAAAGAAATGAATAAACATATAGATATACAATTGTATATTTCATTTAAATATCATTTGTCAGATATCATGTAACACTGTTACCAGAGTCTTAAAGGGACATAATACTCATATTCTAAATCACCTGAAACTGATGCAGTATAACTGTAAAAAGCTGACAGGAAAATATCACCTAGGCATCGCTATGTAAAAAAAGGAAGATATTTTACCTCACAATTTCCTCAGCTCAGCAGAGTAAGTTCTGTGTAAAAAAAATATACTTTAGCTATTGCTCAGCTGCAGGTAAAAAAAAATAAAAAATGAATAAATGAACAGCAGCCAATCAGCATCAGCAGTGCTGAGGTCATGAACTCTTTTACTGTGATCTCATGAGATTTCACTTAACTCTCATGAGATTTCATAGTAAACTTCCTTAAACTGAATAGGGAAATAACATGAGTGTGCATGTAAGCTCACTCCCTTAGCTGTCCCAGGACAGGCATACTGATTTGCTGCTTAGAAGTCCTTTACAATAGGATGTGGCTACTGATGAATTTTTGAGATGTTCAGGTGATATTTTCTAGTCAGCTTTTTACAGCTATACTGCATCACTTTCAAGTGTTTAAACATTTGGGTATCATGGCCCTTTAATATATATATATATATATATATACACGTTTTTGTAGAGAATATTACTTCACCTTTTTTGTTGATGACACTTTTGTAAATGCCATCACCATATAAAAACCTATTTGTTAAAAAAAATTCACACTCAGCAGCCTTTGGCAAATGTCAAGCATTTTCTTAGATACAATATCAATATTCATTTAAAGGAATGTGAAACCCAAAATGTTTCTTTTATTGTTCAGACAGCGCATACAATTTTGTAATTGTTTTTTTTCTAATTTACTTCTATTAGCAACTTTGCATTATTACCATGATATACTGTGTTGAAGAGATACCTAGGTAGGTACTGTGCACTACATAGCAGGAAAATGTGCTGCCATCACGGGCTCTTACAAAAGTATAACATTCTTTCCAAAACTGCTGCAATAAAGTGCTCCAGACTTGTAAACAGTCCGGTGCTTACTTCCCAGCTTTTCAACAGAGTGAAGACAATTTAATATAATTAAATTGAAAAGTTGTTTAAAGAGACATTAAGCACTAAATAAATGCTAGCTAGAATGATGCATTCAAAGAAAAGATTAGTCTGAGAATAACCTGTAGATGTATTTTTTAAAGTTGTATAAGTTGTTTTAAATAGTGACAAAATATGTTTTAATGTCCATAAAACAAGCTGCCATGTTGTAACTTAGGTTACCTTCACTGCTGTGGCCAATTAGGGACAGTTATAAATAGGTCACCAGAGTGTGCAGCCAATGGCTGTGTGGAATGTAACAGTGTTTTGCACTTCCATTTCTAACAGGCAGTGAAAAGCTCTCAATTTCAGAACGGAATTACAGGAAAAGGGGAAAAAATAAATAATGAAAGCATATTGTAGATTTTATATATATATATATATATATATATATATATATATATAATTTATCATGTTATATTACCATCTCAAAGTGTTTAATGTCCCTTTAAAATTGTACGCTCTATCTGGATCATGAAAGAAAACTTTTGGGTTTCATGTACCTTTAATTTCTTCACCACACCCTACCAGCATTTGTGTGAAAAATATGAAATGCATCCATTTGGCAACTCATCATAGAAAACATAAAATAAAATAATAAAAAGATAATATGGGTTATGATATGGTTGATATGTTTTGTAACGTCAAAGCAGGCTGTTCATTTGATATGTTTAATTCTTTCTTTTTTGGAATTTGTTCTTTTAAGATTTTATTGGAAAGTATACCTAGAAACCAGTCGATATCTTGGTAGTCTTCTGGCCATTTTAAATACTGAGATCTTTGTACAAATGTCCGTATAGGTTGATATCTCTTCAGCTGGTATTCCGATAGTGACCCAACCACTATCATAATAAGCACGTCTTTCAGTTCACTAAAATATCGACTCTGTGCGTAGTTAAACGCTTCTACACACCATCCATCTTTAAGGAATCGTTTTGTCACAATGCAGATTGTCTTTTTACTATTTGATATTGCATTTCGGATATTCATAATATGATCCTCTCCTGGAATAAAGTCTCTTTCTTCAAAGCACAGTTGGAAACGGTTCTTGTCGCAGTACTGAGAGTCAAGGTTTTTGAAAAAAGCATCTTGAACCCATTGAAAATCCTTGCTAGAGTAGCAAAAATAAGCATCATATTTGTACAGGTCAGAGTTTTCACTGGGCGGATCTTGGAGTACAGAGTCTATTAGTCTTTTGAACAGGTAAAAACACAGCCCTCGGAACTGGGTATACACTGTTACTGCTATCAAGAACATTATGATGGAGAAGCTGGTGAAAACAAACAATGAAAACCTAAGAGGCATCAATATGATATCTTCATCACATCCATCTGTTGTGAGATTATGGAGTGGGACAAATCTGAAGTTTTGTGGAAACACACAATAAATGTCATCTTTTTCACCCAAAAGAGTAGTGTTTGTTTGTTTTAGCCATATTATAAGATCTGTGATAGAGCAGTCACAAATATATTGGTTATAGGTTATGTCAAGTGCCTGTAAGGAAGCAAAAATCTCAGGACTGGGTGAAAGCAATTTATTTTTGGACAAATCAACGGTATCCAAATTTGTTGGAAAAACTCCAGGGAAAATATAAGTGAGCAAATTGGAAGACAAATTAAGAGTTTTTAAAGATGTCAACCCATTAAAGATACCATCTGGGAAAAAGGTAAGGTAGTTATTATTTAGCTTTAGAGTCAATAGCTTAGAAAGTTTATGAAACACATCCAAACACTGTCCATTTTTCCATATTAATTCTATAACATTTTCTGACAGATCAAGATGTATAAGTGAATTCTTATTGGAAATATTGTAAAAGACAAAGCATTCCAAAAAAACATTTTGTTTCAAAATAACATAATTAAGAAACTCGTTTGTTAAAAGTTTATGCAGATCACCAAGGTTTTTCAACCGATTGCTTGAGAAATCTGCAAAGTTGGTGTCTACTTTGAAGCTATCTATCATTTTCAGTTTATTTCCTCCTAAAAAAATATACTCTACAAATTTCATGTTTGCAAAAAATTGAATAGATTTAATAGAGTTATCACGAAGATCCAAATACTTTAACTGTGTTAGTTTTGCAAAGGCATTTGTTGTTATAGCTCCAATATTATTTTGTTGCAAATCAATTATGGTTACATTTGGAAGTCCATCAAATGTGTGGCTATATAGTTCACCTAATAAATTTTGAGACAAATTAAGGATTTGAAGGCTATGTAGACCATGAAAAGCAAATTCTTCAATAGAGTTTATTTTATTGTTATTGAGTATGAGCATTTCTAGCTTAGACAGATTGCCAAATGTGTACGGTTTTAAATGAAAAATAGAGCCTTCTGATAAATCTAAAATCTTCAGATCACTATTTGCTAAACCCACAAAGGTGGAATTATCTGGGTCTTTAGTATTCTTAAACCCAAATCCTGGTCCCATGATATGAGAAGATAACTTTAGTTGAATAAGTTTTGTTCCATTCAAGGCATTGCAAAGTTTTTGTGTGTTGTCTGCACTAAATCCGTTACTAGAAAGTATCAAAGTGTCAAATTGAATATCTCTAAAAGGATTCCCACATTGCTCCCAGACTGAGATGTTTGATTTGTATAGATGATTGGCTGATAAATCCATTACTGCAAAGTATTTCATTTGAAAGCTGTAAAGGTCTCCTTCACAAATTCTGGATATTTGATTATGCTTTAAGTTAATTAAGTAAAAGTAAAAAAGATGGTAAAACAAAGGATTAGGTTTGAGATAAGCTATTTTATTACTGGAAAGATCTAAGAATTGCAAAGACATCAAATCTTTAAAATAGTCATTTTCCAAAATTGACTCATTTAAATTGTTGTTAAACAAAATAAGGTTTTGTAATTTTGACAACCCTAAAAAAGCTTCAGGATCAAGAATCAGAATTTTGTTGTCAGCTAAATCCAACTCAATGAGGTTTGGTAAGTTTTGAAAACTATTCTTTCTTATTGTTAGTGAATTGTTTCTTTGTGAGCCCAGGTGCAGAAAAAGCAAATTCTTCAGAAGAGGGAAGGAGGAGGCATCGATTTCTGTTATGTAGTTGAAGAGTAACATTAGCTTCACCGTATCATTTTGTACATGTGGAATTTTAGTGAGGTTACACCAATTAAAAATGCCAATTTTATTGACGATTGCACAGTTCTGAGCTCCGCTAAAAGCCAGAAGATATACTCCAATTAAAAATGTTAATGGGAAAAACATCATCCTCCTGAAGAAAAAAAAGAAAAAGAGGAATTTGTTACAAATATATTATTTACATTATATAACATATTTTATATATAGTTTCCCAGGCACCCTAAAAATTCAGCTTGCCTCCCAGATTTTTGTGTCCCAGACCCCTGGACATTAAAGTTTTGTCTCTTCTCACCTCCTGACAGTTGCACTAGTGTTTTATGGGCATCTGGGCAGCAGGTGTACATCTGTATACATATATATATATATATATATATATATATATATATAACAGTCTCTGGGGAACTCTGCACTCACTTTATATCACAGCTGCCCAGGGTGCATCCAAAGAACATTCAGAATTTTTTGCAAAGAGAGAGCACTCACCGGGACTAACACTTATACAGCATATCAAGCTTTTTATTAATATAGGTGATGTTTCGGGGATTCCAACCCCGTCCTCAAACCTTACATAACATACAAAATATCTTACCTTAAATACCCTCCACCGACTGAACATGTCGCTGTACCGGAAGTCGTCCGGCGTTCTGCCTGCACCACTGCGCATGCCCAGAGCGTCGGCATGACAACCAGACACAGCGTCATGCTGTACAAAATAAAATGAATCACCGTGGTTAAAAACATTAACATGGAATAAGTGGATAAAGATATAGTTAAACACTTATGATACATTAAGCACAAAAATAACTTCTTAGCCTTTTTAAGTTCAAGCTAAATCGCATATTAACATGTATTCCTTTGTATCTATGTGCCTAATCACATTAACCCTAAGCTGTATATTAGTTTGATTTGCTATGTTACCTTGCCTATAGACCAATGCTATCCATCGACTTAGATACATTTCTTTTTGACTAAAAATCAAACCTCACTAGTACTAATTAGTTCCTTGTAATCCTAGTTCCTAAAGAGAATTTTATCTACATAATCCTTAAAGAGACAGTACCCCTATAATGATGCCCATGCTTATAGCATCCAAATATCTGTCATAACTACATTTGTACAATGTCCAATCTACACATTAGTTAAACTACTAATTATATGTGTTAATAGACTCTTGGACCAACTATATCTATCAAATTATAGGGGGCTACAAAAAACAGTGCCAGTCTAAGTGGGTATTAAGCCCACCAGGTACTATAGTACCTAAATTAAAAATCCATCTGGATTCGCACTGGAGCAGAATCCTGTCTCTATCGCCGCCCCTCGTAAGGGGTGGTATGTGATCAATGATCACATATCTCAAGTCCGCCACCGTATGGCCCTTCAGCGCAAAATGTCGTGAAACAGGTTGTTCTGAATCATGATTTTTAATTGCCAATCGAATGGCCGTGCAGTGATTTGCCATACGGGTGCGGAGGTCATCAATAGTTTTTCCGACATAGAATAACCCGCACGGACAATGCAACAAATACACAATATGTGTAGTCGTGCAGGTTACTCTATGTCGGATAGTATATCTCTGGTTGGTGGTAGGATGAGTGAAAAATTTGGCATTAGAAAGACCATTGCACGTAGTGCAACCCATACACTTGTAACAACCAGGCTTGAAAGTCTGTAGCCAGTTCTTTTTTGTATAGTTGTGGACGGGGTCCACTTTTACCAGGATATCACGTAATGATCTTGCTCTTCTGTATCCCACCTGTGGGTGGGAAATCCCTTTAAAAGGTAACCTTTTGTCACTCTCTATAATGTTCCAATTCTTTCTCACTAGTTGATGCATGTTGTATTTATCGGCGGTGTACACAGTAGATAGTGTCATTCTTTCGTTTTGCTTCTGAGTACTACTCGCCTGTAGGGCCTCGTCCTGAGACATAGAAGTAAACCGTCCCAGATGCTTTTCAATCATTTTTTCTGGATAACCCCTATTCAAGAATCTTGATTTCATCTCCTGAAGCTGTTGTTGTGCACACTCCTGACTGCTATTATTTCGGATTACTCTCTTAAATTGTGAAATGGGTAGTGCATTCTTTAGAGACGGTGGGTGGCAACTTGTAGCTTCTAATAAATAATTTCTATCCGTAATCTTCTTGAAGAGTGTGGTGCACAAGACCCCAGCTTCTAGATAAATTCTTAAATCCAGAAAATCCACAGATGTATAACTCTTCGTCATTTTGAATTGTAGATCCGCTGAAACTGAGTTTAACATCTGGAACCAAGCATCCAATTCCTTTTCTGTGCCTGACCATAGAATGAATAAATCATCTATGTACCTCTTAAAGTATTTAACTTGTCGGTGTTTAAAGAGGTCAGTGTCTTTTTCTTCGAATTCTGCCATAAACAGGTTGGCATACGATGGGGCCATATTAGACCCCATCGCCGTGCCTTTTAGTTGTAGATAAAATGATTTTTCAAATTTGAAATAATTTCTGTGTAGGCATAGCTCTAGTAATTCCAGAATTAGATCAATCGGTGGCCCCACATATGGGTATCGGTTCAGTTGTTTCTGAGTTGCTGCGATCCCTTGCCCATGGGGGATAGCTGTGTAGAGGCTCACAACGTCCAGTGTAACCAGAATAATAGGTTCCTCAATTTTTGGAAATCTCCGTAATTCATTAATTAGACTGATTGAGTCCAACAAGAATGAGGGCATATTGCATACTACTGGCTGCAGTATGTTATCCAGGAATATAGCAATAGGTTGGAGCAAAGACCCAATAGAAGATACAATGGGTCTTCCGGAAGGGCTAGTAGGATTTTTATGGATCTTGGGTAGTGTATAAAATGCCGGTATCCGAGGATGTTCCACTTTCATAAAACCCCTTTCCTGTTTGTTAATCCAGCCATTTTCAAAGGCTCGATCCAATACTGCATCAATGTGTTGTTTGAACATTCTTGTCGGGTTGCAGGTTAATACTTTGGAATTGTGGAATCATCCCCAAGCTGTGTAAGGACTTCTTGTTGATAGTATGTATAGTCCATTATTACCAGTGCTCCTCCTTTGTCCGCCTCCCTAAATATCAGCTCCTTATTGGTACTTAGGTGATCAACCACCTGTCTCTCTTCTTTGGACAAGTTATTCCTGCAGTCTGCTTTTGCCTTTTTACACATTGAATCAGTGTCCTCCAGCAGCAATCTGGTATATGTCTTAATGCTGGGATTTGAACTGGAACAATCATATGTGCTCTTGGGTTTCATTTTCTTTATGTCACCTGGTTCTATGCCAAAGTCACCCTGTATTGCACTGAAGTGTTCTTTCAATCTGAGGTTTCGCTCAAATTTTAATATATCAATGTACATCTCAAATGGTTTGTAGAGAGTGGTTGGAATAAAAGACAAACCTTTATTTAGTATCTTCATCTCCAATGATGTTAATTGGTATGAGCTCAGGTTGATGACAAAGGGGGGTAGTTATCAAGCCGTCTACTTTTCTGCCTTCGCCGGCCCAATACGCCCGCCTAAGCTCGCCTACCTTCGCCGCCGCGGACCTTGAATACGTTCGCCTAAGTTATCAAATAAAGCTGTCAAAAAGCTGCGGGGCGATGAGCAGCGGACTGTGAGAGTTATCACTCATCCGATCTCGCTGCTCTTCGGCTTTTTCCCAGCTTTATTGCTAGCCTGTCACTAAGCACCCACACTAACTACACTGTTCTATCCCTATACCGGCGCCCCCCGCAACTAAATAAAGTTACTAACCCCTAAACCGCCGCTCCTAGACCCCGCTGCAACTCTTATAAATGTATTAACCCCTAAACCGCCGCTCCTAGACCCTGCCGCAACTGTGATAAATGTATTAACCCCTAAACCGCCGCTCCCGGACACCGCTGCCACCTACAGTATACCTAGTAACCCCTATCCTGCCCCCCTATACCGTCGCCCTCTATAATAAAATTATTAACCCCTATCCTGCTGATCCCGCACCTCGCCGCAACTAAATAAATAGTTTAACCCCTAAACCGCCGCTCCCTGAACCCGCCGCAACCTATATTAAACCTATTAACCCCTATCCTGCCCCCCCTACACCGTCACCTATAATAAATTTATTAACCCCTATCCTGCCCCCCACTACGCCACCGCCACTGTAATAAAATTATTAACCCCTAAACCTAAGTCTAACCCTAACGCCCCCCTAACTTAAATATTAATAAAATAAATCTAAATAATATTTCTATTATTAACTAAATTAATCCTATTTAAAACTAAATACTTACCTTTAAAATAAACCCTAATATAGCTACAAATATAAATAATAATTATATTGTAGCTATCTTAGGATTTATTTTTATTTTATAGGTAAATTACAATTTATTTTAACTAGGTACAATAGCTATTAAATAGTTATTAACTATTTAATAGCTTACCTAGCTAAAATAAAGAGAAATGTACCTGTAAAATAAAAACTAACCTAAGTTACAATTACACCTAAAACTACACTATCATTAAATAAATTATTCCTATTTAAAACTAAATACTTACCTGTAAAATAAACCCTAATATAGCTACAA
Source organism: Bombina bombina (assembly GCF_027579735.1). Taxonomy (NCBI): domain Eukaryota; kingdom Metazoa; phylum Chordata; class Amphibia; order Anura; family Bombinatoridae; genus Bombina; species Bombina bombina. The sequence goes on along the minus strand of NC_069502.1, from coordinate 1,147,514,795 downwards.
TATAAATAATAATTATATTGTAGCTATCTTAGGATTTATATTTATTTTACAGGTAACTTTGTATTTATTTTAGCTAGTTAGAATAGTTATTAAATAGTTATTAACTATTTAATAACTACCTAGCTAAAAGAAATACAAAATTACCTGTAAAATAAATCCTAACCTAAGTTACAATTAAACCTAACAATACACTATCATTAAATTAATTAAATAAACTACCTACAAATAACTACAATTAAATACAATTACATAAACTAACTAAAGTACAAAAAATAAAAAAAGCTAAGTTACAAAAAATAAAAAAATAAGTTACAAATATTTTACAAATATTACAACAATTTTAAGCTACTTACACCTAATCTAAGCCCCCTAATAAAATAACAAACCCCCCCAAAATAAAAAAATGCCCTACCTTATTCTAAATTAAATAAAGTTCAAAGCTCTTTTACCTTACCAGCCCTTAAAAGGGCCATTTGTGGGGGCATGCCCCAAAAAGTTCAGCTCTTTTGCCTGTAAAAGAAAAATACAACCCCCCCCAACATTAAAACCCACCACCCACATACCCCTAATCTAACCCAAACCCCCCTTACAAAAACCTAACACTAATCCCCTGAAGATCATCCTACCTCGAGTCGTCTTCACTCAGCCGAGCAGCGATGGAACCGAAGTGGACATTCGGAGCGGAAGAAGTTAATCCTCCAAGCGGCGCTGAAGAAATCTTCCATCCGATGAAGTCATCATCCAGGCGGCGCTGAAGAAGTCTTCGATCCGGGCGATGTCATCTTCCAAGAGGCGCTGAAGAGGTCTTCTATCCGGGCGATGTCATCTTCCAAGCCGGGTCTTGAATCTTCCTCCCGCCGACGCGGAACATCCTTCTTCACCGACGGACTATGACGAATGAAGGCTCCTTTAAGGGACGTCATCCAAGATGGCGTCCCTCTAATTCCGATTGGCTGATAGGATTCTATCAGCCAATCGGAATTAAGGTAGGAAAATTCTGATTGGCTGGTGGAATCAGCCAATCAGAATCAAGTTCAATCCGATTGGCTGATCCGATCAGCCAATCAGATTGAGCTCGCATTCTATTGGCTGATCGGAACAGCCAATAGAATGCGAGCTCAATCTGATTGGCTGATTGGATCAGCCAATCGGATTGAACTTGAATCTGATTGGCTGATTCCATCAGCCAATCAGAATTTTCCTACCTTAATTCCGATTGGCTGATAGAATCCTATCAGCCAATCGGAATTCGAGGGACGCCATCTTGGATGACGTCCCTTAAAGGAGCCTTCATTCGTCGTAGTCCGTCGGTGAAGAAGGATGTTCCGCGTCGGCGGGAGGAAGATTCAAGACCCGGCTTGGAAGATGACATCGCCCGGATAGAAGACCTCTTCAGCGCCTCTTGGAAGATGACATCGCCCGGATTGAAGACTTCTTCAGCGCCGCCTGGATGATGACTTCATAGGATGGAAGATTTCTTCAGCGCCGCTTGGAGGATTAACTTCTTCCGCTCCGGATGTCCACTTCGGTTCCATTGCTGCTCGGCTGAGTGAAGACGACTCAAGGTAGGATGATCTTCAGGGGATTAGTGTTAGGTTTTTGTAAGGGGGGTTTGGGTTAGATTAGGGGTATGTGGGTGGTGGGTTTTAATGTTGGGGGAGGGGTTGTATTTTTCTTTTACAGGCAAAAGAGCTGAACTTTTTGGGGCATGCCCCCACAAATGGCCCTTTTAAGGGCTGGTAAGGTAAAAGAGCTTTGAACTTTATTTAATTTAGAATAGGGTAGGGCATTTTTTTATTTTGGGGGGGTTTGTTATTTTATTAGGGGGCTTAGATTAGGTGTAAGTAGCTTAAAATTGTTGTAATATTTGTAAAATGTTTGTAACTTATTTTTTTATTTTTTGTAACTTAGCTTTTTTTTATTTTTTGTACTTTAGTTAGTTTATGTAATTGTATTTGATTGTAGTTATTTGTAGGTAGTTTATTTAATTAATTTAATGATAGTGTAGTATTAGGTTTAATTGTAACTTAGGTTAGGATTTATTTTACAGGTAAATTTCTCTTTATTTTAGCTAGGTAAGCTATTAAAAAGTTAATAACTATTTAATAGCTATTGTACCTAGTTAAAATAAATTGAAAGTTGCCTGTAAAATAAAAATAAATCCTAAGATAGCTACAATATAATTATTATTTATATTGTAGCTATATTAGGGTTTATTTTAAAGGTAAGTATTTAGTTTTAAATAGGATTAATTTAGTTAATAATAAAAATATTATTTAGATTTATTTAATTAATATTTAAGTTAGGGGGGCGTTAGGGTTAGACTTAGGTTTAGGGGTTAATAATTTTATTACAGTGGCTGCGGCGTAGTGGGGGGCAGGATAGGGGTTAATAAATTTATTATAGGTGGCGACGGTGTAGGGGGGGCAGATTAGGGGTTAATAAGTTTAATATAGGTTGCGGCGGGTTCAGGGAGCGGCGGTTTAGGGGTTAATACATTTATTATAGTTGCGGTGGGCTCCGGGAGCGGCGGTTAGGGGTTAATATGTATAGAGTAGCTTGCGGTGGGCTCCGGGAGCGGCGGTTTAGGGGGTAATAACTTTATTTAGTTGCGGCGGTGTAGGGGGGACAGATTAGTGGTGTGTAGACTCGGGGTACATGTTAGGGTGTTAGGTGCAGACATCTCCCATAGGAATCAATGGGATGTCTGTCAGCAGCGAACTTGTACTTTCGCTATGGTCAGACTCCCATTGATTCCTATGGGATCCGCCGCCTCCAGGGGTGGCGGTTTGAAAACCAGGTACGCTGGGCCGTAAAAGTGCCGAGCGTACCTGCTAGTCATTTGATAACTAGCAAAAGTAGTGAGATTGTGCCGCACTTGTGTGCGGAACATCTGGAGTGACGTAAGAATCGATCTGTGTCGGACTGAGTCCGGCGGATCGAAGTTTACGTCACAAAATTCTACTTTTGCCGGTCTCGAGCCTTTGATAACTAAGGCGAATCAGCCTCGCCACAAATACGCTGCGGAATTCCAACGTATTTGAGGTTGACGGCTTGATAACTACCCCCCAATATCGTTTACTACATCCTGCGTCGGGCTCTTGGTGGCCTTCCTCGTACCACCCCCTCTCCGGATGTGTGTCCGATGCCTCCCAAGTTTTTTGACCTGGTTGTAATACCTGCCTCCACTTGTCTTTGGGGAACCTCAGTTCTCATGGCACTTTCAGAGTCAGAGCTGTTTCCAGAGGAATCCACTGTTGTTATATTCCTGGGCCTGTAGAAGCGTGTTCTTCTTGGTCTATTATCAAAACTCCTCTGCCTCTCTTCCGCAGAGAGTAACCACCTGTAGACCCTTTTATCTTTATAATCTGCTTCCACAGCATCCCATTTCCGATTCTTGAAAGTCAGTAATTCCGTTTCAAATTCTTTTATTTGTTTGTTCAATTTTTCCAACCACTTACTCTCCTCATCAGCTTCCAAAGTTGCTTTATAGGTTTGTTCAAACTGTTGTACTTCAGTATCTACTTTGTTCATAAGCACCCTGACCTCCTCAATAACTAGGAGCATCAAGTCCAAAGAACATTTATTTAAGATGCTGCACCACCTGGTGCAAAAAGCATCTTAAATGGGCATGCGCAGTGGTGCGGGCAGAACGCCGGACGACTTCCGGTACAGCGACATGTTCAGTCGGTGGAGGGTATTTAAGGTAAGATATTTTGTATGTTATGTAAGGTTTGAGGACGGGGTTGGAATCCCCGAAACGTCAACTATATTAATAAAAAGCTTGATATGCTGTATAAGTGTTAGTCCCGGTGAGTGCTCTCTCTTTGCAAAAAATTCTGAATGTTCTTTGGATGCACCCTGGGCGGCTGTGATATAAAGTGAGTGCAGAGTTCCCCAGAGACTGTTACATTATTTTTTAACTCTTGCACCCTAATGAATTATGGATCCTCTATTTTGACTGCTTATTGCTAGCTACAGATGGTTAACATTGTTTTTATACGCTAACATGGAATATAATATGGATTTAACACCAACAGCTGTAGATGAAGGGGAGGATATGCAAGACACCGTACAAGTTGCAACTACTTTTAACTATACTGAGGATGATGCGGATAGAATCCGCTTTGCAGCATTACCTGCCAGAGATTTAAAGGAACAGCCATCACATTTGTATGCTAAATGGCTAAAGCTTTGCAAAAGGAAAATTGACTTAAGATTACATGGAAATTTTCTATCAGACTATCATAGAAAATTGTTTATTCCTAGGGGTTTCAGGATGAAAAATGTCCCCACTATAGGGAGGAATAACCCTGCTTTTTGCACCAGGTGGTGCAGCAGCTTAAATAAATGTTCTTTGGACTTGATGCTCCTAGTTATTGAGGAGGTCAGGGTGCTAATGAACAAAGTAGATACTGAAGTACAACAGTTTGAACAAACCTATAAAGCAACTTTGGAAGCTGATGAGGAGAATAAGTGGTTGGAAAAATTGAACAAACAAATAAAAGAATTTGAAACGTAATTACTGACTTTCAAGAATCGGAAATGGGATGCTGTGGAAGCAGATTATAAAGATAAAAGGGTCTACAGGTGGTTACTCTCTGCGGAAGAGAGGCAGAGGAGTTTTGATAATAGACCAAGAAGAACATGCTTCTACAGGCCCAGGAATATAACAACAGTGGATTCCTCTGGAAACAGCTCTGACTCTGAAAGTGCCATGAGAACTGAGGTTCCCCAAAGACAAGTGGAGGCAGGTATTACAACCAGGTCAAAAAACTTGGGAGGCATCGGACACACATCCGGAGAGGGGGTGGTACGAGGAAGGCCACCAAGAGCCCGACGCAGGATGTAGTAAACGATATAGTCATCAACCTGAGCTCATACCAATTAACATAATTGGAGATGAAGATACTAAATAAAGGTTTTTCTTTTATTCCAACCACTCTCTACAAACCATTTGAGATGTACATTGATATACTAAAATTTGAGCGAAACCTCAGATTGAAAGAACACTTCAGTGCAATACAGGGTGACTTTGGCATAGAACCAGGTGACATAAAGAAAATGAAACCCAAGAGCACATATGATTGTTCCAGTTCAAATCCCAGCATTAAGACATATACCAGATTGCTGCTGGAGGACACTGATTCAATGTGTAAAAAGGCAAAAGCAGACTGCAGGAATAACTTGCCCAAAGAAGAGAGACAGGTGCTTGATCACCTAAGTACCAATAAGGAGCTGATATTTAGGGAGGCAGACAAAGGAGGAGCACTGGTAATAATGGACTATACATACTATCAACAAGAAGTCCTTACACAGCTTGGGGATGATTCCACATATAAAGTATTAACCTGCAACCCGACAAGAATGTTCCAACAACACATTGATGCAGTATTGGATCGAGCCTTTGAAAATGGCTGGATTAACAAACAGGAAAGGGGTTTTATGAAAGTGGAACATCCTCGGATACCGGCATTTTATACACTACCCAAGATCCATAAAAATCCTACTAGCCCTCCCGGAAGACCCATTGTATCTTCTATTGGGTCTTTGCTCCAACCTATTGCTATATTCCTGGATAACATACTGCAGCCAGTAGTACGCAATATGCCCTCATTCTTGTTGGACTCAATCAGTCTAATTAATGAATTACGGAGATTTCCAAAAATTGAGGAACCTATTATTCTGGTTACACTGGACGTTGTGAGCCTCTACACAGCTATCCCCCATGGGCAAGGGATCGCAGCAACTCAGAAACAACTGAACCGATACCCATATGTGGGGCCACCGATTGATCTAATTCTGGAATTACTAGAGCTATGCCTACACAGAAATTATTTCAAATTTGAAAAATCATTTTATCTACAACTAAAAGGCACGGCGATGGGGTCTAATATGGCCCCATCGTATGCCAACCTGTTTATGGCAGAATTCGAAGAAAAAGACACTGACCTCTTTAAACACCGACAAGTTAAATACTTTAAGAGGTACATAGATGATTTATTCATTATATGGTCAGGCACAGAAAAGGAATTGGATGCTTGGTTCCAGATGTTAAACTCAGTTTCAGCGGATCTACAATTCAAAATGACGAAGAGTTATACATCTGTGGATTTTCTGGATTTAAGAATTTATCTAGAAGCTGGGGTCTTGTGCACCACACTCTTCAAGAAGATTACGGATAGAAATTCTTTATTAGAAGCTACAAGTTGCCACCCACCGTCTCTAAAGAATGCACTACCCATTTCACAATTTAAGAGAGTAATCCGAAATAATAGCAGTCAGGAGTGTGCACAACAACAGCTTCAGGAGATGAAATCAAGATTCTTGAATAGGGGTTATCCAGAAAAAATGATTGAAAAGCATCTGGGACGGTTTACTTCTATGTCTCAGGACGAGGCCCTACAGGCGAGTAGTACTCAGAAGCAAAACGAAAGAATGACACTATCTACTGTGTACACCGCCGATAAATACAACATGCATCAACTAGTGAGAAAGAATTGGAACATTATAGAGAGTGACAAAAGGTTACCTTTTAAAGGGATTTCCCACCCACAGGTGGGATACAGAAGAGCAAGATCATTACGTGATATCCTGGTAAAAGTGGACCCCGTCCACAACTATACAAAAAAGAACTGGCTACAGACTTCCAAGCCTGGTTGTTACAAGTGTATGGGTTGCACTACGTGCAATGGTCTTTCTAATGCCAAATTTTTCACTCATCCTACCACCAACCAGAGATATACTATCTGACATAGAGTAACCTGCACGACTACACATATTTTGTATTTGTTGCATTGTCCGTGCGGGTTATTCTATGTCGGAAAAACTATTGATGACCTCCGCACCCGTATGGCAAATCACTGCATGGCCATTCGATTGGCAATTAAAAATCATGATTCAGAACAACCTGTTGCACGACATTTTGCGCTGAAGGGCCATACGGTGGCGGACTTGAGATATGTGATCATTGATCACATACTACCCCTTACGAGGGGCGGCGATAGAGACAGGATTCTGCTCCAGTGCGAATCCAGATGGATTTTTAATTTAGGTACTATAGTACCTGGTGGGCTTAATACCCACTTAGACTGGCACTGTTTTTTGTAGCCCCCTATAATTTGATAGATATAGTTGGTCCAAGAGTCTATTAACACATATAATTAGTAGTTTAACTAATGTGTAGATTGGACATTGTACAAATGTAGTTATGACAGATATTTGGATGCTATAAGCATGGGCATCATTATAGGGGTACTGTCTCTTTAAGGATTATGTAGATAAAATTCTCTTTAGGAACTAGGATTATAAGGAACTAATTAGTACTAGTGAGGTTTGATTTTTAGTAAAAAAAAAAAATGTATCTAAGTCGATGGATAGCATTGGTCAATAGACAAGGTAACATAGCAAATCAAACTAATATACAGCTTAGGGTTAATGTGATTAGGCACATAGATACAAAGGAATACATGTTAATATGCGATTTAGCTTGAACTTAAAAAGGCTAAGAAGTTATTTTTGTGCTTAATGTATCATAAGTGTTTAACTATATCTTTATCCACTTATTCCATGTTAATGTTTTTAACCACGGTGATTCATTTTATTTTGTACAGCATGACGCTGTGTCTGGTTGTCATGCCGACGCTCTGGGCATGCGCAGTGGTGCGGGCAGAACGCCGGACGACTTCCGGTACAGCGACATGTTCAGTCGGTGGAGGGTATTTAAGGTAAGATATTTTGTATGTTATGTAAGGTTTGAGGACGGGGTTGGAATCCCCGAAACGTCACCTATATTAATAAAAAGCTTGATATGCTGTATAAGTGTTAGTCCCGGTGAGTGCTCTCTCTTTGCAAAAAATTATATATATATATATATATATATATATATACATACACACACACATATATACACACACACACACACACACACATATATACACACACATATATATATATATATATATATATATATACACACACATATATACACACACATATATATATACATACACACACATATATACACACACATATATATATATATATATATACACACACACATATATACACACACACACACATATATATATATATATACACACACACACACATATATATATATACATATACACACACACATATATATATATACACACGCATACACACACACACACACATATATATATATATATATATATACATACACACACACACACACATATATACACACAGTTTTATAATTAAACAAAACCAAAAACTGTTTGAAAAGAGGTAGAACTAGAAATAGTTAGACTATCACTGTTAATAACATTCTGTTATTCACTCTTTCAGAAACTTTGCATTGAAATGCAAAAATCTCAACATGTCCACATGCTCCTGGCTAAGGCTGGTTCTCTGCAGCTATATTACCTGCAGCAGAGAAGAGGCACTCAGATGGTGTTGAGGTGCGTGAGATGCATAAGTAGGGTTTTGCCAATTTCACCAAAGTGGGATATTTATCTTTGTTAGCTCTTTACCAATGCAAAGTGTTTTCCACCTTGGCAAGGGGCCTCTCAATAAAGTAACCCTTGACTTCATTCTAACATATAAAATCTTGAATATCTATATGCAATGGTAAATAACCAGCTGTAAGGTTAGAGGAAAATATCTAGTCCGCTCTAAAAATAACAGATATATACTTATAAAGGTTGAATCTGGTACATATTATAACAATTTATTAAAATTATAAAAAAACAAAAAACGAATCAAAAGCGCTAAGGACTATATATCAATAACAGTACAAAGCCTTACACATTTATTTATACAGTACATAAAATCAGCAATTGCAAGCAATACGCTAATAATTGTGCAAACAGATAATAGTGCACATCAATTTAAATAACTCCCATCAATCTAGGGGGTAGGTGAAAAGCATAGTTCCAAATCACCTGATTTAATATAAACAATCCAAATTACTATTATATCTGGGTTGCACATAAGCCAGGGGTAGTTGTAAACTTTTACTGTACTGAAAAAGTGAAAAGTATACGTCTGTAGACATCCTTTGGGTTAAGAACATAACCATAAAACACAATACCATGTGCAGGAGTTCATTGGAGTGAAGCAGCTGGTGCTGTGCACAGACCAACTAATTGCAAACCAACTAATCGATTATGAGATTCGTTGACAACTATTTTCATAATCGATTATTATCGATTATGACGATTAGTTGTTGCAGCTCTATATATATATGTATATAAACACACAGACACATAAATATATATATATATATATATATATTAGGGCTGCAACTAACGATTATTTTCATAATCGATTAGTTGGTCGATTATTTTTTCGATTAATCGATTAATCGGATAAAACAGGGAAAAACAAGAAAAACACTCAGAACAATATGAAATTTGAAAAAAATATATAATTTAATGAACAAACATACTCTGTTCGGTTTAACAGAGTATTAAAAAACTGCAGAACTGCAGAAATACAAATAGTTAAACTTTTTATCTTACTTAGTTCACTGTACAACTGTACACAAGTAAATTTTTACACAACTTACAATGAGAAACTTTTAAAAACTTTAGCAGAACAAATAAGCATGTATTATGAAAAAGAGGTGGAGTATCACTGTTCCAGAAACGTTGCATTAGAATATAAAAATGTTAACATGTCCACATGATCTGGACTAAGGCTGGCTCTCTTTTTAGAAGTTATGTTGCCTGCTGCAGAGAAGAGTCGCTCTGATGGTGTGGAGGTGCCTGGTATGCACAAATAGGATTTTGCTAGTTTTGCCAAGGCAGGATATTTTTCTTGGTTACCTTTCCACCAACTCAAAGGGTTTCCTTCCTTGGCAAGGGGCTTCTCTGCAAAATAAGTTTGGACTTCATTCCTAACTTGTAGATTAATGTCCTCCTCATGTTGCCCCTCAATAGTCTCCTCTTCACTGCTGCCCCCAGACTCAAGGAGTGAGTCAAGTAGAGATGCTGCAGATGTTGAGGGCTCAGCAACTGTACCTCCAGGCATAACTGTATTCTGCTGGCGCACCATCTCTCTTCTTACAGCAAGAGCCTCTGTCTGCACTTTTGCATGAACAGTAATAATTTGCTCTGTCGTTAAAAATTTGAGTCGCCTAAATCTTGGGTCCAGGGCAGAGGCAAGGATTACTGAATTTGGGACCTGTTCAAAAAGGATCCCCTTCCATCTGTTTTGGAGCTGGTCTGCTGCAGTGGCTTGGAAGCTCTTCAGTGCATGCGACTCAAAAGAAGCACCCTCATTGGACCGCAAAAGCCCCTTCACAAGTGCAGGCACAGAAGACAGAGTGACATATTCTTGGCCACTCATGTATACAGTAGCACACTCAAATGGCTTGAGAGCAGTGGAGAGTTCTTCTAGAATACTCCACTGATCTGGTTTTAAGTCCAGATAGTGTTTGCCTCTTTGAGTGACTGATGGATCTGATAGCGCTGCTGTTACCGGCCACCTTTGCTCAATGAGTCTCTCAACCATATAGTAAGTGCTATTCCACCTTGTGCTAACATCTTGAAGAAGCTTGTGCTCAGATGTTCCCATTTGCTTCTGCTTCTCCTTCAACTTGCTGCTGGCGAGTTCACTTTTTTTAAAATGTTCTACTAGTCCTCTTGCAGCACTGACGGCTCTCTCGATTCCAGAGTTCTTTAATGCAGTATTGATGACCAGCTGCAAGGTGTGACCAGTGCAGCGGATACTGGTCCATCCATGCTTCTCTCCTAGGATGTTTGCAGCAGCCACAATATTTAAACCATTGTCATGCACAATGGCAATAATTTTTTGTGGTTGAATTTCAAATTTTGCAGCAACCTCCTCCAACCATTCTGCAATGTTTTTTGCGGTATGCCTGTCTTCTAAAGGCATGGTAGTGAGGCAGATAGAATGCATTTTCCAGTCAGCCCCAATGTAATGGCATGTAATGCCAAGGTAAGCCTCAGTTGCTATGCTTGTCCATATGTCCGCAGTTAGGGCAATTCTGCTTTCATTAGCGGCAGCGCTGATGGCACCCTTTACATTTTTAAGTGCCTCCTGGTACTTCCTTTCAACCAGTTTTGTAAAATGTGTTCTTGACGGAAGCGTATATCCAGGGTTTAGTACACTGACCATGTTTTTAAAACCTTTGTCTTCGACCATGGACAGTGGCCGCATGTCAGTAACTATCATTTTAAAAACAGAGTCTGTTATTACTGATGCTTGTTGTGGAGTGCACGGGGGATTTCGCTGCACAAACTCTGTCATGGTGCGCTGTTTCTTTCTGAAAAGAAAGAAGATAGATATAATTTTTAATGATCAATCATCAATGAATGATGATCATTCATATAGAGTCTTGACTGTCAGTGTCTATGCAGAAAAGGATAGTCTATCATTGTGTAACTACTACTATTACTACTAGTTTACAAATACAATTAGTAAATTTTGGTGGTTTAACTTACTGTCCTGATGTCTCGCCTTAATCAGTGAAACCCACGTGTTTTCTTTTCATGTGTTCATTCATCACTGTGGTGCTTCCGTGCCACATAAGCTCTGCCTTGCAAATTCTGCAGGTGACCACCTTCTTTGCGGCATTAAGCGTAAAATGCTCCCATGCTTTAGAGGACTTGGGTCGCACACTTTTTTCCACTGTCACAGCCTCTGCAGCAGACTCTGCCATAATTTGTTTTTTTTTGGGCAGCTGGAGGAAAAAAACAAGTAGTGAAGTTAACTATTGAGTTTTTTTTTTAAAGGGAGTAGGACATCACACTACTAGTAATATAATTAACTTTACTTAAGTAAAAGTAACTGTTACTAGTTAAGTTAGTTAACAATACACAATTTATGAATAATATAGAGCATGCTTGCTGAGAGTGCCATAAAACATGTAGAGATCTGTCACTGTGCATATCCTAAAAGGGCTAATTAAGTTAAAAAAAATACTTTTATTTGCATGTTTACAAATTGTGGGAAGTGGGAAGTAAAATTAAAAATTAAATTTTAAAAAATAAGCAGCCAATTTTTTTTTTATTAGGGTAGCCCTCTTATCAGTCAGTGACTGTTGAATGATGATTGAAGAGGAATGAGGATCATCATCATCAGGAAAAAAAAAAAAGAGGGCAATGGCATAGGCATTGTGGGACAAGAAGATACAAGTGCTGGTTCATGGTTAATTATTTTTAGCTCAGCAGCTGTAGCTGGCTGCCAAGTTGATGACTATAACATCCACAGATTCCACAATATGTATTGTTAAGTGTGCCCTAATCTCACTGGGTAGTGGTACAGGGGGAAGGGGTGCATGAGACAAGAGGAGACGTCACAGATGACAGATCACTCAGACACATGACATCATCATGTGTCACTGTCATATCATCATGGTAGTACTAGTGGTGGTACACAAACATCACTCAGATTCATGTGACTCTCCTGTGCTGCCTGCCTGTCTGTCATCATACTGTGTCACTCACAAAACAATGCCTACTATCTGCTGCTTCATATATATTTAATCGATCAAGCCAGGATGATGGAACCAGTTCAGTCAGTGCATGAGTGCAGTGTTATTATATGCTACCTCCTTTCACATATGCAAAACAACTTACTACTTGTTGAGTAGTACAACTACTAAGTTTTTAAACTACTACAACATCATCAGATACTCTCATCTCTCTGTGCCACACTTACCCCTGTGTGCTTCTCACACTATGCTCTACCAACCTTTATCCCAGTAGTAGATACATATCTTATACTCTCATCTCTCTGTGCCCTGTTATATAGTGCCACCCTTACCCCCTGTGTGCTAATCCTAATACTGGGATAGAGGTTAGTAGAGCGTAGCAGGATTAGCACACAGGGGGTAATGGTGGCACTATATAACAGGGCACAGAAAGATGAGAGTATAAAGATATCTACTACTGGGATGGAGCTTGGTAGAGCATAGTGTGAGAAGCACACAAGGGATAACATAATTGTGAGAATGTGCACCAAGTAACAGAAACAGATGGCACAGATAGATGAGATTATAAAGAGAGATCGACTACTGGGAGGGATAGAGGTTGGTAAGTGTGGCATTAAATAACAGATGGCACAGAGAGATCTACTACTGGGATAGAGGTTGGAGAGTCAGATTCACAGGGAGGGCAGGGTGTGAGCTGTGAGATCGCGGGCATGGAAGGGGAGGGGCTAAGGTGAGGGACCAGGTCCAGATCAAATAACTTGCAAGCAATAAGATGATCTTTTTTAGAATAAAAAAACACTGCGTACAGAGACTGAGTCTTTCTCATCTAATAATATATGGCTCCTAGCATTCAAGTTACTAGCACGCAAGTTACTTAATCTGATTCCGGACCCTCACCTTACTAGCCCCTCCCCTTCCATGCACGCGATATCCTCACAGCTCACCCTGCAATGTGCTGCTATGATGGAGGGGTTAAGGTGAGGGTCTGACTCCGTCACTCCGGATCAAGTAACTTGCTAAGAATAAGATACATTTTGGCGGTCTCACTGTTTAAACACCCCTCTCCTGTGACTGCTATGCTATCCAATCAGAACAGTTACAGAAGCTACTAGCAGTCACAGGAGAGGGGTGTTTAAACAGTGAGACCGCCAAAATTTATCTTATTCTTAGCAAGTTACTTGATCCGGAGTGACGGAGTCAGACCCTCACCTTAACCCCTCCCCTTCCATGACCCGGTTGCGCTCCATGCCCTGTGCTAGCCTATGTGTACTGTTCACGACGTTGTTCACTTCAATTACAGAACAGTTGGACCCGACCCTCCCTCACCTTAGCCACTCCCCTCCATGCCCGCGATCATCTCAGTCAGTCAAGTAGCAGCCAGGGCGATTAAATGTTGTTACTAGGTTAAGGGTTTATTATAAATTATATACTTATTATATTATGTACCCCCTCATGACCTCATCAGTGCACTGTGCAAAGGCTTTACACACTACCCACCTTGCAAAGCAGTATCGTTGTCACACAGACTTCTCCCACACGTCTTCACCCGTCGTCCAAGTCTTCCTCTCTGATCTTCTCCCAGCAGACACGCCTTCTCTAGCCGTCTCTAGCACGCCTGGCTGCGGCAAGCAGTCCAACTAATCGATAGACCAACGAATCGATAATGGAAATCGTTGACAACGATTTCCATTATCGATTATTATCGACTTTATCGATTAGTTGTTGCAGCCCTAATATATATATATATATATATATATATATATATATATATATATATATATATATATATATATATACATACATACATACACACACACAGTATATATATATGCATTGGAGCCCTTTGCAATTAAGTAGATGAAGACATCTAAAAACATATTTATGCAATATTCATATTTAATAAAGTGTTATAGTGTGTATTTACTGTAAATATTTAACATTCCAATGTTCTGCACGCAGGGGAATATGTTCTAAGTATTTGTAAATAGATATTCCTATAAGTATATCTGAATATCTATTCCTATGTATAATCATGCATATATATATATATATATATATATATATATATATACACACACACACACGCACACACACACACAACACACAGAGAATGTCCAGCACTCCAGCTTTTAATCTTAGCTGTGAGCTTGGAAGTGAGTGCTGGACTTTCTCTGTGCATTGTATTAATTTGTTTTGTCATTTTCCCTATGGGCCTTGCACCCAGACATGTCTGGGGTTAACTGCCTGTGACTCTGGCGACAGCACAGCTTCCTGTGAGTGCCATTGAGCACCCAGGGCTGAGCATGTTGCAGAGTCATGGGATGTGTACCCAGTCTGGTCTGAGAGTGCAGTCCCCTTCTGTGTTTTGTATGTATATATATATATATATATATATATATATAAAAGTATAGATATATATTGTACCAAAATACCATCATATATATATAGAAACATGTATGTATGAATAAATAGAACTTATTCTTCTACGTTTAGAACATTGGAATGTAAAATATACATATTTTCATGTTTGGTTAGCGCACTTGAGAATATGCGGTTTGTGCTTGATTTCTTTTTCCACTTTTCTTGCTCCATTGACTTCTATAGGGGGAATACGTTATTGCACATGCAATATTCTAACTTTGGCTTTTTATGAGCGTCGGGATAGTGCGTTAGTGGAAATTTTTTACTTTCAACTTGTTATATGAGCGCTACTTCTAGTGGAAAAAGCGGTCAAGCTGGAGCATTAAAGGGACAGTCAACACCAGAATTTTTGTTGTTTAAAGAGATAGATAATCCCTTTATTACCCATTCCCCAGTTTTGCATAACCAACAGTTATAATAATACATGTTTTACCTCTGTAATTATCTTGTATCTATGCCTCTGCAAACTGCCCCTTATTTCAGTTGTTTTGACAGACTTGCATTTTAGCCAATCAGTGCTCACTCCTAGGTAAGTTCAGGTGCGTAAGCTCAATGTTATCTATATGACACACATGAACTAACGCCCTCTAGTGGTGAAAAACTGTCAAAATGCTTTGAGATTAGAGGTGGCCTTCAAGGTCTAAGAAATTAGCATATGAATCTCCAAGGTTTAGCTTTCAACTAAGAATACCAAGATTACAAAGCAAAATTGGTGATAAAATTAAATTGGAAAGTTGTTTAAAATAACGTGCCTTATTTAAATCATGAAAACATTTTTTAGACTTGACTGTCCCTTTAATTACCGCTCCACTCATAATCTAGCCCATAATATATAAATGTGGTTAACCCAAATTTTACAATTCCAGTATGAATACTCAGCAATTCAAAATATTCAAAAAAAATTAATTTAACAATAATTCATGCTTAAAGGGACATTAAAGCCAATTTACTTCAATTATAAAATTTTGAACAGTGTTTTAATAAGCTCACTTTCTGAGGTACCAGCTACTACGGAGCATGTGCACAAGTTCACAATGTACATATATAATAGTCTGTGATTGTCTGTTGTCTGTCACATGATATACAAGGGCGGCAAATGGGACAAAAACATACATTTTGCTTACCAGATAATTTCCTTTCCTTCTGTATGAGGAGAGTCCACAGCTTCATTCCTTACTTGTGGGAAATACAGAACCTGGCCACCAGGAGAAGGCAAAGACACCCCAGGCAAAATACCTCCCCCACTTCCCTCATCCCCCAGTCATTCTGCCGAGGAACAAAGAACAGTAGGAAATTATCTGGTAAGCATAATTTATGTTTTCCTTCTTAATATGAGGAGAGTCCATGGCTTTATTCCTTACTTGTGGGAAACATATACCCAAGCTCTAGTGGACAATAAATAAAAAACCCGGAGGGTAAAAAGAGAGGCGGACCCTGTTTTGAGGGAACCACAGCCTGCAAAAACCCTTTCTCCCAAAAGCTGCTTCTGCCGAAGCAAAAATGTCAAAAAAGGAAATTTATGCTTACCTGAAAAATTGATTTCTTCTATGATACGATGAGTCCACGGATTCATCCTTAACTTGTGGGATATTATCCTCCTGCTAACAGGAAGTGGCAAAGAGCACTACAGCAGAGCTGTCTATATAGCTCCTCCCTTGACTCCAACCCCCAGTCATTCGACCGAAGGTATAGGAAGAAAAAGGAGAAACTAAAAGGTGCAGAGGTGACTGAAGTTTTAAACCAAAAAATATAATCTGTCTTAAATTAACAGGGCAGGCCGTGGACTCGTCGTATCATAGAAGAAATCAATTTATCAGGTAAGCATAAATTTCCTTTTCTTCTATAAGATAAGACGAGTCCACGGATTCATCCTTTACTTGTGGGATACAATACCAAAGCTACAGGACACGGATGAACGGGAGGGACAAGACAGATACCTAAACAGAAGGCACCACTGCTTGAAGAACTTTTCTCCCAAAATAGCCTCAGAAGAAGCAAAAGTATCAAATTTGTAAAATTTGGAAAAAGGTATGAAGGAAAGACCAAGTCACAGCCTTACAAATCTGTTCAACAGAAGCATCATTTTTAAAAGCCCATGTGGAAGCCACCGCTCTAGTAGAATGAGCTGTAATCCTTTCAGGAGGCTGCTGTCCAGCAGTCTCGTATGCCAAACGGATGATGCTTTTCAGCCAAAAAGAAAGAGAAGTAGCCGTAGCTTTTTGACCTCTACGTTTTCCAGAATAGACAACAAACAACTTCTTTAGAAGCCCTTCTAATTTTTTATCCATAGGATCTTTGAAAGCACAACTGTCCTCAATAGGTATAGTTGTACGCGTAGCCAGGGTAGAAATAGCTCCCTCCACCTTAGGACCGTCTGCCACGAATCCCGAATGGTGTCAGATATGGGAAACATTTTCTTAAAAGTAGGAGGGTAGAGAACGGAATGCATGGTCTATCCCATTCCTTAGTAACAATGTCCGAAATTCTTCTAGGGACTGGAAAAACATTAGTGTAAGTAGGAACCTCTAGATATTTATCCATTTTACACAGTTTCTCTGGCGGGATGACAATAGGGTCACAATCATCCAGAGTCGCTAAAACCTCCCTGAGTAACAAGCGGAGGTGTTCAAGCTTAAACTTAAAGGCCGTCATATCTGAGTCTGTTTGAAGGAACATCTTTCCTGAATCAGAAAGTTCTCCCTCAGACAGCAATTCCCCCACCCCCAAATCAGAACACTGTGAGAGTACATCGGAGATGGCCAATAAAGCATCAGAGGGCTCAGCATTTACTCTAATACCGGACCTACCCTCTGTAAGGGTAGTAGACATAACTGCAGCCATATCTTGCAGGGTGAAAGAATTAGACGCACTAGAAGTACTTGGCGTCGCTTGGGCGGGCGTTAAAGGTTGTGACACTTGGGGAGAAGTAGATGGCATAATCTGATTCTCTTCTGACTGAGAATCATCCTGAGACATACTTTTATCAGCTAAAATATGTTCTTTGCAATGTAAGGCCCTTTCAGTACATGAGGGACACATTTTAAGTGGGGGTTCCACAATGGCTTCTAAACACATAGAACATTGGCTTTCCTCAATGTCAGACATGTTAAAACAGGCTAGTAATGACCACAAACAGGCTTGAAAACACTTTATTTTGTGAAAAAAATAACAATCTGAAAAAACGGTACTGCGCCTTTAAGAGAAAAAAAAGCATACAAATTTTCCAAAACTGCTTTAAAACGATAAAATTATCTCAATTTTATGATAAATGTATCCCAACTTGTCAGTTAAGATTGCCCCACAAGGAAAGGAATACTTAACCCTTAAGAACAAAAAACGTTGTACCAAAAACGTTATAGTTAAACAAAAACACCCCCTGCACCTCGCCACAGCCCTGCTGTGGCGTCTACCTGCCCTCAGGGGTCTGCAAAATCGGATTAACCCTTCGATTAGGCCCAAACTTTCCTGAAAGGCCCACCGGAGTTGGAGCTTGCTGCTTGCATGGGAAAATCAACTGCGCAACTGAGGCGTGAAAATAGGCCCCGCCCATCTAACTCGATGTCTCACAGCCTTAACAATAACCGCTCCAGAGCAGTCTAAAACCTAGCCATATGGGTTCATATACCCATCTAAGTGAAGCCATGTGTACCCTCCATTGTTAAAATAAAGTCAAAACGTTTGCCACAAAAAAACGTTATCTTTAACTCCCAACATAGAAACGTTTGCCCACAAACATCTTATCATCAGTGTCAACCATTTTTTATAGCCCAACATACAGGTCCAGTAATATCCTTCTCTATACATTAGGATTACTGCTTACCCTTTCCATCATGGGGATACTGTCAGCCAATTCTGAAATAGCACAGTCTCTCCAGAAAAAAATGACTGAACATACCTCAATGCTTGTAGCATGAAAAACGTTCCTCACACTGAAGTTTCTTAAGTACTCCTCAGCCATTCTGTGGGAACTACTCTGGATCTTAGGAACAACTGCTAAGATCATCAGTCTCCAGGCAGAAGTCTTCATCCATCTGCTGCCTGGGAAAAAATAGCACTCACCGGTAGCATTTAAAATAAAAAAGTCTTGCTTGAAGTAAATAAAAACTAACATTTTATCACCTCTTTCACTTTACTCTTCCTATTACTTAGAGTAGGCAAAGAGAATGACTGGGGGTGTAGTCAAGGGAGGAGCTATATAGACAGCTCTGCTGTGGTGCTTTTTGCCACTTCCTGTTAGCAGGAGGATAATATCCCACAAGTAAAGGATGAATCCGTGGACTCGTCGTATCTTATAGAAGAAATATAAAATCTTGAAAAAGTATGTAAGGAAGACCAGGTAGCCGCCCTACAATTTAATCCATAGAGGCCTTATTCTCAAAAGACCCAAGAGGAAACCACAGCTCTAGTTGAATGAGCCTTCATCCTCTGAGGAGGCTTGTGTCCCGCCGACTGATAAGCTAAGCGAGTAATGCTCCTCAACCAGAAAAACAAAGAAGCGAATAAGGCATCCTGCCCCTTACGCTTCCCAGAATAGACACAAACAAGAAAAAAATATGACGAAACACCCTTGTAAGCTGAAGATAGAACATCAAGGCTCGAACCACATTCAAGTTATGAAATAACCGCTCCTTCGAAGAGAAGGATTAGAACACAAGGAAGGAACCACAATCTCCTGATTGATGTTGCAATCTGAAACAATCATAGGAAGAAAAACTAACCCAGTACGAAGAACAGCCTTAGCTGCATGAAAAACTAGGTAAGGAAACTCACATGGCAAGGCAGCCATCTCAGAACTCTGCGCCCGAAGCAATAGTCAGTAGAAAAAAGAACCTGCAAAACTTAGAACAAGATGTAAACTCCCAAGAGGAGCACTAGATCTAAACACAGGCCTGAACTAGTCAAAGCCTGAACCAAAGACTGGACATCTGGAAGCTCTGTGAGCCTCTCGAGCAGTAAAAATGATAGGGCCGAGATCCGTCCCCTAAGGGAGCCACAGAAAAGGCCCTTCTCCAGAGCATCCTGGAAAAAGGAAGGATCCTGGAAAACCTGGCCTCATGCCAGGGGAATCCCCGCTCTTCATACCAGAAAAGTAGGTCATGCATTAAGTACATAGCCACCGCTGGAGTTGAACTCTTGACTTTCAGCTTCCAAAGCAGCAAAGTTCACCACTAAGCCATCGTAGGACACCATTACCAGAAAAAGTAGGTCCTGCACCCGTTTTGATAGATGCAACAAGCTAAAACGAGAGTATCAACAATCCTTTCAGAAAGACCTCCCATGGCAGTCAGCCTCAGAGAATAAAGATTGTGATGAACACAAGGACCCTGCTCCAGCAAATCCCTGTAACAAGGTCCATGGAGGCGAAGCCCCTAAACTGCAATACAATTTGTAGATATAAACAGAGCAAACTGTCTCACAGACGCCTGCTAGGATTGAATCAAACACAACAAAGCGTGACATGGCCGAAAGAAAAGAAGGTTAAAAAGAAACTTCTAAAGAATGCTAAATGTCTAGCCTATTCTGGATGAAAAGGCCGGAGCCCCACCTGGGTTCAAACCCACCTTCTGCTACAGAAGAGGTGGAGCTAACACCGACGCCTTGAAATCTTGATCGTCTTCCCCATCAGATACAAACATTCGAGCAGGGAATGATGGTAGGGGCATTCGATCCTGAGGAATACGCTCATACAGAGGGATGCTGGCAAGGACTCCACCCACCTGGCAACCTCTAACATCACCAAAACCTCTCTCAGGAGTAAACACAGGCGTGCCAATCTAAATCTAAATGCTAAGCCCTCCGCAGTCTGAGGGCTCTACAAATAACCGATAATAATAATAATAATAATAATTTAGTGGTCCCTTGGAAGGAAATGCTTTATCTGTGCAGAATTCATACTGCTTTAGTTGTTTCAAGTACATCTGAAGGTGACAAACATCAGCCATGCTCATAATAGTGCCACATAAAACCATCAACACTTACATTGGCAAGATCCAAATGTATTATAATGGTGATCAATGAGTTGAATCTCATAATAACAAAAAAGCTGTATTGCTGTTACAGATCCAAATAGTTGGGCTGCTGTAGCCACAAAGGGGGGCTAACTCCATATGAATGCCCATGGTTTTAGATTGGGATGTCCACTAAGCTTATACATATATATGAAATCAACAGGATTGTACAGAGTATTCTTCCATAAAACTTAGCGTTTATTAAATGTTTAAAAGAGAAGTATCCCTTTAACAGGAAGTATCAGAAAAAACATAGCGGGTACAAAGCGAGATTTTAAACATTGATTTTGATGGCAGACAAGAACCATAGGCCCAACAAGTTCCCAACCATTTGTGCCATAATTGTAAATAATTTCAGCGAGAAAGCTAAAGTTAGTGAAAAAGTTAGCGATTTTTTTTTTATTTGATCGCATTTTGCGGTGAAATGGTGGCATTAAATATTCCAAAATGAGCCTAGATCAATTCTTTGGGTTGTCTACTAAAAAAGGAAATTTATGCTTACCTGATAAATTGATTTCTTCTACGATACGACGAGTCCATGGATTCATCCTTACTTGTGGGATATTATCCTCCTGCTAACAGGAAGTGGCAAAGAGCACCACAGCAGAGCTGTATATATAGCTCCTCCCTTCTCTCCACCCCCAGTCATTCGACCGAAGGTATAGGAAGAGAAAAGAAAAGCTAAAAGGTGCAGAGGTGACTGAAGTTTTGAACAAAAAATATAATCTGTCTTAAATATGACAGGGAGGGCCGTGGACTCGTCGTATCGTAGAAGAAATCAATTTATCAGGTAAGCATAAATTTCCTTTTCTTCTACTAGATACGACGAGTCCACGGATTCATCCTTACTTGTGGGATACAATATGAAAGCTGCAGGACACGGATGAACGGGAGGGACAAGACAGATACCTAAACAGAAGGCACCACCGCTTGAAGAACTTTTCTCCCAAAAACAGCCTCAGAAGAAGCAAAAGTATCAAATTTGTAAAATTTGGAAAAGGTATGAAGGGAGGACCAAGTCGCAGCCTTACAAATCTGTTCAACAAAAGCATTGTTTTTAAAAGCCCATGTGGAAGCCACAGCTCTAGTAGAATGAGCTGTAATCTTTTCAGGAGGCTGCTGTCCCGCAGTCTCGTATGCCAAACAGATGATGCTTTTCAGCCAAAAAGAAAGAGAGGTAGCCGTAGCTTTTTGACCCCTACGCTTTCCAGAATAAACAACAAATAGAGAAGATGTTTGACGGAATCCGTGGTCGCTTGTAAGTAAAACTTCAAGGAGCGAACCACGTCCAGATTATGCAACAGACGCTCCTTCTTAGAAGAAGGATTAGGACTTAGAGAAGGAACAACAATTTCCTGATTAATATTCTTATTAGAAACAACCTTAGGAAGGAATCCAGGTTTAGTACATAAAACCACCTTATCAGAATGGAATATAAGATAAGGCGAGTCGCATTGTAATGCAGAAAGCTCAGAAACTCTCCGAGCAGAAGAGATAGCAACTAAAAACAAAACTTTCCAAGATAAAAGCTTAATATCTATGGAATGCATAGGTTCAAACGGAACCCCTTGAAGAACATTTAGCAATAAATTCAAACGCCATGGTGGAGCAACAGGTTTAAATACAGGCTTGATTCTGACTAAAGCCTGACAAAAAGACTGAATGTCTGGGACATCCGCCAGACGCTTGTGTAGTAAAATTGACAAAGCAGAAATTTGTCCCTTTAAGGAACTAGCCGATAATCCCTTCTCCAATCCTTCTTGGAGAAAGGACAAAATCCTAGGAATCCTAACCCTACTCCATGAGTAGCCCTTGGATTTGCACCAATAAAGATATTTACGCCATATCTTATGGTAAATTTTCCTAGTGACAGGCTTCCGAGCCTGAATCAAGGTATCAACAACCGACTCAGAGAATCCCCGCTTAGATAAAATCAAACGTTCAATCTCCAGGCAGTCAGCTGCAGAGAAATTAGATTTGGATGTTGGAACGGACCTTGAATGAGAAGGTCCTGTCTCAGTGGCAGTTCCCTTGGTGGAGAGATGACATTTCCACTAGATCTGCATACCAGGTTCTGCGTGGCCACGCAGGCGCTATCAAGATTACCGAAGCCCTCTCCTGTTTGATTCTGGCAATCAGACGAGGCAGGAGAGGAAAGGGAGGAAACACATAAGCCAGGTTGAACGACCAAGATACTGCTAGAGCATCTATCAGTACTGCTTGGGGATCCCTTTATCTGGATCCGCAACAAGGAAGTTTGGCATTCTGACGAGATCCCATCAGATCCAATTCCGGTGTGCCCCATTGACGAATCAATGTCGCAAACACTTCCGGATGGAGCTCTAACTCCCCCGGATGAAAAGTCTGACGACTTAGAAAATCCGCTTCCCAGTTTTCCACTCCTGGGATGTAGATTGCTGATAGATGGCAAGAGTGCGTCTCTGCCCATCCAATTATCTTGGAAACCTCTATCATCGCTAGAGAACTCTTTGTTCCCCCTTGATGATTGATATATGCTACAGTCGTGATATTGTCCGACTGGAATCTTATGAATTTGGCCAAGGCCAACTGAGGCTACGCTTGAAGCTCGTTGAATATTGCTCTCAGTTCCAGAATATTTATTGGTAGTAGGGACTCCTCCTGAGTCCAAACACCCTGAGCCTTCAGGGAATTCTAGACTGCACCCCAGCCCAAGAGGCTGGCGTCCATCGTCACTATGACCCATGCTGGCCTGCAGAAACACATTCCCTGGGACAGATGATCCTGTGACAACCACCAAAGAAGAGAGTCTCTGGTCTCTAGATCCAGATTAATCTGAGGAGATAAATCTGCATAATCCCCATTACACTGTCTGAGCATGCACAGCTGCAGTGGTCTGAGATGTAAGCGAGCAAACGGAACTATGTCTATTGCCGCTACCATTAACCCAATGACCTCCATACACTGCACCACTGATTGCCGAGGAATGGAAAGAAGTGCTCGGCAAGCAGTTAAAATCTTTGACTTTCTGACCTCCGTCAGAAAAATGTTCATGTCTACAGAGTCTATCAGAGTTCCTAGGAATGGAACTCTTGTCAGTGGAACTAGTGAACTCTTTTGTATGTTCACCTTCCACCCGTGAGTTCTTAGAAAAGCCAACACGATGTCCGTGTGAGATTTGGCTAGATGGTAAGTTGATGCCTGAATCAAAATATCGTCCAGATAGGGCGCCACTGCTATGCCCCGCGGCCTTAGAACCACCAGAAGGGACCCTAGCACCTTTGTGAAGATTCTGGGAGCTGTGGCCAACTCGAAAGGGAGGGCCACAAACTGGTAATGTTTGTCCAGGAAGGCGAACCTGAGGAACTGGTGATGATCTTTGTGGATAGGAATGTGAAGATACGCATCCTTCAAATCCACGGTGGTCATATATTGACCCTCCTGGATCATTGGTAAAATTGTTCGTATGGTCTCCATCTTGAACGATGGGACTCTGAGAAATTTGTTTAGACATTTGAGATCTAAAATCGGTCTGAAGGTTCCCTCTTTTTTGGGAACCACGAACAGATTTGAGTAAAACCCCTGCCCCGTTCTAGTTTTGGAACTGGGCAGATTACACCCATGGTATATAGGGTAAGAACGCCTCTCTTTTTGTCTGGTCTACAGACAAACGTGAAAGATGAAATCTCCCTCTTGGGAGAGAATCCTTGAATTCTAGTCGATACCCCTGGGTCACGATTTTCTAATGCCCAGGGATCCTGAACATCTCTTGCCCAAGCCTGAGCGAAGAGAGAAAGTCTGCCCCCTACTAGATCTGGTCCCGGATCGGGGGCTGCCCCTTCATGCTGTCTTGGTAGCAGCAGCGGGCTTTTTGGCCTGTTTACCTTTATTCCAGGTCTGGTTAGGTCTCCAGACTGACTTGGATTGTGCAAAATTCCCCTCCTGTTTAGTGGCGGAGGAGGAAGTAGAGGGTTCGCCTTTAAAGTTTCGAAAGGAATGAAAATAATTCTGTTTGGCCCTCATTTTAACCGTCTTGTCCGGAGGAAGGGCATGACCTTTACCTCCAGTAATGTCGGAAATGATCTCCTTTAGTTCAGGCCCGAATAGGGTCTTACCCTTAAAAGGAATAGCTAAAAGCTTGGATTTTGATGACACATCAGCAGACCAAGACTTAAGCCATAACGCTCTATGCGCTAAAATGGCAAAGCCTGCATTCTTTGCTGCTAATTTAGCCATTTGAAAAGCGGCATCTGTAATAAAAGAATTAGCTAGCTTGAGAGCCTTAATTCTATCCAAAATATCATCTAATGGGGTCTCAACCTTAAGAGACTCCTCTAGAGCCTCAAACCAAAAAACTGCTGCAGTAGTTACTGGAATAATGCACGCTATAGGTTGTAGAAGAAAACCCTGATGAATAAACAATTTCTTTAGAAGACCCTCTAATTTTTTATCCATAGGATCTTTGAAAGCACAACTGTCCTCAATAGGTATAGTTGTACGCTTAGCCAGGGTAGAAATAGCTCCCTCCACCTTAGGGACCGTCTGCCACGAATCCCGAATGGTGTCAGATATGGGAAACATTTTCTTAAAAGTTGGAGGGGGAGAGAACGGAATGCCTGGTCTATCCCATTCCTTAGTAACAATGTCCGAAATTCTTCTAGGGACTGGAAAAACATTAGTGTAAGTAGGGACCTCTAGATATTTATCCATTTTACCCAATTTCTCTGGTGGGATGACAATAGGGTCACAATCATCCAGAGTCGCTAAAACCTCCCTGAGTAACAAGCGGAGGTGTTCAAGCTTAAACTTAAAGGCAGTCACATCTGAGTCTGTTTGAGGGAACATCTTTCCTGAATCTGAAAGCTCTCCCTCAGACAGCAATTCCCCCACCCCCAAATCAGAACACTGTGAGGGTACATCGGAGATGGCCAATAAAGCATCAGAGGGCTCAGCATTTACTCTAATACCTGACCTGCTGCGCTTACCCTGTAAACCTGGCAGTTTAGATAATACCTCTGTAAGGGTAGTAGACATAACTGCAGCAATATCTTGCAGGGTGAAAGAATTAGACGCGCTAGAAGTACTAGGCGTCGCTTGAGCGGGCGTTAAAGGTTGTGACACTTGGGGAGAATTAGATGGCATAACCTGATTCTCTTCTGAGAATCATCCTGAGACATACTTTTATCACCTAAAAAAATGTTCTTTGCAATGTAAGGCCCTTTCAGTACATGAGGGACACATTTTAAGTGGGGGTTCCACAATGGCTTCTAAACACATAGAACATTGACTTTCCTCAATGTCAGACATGTTGAAACAGGCTAGTAATGACCACAAACAGGCTTGAAAACACTTTATTTAGTGAAAAAAAATAACAATCTGAAAAACGGTACTGCGCCTTTAAGAGAAAAAAGCGTTCAATTTTTCCAAAACTGCTCTAAAATGTTATAATTATCCCAATTTTAGTATATATGTGTCTTATCTTGCCAGCTAAGATTGCACCACAAGTAAGGTATGCTTAACCCTTAATGGAAAAAGACGTTGCTCAAAAACGTTATGAAATTAAACAATCAACCCCCTGCACCTCAGGGGTCTGTAAAATCACTCTAACACTTCGATTAGGCCAAATCTTTCAGTTTAGGCCCACCGGAGCTGGAGCTTGCTGCTTGCATGGGGAATTCAACTGCGCATCTGAGGCGTGAAATTAGGCCCCGCCCATCTACATCGATGTCTCACTGCCTAGTAAAAAACGCTGTAAAGCGGTCTAGAACCTAGCCATGTGGGTTTCCATATACCCAACTATTAAAGAAAGCCATGTGAACCCTCCAGTGCCATCAAAAGTAAAAAACGTTTGCTTTACACAAAAAACGTTAAATTGCACTCCAAACATAAAATCGTTTTGCACAAAAAAACATTATGTTATCAGTGTCAACCATTTTTTCAGCCCATAACATACAGGTCCCAGTAATACCCTTCTATCACATGTAGGATTACTGCTTAGCCCTTCCCTTATGGGAATACTGTCAGCCAGTTCTGAAATAACACAGTCTCTCCAAAAAAAAAAAGACTGAACATACCTCAATGCTTGAAGCATGAAAAACGTTCCTCACACTGAAGTTTCTCAAGTACTCCTCAGCCATTCTGTGGGAACTACTCTGGATCTTAGTGACAACTGCTAAGATCATCAGTCTCCAGGCAGAAATCTTCATCCATCTGCTACCTGGGAAAAAATAGCACTCACCGGTACCATTTAAAATAAAAAAGTCTTGCTTGAAGAAAATAAAAACTATAATTTTATCACATCTTTCACTTTACCTATTCCTATTACTTAGTATAGGCAAAGAGAATGACTGGGGGTGGAGAGAAGGGAGGAGCTATATATACAGCTCTGCTGTGATGCTCTTTGCCACTTCCTGTTAGCAGGAGGATAATATCCCACAAGTAAGGATGAATCCGTGGACTCGTCGTATCTAGAAGAAAAAAATATATATATACACATGTGAAGGGTTATTCAGGGATTCCTGACAGATATCAGTGTTACAATGTAACTATCGCTAATTTTGAAAACAAATGGTTTGGAAGTAGCAAAGTGCTACTTGTACTTATTGCCCTATAACTTGCAAAAAAAGCAAAGAACATGTAAACATTGGATATTTCTAAACTCAGGACAAAATTTTTAAACTATTTAGCATTGGTGTTTTTTGGTGGTTGTAGATGTGTAACAAATTTTGGGAGTCAAAGTTAGAAAAAGTGTGTTTTTTTTCCATTTTTTCATATTTTTTTATAGTAAATTATAAGATATGATGAAAATAATGGTATCTTTAGAAAGACCATTTAATGGCGAGAAAAACGGTATATAATATGTGTGGGTACAGTAAATGAGTAAGAGGAAAGTTACAGCTAAACACAAACACCGCAGAAATGTAAAAATAGCCCTGGTCCTTAAAGGGACACTGAACCCAATTTTTTTCTTTCATGATTCAGACAGAGCATGCAATTTTAAGCAACTTTCTAATTTACTTCTATTATCATTTTTTATTTGTTCTCTTGCTATCTTTATTTGAAAAAGAAGGCATCTAAGCTATTTTTTGGTTAAGACCCTGTACAGCACTTGTTTATTGGTCGGTTAAATTAATCCACCAATCAGCAAGAACAACCCAGGTTGATCACCAAAAATGGGCAGGCATCTAAACTTACATTCTTGCTTTTCAAATAAAGATACCAAGAGAATGAAGAACATTTGATAATAGGAGTAAATTAGAAAGTTGCTTAAAATTGTATGCTCTATCTGAATCACGAAAGAGAAAATTTGGGTTCATTGTCCCTTTAAGGGTAAGAAAATTGAAAAATCGTCTGGTCACTAAGGGGTTAAATCAGGAAAAAATGTAAGTGAAACCTATAATGGTATTGTTTTGGTTTAAATAAATTTAGGGCCAGATTACGAGTGGAGCGTAAAATTGCACTTTTGCTAGCACGATACTTGCGCTCCACTTGTATCACCAGCGCACGCAAATGTGCTTTACGCTCACAAGAGCGAGGTTCCATAGGCTCCAATGGGAGCCTCATTCTCAAGTCGTGCAACGATGGGCAGCAAAGTTTAAATATGTATGTATATGAATATATATGTGTTTATATGTTTATATACATATATCTCTCTCTTCTGCATTCAGGTACGTGAATAGAATCCCTGCCGATCTGCAACCTATTCACTGCATTCTAGTTCTCTCTCCTCTCCTGTAACTTTTGGTACGTGAATAGAATCCCTGCTCATCTGCAACCTATTCACTGCATTCTAGTGCTCTCTCCTCTCCTGTAACTCTCTTTTGGTAGGTGAATAGTATCCCTGCTCATCTGCAACCTATTCACTGCATTCTTGTGCTCTCTCCTCTTCTGTAACTCTCTTTTGGTACGTGAATATGTATACTGAGCAAATGATTTTACGTGGTTAATTTAGTCCTGCATTTGTTGCAATGTTATCCCAATGTCTTCTAATGTTTTGTCAATTGCCATGTGATGATCAATCCTCATCAATACTTGCTATTATTCTTAAATTTATAGATGTCTTATGCCATAGTTTCAACCTCCTCCAAATTTTACTGTCTGGGGGTGCATTGCCTGGGCAGTGTGCAGTGTTACAACAACATATGTTCACATTTCTAAAGTGAA
The DNA here is from genome assembly GCF_027579735.1 of Bombina bombina. Taxonomy (NCBI): domain Eukaryota; kingdom Metazoa; phylum Chordata; class Amphibia; order Anura; family Bombinatoridae; genus Bombina; species Bombina bombina. Next base: position 1,147,485,779 of record NC_069502.1, on the reverse strand, counting down.
CATTTTATAAGTGAGGCACTAAGATAAGAATTATACAAGTGAACATTTTATAAGCGAGGCACTAAGATAAGAATTATACAAGTGAACATTGTATAAGTGAGGCACTAAGATAAGAAGTATACAAGTGATCATTTTATAAGTGAGGCACTAAGATAAGAATTATACAAGTGAACATTTTATAAGTGAGGCACTAAGATAAGAATTATACAAGTGAACATTTTATAAGTGAGGCACTAAGATAAGAATTATACAAGTGAACATTTTATAAGTGAGGCACTAAGATAATATTTATAGAAGTGAACATTTTATAAGTGAGGCACTAAGATAATAATTATACAAGTAAACATTTTATAAGTGAGGCACTAAGATAAGAATTATACAAGTGAACATTTTATAAGTGAGGCACTAAGATAATATTTATAGAAGTGAACATTGTATAAGTGAGGCACTAAGATAAGAATTATACAAGTGAACATAGTATAAGTGAGGCACTAAGATAAGAATTATACAAGCGAACATTTTATAAGTGAGGCACTAAGATAAGAATTATACAAGTGAACATTTTATAAGTGAGGCACTAAGATAAGAATTATACAAGTGAACATTTTATAAGTGAGGCACTAAGATAATATTTATAGAAGTGAACATTGTATAAGTGAGGCACTAAGATAATATTTATAGAAGTGAACATTGTATAAGTGAGGAACTAAGATAAGAATTATACAAGTGATCATTTTATAAGTGAGGCACTAAGATAAGAATTATACAAGTGAACATTGTATAAGTGAGGCACTAAGATAAGAATTATACAAGTGATCATTTTATGAGTGAGGCACTAAGGTAAGAATTATACAAGAATTGAACAAGGATTGGACAAGGGGCAAGACATAAGGCAAGTACTTTCGTAATATGTTTTATGTATCTCATTGTTTCCTTATGCAATTGCTACTGTAATACTGTGTCTTGTGTTTAATTGGTTCCCACTTTTGTAAAAATGCTCAATATCTTCATATTCCTTTTTGCTACCTCTTGTTTCTATATCAAACTACATTACAGTATTCAATTACTCCGTCTCCCTTTCCACCTGTGCTGTTCATTAGCCCATCTCTCTTAAACTCACCTTACTTTTGTACTCATGAACCTTTACCTATTCATAAACACTCTCTCTCCCCCCTGCACCTCGTCTCAAAAACAGTCTCATTACTGCAAATCTGTATCTCATCTCATGTCCCTCTCCCTCTTGCTTCTACTAACTGCTGGTGACATGTCCCCTAATCTTGGTCCCCAACAACTTCCTAGCCGTGCACATTCATGTGTACGGTTCCATAGACTCAGAAAACAAATCTCTGGCAACTCACATTCCTCTCGCATCTAAAGCGACTACCCCTTTCACTTGTGCACTCTGGAACTCTCGCTCTGTTTGCAACAAGCTCACTTTTATACATGACTTCTTTATCTCCCACTCCCTCAACCTTCTGGCCCTAACAGAAACCTGTCTCTCTCCCCTAGACACAACATCCATTGCTGCTCTGTCACATGAGGGTCTCCACTTTAGCTACACTCCTAGGTCTGGTAAAAGACAAGGAGGTGGTGTAGGTATTTTACTTTCCTCTTGTTGCACCTTTCAACAAATACATCCCATCTCTTTCCTCACATTTTCCTCATTCGAAACCCACATGATTAGCTTATTCTCTCCCCTCTCTATACGTGTTGCAGTCATATACCGACCCCCTGACTCCTCAACTCAATTTCCAGATCACTTGGCTGTCTGGCTACCTTATTTCCTTTCCTCGGACACCCCTGCCCTAATTCATGGCGACTTCAACATCCCTCTTAACAATCCCACTGCCTCCTCTGCAAAACAACTTCTGCAACTCACTTCCTCTTTCGGTTTGTCACAATGGACTGACTCTCTCACTCACAAAGACGGTCACTCCCTTGACCTGATCTTTAGCGATCGATGCACTATTTCAAACTTCCCTTTTCCTCTTTCTGACCACCATCTCCTCACTTGCAACATATCATCCCTTCCTACAACTCTCCCTCCTTCTACTCCTCACACCAAACTTCACAGAAGCATTATGTCATTAGATCAGCAACAGCTTGCTAATTCCCTCAAACCTCTCCTCTCATCTATCTCCTCCTTTTCCTGCCCTGACCAATCTGCCACTATAATTCCACCCTTACATCCATCCTTGACAATATGGCCCCTTTTACCATTGCTCGGAAATTACACACTCATCCTCAGCCCTGGCATACTCCTCTGACACGGTACCTATGCAGATGTTCCTGTACTGCTGAGCGTTACTGGAGAAAAACATAATTTATGCTTACCTGATAAATTCCTTTCTTCTGTAGTGTGATCAGTCCACGGGTCATCATTACTTCTGGGATATTACTCCTCCCCAACAGGAAGTGCAAGAGGATTCACCCAGCAGAGCTGCATATAGCTCCTCCCCTCTACGTCACTCCCAGTCATTCGACCAAGGACCAACGAGAAAGGAGAAGCCAAGGGTGTAGTGGTGACTGGAGTATAAATTAAAAAATATTTACCTGCCTTAAAAACAGGGCGGGCCGTGGACTGATCACACTACAGAAGAAAGGAATTTATCAGGTAAGCATAAATTATGTTTTCTTCTGTTAAGTGTGATCAGTCCACGGGTCATCATTACTTCTGGGATACCAATACCAAAGCAAAAGTACACGGATGACGGGAGGGATAGGCAGGCTCTTTATACAGAAGGAACCACTGCCTGAAGAACCTTTCTCCCAAAAATAGCCTCCGAGGAAGCAAAAGTGTCAAATTTGTAAAATTTGGAAAAAGTATGAAGCGAAGACCAAGTTGCAGCCTTGCAAATCTGCTCAACAGAGGCCTCATTCTTGAAGGCCCAAGTGGAAGCCACAGCTCTAGTAGAATGAGCTGTAATTCTTTCAGGAGGCTGCTGTCCAGCAGTCTCATAAGCTAAACGAATTATGCTACGAAGCCAAAAAGAAAGAGAGGTAGCAGAAGCCTTTTGACCTCTCCTCTGACCAGAGTAAACGACAAACAGGGAAGACGTTTGTCGAAATTCCTTAGTTGCCTGTAAGTAAAATTTTAGAGCACGGACTACATCCAGGTTGTGCAGTAGACGTTCCTTCTTCGAAGAAGGATTTGGGCACAAAGAAGGAACAACAATCTCTTGATTGATATTCCTGTTAGTGACTACCTTAGGTAAGAACCCAGGTTTAGTACGCAGAACTACCTTATCCGAATGAAAAATCAAATAAGGAGAATCACAATGTAAGGCTGATAATTCAGAGACTCTTCGAGCCGAGGAAATAGCCATTAAAAATAGAACTTTCCAAGATAACAACTTTATATCAATGGAATGAAGGGGTTCAAACGGAACGCCCTGTAAAACATTAAGAACAAGGTTTAAACTCCATGGTGGAGCAACAGTTTTAAACACAGGCTTAATCCTGGCCAAAGCCTGACAAAAAGCCTGGACGTCAGGAACTTCTGACAGACGTTTGTGTAACAGAATGGACAGAGCTGAGATCTGTCCCTTTAATGAACTAGCAGATAAACCCTTTTCAAAACCTTCTTGTAGAAAATACAATATCCTAGGAATCCTAACCTTACTCCAAGAGTAACCTTTGGATTCACACCAATATAGGTATTTACGCCATATCTTATGGTAAATCCTTCTAGTAACAGGCTTCCTAGCCTGTATTAAGGTATCAATAACTGACTCAGAAAACCCACGTCTTGATAAAATCAAGCGTTCAATTTCCAAGCAGTCAGCTTCAGAGAAGTTAGATTTTGATGTTTGAAAGGACCCTGCATTAGAAGGTCCTGTTTCAGAGGTAGAGACCAAGGTGGACAGGATGACATGTCCACCAGGTCTGCATACCAAGTCCTGCGTGGCCATGCAGGTGCTATTAGAATCACTGATGCTCTCTCCTGTTTGATTCTGGCAATCAATCGAGGAAGCATCGGGAAGGGTGGAAACACGTAAGCCATCCTGAAGTCCCAAGGTGCTGTCAGGGCATCTATCAGGACTGCTCCTGGATCCCTGGATCTGGACCCGTAACGAGGAAGCTTGGCGTTCTGTCGAGACGTCATGAGATCTATTTCTGGTTTGCCCCAACGTCGAAGTATTTGGGCAAAGACCTCCGGATGAAGTTCCCACTCCCCCGGATGAAAAGTCTGACGACTTAAGAAATCCGCCTCCCAGTTCTCCACTCCCGGGATGTGGATTGCTGACAGGTGGCAAGAGTGAGACTCTGCCCAGCGAATTATCTTTGATACTTCCATCATAGCTAGGGAGCTTCTTGTCCCTCCCTGATGGTTGATGTAAGCTACGGTCGTGATGTTGTCCGACTGAAACCTGATGAACCCCCGAGTTGTCAACTGGGGCCAAGCCAGGAGTGCATTGAGAACTGCTCTCAATTCCAGAATGTTTATTGGTAGGAGACTCTCCTCCTGACTCCATTGTCCCTGAGCCTTCAGAGAATTCCAGACGGCACCCCAACCTAGAAGGCTGGCGTCTGTTGTTACAATTGTCCAGTCTGGTCTGCTGAATGGCATCCCCCTGGACAGATGTGGCCGAGAAAGCCACCATAGAAGAGAATTTCTGGTCTCTTGATCCAGATTCAGAGAAGGGGACAAGTCTGAGTAATCCCCATTCCACTGACTTAGCATGCACAGTTGCAGTGGTCTGAGGTGTAAGCGTGCAAAGGGTACTATGTCCATTGCCGCTACCATTAAGCCGATTACCTCCATGCATTGAGCCACTGACGGGTGTTGAATGGAATGAAGGGTGCGGCAAGCACTTTGAAGTCTTGTTAGCCTGTCCTCTGTCAGGTAAATCTTCATTTCTACAGAATCTATAAGAGTCCCCAGGAAGGGAACTCTTGTGAGTGGAACGAGTGAACTTTTCTTTTCGTTCACCTTCCATCCATGTGACCTTAGAAATGCCAGTACTAACTCTGTATGAAACTTGGCAGTTTGAAAGCTTGAAGCTTGTATCAGAATGTCGTCTAGGTATGGAGCTACCGAGATTCCCCGCGGTCTTAGAACCGCCAGAAGAGCACCCAGAACCTTTGTGAAGATTCTTGGAGCTGTAGCCAATCCGAATGGAAGAGCCACAAACTGGTAATGCCTGTCTAGGAAGGCAAACCTTAGGTACCGGTAATGATCTTTGTGAATCGGTATGTGAAGGTAAGCATCTTTTAAATCTACAGTGGTCATGTACTGACCCTCTTGGATCATAGGTAAAATTGTCCGAATAGTCTCCATCTTGAACGATGGAACTCTTAGGAATTTGTTTAGTATCTTTAAGTCCAGGATTGGTCTGAAAGTTCCCTCTTTTTTGGGAACCACAAACAGATTTGAGTAAAACCCTTGTCCCTGTTCCGACCGTGGAACTGGATGGATTACTCCCATTAACAAGAGCTCTTGTACGCAGCGTAGAAACGCCTCTTTCTTTGTCTGGATTGTTGACAACCTTGACAGATGAAATCTCTCTCTTGGAGGAGAGTATTTGAAGTCCAGAAGGTATCCCTGAGATATTATCTCTAGCGCCCAGGGATCCTGGACATCTCTTGCCCAAGCCTGGGCGAAGAGAGAAAGTCTGCCCCCCACTAGATCCGATCCCGGATCGGGGGCCCTCAATTCATGCTGTTTTAGGGGCAGCAGCAGGTTTCCTGGCCAGCTTGCCCTTGTTCCAGGACTGGTTAGGTTTCCAGCCTTGTCTGTAGCGAGCAACAGCTCCTTCCTGTTTTGGTGCAGAGGAAGTTGATGCTGCTCCTGCTTTGAAATTACGAAAGGAACGAAAATTAGACTGTCTAGCCTTAACTTTGGCTTTGTCCTGAGGAAGGCATGGCCTTTACCTCCTGTAATGTCAGCGATAATCTCTTTCAACCCGGGCCCGAATAAGGTCTGCCCTTTGAAAGGTATATTAAGCAATTTAGACTTAGAAGTAACATCAGCTGACCAGGATTTTAGCCACAGAGCCCTGCGTGCCTGAATGGCGAATCCTGAATTCTTCGCCGTAAGTTTAGTTAAATGTACTACGGCCTCCGAAATGAATGAATTAGCTAGTTTAAGGACTCTAAGCCTGTCCGTAATGTCGTCCAGAGTAGCTGAACTAATGTTCTCTTCCAAAGACTCAATCCAGAATGCTGCTGCAGCCGTGACCGGCGCAATGCATGCAAGGGGTTGCAATATAAAACCTTGTTGAACAAACATTTTCTTAAGGTAACCCTCTAATTTTTTATCCATTGGATCTGAAAAAGCACAGCTATCCTCCACCGGGATAGTGGTACGCTTAGCTAAAGTAGAAACTGCTCCCTCCACCTTAGGGACCGTTTGCCATAAGTCCCGTGTGGTGGCGTCTATTGGAAACATTTTTCTAAATATCGGAGGGGGTGAGAACGGCACACCAGGTCTATCCCACTCCTTAGTAACAATTTCAGTAAGTCTCTTAGGTATAGGAAAAACATCAGTACTCGCCGGTACCGCAAAATATTTATCCAACCTACACATTTTCTCTGGTATTGCAACTGTGTTACAATCATTCAGAGCCGCTAACACCTCCCCTAGTAATACACGGAGGTTTTCCAGCTTAAATTTAAAATTTGAAATATCTGAATCCAGTCTGTTTGGATCAGAACCGTCACCCACAGAATGAAGTTCTCCGTCCTCATGTTCTGCCACCTGTGACGCAGTGTCTGACATGGCCCTAATATTATCAGCGCACTCTGTTCTCACCCCAGAGTGATCACGCTTACCTCTTAGTTCTGGTAATTTAGCCAAAACTTCAGTCATAACAGTAGCCATATCCTGTAATGTGATTTGTAATGGCCGCCCAGATGTACTCGGCGCTACAATCTCACGCACCTCCCGAGCGGGAGATGCAGGTACTGACACGTGAGGCGAGTTAGTCGGCATAACTCTCCCCTCGTTGTTTGGTGAAATTTGTTCAATTTGTACAGATTGACTTTTATTTAAAGTAGCATCAATACAGTTAGTACATAAATTTCTATTGGGCTCCACTTTGGCATTGCAACAAATGACACAGGTATCTTCCTCTGAATCAGACATGTTTAACACACTAGCAAATAAACTTGCAACTTGGAATACAATTCTATTAGAATATTATTAAAAACGTACTGTGCCTTTAAGAAGCACAGAAGATCTATGACAGTTGGAAATTAATAAATTGAAACAGTTATAGCCTCAATCCTTGTAAACAACACAACTTTAGCAAAGGTTTAATCCCATTAGCAAAAGACAACTAATTCTGAAAACAGGAAAAAATTACAGAATAAACGTTTTTTATCTCAGTCAACTATAATCTCACAGCTCTGCTGAGAGAAATTACCTCCCTCAAAATAAGTTTTGAAGACCCCTGAGTTCTGTAGAGATGAACCGGATCATGCAGGAAATACAATGAGCTGCTGACTGAAATTTCTGATGCGTAGCAAAAGCGCCAAAAAACGGCCCCTCCCCCTCACACACAGCAGTGAGAGAGAACAGAAACTGTCAGAAAAAAGATTAAGCAACTGCCAAGTGGAAAAATAGTGCCCAAACATTTATTCACTCAGTACCTCAGCAAATGAAAACGATTTTACATTCCAGCAAAAACGTTAAACATAATTTCTTATTTATTAAAAAGCTTTATGTACTTCTTACAGTGTAATTCTAGTGAAGTACCATTCCCCAGAATACTGAAGTGTAAAGTATACATACATGACATTATATCGGTATGGCAGGATTTTCTCATCAATTCCATTGTCAGAAAATAAAAGCTGCTACATACCTCTATGCAGATTCATCTGCCCGCTGTCCCCTGATCTGAAGTTTACCTCTCCTCAGATGGCCGAGAAACAGCAATATGATCTTAACTACTCCGGCTAAAATCATAGTAAAACTCTGGTAGATTCTTCTTCAAACTCTGCCAGAGAGGTAATAACACACTCCGGTGCTATTTTAAAATAACAAACTTTTGATTGAAGATATAAAACTAAGTATAATCACCATAGTCCTCTCACACATCCTATCTAGTCGTTGGGTGCAAGAGAATGACTGGGAGTGACGTAGAGGGGAGGAGCTATATGCAGCTCTGCTGGGTGAATCCTCTTGCACTTCCTGTTGGGGAGGAGTAATATCCCAGAAGTAATGATGACCCGTGGACTGATCACACTTAACAGAAGAAACCTAAATTATGCTTACCAGATCATTTCCTTTCCTTCTATATGAGGAGAGTCCACAGCTTCATTCCTTTCTTGTGGGAAATACAAAACCTGGCCACCAGGAGGAGGCAAAGACACCCCAGCCAAAGGCTTAAATACCTCCCCCACTTCCCTCATATCCCAGTCATTCTGCCAAGGGAACAAGGAACAGTAGGAGAAATATCAGGGTATAAATGGTGCCAGAAGAACAAAACAAAATTTAGGTCCGCCCATCGGAGAATACGGGCCGGGGCAGTGGACTCTCCTCATACAGAAGGAAAGGAAATTATCTGGTAAGCATAATTTATGTTTTCCTTCTTAATATGAGGAGAGTCCACAACTTCATTCCTTACTTGCGGGAAAAATATACCCAAGCTCTAGAGGACACTGAATGAACGGGAGGGCAAAAAAAAGGAGGCAGACTCTATTCTGAGGGCACCACAGCCTGCAAAACCAATGTAATGTAAGGAGGACCAGGTAGCCACCCTACAAATCTGATCCATAGAGGCCTCATTCTTGAAGGCCTAAGAGGAAGCAACTGCTCTAGTTGAATGAGCCTTAATCCTCTGAGGAGGCTTGTGTCCCGCTGTCTCATAAGCTAAGCGGATAATGCTCCTCAACCAAAAAGATAAGGAAGTGGACGAGGCCTTCTGCCCCCTACGCTTCCCAGAATAGATAACAAACAAAGAAGAAGTCTGTCTAAACTCCTTGGTAGCCTGAAGATAGAACTTCAAGGCCCGAACCACATCCAAATTATGAAGTAACCGTTCCTTCGAAGATGGATTAGGACACATGGAAGGAACCACAATCTCCTGATTGATGTTGCGATCTGAAACGACCTTAGGGAGAAAACCTAACCCAGTACGAAGAACAGCCTTATCAGCATGAAATACTAGGTAAGGAGGCTCACATTGCAAGGCAACCATCTCAGAGACTCTGCACGCCGAAGCAATAGCCAGTAGAAAAAGAACCTTCCAAGACAGTAATTTAATGTCAACTTGAGCCTTCTGCAAAACTTTAAGAACAATATTTAAACTCCAAGGAGGAGCGCTAGATCAAACACAGGCCTGATTCTAGCCAGAGCTTGAACAAAATACTGAACATCTGGAAGCTCAGCGAGCCTCTTGTGCAGTAATACAGATAGGGCCGAAATCTGTCCCTTAAGGGAGCTAGTAGAAAGGCCCTTCTCCAGAACATCCTGGAGAAAGGAAAGAATCCTGAAAACCCTGACATTATGCCAGGGGAATCCACACTCCTCACACCAGAATAAGTAGGTCCTCCACACCTTATGATAGATGCGATGAGTAACAGGCTTACGAGCTTGAATGAGAGTATCAATAACTCTCTCAGAGAAACCTCTCTTGGCTAGGACCAAGCATTCAATCTAGATTTTGATGAACAAAAGGACCTTGTTCCAGCAGATCCCTGCGACAAGGTAACTTCCATGGAGGAGATGACAGCATCCCCACTAGATCCGCAAACCACATCCTTCGCGGCCACGATGGAGCAATCAGTATCACTGATGCCCGCTCCTGCTTGATGCGGGCCACTACTCGAGGAAGGAGAGGTAATGGCGGTAAAAGGTATATTAGAGTGAACCTCCAAGGCACCACCAATGCATCTATTAGCTCCGCATGAGGATCTCTTGATATGTGGATCGGTGACAGTGAACAGTGGTGGGCCTCCGCCCACTCCAGAATCCAAGATACCTCCCTCATTGCTAGGGAGCTCCTTTTTCCTCCCTGGTGGTTGATATAAGCCACCGATGTGATACTGTCTAATTGGAATCTGATAAACTGGGACGAACCTAGATGGGCAAAGCCTTCAGAGCATTGAAGATTTCTCGAAGTTCCAGAATGTTGATTGGAAGAGAGCTCTCCTCCCGAGACCAAAGGCCCTGAGCCTTCTTGGCTCCCCAAACTGCTCCCCATCCTAAGAGACTCGCGTCTGTAGTTACAATCTCACAGGATGGTCTTAAAAATGATGTCCCTCAGGACAGGTGATCTGGACAGAGCCACCAAGAGAGTGATTCTCTCGACCGGATGCACAGAGAGATCTGTTGAGACAGATCTGAATGATTGCCGTTCCACTGTCTCAGCATGCACAGTTGTAACGGTCTGAGACGGAGCCTGGCAAAGGGAATTATGTCCATGCAGGACACCATGAGATCAATCACCTCCATAAACTGCGCCACAGAGGGCCTTGAGGAGGTCCGGAGGGCAAGACATGCCAAAGTCAGCTTGCAGCATCTCTTGTCTGAAAGAATTATCCTCATGACTAGTGAGTCTATTATAGTGCTCAGGAACTCTACCCTGGTGCTTGGAATAAGGAAACTCTTCCAAGTTTAGCTTCCATCCATGGGATCGAAGAAGGGAGAGAAGAGATTTTAAATGTTCTTCCACTAGATGAAACGATGGTGCTTGTACCAGAATATCGCCCAAGTAAGTTGCTACTGCACCATCACAAATAAAAGAATTAGCGACCCTTAAAGTAGGTAGCCGCTCCCGCAACCGCAGCAACTGCCGCCGCTGGTTGAAATAAATATCCCGAATGTTGAAACATCTTTCTTAACTGAGTTTCCATCTTTTTACCCATGGGCTCCTTGAACGACAAACTATCCTCCAGTGGGATAGTACTGGGTTTTTCCATCGTGGAGACAGCGCCATCCACCTTAGGGACGGAACCCCACAACTCCAATTGAGAGTCCGGGACCGGGAACAGTTTCTTAAAGGCAGACGAAGGGGTGAAGGAAGAACCAATCCTCTCCCATTCATTCTTAATAATGTTTGCCATCTGAGGAACAACCCTGTCTTCGTAAACTCTATCCATTTAGGAATTAAAGGTTCTTCAGACAGTTTGGCCTCTGGAACCTCTAAGGTAGGCAGAACATCCTTTAGAAGAAAGCACAAGTGCTCCATCTTAAATCTAAAATCTGGTTCCTCAATCGGAGGCTTAGAGGCAGCCGATTCAGACCCAGAAAATTCACCCTCTGAAGTAACAGAAAGAAATTCATCATCATATAACCATCTATCAGCTAGGGCCAATAAGCTAGATGATGACCCCTGGGAAGGATAGCAATATTTGACCTTTCGTTTGCGCTTAGCAGGGCTAGGTAAAGCACTAATGGCCATAGACACCGCCGTTTGTAACTGTGCAGTGATGTCTGGAGGTAAAAGGCCTCCTCCAGATGGAGGATCAGGCATGCTATGGGAAACTGCATGTTTCATTAGAAGATGAAAGCAGGGTGCGCACCTCACGGGACGGGGGCCCCTCAGAGATGGAAGGCTCAGTGGTATCAAACATGTTAACCTTTTTTGACATAATCACTTTTTCTAGGCATGTGGAACATTATTGAGAGGGCAGGAATACCTCAGCCTCCTCACAATATAAACAGGCATAAGTCTTAGGTATAGAAGGAATACCCTCTAAAACGTCAGAGTCCTCCATAGCTATGGGCTATGTCCTAATATGAAAATAACGAGCGTTATATAAAATATAAAAACGGCACCTTTATACCCCCAATGGCTGGGGCACTCACCAACTCCTATGACCCAGGCACAGAGAGTAAACCGCTTCTCTCAGATAACCAGTCACGGTCAGAGAGTAGGGAGTGAAACTGCGACTACACCCAGTCACATTGAGCACAACCTAGGACCGCCTCCGCTAAGGAAAAGCGTGCCAAGCTTGTAAAGCTGCGCAGCTCCATAATAAAAGTAACCAGTATGTTCTAACCTCAGCCTATGAGCCTCAGAAAACATCTCACACATAAAACAGTATAAATCCAATAAAAATGTATGAGATTAATCCCCACTGTTCAATAATCCCCCCTCGGGAGATATTAACTCTTGATTCCATACAGATAAAAGGAGCCACACTGTGACCCTGTCTTCTAGAGTTACCATATGTGTAAAAAATGAAACGATCTTACCAGAATCTATGCTGTGGAACAGAAACACAGCCTCTCAAGTGTGAGTCTTGTAGCATCTCTCCTGACATGGACTTGAGTGATGAAAGCAGGCAGTGAAACTTGTCAACACTGATTGCTTAGGAGCTGTTAATACGAGTCTGGATGATATTGCAGAAAGACTCTCCCTGCATCTCCAGACCCAAACTTTCGTCAATGCTCTCACTGAGAGGCTGACAAGACTGACGGAACCCCACAACTCCAGCTGACAGTCCGGGACCAGGAATAATTTTTTAAAGGTAGACGAAGGGGAACAGGAAGATGAGATTCTATCCCATTCATTTTTAATAATGTTCACAATTTTTACAGGTACAGCAAAATTTAGCGGCGCTACCCTGTCCTTGTACACTCTGTCTAATTTAGGGATCAAAGGTTCATCAGGCAACTTGGCTTCTGGAACCTCCAATGTCGACAGAACCTCCTTTAGAAGAAAACATAAGTGTTCAATTTTAAATCTAAAGGCTGGCTCCTGCGCAGCCGGAGGCTTAGAGGAAGCAGACTCCGAACCAGAAATTTCACCCTCTGAAGACTCAGAGTGTGACCCATCCTGGGATACTTGAAAGGCAGACAAATCAAGTAAATCACTGGATGTCCCCTGGACCGGAGAGCCATGTTTAACCTTTCGCTTGCGCTTAGCAGGGCGAGGTAAAGCACTAAGGGCCTGAGACACCGCCGTCTTTAACTGCGCAGTAAAGTCTGATGGTAAAAGGCTCCCTCCAGACGGAGGATCAGGCGTGCTACGGGAAGCTGCATGTGACAATTAGAGATGACTTTGTAGGTTATGCACCTCACGGGACGGCGATGCCTCAGAGGTGGACAGCTCAGTAGTACTAAAGGGGTTAACCTTCTTAGATATAACAACCTTGTTGATACATATGGAACATAGTTGAGGGGGCGGGCACATCAAGGCCTCCTCACAATATAGACAGGTATTACTATTAGGAATAGAGGGAGTACCCTTAACGCATATCAGGATCCTCCATAGCTTGCGCTAACAACAGTAGGATACAAATAAATGAACTTTTTATTTCTAAAAAAAAAACTGCACCTATATACCCCCTATGACTGGGGCACTAACCACCTCCTAGACCCAGGCAACCAGAGAAGAAGCAACCTCCGACAGCTAGCTCGGTCAGGAAAGAGAAAGCGAAAATGTGACTACACCCGGTCACATGGTGCACAATGCAGGATTGCCCCTGCTATGAGAAAAAGCGTGCCAAGCTATAAGCTGCGGAACATTCAAAGTGAAAGCAAACACCTGTATGTTCCGTTACCGCATAACAGTCTATGAGCCCAAAAAAATAAATCTCACACATAAGCAGCATCAAAGTAACACATTTGGTTAATCCCCACTGTTCAATAACCTCCCTCAGGAGATATTAATCCATGATTCTATAAAGATAAAAGGAGTCACACTGTGATCCTGTCTTCAGCAATTTCAACATAAGTAAAAATTGAAACGATCTTACCAGAATCCGTGCTATGGAACAGAAACACAGACTCTCAAGTGTGACAGTCTTGTAGCATCACTCCTGACATGGACTTGAGTGAAGAAAGCAGACGGTGAAACTCGTCAACACTGGTTGCTTAAGGAGCTGTTAGCAGGCAGTCTGGATGGATTCGCAGAAAGACTCTCCCTGCATTTCCAGACTCTAACTTTCATCATTGCTCTCACTGAGAGGCTGACAAGACTACTTAAAACTCCAGTTCCATAATGAAAGGCATATATCCCTCACGAGGAACAACTCCAGAATCTTCTGACACTTCTCTGCCATCCTCCTGTGATGAAAGGCAAAGAATAACTGGGGGATGGGGGAAGTGGGAGAGGTATTTAAGCCTATGACTGGGGTGTCTTTGCCTCCTCCTGGTGGCCAGGTTCAGTATTTCCCAACAGTAAGGAATGAGGCCGTGGACTCTCCTTGTATTAAGAAGGAAAACAACACTAATCCAAGAGAAGGAAGTGGTATCTATTCATAAATGCTGATGCCATATATGCTTTCTGAGCAGTATGAACGCAGGATCACAAGGCATATGTACATATGTTCCATGCACAGTTATATGTACATATGTCACACTGAAACAGTGAACAAATGTGTATTGCAAAATGCTTCTATTTATAACTGCATTTATATACATTTCAAGTTTTTCATGATTTTAAAAAGGTTATAATAGTTCTTGTGTTTTTAGAGGAACCTGTAGTATGAGTGTAATTTCCTTCTTTGTTCTGAATCTTGCAAGTCACATGAATTGCTCAATGCCATTTGTAACAAAAGTCTTGGGATATCACTACTTTCGCAACTATTGAGAAAGCAAAGCAAGTGTTACTGCTAAAACAGCATAACGAGTCACTACCTTCTGTTTGCATTGGGGATGTTAACTTAACATTGTCTGACAAACAGGTTTAAAGACAGCACCAATAAATTTAGACAGCCAAAGAAGAAAAAAAATTAAAGAATCACTTCAGTTCCACACAGCAACTATCAATTTATAAAATTGGGTTGAAGTTGCCACAGTTAGGTAACAGCTGTAAGTATGAGCCCATGCTATAGATATGAAGATTAACAAATAATACAAGAACAGTCTAGAACACTGGTTTTCAAACCTGTCTTTAGGCCTCCCTAACAGGCCAGGCTTTCAGAATTACCTCGGGTGCGAGCAGGTTAATAACTATCGGCTAAATTAGGAGTTTTGCGTTATGAGGGGTGTGGTACTAACTTGCACGTTATTGTCACCGCTCACTTACCTACAGCGCTGGTATTACAGGTTTTCATAAACCCGGCGTTAGCAGGCAAGAAGTGAGCGTAGAGCAAAATTGAGCTCCATACCGCACTCCAATACCAGCGCTGCTTAAGGCAGCGGTCAGCTGGTTTTACGTGCTCATGCACGATTTCCCCATAGACATCAATGGGGAGAGCCGGCTGAAAAAAAAAGCCTAACACCTGCAAAAAAGCAGCGTAAAGCTACGTAACGCAGCCCCATTGATTCCTATGGGGAAACAAAAGTTATGTCTACACCTAACACCCTAACATGAACCCGAGTCTAAACACCCCTAATCTTACACTTATTAACCCCTAATCTGCCGCCCCCCGACATCGCAGACACCTACATTATACTTATTAACCTCTAATCTGCTGCTCCAAACATCGCCGCCACTATAATAAACATATTTACCCCTAAACAGCTGTACTCCCGCATCACAAACACTAGTTAAATATTATTAACCCCTAATCTGCCGCCCCTAACATCGCCGCCACCTACCTACATTTATTAACCCCTAATCTGCCACTCCAACGTTGCCGCCACTATACTAAAGTTATAAACCCCTAAACCTAAATCTAACCCTAACACCCCCTAACTTAAATATAATTAAAAGAAATCTAAATAAAAATTACTATCATTACCTAAATAATTCCTATTTAAAACTAAATACTTACCTGTAAAATAAACCCTAAGTTAGCTACAATATAACTAAAAAATAAAAAGCCCCCCCAAAATAAAAAAAAACCCCTAGCCTACAATAAACTACCAATAGCCCTTAAAAGGGCTTTTTGTGGGGCATTGCCCCAA
The DNA here is from genome assembly GCF_027579735.1 of Bombina bombina. Taxonomy (NCBI): domain Eukaryota; kingdom Metazoa; phylum Chordata; class Amphibia; order Anura; family Bombinatoridae; genus Bombina; species Bombina bombina. The sequence goes on along the minus strand of NC_069502.1, from coordinate 1,147,470,031 downwards.
ATAAATCAGCTCTTTTACCTGTAAAGAAAATACAAACCCCCCCCCAACAGTAAAACCCACCACCCACACAACCAACCCCCCAAATAAAATCCTAACTAAAAAAATCTAAGCTTCCCATTGCCCAAGGGTATTTGGATGGGCATTGCCCTTAAAAGGGCATTTAGCTCTTTTTCAACTGCCCAAACCCTAATCTAAAACTAAAACCCACCCAATAAACCCTTAAAAAAACCTAACACTAACCCCTGAAGATCCACTTACAGTTTTGAAGACCGGACATCCATCCTCAACGAAGCCGGGAGAGGTCCTCAGCGAAGCGGCAAGAAGTCCTCAACGAAGCCGGGAGAAGTCTTCATCCAAGCCGGCAGAAGTGGTCCTCCAGTCGGGCAGAAGTCTTCATCCAGACGGCATCTTCTATCTTCATCCATCCAGGGCAGAGCGGGTCCATCTTCAAGACATACGGTGCGGAGCATCTTCTTCAATCGAAGTCTTCTTCCCGAATGAAGGTTCCTTTAAGTGACGTCATCCAAGATGCTGTCCCTTGAATTCCGATTGGCTGAGAGAATTCTTTTGGCCAATCGGAATTAAAGGTGAAAAAATGATGTAATCAGCCAATAGGATTGAGCTTCAATTTTATTGGCTGATCCAATCAGCCAATAGCATTGAGCTTGCATTCTATTGGCTGTTCCAATCAGCCAATAGAATGCAAGCTCAATCCTATTGGCGGCTTGGATCAGCCAATAGGATTGAAGCTCAATCCTATTGGCTGATTGCATCAGCCAATAAGATTTTTTCACCTTTAATTCCGATTGGCTAATAGAATTCTATCAGCCAATTGGAATTCAAGGGACGCCATCTTTGATGACGTCACTTAAAGGAACCTTCATTCGGGAAGAAGACTTCGATTGAAGAGGATGCTCCGCGCCGGATGTTTTGAAGATGGACCCGCTCCCCGCTGGATGGATGAAGATAGAAGATGCCATCTGGATGAAGACTTCTGCCCATCTGGAGGACCACTTCTGCCGGCTTGGATGAAGACTTCTCCCGGCTTCGTTGAAGACTTCTTGCAGCTTCGCTGAGGACTTCTTCCGGTTTCATTTAGGATGGATGTCCGGTCTTCAAAACTGTTAGTGGATCTTCGGGGGTTAGTGTTAGTTTTTTTTAAGGGTTTATTGGGTGGATTTTAGTTTTAGATTAGGGTTTGGGCAATTGAAAAAAGCTAAATGCCCTTTTAAGGGCAATGCCCATCCAAATGCCCTTTTCAGGGCAATGGGGAGCTTAGGTTTTTTTAGTTAGGATTTTATTTGGGGGGTTGGTTGTGTGGGTGGTGGGTTTTACTGTTGGGGGGGTGTTTGTATTTTTTTTACAGGTAAAAGAGCTGATTTATTTGGGGCAATGCCCCGCAAAAGGCAATTTTAAGAGCTATTGGTAGTTTATTGTAGGCTAGGTTTTTTATTTTATTTTGGGGGGGCTTTTTTTATTTTGATAGGGCTATTAGATTAGGTGTAATTAGCTTAAATATCTGATCATTTCTGTTTTTATTTTGTGTAATTTAGTGTTTGTTTTTGTAATTTAGGTAATTGTATTTAATTAATGTAATTTATTTAATTGTAGTGTAAGGTTAGGTGTTAGTGTGTAACTAAGGTTAGGTTTTATTTTACAGGTAAATTTGTATTTATTTTAGCTAGGTAGTTAGTAAATAGTGAATAACTATTTAGTAACTATTCTACCTAGTTAAAATAAATACAAACTTAGCAGTAAAATAAAAATAAACCCTAAGCTAGATACAATGTAACTATTAGTTATATTGTTGCTAGCTTAGGGTTTATTTTATAGGTATTTAGTTTTAAATAGGAATTATTTAGGTAATGATAGTAATTTTTATTTAGATTTCTTTTAATTATATTTAAGTTAGGGGGTGTTAGGGTTAGACTTAGGTTTAGGGGTTAAAAACTTTCGTATGTTGGGGCGGCAGATTAGGGGTTAAAGGGACATTAAACACTAAATACATGCTAGATAGAATGATGCATTCAAAGAAAAGATTAGTTCATGACTAACATGTAGATGTATTTTTTAAAGTTTCATTAGTTGTTTAAATAGTGACAAAATAAGTGTAAAGTTTTAGTGTCTATAAAACACTGGCAGCTGCCATGTTGTAACTTGTGTTACCTTCTCTGCTGTGGCCAATTAGAGACAGTTATAAATAGGTCACTAGAGTGTGCAGCCAATGGTTGTGCTGGATTTAACAGTGTTCTGCACTTCCATTTCTAACAGGAACTGAAAAGCTCACAATTTCAGAATGGAATTACAGGCAAAGAGGACAAAATAAACAATTAAAGTATATTGCAGAGTTGTTTAATATATACAATTTATCATTTTGAATTACCATCTCAAAGTGTTTAATGTCTCTTTAATAACTGTAATATAGGTTGCGGCGATGTTAGGGACAGCAGATTAGGGGGTTAATAATATTTAACTAGTGTTTGCGAGGCGGGAGTGCAGCGGTTTAGGGGTTAATTTTATTCTAGTTGCGGCGATGTCGGGAGCGGCAGATTAGGGGTTAATAATTTTATTTTAGTGTTTGTGATGTGGGAGGGCCTCGGTTTAGGGGTTAATAGGTAGTTTATGGGAGTTAGTGTACTTTTTAACACTTTAGTTATGAGTTTTATGCTACGGCTTTCTAGCATAAAACTCATAACTACTGACTTTAAATTGTGTTACGAATCTTGCGGGATAGGCTGTACCGCTCACTTTTTGGCATCCAAGAAAAAGCTTGTAATATCGGTGCTATGGAAGTCCCATTGAAAAAACACTTAATGCAAATTAACTTATGCAATTTGCGTAAAGGCCAAAAAAGTGTGCAGTGCTTTCACTCATACCGCAAAACTCGCAATCTAGCCGTATGTTTACTAATAAGATGATTATTTCACCTGTTCTGCAGTTCTGATATCCTGAAAATCTTCCCTGTTAGGGAGGTCTGAGGACAGGTTTGAAATCCAGTGGTCTAGAAAAACCTTAATAAGCAAGTTCTTTCTTGAGTAAAGTCAATTATCTCAAAAATAAATCTTGCAGGAATTACTTAAAAGATTATAGCCCTTTCCGAAAAAGTTAAACATACAGCATTAAAGGGACAGTCAAGTCCAAAAAAACATATGATTTAAACAGGGCATGTAATTTTAAACAACTTTCCAATGTACTTTTATCACCAATTTTGCTTTGTTCTCTTGGTATTCTTAGTTGAAAGATAAACCTAGGAGGTTTATATGCTATTTTTTTAGACCTTGAAGACTGCCTCTAATATGAATGCATTTTGACCACTAGAGGGCATTAGTTCATGTGTTTCATATAGATAACATTGAGCTCATGCATGTGAAGTTACCCTGGAATGAGCACTGATTGGCTAAAATGTAAGTCTGTCAAAAGAACTGAAATAAGGGGGCAGCTAGCAGAGGCTTAGATACAAGGTAATCACAGAGGTAAAAAACATAATTTATGCTTACCTGATAAATGTATTTCTCTTGTAGTGTATCCAGTCCACGGATCATCCATTACTTGTGGGATATTCTCCTTCCCAACAGGAAGTTGCAAGAGGATCACCCACAGCAGAGCTGCTACATAGCTCCTCCCCTCACTGCCATATCCAGTCATTCGACCGAAACAAGCCGAGAAAGGAGAAACCATAGGGTGCAGTGGTGACTGTAGTTTAATTAAAATTTAGACCTGCCTGAAAAGGACAGGGCAGGCCGTGGACTGGATACACTACAAGAGAAATAAATTTATCAGGTAAGCATAAATTATGTTTTCTCTTGTTAAGTGTATCCAGTCCACGGATCATCCATTACTTGTGGGATACCAATACCAAAGCTAAAGTACACGGATGATGGGAGGGACAAGGCAGGAACTTAAACGGAAGGAACCACTGCCTGTAGAACCTTTCTCCCAAAAACAGCCTCCGAAGAAGCAAAAGTATCAAATTTGTAAAATTTGGAAAAAGTATGAAGGGAAGACCAAGTTGCAGCCTTGCAAATCTGTTCAACAGAGGCCTCATTTTTAAAGGCCCAGGTGGAAGCCACAGCTCTAGTAGAATGAGCTGTAATCCTTTCAGGAGGCTGCTGTCCAGCAGTCTCATAGGCTAAACGGATTATACTCCGAAGCCAAAAAGAAAGAGGTTGCCGAGGCCTTCTGACCTCTCCTCTGTCCAGAGTAAACAACAAACAGGTTAGATGTTTGGCGAAAATCTTTAGTAGCCTGTAAGTAAAACTTCAAGGCACGGACTACGTCTAGATTATGCAAAAGACGTTCCTTCTTTGAAGAAGGATTAGGACATAATGATGGAACAACAATATCTTGATTGATATTCTAGTTAGAAACCACCTTAGGTAAAAACCCAGGTTTTGTACGCAGAACAACTTTATCTGAATGAAAGATCAGATAAGGAGAATCACAATGTAAGGCAGATAACTCCGAGACTCTTCGAGCCGAGGAAATAGCCATCAGAAAAAGAACTTTAAGAACCAAGTTTAAGCTCCATGGAGGAGCAACAGGTTAAACACAGGCTTAATTCTAACTAAAGCCTGACAAAATGCCTGAACGTCTGGAACTTCTGCCAGACGCTTGTGTAAAAGAATAGACAGAGCAGAAATCTGTCCCTTTAAAGAACTAGCTGATAATCCTTTGTCCAAACCCTCTTGGAGGAAGGACAATATCCTAGGAATCCTAACCCTACTCCATGAGTAATTCTTGGATTCACACCAATGAAGATATTTACGCCATATCTTGTGGTAAATTTTCCTGGTGACAGGCTTTCGTGCCTGTATTAAGGTATCAATTACTGACTCGGAGAAGCCACGCTTTGATAGGATCAAGCGTTCAATCTCCATGCAGTCAGTCTCAGAGAAAGTAGATTCGGATGATTGAAAGGACCTTGTATTAGAAGGTCTTGTCTCAGAGGCAGAGTCCATGGTGGAAAGGATGACATGTCCACTAGGTCTGCATACCAGGTCCTGCGTGGCCACGCAGGCGCTATCAATATCACCGATGCTCTTTCCTGTTTGATCTTGGCAATCAGACGAGGGAGCAGAGGAAATGGTGGAAACACATAAGCCAGGTTGAAGAACCAAGGCGCTGCTAGAGCATCTATCAGTGCCGCTTCTGGGTCCCTGGACCTGGATCCGTAACAAGGAAGCTTGGCGTTCTGGCGAGACGCCATGAGATCCAATTCTGGTTTGCCCCAACGGAGAACCAATTGAGCAAACACCTCCGGATGGAGTTCCCATTCCCCCGGATGAAAAGTCTGACGACTTAGAAAATCCGCCTCCCAGTTCTCTACACCTGGGATATGGATCGCTGACAGGTGGCAAGAGTGAGTCTCTGCCCAGCGAATTATCTTGGAGACTTCTGACATCGCTAGGGAACTCCTGGTTCCCCCTTGATGGTTGATGTAAGCCACAGTCGTGATGTTGTCCGACTGAAATCTGATGAACCTCAGTGTTGCTAGCTGAGGCCAAGCCAGAAGAGCATTGAATATTGCTCTTAACTCCAGAATATTTATTGGGAGGAGTTTCTCCTCCTGAGTCCATGAACCCTGAGCCTTCAGGGAGTTCCAGACTGCACCCCAACCTAGAAGGCTGGCATCTGTTGTTACAATTGTCCAATCTGGTCTGCGAAAGGTCATACCCTTGGACAGATGGGCCCGAGATAACCACCAGAGAAGAGAATCTCTGGTTTCCTGATCCAGATTTAGTAGAGGGGACAAATCTGTGTAATCCCCATTCCACTGACTAAGCATGCATAATTGCAGCGGCCTGAGATGCAGGCGCGCGAATGGCACTATGTCCATCGCCGCTACCATTAAGCCGATTACTTCCATGCACTGAGCCACCGTGGGGCGCAGAATGGAGTGAAGAACACGGCAAGCATTTAGCAGTTTTGATAACCTGGACTCCGTCAGGTAAATTTTCATTTCTACAGAATCTATTAGAGTCCCTAGGAAGGAAACCCTCGTGAGAGGAGATAGAGAACTCTTTTCTTCGTTCACTTTCCACCCATGCGACCTCAGGAATGCCAGAACTATCTCTGTATGAGATTTGGCAATTTGAAAGCTTGACGCCTGTATCAGGATATCGTCCAGGTAAGGAGCCACCGCTATGCCTCGCGGTCTTAGGACCGCCAGAAGTGAGCCCAGAACCTTTGTAAAAATTCTTGGGGCTGTAGCCAACCCGAATGGAAGAGCTACAAATTGGTAATGCCTGTCTAGAAAGGCAAACCTCAGGAACTGATGATGATTCTTGTGAATCGGAATGTGAAGGTAGGCATCCTTTAAGTCCACTGTGGTCATGTACTGACCCTCTTGGATCATGGGTAAAATGGTTCGAATAGTTTCCATCTTGAATGACGGAACTCTGAGGAATTTGTTTAGGATCTTTAAATCCAAAATTGGTCTGAAGGTTCCCTCTTTTTTGGGAACCACAAACAGATTTGAATAAAACCCCTGTCCTTGTTCCGTCCGCGGAACTGGATGGATCACTCCCATTACAAGGAGATCTTGTACGCAGCTTAGGAATGCCTCTTTCTTTATCTGGTTTGCAGATAATCTTGAAAGGTGAAATCTCCCTTGTGGAGGAGAAGCTTTGAAGTCCAGAAGATATCCCTGAGATATGATCTCCAACACCCAGGGATCCTGAACATCTCTTGCCCACGCCTGGAAGAGAGAGAGTCTGCCCCCTACTAGATCCGTTGTCCACCTTAGGGACAGTCTGCCATAAGTCCCGTGTAGTGGCATCTATTGGAAACATTTTTCTAAATATAGGAGGTGGGGAAAAGGGCACACCGGGCCTATCCCACTCCTTACTAATAATTTCTGTAAGCCTTTTAGGTATTGGAAAAACATCAGTACTCACCGGCACTGCATAGTATTTATCCAGCCTACACAATTTCTCTGGCACTGCAATTGTGTCACAGTCATTCATAGCAGCTAATACCTCCCCAAGCAATACACAGAGGTTCTCAAGCTTAAATTTAAAATTAGAAATCTCTGAATCAGGTCTCCCCGATTCAGAGACGTCACCCACAGACTGAAGCTCTCCGTCCTCAGGTTCTGCATATTGTGACGCAGTATCAGACATGGCTCTTACAGCATCTACGGGCTCTGTATCTCGTCTAACCCCAGAGCTATCGCGCTTGCCTCTCAATTCAGGGAATCTGGATAATACCTCTGACAGGGTATTATTCATGATTGCAGCCATGTCCTGCAAAGTAATCGCTATGGGCGTCCCTGATGTACTTGGCTCCATATTAGCGTGCGTCCCTTGAGCGGGAGGCGAAGGGTCCGACACGTGGGGAGAGTTAGTCGGCATAACTTCCCCCTCGACAGACCCCTCTGGTGACAATTCTTTTATAGATAAAACAAAATTTATGCTTACCTGATAAATTCCTTTCTCCTGTAGTGTGGTCAGTCCACGGGTCATTACTTCTGGGATATTAACTCCTCCCCAACAGGAAGTGCAAGAGGATTCACCCAGCAGAGCTGCTATATAGCTCCTCCCCTCTACGTCACCTCCAGTCATTCGACCAAGGACCAACGAGAAAGGAGAAGCCAAAGGGTGTAGTGGTGACTGGAGTATAATTTAAAAAATATTTACCTGCCGTAAAAAACAGGGCGGGCCGTGGACTGACCACACTACAGGAGAAAGGAATTTATCAGGTAAGCATAAATTTTGTTTTCTCCTGTTAAGTGTGGTCAGTCCACGGGTCATCATTACTTCTGGGATACCAATACCAAAGCTAAAGTACACGGATGACGGGAGGGACAGGCAGGCTCTTTATACGGAAGGAACCACTGCCTGAAGAACCTTTCTCCCAAAAACAGCCCCCGAAGAAGCAAAAGTGTCAAATTTGTAAAATTTGGAAAAAGTATGAAGAGAAGACCAAGTTGCAGCCTTGCAAATCTGTTCAACAGAAGCCTCATTCTTAAAGGCCCAAGTGGAAGCCACAGCTCTAGTAGAATGTGCTGTAATTCTTTCAGGAGGCTGCTGTCCAGCAGTCTCATAGGCTAACCGTATTATGCTACGAAGCCAAAAAGAGAGAGAGGTAGCCGAAGCTTTTTGACCTCTCCTCTGACCAGAATAAACGACAAACAGGGAAGACGTTTGTCGAAAATCCTTAGTTGCCTGTAGATAAAATTTCAGGGCACGGACTACATCTAGATTGTGTAGCAGACGTCCCTTCTTCGAAGAAGGATTAGGACACAAAGATGGAACCACAATCTCTTGATTGATATTCCTGTTAGTGACCACCTTAGGTAGAAACCCAGGTTTAGTACGCAGAACTACCTTGTCTGAATGAAAAATCAGATAAGGAGAATCACAATGTAAGGCAGATAATTCAGAGACTCTTCGAGCCGAGGAAATCGCCATTAAAAATAGAACTTTCCAAGATAACAGCTTAATATCTATGGAATGAAGGGGTTCAAACGGAACACCCTGTAAAACATTAAGAACTAAGTTCAAACTCCATGGCGGAGCAACAGTTTTAAACACAGGCTTGATCCTAGTTAAAGCCTGACAAAAAGCTTGAACGTCCGGAACTTCTGACAGACGTTTGTGTAAAAGAATGGACAGAGCTGAAATCTGTCCCTTTAAGGAACTAGCGGATAAACCCTTTTCCAAACCTTATTGTAGAAAAGACAATATCCTCGGAATCCTAACCTTACTCCATGAGTAACTGTTGGATTCGCACCAATATAAGTATTTGCGCCATATCTTATGGTAAATCTTTCTGGTAACAGGCTTCCTAGCCTGTATTAAGGTATCAATAACTGACTCAGAAAAACCACGTTTTGATAAAATCAAGCGTTCAATTTCCAAGCAGTCAGCTTCAGAGAAATTAGATTTTGATGTTTGAAGGGACCCTGTATCAGAAGGTCCTGTTTCAGAGGTAGAGACCAAGGTGGACAGGATGACATGTCCACCAGATCTGCATACCAAGTCCTGCGTGGCCATGCAGGCGCTATTAGAATCACTGATGCTCTCTCCTGTTTGATTCTGGCAATCAATCGAGGAAGCATCGGGAAGGGTGGAAACACATAAGCCATCCCGAAGGTCCAAGGTGCTGTCAAAGCATCTATCAGAACCGCTCCCGGATCCCTGGATCTGGACCCGTAACGAGGAAGCTTGGCGTTCTGTCGAGACGCCATGAGATCTATCTCTGGTTTGCCCCAATGTCGAAGTATTTGGGCAAAGACCTCCGGATGAAGTTCCCACTCCCCCGGATGAAAAGTCTGACGACTTAAAAAATCCGCCTCCCAGTTCTCCACTCCCGGGATGTGGATTGCTGACAGGTGGCAAGAGTGAGACTCTGCCCAGCGAATTATCTTTGATACTTCCATCATTGCTAGGGAGCTTCTTGTCCCTCCCTGATGGTTGATGTAGGCTACAGTCGTGATGTTGTCCGACTGAAACCTGATGAACCCCCGAGTTGTCAACTGGGGCCAAGCCAGAAGGGCATTGAGAACTGCTCTCAATTCCAGAATGTTTATTGGTAGGAGACTCTCCTCCTGATTCCATTGTCCCTGAGCTTTCAGAGAATTCCAGACAGCGCCCCAACCTAGTAGGCTGGCGTCTGTTGTTACAATTGTCCAGTCCGGCCTGCTGAATGGCATCCCCCTGGACAGATGTGGCCGAGAAAGCCACCATAGAAGAGAATTTCTGGTCTCTTGATCCAGATTCAGAGAAGGGGACAAGTCTGAGTAATCCCCATTCCACTGACTTAGCATGCACAATTGCAGCGGTCTGAGGTGTAGGCGTGCAAAGGGTACTATGTCCATTGCCGCTACCATTAAGCCGATTACCTCCATGCATTGAGCCACTGATGGGTGTTGAATGGAATGAAGGACACGGCATGCATTTTGAAGCTTTGTTAACCTGTCTTCTGTCAGGTAAATTTTCATTTCTACAGAATCTATAAGAGTCCCCAAGAAGGGAACTCTTGTGAGTGGAAAGAGAGAACTCTTCTTTTCGTTCACCTTCCATCCATGCGACCTTAGAAATGCCAGTACTAACTCTGTATGAGACTTGGCAGTTTGAAAGCTTGAAGCTTGTATCAGAATGTCGTCTAGGTACGGAGCTACCGAAATTCCTCGCGGTCTTAGTACCGCCAGAAGAGCACCCAGAACCTTTGTGAAGATTCTTGGAGCCGTAGCCAATCCGAATGGAAGAGCTACAAACTGGTAATGCCTGTCTAGAAAGGCAAACCTTAGATACCGGTAATGATCTTTGTGAATCGGTATGTGAAGGTAAGCATCCTTTAAATCCACTGTGGTCATGAACTGACCCTTTTGGATCATGGGTAAAATTGTCCGAATAGTTTCCATTTTGAACGATGGAACTCTTAGGAATTTGTTTAGGATCTTTAAATCCAAGATTGGCCTGAAAGTTCCCTCTTTTTTGGGAACCACAAACAGATTTGAGTAAAACCCTTGTCCTTGTTCCGACCGTGGAACCGGATGGATTACTCCCATTAATAAAAGGTCTTGTACGCAGCGTAGAAACGCCTCTTTCTTTATTTGGTTTGTTGACAACCTTGACAGATGAAATCTCCCTCTTGGGGGAGAGAATTTGAAGTCCAGAAGGTATCCCTGAGATATGATCTCTAACGACCAGGGATCCTGGACATCTCTTGCCCAAGTCTGGGCGAAGAGAGAAAGTCTGCCCCCCACTAGATCCGTTCCCGGATCGGGGGCCCTCAATTCATGCTGTCTTAGGGGCAGCAGCAGGTTTCCTGGCCTGCTTGCCCTTGTTCCAGGACTGGTTAGGTCTCCAGCCTTGTCTGTAGCGAGCAACAGCTCCTTCCTGTTTTGGTGCAGAGGAAGTTGATGCTGCTCCTGCTTTGAAATTACGAAAGGAACGAAAATTAGACTGTCTAGCCTTAGGTTTGGCTCTGTCTTGAGGCAGGGCATGGCCTTTACCTCCTGTAATGTCAGCGATAATTTCTTTCAATCCGGGCCCGAATAAGGTCTGCCCTTTGAAAGGTATATTAAGTAATTTAGATTTAGAAGTAACGTCAGCTGACCAGGATTTTAGCCACAGTGCTCTGCGCGCCTGAATGGCGAATCCGGAATTCTTAGCCGTAAGCTTAGTTAAATGTACTACGGCATCTGAAATAAATGAGTTAGCTAACTTAAGGGCTTTAAGCTTGTGTGTAATCTCATCTAATGGAGCTGATTCAAGTGTCTCTTCCAAAGACTCAAACCAAAATGCTGCTGCAGCCGTGACAGGCGCAATGCATGCAACGGGTTGCAATATAAAACCTTGTTGAACAAACATTTTCTTAAGGTAACCCTCTAACTTTTTATCCATTGGATCTGAAAAGGCACAGCTATCCTCCACCGGGATAGTGGTACGCTTAGCTAAAGTAGAAACTGCTCCCTCCACCTTAGGGACCGTTTGCCATAAGTCCAGTGTGGTGGTGTCTATTGGAAACATCTTTCTAAATATCGGAGGGGGTGAGAACGGCACACCGGGTCTATCCCACTCCTTAGTAACAATTTCAGTAAGTCTCTTAGGTATAGGAAAAACGTCAGTACTCGACGGTACCGCAAAATATTTATCCAACCTACACATTTTCTCTGGTATTGCAACTGTGTTACAATCATTCAGAGCCGCTAACACCTCCCCTAGTAATACACGGAGGTTTTCCAGCTTAAATTTAAAATTTGAAATATCTGAATCCAATCTGTTTGGATCAGAACCGTCACCCGCAGAATGAAGCTCTCCGTCCTCATGTTCTGCAAGTTGTTACGCAGTATCTGACATGGCCCTAATATTATCAGCGCACTCTGTTCTCACCCCAGAGTGATCACGCTTACCTCTTAGTTCTGGTAATTTAGCCAAAACTTCAGTCATAACAGTAGCCATATCCTGTAATGTGATTTGTAATGGCCGCCCAGATGTACTCGGCGCTACAATATCACGCACCTCCCGAGCGGGAGATGCAGGTACTGACACGTGAGGCGAGTTAGTCGGCATAACTCTCCCCTCGTTGTTTGGTGAAATATGTTCAATTTGTACAGATTGACTTTTATTTAAAGTAGCATCAATGCAGTTAGTACATAAATTTCTATTGGGCTCCACTTTGGCTTTAGCACATATAGCACAGATATCTTCCTCTGAATCAGACATGTTTAACACACTAGCAAATAAACTAGCAACTTGGAATACTTTTCAAGTAATTTACTATAATATGAAAACGTACTGTGCCTATAAGAAGCACAGAAAGAGTTATGACAGTTGAAAGTTAATAAACTGAAAAGTTATAGCATCAAATCTTTGTAAAAAACACAATTTTAGCAAAGGTTTGCTCCCATTAGCAAAGGATAACTAACCCTGATAGCAGAAAAAAAATTACAGAAATAAACGTTTTTTATCACAGTCAACTACAATCTCACAGCTCTGCTGTGAGTGATTACCTCCCTCAAAACAAGTTTTGAAGACCCCTGAGTTCTGTAGAGATGAACCGGATCATGCAGGGAATACAATAAACTTCTGACTGAATTTTTTGATGCGTAGCAAAAGCGCCAAAAAAGGCCCCTCCCCCTCACACACAACAGTGAGAGAGATCAGTAAACTGTCATAAATTAAATAAAACGACTGCCAAGTGGAAAAAAATAGTGCCCAAAACATTTTTTCACCCAGTACCTCAGAAAATGAAATGATTTTACATGCCAGCAAAAAACGTTTAACATAAATTAAGTGTTATTAAAAAGCCTGTTGCTAGTCCCTGCAAATTAGGCTAAAGTCTTATGCATACAGTATAATTCCAGTGAAGTGCCATTCCCCAGAATACTGAAGTGTAAAATATACATACATGACAGCCTGATACCAGTTGCTGCTACTGCATTTAAGGCTGAGTTTACATTATATCGGTATGGCAGAATTTTCTCATCAATTCCATTGTCAGAAAATAATAAGCTGCTACATACCTCTTTGCAGATTAATCTGCCCGCTGTCCCCTGATCTGAAGTTTACCTCTCCTCAGATGGCCGAGAAACAGCAATATGATCTTAACTACGCCGGCTAAAATCATAGAAAAAACTCAGGTAGATTCTTCTTCAAATTCTACCAGAGAAGGAATAACACACTCCGGTGCTATTATAAAATAACAAACTTTTGATTGAAGGTATAAAACTAAGTATAATCACCACAGTCCTCTCACACATCCTATCTATTCGTTGGGTGCAAGAGAATGACTGGGGGTGACGTAGAGGGGAGGAGCTATATAGCAGCTCTGCTGAGTGAATCCTCTTGCACTTCCTGTTGGGGAGGAGTTAATATCCCAGAAGTAATGATGACCCGTGGACTGACCACACTTAACAGGAGAAAGACTGATCTTTACTGTTTAAGGTGAAATCAATACATTTAGTACACATTCTCCTATGGGGCTCCACCATGGATTTTAAACATAATGAACAAGTATCCTCTGTTTCAGACATGTTTGTACAGACTAGCAATGAGACTAGCAAGCTTGGAAAACACATTAAAGCAAGTTAACAAGCAATATAAAAAACGTTACTGTGCCTTTAAGAGAAACAAATTTTGACAAAATTTGAAATAACAGTGAAAAAAGGCAGTTACACTAACAACATTTTTACAGTGTATGTAACAAGTCAGCAGAGCATTTCACCCACTTGCAAATGGATGATTAACCCCTTAATAACAAAAACAGAATAATAAATGACAAAAACGTTTTTTAAACACAGTCACAACAACTGCCACAGTCTATTGTGATTGTTACCCTCCTCAAACACGACTTTGAAGCCTTTTGAGCCCTTCAGAGATGTCCTGTATCATGCAGAGGGAAGCTGAATGTCTCTGTCAGTATTTTTATCTGCACAGAAAAGCACTAAAATAGGCCCTTCCCACTCATATTGCAACAGTGGAAAGCTTCAGGAAACTGTCTCTAGGCAAAAATCAAACCAGCCATGTGGAAAAAAACTAGGCCCCAATAAGTTTTGTCACCAAACATATATAAAAACGATTAACATGCCAGCAAACGTTTTATATTACATTTTTATAAGAGTATGTATCTCTATTAATAAGCCTGATACCAGTCGCTATCACTGCATTTAAGGCTTAACTTACATTAATCCGGTATCAGCAGCATTTTTCTAGCAAATTCCATCCCTAGAAATATATTAACTGCACATACCTTATTGCAGGAAAACCTGCACGCCATTCCCTCTCTGAGGGAAGTTACCTCACTCCTCAGAATATGTGAGAACAGCCATGGATCTTAGTTACTTCTGCTAAGATCATAGAAATCACAGGCAGATTCTTCTTCTAATGCTGCCTGAGATGAAACAGTACACTCTGGTACCATTTAAAAATAGCAAACTTTTGATTGAAGTTAAAAAACTAACTATAATACACCACTTTCCTCTTACTACGTCCATCTTTGTTGAGAGTTGCAAGAGAATGACTGGATATGGCAGTGAGGGGAGGAGCTATGTAGCAGCTCTGCTGTGGGTGATCCTCTTGCAACTTCCTGTTGGGAAGGAGAATATCCCACAAGTAATGGATGATCCGTGGACTGGATACACTTAACAAGAGAAATTATATTAATATAACCGTGGAGCAAGAGAAGTAAGAAAAGCGCAAAACGACTTAAAAAGCTTATTTAATGCATAGAAACAATAATAAATAAAAACTTACACTCAGGTAAGCGTAGTCGCATATCCCCAAAAACGTAGAGCATTCAGCAGCCACAATAGTCTGAGTCCCGCTCTGTTACCGAACGTCAAAGTTCTCAAGTTGGCCGTCTAACAGAAAGACAGCGTCTGACGTCACCGTGGAAGGAAGATCCGGAGCGTCCTCCGGTAAGCGAGTCTCTCTCAGGCTATGGAGCCGTCTGTGTGGCCTTAAGGAGCATATCCCTACGCGTTTCGTCCGTGAGCACGGCCGGACTTTTTCAAGGGCAAGTCAGTGTGAAAATAGTTCAGAGTTGAATGTTAGAGCCAAGTCCGATGACTCTTTTATACTGACCAAAAGAGCGCCCTCTAGTTATATAGGACCCTTACATGCATAAAATATCTAAAATATCTAAAAATACTTACAACATTTGATCCACAATTACAATAAATATTAAATGAAATGATTAATAAATAATCAATATAAATATATCAATAATTTCATGAATAATAATACCTCAATCAATTACATAAAGAGTAGGTGTATAAATAGTTTCCTAAAGAGTAACCAATAATCTCATAAAGTACTGATAAAAGAAAAAAATATATATAAATAGAAATACTAGCAGCGATCATAAAAACAAATATATAGATATAAATAAGTAAATGGTAAGTACCTATATTAGAACATAGCTGATCATAAACTAACATATTAGCCATAAGAAGTCATAGACTAAAGATTTTTTTACAAAAGTGAACCCTAAATCAAAAAAAGCTAACACAAAGCTGTAGTGTGCATGTAATATCACATGTAGGCTTCCAAATCTAAATCAACATTAAGACCCCTGGGATGTAAACTGCCAATTTTATAGATCCAGTAAGTCTCCTGTTGTCTGAGGGCGAGCAATCTATTGTGAATGTTAGGAGATATCCAATCTATTACCTTGACCTTCAAAGATGATGAACTGCAATTATGCAATTCCCGAAAATGAATAGGGATACTATGTTTAATGTCGTTTTCTTTCGCCATTTTTATGTTATATAGATGCTCATATACCCTAGTTTTTATCTTTCTTTTAGTGCGCCCTACATAGAGAAGGCCACACCCACAGCTGATTAAATATACCACACAGGTTGAATCACAAGTAGTTCTGCATTTAATGCTGAACTCCTGTGTACCATCCCAATTGGTAAATTTGATTGTTTTATCAATATGTCTGCACATATTACATATGGTCTTCCTACAGCCAAAGGTTCCTTTGGCTGTACTCAGCCAATAAGAGTTATTACTTACTGATATAATATCCCTAAGTTTACTAGGTGCAAGAATGTTCTTCAGATGTGTTCCTTTCCTAAAAGTTACCAAAGGCTTATCTGCCAACTTAGTTAACACAATTGGGTCAGTTTTTAAAATGACCCAATGTTTCTTCAGAATCTGCTGAATAGTAGTAGCACATTATATCTAGTAATAAATCTTGGAGTATTAAGATCAGAACCTCCTTCGACTCTATGTTTTCTGGATTAATTAAGAAGTTCGAATCTGTTACTATTAAGAGCCCTATCTTTAGCTGTCTCTAATAATTCTTTATTATATCCCTTATCTGAAATTTTTTATCAAGTATAGCTGCTTCAGAAATAAAGTTGGACATATGAGTACAATTTTTTCGTAAACTGAGATATTGTCCATATGGTATATCCAACTTTTTTTGTGTCCACTAGTAGCTTCAATATAGCTATTCATATCAGTAGGCTTTCTAAAGTTACTAACAGCTATCTGATTATTCTCATCTACATAGAGAAGTAAGTCTAGGAATTCCATTGTAATATTAGAGATATTCGCAGTGAATATAAGGTTATGACTATTATTATTCATATGGTTAATAAATGCGCTAATATCAGCTTCATCTCCCTTCCACAAAATGATAACATCATCAATATAGCGATGGAATTTAATAATATTCTTGTAAAAGGGGCTATTATACCATATATAATTGTTTTCAAAATCATTAACATATAAATTAGCGTACAAGGGCGCACAGGTAGTCCCCATTGCTGTCCCCCTAATTTGTTTAAAGAATTTTTTCTCAAACAAAAAATAGTTATGCTCGAGAATAAATAATATGGAGTCAACAAGAAAGTCAATATGGTCTTTTGGTATATTCCATCTCAAGAGTTCAGAAAAAACAGCCATACGACCCTGGTCATGGATACAAGTATAAAGCGACGTTACATCGCAAGTAATTAGCCAGTAGTCACCTTCCCATGGAATTCTCTCAAAGTTAGTTATAACCTGTGTACTATCCCTCAGGTAGGCCCTGGTTTTCTGTACAATAGGCTGTAAAAATGATCCACATATTGAGACAAATGATTACAAAGAGTCAATGCCATAAACTATGGGCCTACCTGGGGGATTAATGGAGTCCTTATGGACTTTTGGTAGATGGTAAAATCCTGAAATTTTAGGAGATGGTTCAAAAAGGAAAGAGAATTCATTGTTGGTTATAATCATCTTCTATTTAGCACTACATAATAGTTTTTTTTTTAAATCTCGGACATAACATATGGTGGGATCACGGTCCAGAACCGAGTAAGTGGTGCTATCTTTTAATAATCGATAAGCTTCCTTTAAATAGATCTCCCGGTCCTGGATGACAATCCCACCACCCTTGTCCGCACTGCTAATGACAATATTTTTATTGTCCATTAGGTTTTTTAAAGACTTGCGTTCAAGAGTGGTGAGATTATCTACATGTTTATTAAAAAAATTCTTAGGTTGAGAAAAAGCCCTTTCCAGATCATCCATAACTAATTTGCAAAATACCGTAATTTGATCATCTTGGGCCCCTATAGGGTAAAAATTTGACTTCTTTTTGAAGTGAGAATTAATAATCTGCTGTTCTTCCTCATAGATGGATAAATCCATGGGGTTCCTCTGAGCAGGCGGACACACATCGCCGGAAATCAACCCGATCGAGTACGATCGGGTTGATTGACACCCCCTGCTGGCATCCCATTGGCCGAGAGTCTGCAGGGGGCGGCGTTGCACCAGCAGCTCTTGTGAGCTGCTGGTGCAATGCTGAATACGGCGAGCGTATTGCTCGCCGTATTCAGCGAGGTCTGGCGGACCTGATCCGTACTGTCGGATCAGGTCCGCCAGACCTTGATAACTATAGGCCACAGTCTCTAGATAATATGAAATAAATGTGAGGTTTGTGAATAGATTAGGATAGTAGATAATATATTTTTACTCTTTTGTTTCTCCTTTTCTCACTCTCACTCTTGTTAAGAATTAATTCTTGGAATGTGGGAGGGATAACCTCCCCAAGGAGATAGCATTTTTACAAGAAACCCATCTAAATAAACTTGAAGTAAACAAACAAATCTAAATGAGTTGGGGTGTTTATTGCAGCTCCCACTAAAGAGGAGTAGCAAAATTGGACTATAAGATTATAAAAAGTGAAGCAAGGTTTATTATCTGAACATTTTTAATTGCCAAACAATTTTACTCTAACATTTATGGGCCCAATAAGTTTGATAAAACTTCAGAGAAAAGATTATGAAAATGATTGTACATGCGGCTTACGTGTTAAGGGGGAAATTTTAATATGGTTATCAATGCATCTCAAAAGTTAAATTCAGACTAATATGGTAATAAATACAGAGAGAATTTGAAATTTTTAATTAATTATGTTATGAACCTAAGGTAAAGGATATATGGAAAAGTAAAAACCAACATAGCAAGGAATTTACCTCTATTTATAACTCACACAAGACATTCTAAGATTGATTTATTTTAATCTCAAGCAACAATCATGTACACAAGACTAAACATAAGCCTTTTGCCATCTCTGACCACACACATCTATCAGTTTGGAGATCTTTAAAAGAAATGCTACAATAGAAGATATTTAATTTCATACGGCTAGATTACGAGTTTTGCGTTATGAGTGAAAAAGCAGCGTTATGGGTTATAACGCTGCTTTTTCACTACCGCTGCTATTACGAGTCTTGTCAAAAAAACTGTACCGCAAACTTTTTTGGCCGTAACGCAAATTAACTTATGCAATTTGCGTAAAGTCTTTTTTTAATGGGACTTCCATAGCACCGATATTACAAGCTTTTTCTGGGAGGCCAAAAAGTGAGCAGTACAGCCTATACCGCAAGTTTCGTAACGCAATCTAAAGTCAGTGGTTAGGAGTTTTACGCTACAAAGCTGTAGCATAAAACTCATAACTAAAGTGCTAAAAAGTATACTATCATCCATAAACTACCTTTTAACCCCTGAACCGAGGCCCTCCCACATCGCAAACACTAAAATAAAATTATTAACCCCTAATCTGCCGCTCCGGACATCGCCGCCACTATAATAAACATATTAACCCCTAAATCTAACCCTAACACCCCCTAACTTTAATATAATTAAAATAAATATAAATAAAACATACTATTTAAAACTAAATACTTACCTATAAAATAAATTCTAAGCAAGCTACAATATAACATATTTACATTGTAGCTAGCTTAGGTTTTATTTTTATTTCACAGGCAAGTTTGTATTTATTTTAACTAGGTAGACTAGTTAGTGAATAGTTATTCACTATTTACTAACTACCTAGCTAAAATAAATACAAATTTACCAGTGAAATAAAACCTTACCTGTCTTACACTAACACCTAACCTTACACTACAATTAAATAAATTACAATAATTAAATACAACCCCCCCCACTAAATTACACAAAATAAAAAAAAGATATTATCAGATATTTAAACTAATTACACCTTATCTAATAGCCCTATCAAAATAAAAAAGCCCCCTAAAATAAAAAAAACCCTAGCCTAAACTAAACTAACAATAGCGCTTAAAAGAGCCTTTTGCGGGGCATTGCCCCAAAGAAATCAGCTCTTTTAACTGTAAAAAAAAACAAAACAACCCCCCAACAGTAAAACCCACCACCCACACAACCAACCCCCCAAATAAAATCCTAACTAAAAAAAATCTAAGCTCCCCATTGCCATGAAAAGGGCATTTGTATGGGCATTGCCCTTAAAAGTGCATTTAGTTCTTTTTCAAGTGCCCAAACCCCAATATAAAAATAAAACCCAACCAATAAACTCTTTAAAAAACCTAACACTAACCCCCGATGATCCACTTACAGTTTTGAAGACCGGACATCCATCCTCAACGAAGCCGGAAGAAGTCTTCATCCAAGCCGGCAGAAGTGGTCCTCCAGACGGGCAGAAGTCTTCATCCAGACGGCATATTCAATCTTCATCCATCCGGCGCGGAGCGGGTCCATCTTCAATATATCCGGCGCTGAGCATCCTCTTCTCTTGACGTCTAACGAAGAATGAAGGTTCCTTTAAGTGACGCCATCCAAGATGGCGTCCCTTGAATACTGATTGGCTGATAGAATTCCATCAGTCAATCAGAATTAAAGGTGAAAAAATCCTATTGACTGATGCAATCAGCCAAAAGGATTGAGCTTTAATCCTATTGGCTGATCCAATCAGCCAATAGGATTGAGCTTGCAGTCTATTGACTGTTCCAATCAGCCAATAGAATGCAAGCTCAATCCTATTGGCGGCTTGGATCAGCCAATAGGATTGAAGCTCAATCCTATTGGCTGATTGCATCAGCCAATAAGATTTTTTCACCTTTAATTTCGATTGGCTGATAGAATTCTATCAGCCAAACAGAATTCAAGGGACGCCATCTTGGATGACGTCATTTAAAGAAACCTTCATTCAGAAAGAAGACTTCAATTGAAGAGGATGCTCCGCCGGATATCTTGAAGATGGACCTGCTCCACGCCGGATGGATGAAGATAGAAGATGCCGTCTGGATGAAGACTTCTGCCCATCTGGAGGACCACTTCTGCCGGCTAAACATAAGCCTTTTGCCATCTCTGACCACACACACCTATTAGTTTGGAGATCTTTAAAAGAAATGCTACAATAGAAGATATTTAATTTCATACGGCTAGATTACGAGTTTTGCGTTATGAGTGAAAAAGCAGCGTTATGGGTTATAACGCTGCTTTTTCACTACCGCTGCTATTACGAGTCTTGTCAAAAAAACTGTACCGCAAACTTTTTTGGCCGTAACGCAAATTGACTTATGCAATTTGCGTAAAGTCTTTTTTCAATGGGACTTCCATAGCACCGATATTACAAGCTTTTTCTGGGAGGCCAAAAAGTGAGCAGTACAGCCTATACCGCAAGTTTCGTAACGCAATCTAAAGTCAGTGGTTAGGAGTTTTACGCTACAAAGCTGTAGCATAAAACTCATAACTAAAGTGCTAAAAAGTATATTATCATCCATAAACTACCTTTTAACCCCTGAACCGAGGCCCTCCCACATCGCAAACACTAAAATAAAATTATTAACCCCTAATCTGCCGCTCCGGACATCGCCGCCACTATAATAAACATATTAACCCCTAAATCTAACCCTAACACCCCCTAACTTTAATATAATTAAAATAAATATAAATAAAACATACTATTTAAAACTAAATACTTACCTATAAAATAAATTCTAAGCAAGCTACAATATAACATACTTACATTGTAGCTAGCTTAGGTTTTATTTTTATTTCACAGGCAAGTTTGTATTTATTTTAACTAGGTAGACTAGTTAGTGAATAGTTATTCACTATTTACTAACTACCTAGCTAAAATAAATACAAATTTACCAGTGAAATAAAACCTTACCTGTCTTACACTAACACCTAACCTTACACTACAATTAAATAAATTACAATAATTAAATACAACCCCCCCCCCACTAAATTACACAAAATAAAAAAAAGAAATTATCAGATATTTAAACTAATTACACCTTATCTAATAGCCCTATCAAAATAAAAAAGCCCCCTAAAATAGAAAAAAACCTAGCCTAAACTAAACTAACAATAGCGCTTAAAAGAGCCTTTTGCGGGGCATTGCCCCAAAGAAATCAGCTCTTTTAACTGTAAAAAAAAAAAAAAAAACAACCCCCCAACAGTAAAACCCACCACCCACACAACCAACCCCCCAAATAAAATCCTAACTAAAAAAAATCTAAGCTCCCCATTGCCATGAAAAGGGCATTTGTATGGGCATTGCCCTTAAAAGTGCATTTAGTTCTTTTTCAAGTGCCCAAACCCCAATATAAAAATAAAACCCAACCAATAAACTCTTTAAAAAACCTAACACTAACCCCCGATGATCCACTTACAGTTTTGAAGACCGGACATCCATCCTCAACGAAGCCGGAAGAAGTCTTCATCCAAGCCGGCAGAAGTGGTCCTCCAGACGGGCAGAAGTCTTCATCCAGACGGCATATTCAATCTTCATCCATCCGGCGCGGAGCGGGTCCATCTTCAAGATATCCGGCGCGGAGCATCCTCTTCTCTTGACGTCTAACGAAGAATGAAGGTTCCTTTAAGTGACGCCATCCAAGATGGCGTCCCTTGAATACTGATTGGCTGATAGAATTCTATCAGTCAATCAGAATTAAAGGTGAAAAAATCCTATTGACTGATGCAATCAGCCAAAAGGATTGAGCTTTAATCCTATTGGCTGATCCAATCAGCCAATAGGATTGAGCTTGCAGTCTATTGACTGTTCCAATCAGCCAATAGAATGCAAGCTCAATCCTATTGGCAGCTTGGATCAGCCAATAGGATTGAAGCTCAATCCTATTGGCTGATTGCATCAGCCAATCAGATTTTTTCACCTTTAATTTCGATTGGCTGATAGAATTCTATCAGCCAATCAGAATTCAAGGGACGCCATCTTGGATGACGTCATTTAAAGAAACCTTCATTCAGAAAGAAGACTTCAATTGAAGAGGATGCTCCGCCGGATATCTTGAAGATGGACCTGCTCCACGCCGGATGGATGAAGATAGAAGATGCCGTCTGGATGAAGACTTCTGCCCATCTGGAGGACCACTTCTGCCGGCTTGGATGAAGACTTCTCCCGGCTTCGTTGAGGACTTCTTGCCGCTTGGATGAAGACTTCTCCCGGCTTCGTTGAGGGTGGATGTCTGGTCTTCAAAACTGTAAGTGGCTCTTCGGGGGTTAGTGTTAGGTTTTTTTAAGGGTTTATTGAGTGGCTTTTAGTTTTAGATTAGGGTTTGGTTAGAAAAAGAGCTAAATGCCCTTTTAAGGGCAATGCCCATCCAAATGCAGTTTTCAGGGCAATGGGGAGCTTAGGTTTTTTTAGTTCGGATTTTATTTGGGGGGTTGGTTGTGTGGTGGTGGATTTTACTGTTGGAGGTTGTTTGTATTTTTTTTTACAGGTAAAAGAGCTGATTTCTTTGAGGCAATGCCCGCAAAAGGCCCTTTTAAAGGGCTATTGGTAGTTTAGTTTAGGCTAGGGTTTTTTTATTTTGGGGGGGCTTTTTTATTTTGATAGGGCTATTATATTAGGTGTAATTTCTTTAAATATCTGATATATTTGTTTTATTTTGTGTAATGTAGTGTGTTTTTTTTGTAATTTAGGTAATTGTATTTAATAAATGTAATTTATTTAATTGTAGTGTAAGGCTAGGTGTTAGTGTAAGACAGGTTAGGTTTTATTTTACAGGTAAATTTGTATTTATTTTAGCTAGGTAGTTAGTAAATAGTTAATAACTATTTACTAACTATTCTACCTAGTTAAAATAAATACCTACCTACCTGTAAAATAAAAATAAACCCTAAGATGGCTACAATGTAACTATTAGTTATATTGTAGCTAGCTTAGGGTTTATTTTTATACGGGTAAGTATTTAGTTTTAAATAGGAATTATTTAGGTAATGATAGTAATTTTTATTTAGATTCATTTTAATTATATTTAAGTTAGGGGTGTTAGGGTCAGACTTAGGGTTAGGGGTTAATAAATTTAGTATAGTAGTGGCGACGTTGGGGGCGGCAGATTAGGGGTTAATAACATTTAACTAGTGTTTGTGATGCGGGAGTGCGGAGGTTTAGGGGTTAATATGTTGTTATAGTGGTGGCGATGTCCGGAGCGGCAGATTAGGGGTTAATAAATATAATGTAGGTGTCGGCAATGTCGGCGGCGGCAGATTAGGGGCTAATAAGTGTAAGATTAGGGGTGTTTAGACTCGGGGTTCATGTTAGGGTGTTAGGTGTAAACATAAATTTAGTTTTCCCATAGGAATCAATGGGGCTGCGTTAGAGCTTTTCGCTGCTTTTTTGCAGGTGTTAAGACTTTTTTTCAGCTGGCTCTCCCTATTGATTTCTATGGGGAAATCGTGCACAAGCACGTAAAACCAGCTTACCGCAGCTTTCAGCAGCGCTGGTATTGGAGTGCGGTATGGAGCTCAATTTTGCTCTACGCTCACTCCTTGGCTGTTAACGCCGGGTTTTTGTAAACCTGTAATACCAACGCTGTAGGAAAGTGAGCGGTGACAATAACGTGCAAGTTAGCACCGCACCCCTCATAACGCAAAACTCGTAATCTAGCCGATAGATATTTAACTTATAAGGATAAGTTTATCAATTTCTTACAAAAGTAAATTTATGCTTACCTGATAAATGAATTTCTTCTATGGTACGACGAGTCCACGGATTCATCCTTTACTTGTGGGATATTATCCTCCTGCTAACAGGAAGTGGCAAAGAGCACCACAGCAGAGCTGTCTATATAGCTCCTCCCTTAGCTCCACCCCCCAGTCATTTGACCGAAGGTACAGGAAGAAAAAGGAGAAACTAAAAGGTGCAGAGGTGACTGAAGTTTAAAATCAAAAAATATAATCTGTCTTAAAATGACAGGGCGGGCCGTGGACTCGTCGTTCCATAGAAGAAATTAATTTATCAGGTAAGCATAAATTTACTTTTCTTCTATAAGGTACGACGAGTCCACGGATTCATCCTTTACTTGTGGGATACAATACCAAAGCTACAGGACACGGATGAACGGGAGGGACAAGACAGATGGTTAAACAGAAGGCACCACTGCTTGAAGAACTTTGCTCCCAAAAATAGCCTCCGAAGAAGCAAAAGTATCAAATTTGGAAAATTTGGAAAAGGTATGAAGCGAAGACCAAGTCGCAGCCTTACAAATCTGTTCAACAGAAGCATCATTTTTAAAAGCCCATGTGGAAGCCACCACTCTAGTAGAGTGAGCTGTAATTCTTTCAGGAGGCTGCTGTCCAGCAGTCTCGTATGCCAAACGGATGATGCTTTTCAGCCAAAAAAAAAGAGAGGTAGCCGTAGCCTTTTGACCTCTACGTCTTCCAGAATAGACAACAAACAAAGAAGATGTTTGACGGAAATCTTTGGTCGCTTGCAAGTAAAACTTCAAAGCACGAACCACGTCCAAGTTGTGCAACAGACGCTCCTTCTTAGAGGAAGGATTAGGACACAGAGAAGGAACAACAATTTCCTGATTGATATTCCTATTAGTAACAACCATAGGAAGGAATCCAGGTTTGGTACGCAAAACCACCTTATCAGCATGGAAAACAAGATAAGGCGAGTTGCATTGCAATGCAAATAGTTCAGAAACTCTTCGAGCCGAAGAGATAGCAACTAAAAACAGAACTTTCCAAGATAGAAGCTTAATATCTATGGAATGCATAGGTTCAAACGGAACCCCTTGAAGAACTTTAAGAACTAAATTCAAACTCCATGGCAGAGCAAACTCCATGGCAGGTTTAAACACAGGCTTGATTCTAACTAAAGCCTGACAGAACGACTGAACGTCTGGAACATCTACCAGACGCTTGTGCAGTAGAATTGATAAAGCAGATATCTGTCCCTTTAAGGAACTAGCTGAGAGCCCCTTCTCCAATCCTTCTTGGAGAAAGTACAAAATCCTAGGAATCCTGATCTTACTCCATGAGTAGCCTTTGGATTCGCACCAATAGATATTTACGCCATATCTTATGATAAATTTTCCTAGTGACAGGCTTTCGAGCCTGAATCAAGGTATCTATGACCGACTCAGATAAACCCCGCTTGGATAAAATCAAGCGTTCAATCTCCAGGCAGTCAGCCGCAGAGAAACTAGATTTGGATGCTGGAACGTACCTTGAATCAGAAGGTCCTGTCTCAGTGGCAGAGTCCATGGTGGAAGAGATGACATGTCCACCAGGTCTGCATACCAAGTCCTGCGTGGCAATCAAACGAGGAAGGAGAGGAAATGGTGGAAACACATAAGCCAGGTTGAACGACCAGGGTACTGCTAGAGCATCTATCAGTACTGCCTGAGGATCCCTTGACCTGGACCCGTAACAAGGAAGTTT
This sequence comes from Bombina bombina, assembly GCF_027579735.1. NCBI lineage: Eukaryota > Metazoa > Chordata > Amphibia > Anura > Bombinatoridae > Bombina > Bombina bombina. The sequence continues at coordinate 1,147,444,112 of NC_069502.1, read as the reverse complement.
GGAGTTCTGACGAGAAGCCATCAGATCCAATTCTGGTGTGCCCCATGGCTGAATCAAATTGTGCAAACACCTCTGGATGGAGTTCCCACTCCCCCGGATGAAAAGTCTGACGACTGAGAAAATCCGCTTCCCAGTTCTCCACTCCTGGGATATAGATTGCTGATAGATAGCAAGAGTGAGTCTCAGCCCATCTAATTATTTTGGTAACCTCTATCATCGCTAGAGAACTCTTTGATCCCCCCTGATGATTGATATATGCTACAGTCGTGATATTGTCCGACTGGAATCTTATGAATCTGGCCGAAGCCAGCTGAGGCCACGCCTGAAGGGCGTTGAATATCGCTCTCAGTTCTATTTATCGGGAGGAGAGCCTCCTCCTGAGTCCACAAACCCTGTGCTTTAAGGGAATTCCAGACTGCACCCCAGCCCAATAGGCTGGCGTCCGTCGTCACTATGACCCACGCTGGCCTGCGGAAACACATTCCCTGGGACAGATGATCCTGTGACAACCATCAAAGAAGAGAGTCTCTGGTCTCTTGATCCAGATTTATCTGAGGAGATAAATCTGCATAATCCCCTTTCCACTGTTTGAGCATGCATAGTTGCAGTGGTCTGAGATGCAAGCGAGCAAACGGAACTATGTCCATTGCCGCTACCATTAGTCCGATTACCTCCATACACTGAGCCACTGACGGCTGAGGAATGGAATGAAGAGCTTGGCAGGTGGTTAAAATCTTTGATTTCCTGACCTCCGTCAGAAAAATTTTCATGTCCACCGAATCTATCAGAGTTCCCAGGAATGGAACTCTTGTGAGAGGGATAAGTGAACTCTTTTTTACGTTCACCTTCCACCCGTGAGATCTTAGAAAAGCCAACACGATGTCCGTGTGAGACTTGGCTAGTTGGTAAGTCGACGCCTGAATTAAGATATCGTCCAGATAAGGCGCCACTGCCCCTAGTATCTTTGTGAAAATTCTGGGAGCTGTGGCCAACCTGAAGGGAAGAGCCACAAACTGGTAATGATTGTCCAGAAAGGCGAATCTGAGGAACTGGTGATCTTTGTGGATAGGGATGTGTAGATACGCATCCTTTAAGTCCACGGTGGTCATATATTGACCCTCCTGGATTATCGGTAAAATTGTCCGAATGGTCTCCATCTTGAAAGATGGGACTCTTGAGGAATTTGTTTAGGATCTTGAGATCTAAAATTGGTTTGAAGGTTTACTCTTTTTTGGGAACCACAAACAAATTGGAGTAAAACCCCTTCCCCTGTTCTGTTTTCGGAACTGGGTAGATCACTCCCATGGTATATAGGTCTTCTACACAGCGTAAGAACGCCTCTCTTTTTGTCTGGTTTGCAGACAATTGAGAAAGATGGAATCTCTCCCTTGGAGGAGAATCTTTGAAATCTAGAAGATACCCCTGGGTTATGATTTCTAAAGCCCAGGAGTCCTGAACGTCTCTTGTCCAAGCCTGAGCGAAGAGAGAAAGTCTGCCCACTACTAGATCCGGTCCCGGATCGGGGGCTACCCCTTCATGCTGTCTTGGTGGCAGCCGCGGGCTTCTTGGCCTGTTTACCTTTGTTCCAAGTTTGGTTAGGTCTCCAGACTGACTTGGATTGAGCAAAATTCCCCTCTTGTTTTGCAGCAGGGGAAGAGGTAGAGGGACCACCTTTGAAGTTTCGAAAGGAACGAAAATTATTTTGTTTGGTCCTCATCTTATTTGTCTTATCCTGAGGAAGGGCATGGCCTTTCCCTCCAGTGATGTCTGAAATGATCTCTTTCAGTTCAGGCCCGAATAGGGTCTTACCTTTGAAAGGGATGGCTAAAAGCTTAGATTTTGATGACACATCAGCAGACCAGGACTTAAGCCATAACGCTCTACGCGCTAAAATGGCAAAACCTGAATTCTTTGCCGCTAATTTAGCCAGTTGAAAAACGGTATCTGTAATGAAAGAATTAGCAAGCTTGAGCGCCCTAATTCTATCCAGAATATCATCTAAGGGGATCTCAACCTGAAGAGCCTCCTCCAGAGCCTCGAACCAAAAAGCAGCTGCAGTAGTTAATGGAACAATGCACGCTATAGGTTGGAGAAGAAAACCCTGATGAACAAATATTTTCTTTAGGAGACCCTCTAATTTTTTATTCATAGAATCTTTGAAAGCACAACTGTCCTCAATAGGTATAGTTGTACGCTTAGCCAGGGTAGAAATAGCTCCCTCCACCTTAGGGACCATCTGCCACGAGTCCTGCATGGTGTCTGATATGGGAAACATTGGTCTATCCCACTCCTTGGTAACAATGTCCGAAATCCTCTTAGGGACCGGAAAAACATCAGTGTAGGTAGGAACCTCTAGAATTCTGTCCATTTTACACAATTTCCCTGGAACTACAATAGGGTCACAATCATCCAGAGTCGCTAAAACCTCCCTGAGCAACAAGCGGAGGTGTTCTAGTTTAAATTTAAAAGCCGTCATATCTGAGTCTGTCTGAGGGAACATCTTTCCTGAATCAGAAATCTCTCCCTCAGACAGCAAATCCCTCACCCCCAACTCAGAACATTGTGAGGGTACATCGGATATGGCTAATAAAGCGTCAGAGGGCTCAGCATTTGTTCTCACACCAGACCCACTGTGCTTCCCCTGCAACCCAGGCAGCTTAGATAAAACCTCTGTGAGGATAGTATTCATAACTGCGGCCATATCTTGCAGGGTGAAAGAATTAGACGCACTAGAAGTACTTGGCGTCGCTTGTGCGGGCGTTAATGGTTGTGACACTTGGGGAGAATTAGATGGCATAACCTGATTCCCTTCTGACTGAGAATCATCCTGCGACATACTTTTAGTAGCTAAAATATGTTCTTTGCAATTTATTGACCTTTCAGTGCATGAGGGACACATTTTAAGTGGGGGTTCCACAATGGCTTCTAAACATATTGAACATGGACTTTCCTCAATGTCAGACATGTTGAACAGGCTAGTAATGACTACAAACAAGCTTGAAAACACTTTATTTAGTGAAAAAATTATCTTAAAAAAAAACGTTACTGCACCTTTAAGAGAAAAAAAGCATACACGTTCTGCAAAACTGCTTTAAAATACACCAATCTTTTCAAATTTTTGATATCAGACTCAATTTGTGTTGTCAAGTTTGCCCCACACGGAAAACAAACATTTAACCCTTTATTGTGCAAACCGGATTGATAATAAGGCCTAAATCCGGAAAAAACACCCCCAGCACCTCGCCACAGCCCTGCTGTGGCGCCTACCTGCCCTCAGGCAGGACCGTCTTTAACACAGGGCAAAGGGGGCAGCTGCCCAGGGCCCAGTTTCTGTTGAGGGGCCCAAGAGTCCTTAAAAAAAAAAAAAAAAAATATGGTTCATACCAGACTGCTGATTTGACATGGGGAACACACACATTCAGTCCTAATACTGTCACAGTCAAAAGTACTCTGCTTATATATATATTTTTTTTTTAAAACTGTGCCAGACCGTGCCGGTGTCATGTGATATGCCAAGCTATTGCCATGTGCTGTTTTAGATGTGCACTGTGCAGCACTGAATGCAAAGCCCTAACTCAGCATCCAGCCATTCCCACTGCATCATAAAAGGTCCTACTGGGGTTACCACTGTTACCAGGTAACTGCTCTGGTGGTAGGGATTGTTTCTGGGTAGGGCTGACTGTAGGCGCATGCAGCAGAAAGCTAGAGCGGCAAGCACGTGAGGATTTGAGCATCTGTGCAGCTGCATACACTGCTCTCTTCAGTCTTGAGGCTGTGTGACTCATCTCACACTGTATCCATGCAGCCTTGGGCAGACAGCATCCAGTCTGCTGGTCCCCTTAGCCCTGCTCTTTCTGCTGTGGCCCTAAGATCAACTAGCTGAAGTTTGTTAGGGGAACAGTGCTTTGTAGAAAGGTGTCAGTGGGAAGAATAAGTGAGTGCACACACCCCCCTCCCCATGCAGCATTGTCTAGTGCAAGGTGAGAGGGAACTTGTTCCTAGCAAAGAAGTGACATGTGCTACTGTGGGTGATGTATAGTGTCATGCTGATACTTCACACATTAATGTAAGGTTTATTTTTATAGTTTTTGTTTTCTCTCTGTCTCAGATTTTACAGCTTCCCATAGTAGTTCTGCTGTTCCAGTCAGTAAACTTATACTGCACCTCCATGCTTCCTCTTCAGTCTTTACCTTGCTTTGCTCCTGTTGGCTGCCCTAAATCTCTTTAACCAACTAACCTCAAACCAGAATCACATTCAAAAGAATATTAAATGAATCCACAGTGGAGGAATTTATATATTTATTTACTTATTAGTACTGCTTAGGTTCAGTTTCACATATTGCAATTTATTTCATTTTTTTAAATGATTAGCTCAGCAGTGGATACTCCACTGCTGGGCTAATAATAATAAAAAAAAATTATTTAGTTGTTTTTTGGGATGTTGGAGTGGAGAGCGAAATTGCATGGGGGGGAGCGCCCAAGAAAATTTTCGCCCAGGGTCCAGTCAATATTAAAGACGGCCCTGCCCTCAGGGATTGAAAAAATGGGGTTAAAGCTTCGATTTGGCCCAAAACTTCCACAAGGGCCTTCAGGAGTTGGAGCTTACTGCTTGCTAAGTGAATACAACTGCGCACCTGAGGAGCGAAAATAGGCCCCGCCCATCTCACTCGATGTCTTTACAGCCTCAAAGAACCGCACCAGAGCGGTTTTAAACTAGCCATGTGGGTTCTGAGAGCCAAAAAATAAGCCAAGTGTACCCTCAATAAAGTTGCAAAAAAATGTTATAGCACTCCCAGTTCACAACACGTTTGCCCACAAACATTCGAAAACTCAGTGTCAACCATTTTTTAATTAGCCCCTTATGCAAGCTTAGTAATGCCCTTCTATAGCTCTTAGGATTACTGCTTACCCTTACCCTCATGGGGATACTGTCAACCTTTCTGAAATACACAGTCTCTCCAGAAAAAATGACTGAACATACCTCACTGCTATATAGCATGAAAACCCCTCAGCCTCTGTGGGAACTGCTCTGGATCTTAGTGACAAATGCTAAGATAATCATCCTCCAGGCAGAAGTCTTCATCCATCTGTTGCCTGAGAGTAAATAGTACACACCGGTACCATTTAAAACAAAAAACTCTTGCTTGAAGAAATTAAAAACTAATATTTTATCACCTCTTTCACTTTACCCTTCCTAGTACTTAGAGTAGGCAAAGAGAATGACTGGGGGTGGAGCTAAGGGAGGAGCTATATAGACAGCTCTGCTGTGGTGCTCTTTGCCACTTCCTGTTAGCAGGAGGATAATATCCCACAAGTAAAGGATGAATCCGTGGACTCGTCATACCTTATAGAAGAAATAAATTAAAAGAATATGTCAAACATAATGGTGAATACTGAAATGGGAAGCAACCAAAGTTGTCTTAAAGGGACAGTATACTGTAATATTTGTCTCCTCTTAATGTGTTTCTAGTGGCTTGCTATACCAGTAAACAAGTGTGTGAAATTGTTCCTCTAGGTTTATTTTTTATACAAAAACATAATTTATGTAAGAACTTACCGGATAAATTAATTTCTTTCATGGTGGCGAGAGTCCACAAGCTAGTTACTAATGGGATATACATTCCTACCAGGAGGGGGCAAAGTTTCCCAAACCTCAAATGAATATAAATACACCTCCCACCTCACTTTAACGTATAGCCAAGTTAGTGAGGTGTATAAGGAGTACAAGCATAAAAAAGAGGAACAGGATAAATAATGTGGTGGGTCTCGTGGACTCTTGCCACCATGAAAGAAATGAATTTATCACGTAAGTTCTTACATAAATTATGTTTTCTTTCATATAGGTGGCGAGAGTCCACAAGCTAGTTACTGATGGGATATAATACCCAAGATGTGGAAGTTCACAAGTAACTAAAAAGGGAGGGATAAAATAAAAACAGCTATTTCTACTGAGAAATTAAATCCCAATAAATAATTAAGTTTTCTTAAACATTCAAACAACTTAAATCATAGGCACTAGAATCAAACTGAGACAGCTGCCTGAAGAACCTTTCTACCAAAAGCTGCTTCCGAAGAAGCAAAAACATCAAAATGGTAAAATTTAGTAAATGTATGCAAAGAAGACCAAGTGGCTGCTTTGCAGATTTGATCAACTGAAGCTTCATTCTTGAAAACTCAAGATGTGGCAACTTATCTTGTAGAATGAGCTGTTATTCTCTGAGGCGGAGACTGCTCCGCCTCCAAATAAGATTTGTGAATCAGAAGTTTTAACCAAGATGCCAAAGAAATGGGAGAGGCTTTCTGAACTTTTCTGGAACCAGAAAAAATAACAAATAGACTAGAAGTCTTTCTGAAATCTTTAGTAGCCTCAACATAAAATTTCAAAGCTCTTACCACATCCAAAGAATGTAAAGACCTTTCAAGAGTTTTCTTAGGATTAGGACACAAGGAAGAAACAATAATTTGCCTATTGACGTTGTTAGAGTTCACAACTTTAGGCAAAAATTTAAAAGAAGTCCGCAAAACAGCTTTATCTTGATGGAAAATCAGAAAAGGAGACCCACAAGAGAGAGCAGACAATTCAGAAAATCTTCTAGCAGAAGCGATAGCCAAAAGAAATAACACTGTGCAAGAAAGTAGTTTAATGTCCAAAGAATGCAAAGGCTCAAAAAGGAGGAGCCTGCAAAGTCTTAATACCAAACTTAGACTCCAGGAGGAACAAGATTAAATATAGGTTTTCCAAACCTTGTGATATATTTTCATTGAAACAGGCTTACGAGCCAATTCGAAGTCATTACGAGACAATTTCCATGCCTTCAAATTTAGAGATTTGAGATCCGGATGGAAAAACTGCCTTGAGATGAAAGGCCTGGTCTTAGAGAAAATGACCAAGGTTGGCAACTTGTCAGGGTATTCACTAATACAATCCTGTCCCTTTAATTCTGAATCCTCTTTTCCTATTTAAGGCCCCTCCTCTCTATGCTCCTCGCTTGGTAATTTGAATCAGTTACTTAATGTGACTCCTCTCTGAAGACACCTAGCCCTTTCCTCAATCTGTGGGGATTTCTTACTTGTTGCTTTGAAACTTTGCAGCCTACATTAATCCTTCATTGCTGTGTGCCGGTGTGCCTATTCTATTACTTGCAGTTTCTTAGGAACCAAAGGAGCTGCTTTCAATTCCCTAACTGTTACACCGGGTGGCTGTGACGTCACACCCGGCATCTCAGCGTGTCTGCAGCGCGTGTACCGCGCTGTGTCCTTTCTACAAACAAGCATTCAGGATACCGTAAGGTTTTCATCTGGCTCTGACTTAGCCTTCCAAATAACCATCAGGAATTGGTCTGTATATTTTATTACTCTATTTGGATATCATTATGTCTCTCAAATAAGCAAACTACTTAAGCACTGTATTCAATGACTGTTACTATCACTAAAATGCAGGATTAACTTCAACTACCTGTTACATTGCCTACTCTGTTTGAACTGCTGCTTGATTAACATCATTTGCTGTGACCACCTTGAACCTAACTAAGTGATTTATCGTTTGTTACTATCCTATCCTTGCATAATCTATATCTGATAACATAATCCAAAATATCATTCTAACTACATATGATATTCCCTGAAGTGCTGAATTCCTAACAAATACATTTTGGCCTAATTACAATATCTCTTTGTACTACATCTGTTTGTATTACATTCCATTTCACTTCCTGTCTTCTTTGTATATGTGTCAGCTATATCATTTAATCACTAAGTAATTAGTTGATTAACTACCTACTCTATCTATAGATACTCCTCCTATCTGTTGAAATACAGGAATCCTGTAACCTGGTTGCGTGACAGCTCCGTTTTCACTCTGTACCCTGCAGTAGTGACCCTCAGTTCAATGAGCAAAACCGGATTCCTGTAAGTTAAATCTGTGTGAATCCAAGGTTTGGTGTGAGGCTGAGTGGTCCTACTATAGCGGATACTAGGTACCTAAACTTATTTACCACCTGTTCTACCACATAACTTTACAGAACATAACATATTACCAAGCCTAATAAATAAAAGTACCTCTATCCACTATCATGGAGTTGAGTGAGCTTTCCAATAGAGTGGGTTCTCTAGCACAAAGTATGGATAGTATGTTACAGGGTTTAAGAGAGATACAAATTGAGAACCAGAATATTAGAAAATTTATTAATGAGCATATGACAACTAAACCTTCTACTTCTGAGTTTACACCGGAGCCTGTTGTAAGTCCGCCAGAGAAATTCTCTGGGGACAGGTCCATGTTCAGAGACTTTAGAAATTCTTGCACTCTTATGTTCACTTTAAAACCTAGGTCTTATCCTACTGACAGAATTAAAGTTTTGACTGTGATTTCTTTTTTGAGTGGAGAAGCTAAATCTTGGGCCAACACTTTCTATGAGACTGAGGATCCCATATTAAATTCTCTTGATTCTTTCTTTTCTGCGATGTCCCTTTTATATGAGGATCATAACAAGCAGAATACTGCTGAAACAGCTTTGAGATCCTTACGCCAAGGAAAAAGGATGGTAGAGGAATACATAACAGACTTTAAAAGATGGGCTCCTGACACTTTATGGAACAACTCAGCTCTGAAAAATCAATTTCGCATGGGCCTCAGTGACTCATTAAAAGATGAACTTGCTAGAGGTATCATTCCAGATGTTCTTGAGGATCTCATGACTTTATGTATTGGTATTGACCGGAGACTCAGGGAAAGGAAATATGAAAAATCCATAACTGACATCACTCCTAAGAAATACACTCCCTATCATATAAATCTTCCTACCCATGCTACCAAGAATGTTGATGAACCCATGGATGTTGCTGTGATTAGAGGCCCTCTAAAGCCTGAAGAGAAAGCCAGACGCAAACTGCTTAATTTGTGCCTCTATTGTGCCGAAAAGGATCATGGCGTAAGGGATTGCCCATCTCTCCTTCGTCAAAAGAAGGGTAAGAGAGTGAGATTTAAGCACAATGTTAATATGGTTAATAATAATTTGCTTCATTTATCAATCCCTCTCTCGTTGCAGTGGGATCAGCAGAAGATAGACGTACAGGCCGTAATTGACTCTGGAGCATCTGGGAATTTCATAGATTTAGTTTTTGTTGATAAGCACAAAATACCACTAATAAAAAAGAGTGTTGCACTAGCCATCCGTTTGGTTGATGGATCATTTTTTAGTTCTGGTCCTATTTCACACCATACAGTTCCACTTAAGGTTACCTCAGACTCAGGGCATACTGAGTTAATATCTTTTGATGTTTTACCAAGTTCTGTCTACCCTATGATACTCGGTATTCAGTGGTTGTCTATGCATAACCCCACTATTTCTTGGACAGATTCTACTGTAGTTTTTGATTCTCAGTACTGCAAGCAATTCTGCACTGATTCTCATACACTTTGTCATATTAATGTAGAGACATTACCAGATTGCTACAAAGAATATGCTGATGTTTTTGATAAGGTTGAGGCAGCCACACTTCCACCACATAGGAGGTATGACTGCCCTATTGATCTCATTCCTAACTGCACCATTCCATATGGTCATATATATCCTTTGTCCCAACCTGAACTAGCACACCTTAAGGAATATCTAGACGAAAACTTGAAAAAAGGGTTTATACGTCCATCCACTTCCTCTGCAGGTGCTGCTATGTTTTTTGTGAAAAATAAAGATGGCAGTTTACGCCCCATTATAGATTACAGACAACTGAATAAATGTACTAAGAAAAACAGATATCCCCTGCCTCTCATTCCTGAACTAATTGAGCGCCTTCAGGGTGCCACCATCTACACCAAGCTCGATCTTAGGGGTGCATACAATTTAATCAGGATGAGAGCAGGGGATGAGTGGTTAACGGCTTTCCGTACACGATACGGACTTTACGAATACACAGTAATGCCGTTTGGGCTTTGCAACGCCCCAGCCACTTTCCAGTGCTTCATAAATGATGTTTTTCACGACCTTCTGGATGTATGTATTGTTATCTATCTAGATGACATTCTTGTCTATTCAGACACTTTTGAAAATCATTTAAAACATGTAAAATTAGTTCTATCTCGTTTAAGACAACATCATCTCTACGCTAAACTAGAGAAATGTATATTTAATACTAACTCTATTTCATTTCTGGGTTACTGTATCTCTCCTACTGGGATTACTATGGAGACCAGTAAAGTAGAAGCTATACTCAAATGGCCAGTACCTTCATGTAAAAAAGATGTCCAGAGGTTTCTTGGTTTTGCGAATTTTTATAGAAAATTCATTAAAGATTTCTCACATATTGTTAAACCATTAACAACTTTAACTAAGAAACATATCAGGTTTTCATGGGATAGTAAAGCTCAGGACTCTTTCACTACCCTCAAGAATAAATTTACTTCAGCCCCTATTTTGCAATTCCCAGATCCCAGTTGTCATTTTACGCTTGAGGTTGATGCTTCTGAATTTGCAATAGGGGCTGTTCTATCCCAGAGGGCCTCTCAAGAAAAGCCATTACATCCTGTTGCATTCTACTCTCGTGTCATGAGCTCAGCTGAGATAAACTATGGTATTGGTGATAAGGAATTGCTTGCCATCAAATCCGCATTGGAATTCTGGAGGCATATCTTGGAAGGTACAAAATTTCCAATTACTATTTACACAGACCATCGTAATTTAGAGTATTTAAAGTCAAACAAGACCCTGACTTCTCGTCAAGTTCGCTGGAGCCTTTTCTTTTCACGTTTTGATTATGTGATCACCTATCGTCCAGGTTCTAAGAATCTTAAGGCAGATACCCTCTCTCGTATACCTCCTAAGCCACAAGATCATTTGACACCTGCCTCAGTGATACCTGCGGACAGAATCATTTGTTTAACAAACGATTTCTTGGAGACCCTAAAGCTGCAACAGAAGGAGGATTCATTAATAACACACCTCAATTTAAATAAACATTCTGATGAACTGTTCTATCATCATGATCAGCTATATGTACTCAAGGATCTCAGGAATCAACTTTTAGCAGCAGCTCATGATTCCTCTTTAGCAGGTCATCCTGGCGTACATAGGACTCTTCATATCCTCTCAAGGAATTATTGGTGGCCCAAAATGTCTGATACAATCAAGCAATACATCAAAACATGTTTTCTTTGCACTACTAAAAAACATCAACATACACGTCCCTACGGATACCTTCTATCTCTTCCAGTACCTGAAAGACCTTGGGCAGATATTGCCATGGACTTTATTGTCGATCTGCCACCTTCTGCTAACTTCAACACTATCATGGTCATTGTTGATCTTTTTTCTAAAATGGCCCATTTCTTGCCACATAGAGGTCTACCCACAGCTCAAGAAACAGCTACTCTTTTCATAGATCATATTGTCAAATTACATGGTCTACCAAATTCCATTACTAGTGACAGAGGTTCTCAGTTTACCTCTAGATTTTGGGAACATCTTTGTAAATCCCTCAACATCTCTAGGAGGTTAAGTACAGCTTTTCATCCACAAACCAATGGGCAGACTGAGAGAACAAATCAAGCCCTGGAACAGTATCTCCGTTGTTACTGTTCTCTAGAACAAGATAACTGGCATTCTCTCCTTTCCACTGCTGAATTTGCTCATAATAACATGCTCAACTCCTCCACTAAAATGTCTCCATTTTTCCTTAACTACGGTTTTCATCCTTCTTATGACATTCAGACTCCAAAAAATTCTCCTATACCCGTTGTTAATGATAAAATCAATACCTTAGTGAAAGGTTTCGCCACTGTTAAACAACTACTACTCGATGCTCAAAAAGCTCAAAAACATTACTACGATCTACGACGTTCTAAACCTCCTGAATATAAGGTGGGAGATAAAGTTTGGTTAAGCACGAAGAACATAAGATTACAAGTTCCTTCCAAAAAGCTCGCTTCACTTTATTTGGGTCCCTTTGAAATTAAGAATGTTGTTAATGTGAATGCAGTCACTCTTCAATTACCTTCTTCCATGAGAATTCATCCAACATTTCATGTCTCACTCCTTAAACCCTATGCTTCTATCAGGGCTACATCTTCGATGGATACTTCTTTAACTCATGTGACAGATGAGAAGGAGTACGAGATTGATTCTATTCAAGATTCTCGATACTTTCGAAACCACCTTCAGTATTTGGTCAGTTGGAAGGGTTATGGACCTGAAGAAGACTCTTGGGAGCCTGCCACTAATGTTATGGCTCCACGCTTGGTTTCCTTGTTCCATAGGAGGAATCCTCACCGTCCAGGTCCTTGATCCGCTGAGCGGCTCCTTGAGGGGGGTGTCCTGTCAGGGTATTCACTAATACAATCCTGTCCCTTTAATTCTGAATCCTCTTTTCCTATTTAAGGCCCCTCCTCTCTATGCTCCTCGCTTGGTAATTTGAATCAGTTACTTAATGTGACTCCTCTCTGAAGACACCTAGCCCTTTCCTCAATCTGTGGGGATTTCTTACTTGTTGCTTTGAAACTTTGCAGCCTACATTAATCCTTCATTGCTGTGTGCCGGTGTGCCTATTCTATTACTTGCAGTTTCTTAGGAACCAAAGGAGCTGCTTTCAATTCCCTAACTGTTACACCGGGTGGCTGTGACGTCACACCCGGCATCTCAGCGTGTCTGCAGCGCGTGTACCGCGCTGTGTCCTTTCTACAAACAAGCATTCAGGATACCGTAAGGTTTTCATCTGGCTCTGACTTAGCCTTCCAAATAACCATCAGGAATTGGTCTGTATATTTTATTACTCTATTTGGATATCATTATGTCTCTCAAATAAGCAAACTACTTAAGCACTGTATTCAATGACTGTTACTATCACTAAAATGCAGGATTAACTTCAACTACCTGTTACATTGCCTACTCTGTTTGAACTGCTGCTTGATTAACATCATTTGCTGTGACCACCTTGAACCTAACTAAGTGATTTATCGTTTGTTACTATCCTATCCTTGCATAATCTATATCTGATAACATAATCCAAAATATCATTCTAACTACATATGATATTCCTTGAAGTGCTGAATTCCTAACAAATACATTTTGGCCTAATTACAATATCTCTTTGTACTACATCTGTTTGTATTACATTCCATTTCACTTCCTGTCTTCTTTGTATATGTGTCAGCTATATCATTTAATCACTAAGTAATTAGTTGATTAACTACCTACTCTATCTATAGATACTCCTCCTATCTGTTGAAATACAGGCATCCTGTAACCTGGTTGCGTGACAGCTCCGTTTTCACTCTGTACCCTGCAGTAGTGACCCTCAGTTCAATGAGCAAAACCGGATTCCTGTAAGTTAAATCTGTGTGAATCCAAGGTTTGGTGTGAGGCTGAGTGGTCCTACTATAGCGGATACTAGGTACCTAAACTTATTTACCACCTGTTCTACCACATAACTTTACAGAACATAACACAACTGGACATTCGGACAAGGTTCGCATACCAGAACCTGTGAGGCCATGCTGGTGCTATCAGAAACACATAATATTGTTCAATTATGATCTTTCAGATCACTCTTGGAAGAAGAATCAGAGGTGGAAAAATGTAAGCAGGTTGGTAAAACCATGTAACTGCTAGAGCATCCATCAATTCCACCTGAGGATCCCTGGACCTGGAGAGGTATCTGGGAAGTTTCTTGTTTAGACAAGAGGCTATCAGATCTATGTCTGGAAGACCCCACATCTGATAGAACACATCTGGATGGAGAGACCACTCTCCTGGATGTAGAATCTGACAGCTGAGATAATCCGCTTCCCAATTGTCTACACCTGGTAAATGAATCACAGTGATTAGACAACAGTTGGATTCCGCTCATGAAAGTATTAGAGACACTTCTTTAATTGCTAGGGGACTGTGAGTCCCCCCCTTGATGATTAACAAATGCCACTGTTGTGACATTGTCTGTTTGAAACCAAATATACAGTTCTCTCTTTAATAGAGGCCAAGCCTGAAGAGCTCTGAAAATAGCACTGAGTTATAATATTGATTGGAAACCTCGCCTTTTCGAGGATTCCAAACTCTTTGTGATGTCAGAGACTGCCAGACAGCTCCCCAACCTGTAAGACTTGTATCTGTTGTGATCACAGTCCAGGTATGACAAATAAAGGAGGCCCCTTGAAAAAAGATTTAAGTATATCAGTTATGATACTCGAGTATAATCCCTGCACCATTGGTGCAACATGCAAAGCTGTAGAGGTCTCGTATGAAAACAAGCAAAAGGGATTGTGTCCGATTCTGCAAACATGAGACCTAAAACTTCCAAGCCACTGAAGGAAATAAGAGACTGGATGTTTAGACAAGCTGAAACCAATCTTAAACATCTCTTTTCTGTTAAGGATAGAGTCATGGACACTGAATCTATCTGGAAACCTAAAAAGGTGACCTTTGTCTGAGGAATCAAGAAACTCTTTGGTAATTGATCCTCCAAACATGTCTTTGAAGAAACAACAAATTGTTTCGGGTGAGATTCTGCTGAATGAAAAGATTGAGCTAGTACCAAGATATTGTCCAAATAAGGAAACACTGCAATACCCTGCTCACTGATTACAGATAGAAGGGCACCTAGAACTATTAAGAATATTACTGGTGCTGTTGCAAGGCCAAACAGAAGAGCAACACATTGGTAATGCTTGTTTAGAAAAGAGAATCTCACAAAACAATAGTGATCTGGATGAATCGGATTGTGAAGGTAAGAGTCCTCTAAGTCTATCGTGGACATGACGTGACCTTGCTGAACAAAAGGCAGAATAGTCCTTATAGTCACCATCTTGAAAGTTGGGACTCTTACAAAACGATTTAAAGTTTTCAGATCCAAAATTGGTCTGAAAGAATTTTCCTTCTTTGGTACAATGAATAGATTTGAATAAAAAAAAACAATCCTTGTTTCTGCTGTGGAACTGGGATAATTACCCCTGAAAGTTCTAGATCTGAAACACATTTCAGAAAGGCTTGAGCTTTTACTGGGTTTTTGGTACATGGGTAAGAAAGAATCTTCACAAAGGAGGTCTTATTTTGAATCCTATTCGATGTCCCTGAGAAATTATATTCTGAATGCACTGATTTTGGACAGTGTCTGTCCAAACTCTTTGAAATAGCTTTAGTCTGTCCCCTACTAGAAGAACTGGCTTGAGGGCCGCACCTTCATGTACGTTTAGGGGCAGGTTTTGGTTTCTTATAAGGCTTGGATTTATTCCAATTCGGAGATGGTCTCCATTTAGAGCCAGAGGCCTTAGGGGAAGAAAAGGTTTTCTGTTCTCTATTCTGACGAAAGGAACGAAAATTATTGGAAGCTTTAAATGTACCCTTAGATTTCTTGTCTTGGGGCAGAAAAACTCATTTACCCCTAGTAACAGTGGAGATAATAGAATCCAATTGTGAACCAAAAATATTTTTACCTTGAAAAGAGAGAGATAATAATCTAGCTTTAGACACCATGTCAGCATTACAAGATTTAAGCCATAAAGCTCTTCAAGTTAGAATGGCTAAAGACATGGATTTGACATTTATCTTCATATCATCAAATAAAATGATTTTTATGTTGAAGTAAAACAATAATGTTAGATAATTCAGAATCTGAAGACAACTGCTGTGCTAAACTGTCCAACCAAAAAGTAGAAGCATCAGCTATATATATAACAGGTCTAAGAATATAACCAGTATCTAAATATGCCCATCTTAGATAATTTTCAAGCTTCCTATCTAAAGGATCCTTAAAAGAAGTACTGTCTTCCATAGGAATAGTAGTACGTTTGGCAAGAGTACAAATTGCCCCATCAACTTTAGGAACTGTTACCCAAAGTTCTAAATTGGCTACAGGTAAAGGATACAATTTTTTAAACCTAGAAGAAGGGTTAAAATAGATACAAGGCTTAGATCATTCTTTAGCAATCACATTAGAAATAGCATTTGAGGTTTGTGAACCTTTGCCCCCTCCTGGTAGGAAAGTATATCCCATCAGTTCTAGCTTGTGGATTCTCGCCACCTATATGAAAGAAATAGTTGATTTTACTCTTTTAGACCTCAACCCATTATAATGGGAGTTAGCAGTCACAATGAGGGGCAGGCACATTGAAACCAAGTCGCACCAGATCCTTCTGATATCTATCTAGGACGGAGGTCTCAAAGTGTTGCCTGCTGGGACCCCAGAGTGACGGACGTTTATTGCCTTTTTATTTTGCAAGGACTTTGCTTTTTAAAGAATCTTTGTTTTTTATTAGTATAATAACGCAAATTTTTTTACTTTGTTTTTTATTAATTTGTATTTTTTTTATTAAATATCGGAACCCCCTAAAACCAATACAGCCTTGCAGCTATTTGTACTGAGTGCATCACTATATAATAGCTCAAAATCATGTAAGTAGTTTTCATATTGTGCTTAAAGGGATATTTTCATATGGTTTTAACACTATGAAAGATTCTCTCCATTTTCTTTGAGATACAAATAAGATCACCTTTTGGTTAAAATCATAGTTGATTGATAAACGTTTAATTAAACCATATGATCTTGAAGCTTGTACTGATGTTCCTTAAAACAAGCTACTAAAATAACCTAAGAAATTTAAAATAATTGGTTATCGAATTATTGCATGGCAAAGATTTTGTAAATTTAGACAGATAATATTTAAAGGGACGTCTACTCCAATTTTTTTTAAAAAAAGATAGATAACGCATTTACTATCCATTCCCCAGTTTTTCACAACCAACATTGTTATATTAATATACTTTATAACCTTTAAACCTCTAAATTTCTGCCGGCTTCCTGCAGGCCGCCTTTATTTCAGGGCATTTGTATAGCTTTTCACAGCAAGACATTGGTCGTTCATGTGTGTCATATATATAACATTGTGCTCATTCCCGTGGAGTTATTAATGAGTCAGCACTAATTAGCTAAAAAGTACGTATGTAAATAGCACTGGGATAAGGGGGCAGACTGATGAATCATCCAATAGAATGAGAGCTGCTTAAATCCTATTGGCTGATTTGAAAAGCCTTTAGGATTTTAGCAGCTCTAATTCCTATTGGCTTATTCAAAATTTTCAGCCAATAGGAATGCAATGGACGCCATTTTGAAACGGCTCCCTTGCATTGAAGATTCAGTGTACGGCGGCGACCATATGAAGAGGATGCTCCACGCCGAATGTCTTCAGGATGGACTCGCTCCACACCACCGGGATCAAGATAGAAGATGCCGCCTGGATGAAAATAGAAGAGGCTATCTAGATGAAGACTTCTTGCCGCCTGGATGAAGATCGTTCAAGCAGGTCTTCAAAAACGGTAAGTGGATTGTCGGGTGTTAGTTTTAGTTTTTTTTTAAGGGTTTTTTGGGTGTTTTTACTTTTGTAGATTAGGGTTTGGGCAGCAAAACAGCTAAATGCCCTTTTAAGATTGCCCATACAAATGCACTTTTCAGGGAAATGGGTAGATTAGTTTTTTTAGATAGTTTTTTTTATTTTGTGGGTTTGGGGGTTTGTAATGTTAGTGGGTCTTTGTAATTCTTTTTTAAGGTAAAATTAACTTAGGGTAATGCCCTACAAAAGGCCCTTTTAAGGGCTATTGGTGGTTTATTCTAGATTAGGTTTTTTATTTTGGGGTGGCTTTTTTTTAAAATGAGTATTAGAATAGAAATAATTTTTATTATTTTTGATAATTTGTTTATTTTGTGTAATGTATTTTTTTAGTTTTGGGGTGGGTTTTTATTGTTAGATTAGGGATTAGGCAGCAAAATAGCTAAATGCCCTTTTAAGGGCAATGCCCATACAAATGCCTTTTTCAGGGCAATAGGTAGATAAGTTTTTCTTTATTTTTATTTTGTGGGTTTGGGGGTGAGGGTTTGTATACGGTTAGGGGGCGTTTGTTTTTTTTTGTAGCAAAAGAGCTGTTAACCCCTTAATGACCACAGTGTACCCTGTATGTCACTGGTCGTTAAGGGTTTTTTTTAGGACATAATAGCACAAGTATAGCAAGAACACGCTATTAATGCCCTCCCTCCAGCAGGCTTTGTGGAATAGAGCAGTCTCAATGCTGGTGGAAAGACCGCGCTATAAAACAATCAAGTCCCAAAAAAAAAGGCCAGCGACATACAGGGTACGTCGCTGGTCCTTAAGGGGTTAACTTTAGGGCAATGCCCTACAAAAGGCCCTTTTAAGGCCCCCCCCAAAAGGCCCTTTTAAGGGCCCTTGGTAGTTTATTATAGATTAGGGATTTTTTTTTTATTTTGGGGTGTTTTTTTGTTTTTTAAAGGGTATTAGAATAGGAATAATTTTTATTGTTTTTATAATTTCGTTTGTTACTTTTTTGTAATGGTAGGTTTTTTTAATTTTTGTAATTGTTAGGTTGTAGCGTAAGTCAGCTTAGGTTTTATTTCACAGTAAGTTACTATCCGCTAGATTTAGAGTTCTGCGGCCAAAGGGGTGCGTTAGCTACACATGCTTTTTTCCCCCCGCACCTTTTAAATACCGCTGGTATTTAGAGTTCTCAGAAGGGCTGCGTTAGGCTCCAAAAAGGGAGCGTATAGCATATTTACCGCCACTCCAACTCTCAATACCAGCGGTGCTTACGGACGCGGCCAGCTTCAAAAACGTGCTCGTGCACGATTTCCCCATAGGAAACAATGGGGCCGTTTGAGCTGAAAAAAAACCTAACACCTGCAAAAAAGCAGCGTTCAGCTCCTAACGCAGCCCCATTGTTTCTTATAGGGAAACACTTCCTAAGTCTGCACCTAACACCCTAACATGTACCCCGAGTCTAAACACCCCTAACCTAACACTTATTAACCCCTAATCTGCCGCCCCCGCTATCGCTGACCCCTGCATATTTTTTTTAACCCCTAATCTGCCGCTCCGTATACAGCCGCCACCTACGTTATCCCTATGTACCCCTAATCTGCTGCCCCTAACACCGCCGACCCCTATATTATATTTATTAACCCCCTAATCTGCCGCCCCCAACGTCGCCGCCACCTACCTACAATTATTAACCCCTAATCTGCCGACCGGACCTCACCACTACTATAATAAAGTTATTAACCCCTAATCCGCCTCACTCCCGCCTCAATAACCCTATAATAAATAGTATTAACCCCTAATCTGCCCTCCCTAACATCGCCGACACCTAACTTCAAACATTAACCCCTAATCTGCCGACCGGACCCCACCGCTACTCTAATAAATTTATTAACCCCTAAAGCTAAGTCTAACCCTAACACTAACACCCCCCTAAGTTAAATATAATTTTTATCTAACGAAATAAATTAACTCTTATTAAATAAATTATTCCTATTTAAAGCTAAATACTTACCTGTAAAATAAATCCTAATATAGCTACAATATACATTATAATTATATTGTAGCTATTTTAGGATTAATATTTATTTTACAGGTAACTTTGTATTTATTTTAACCAGGTACAATAGCTATTAAATAGTTAATAAGTATTTAATAGCTACCTAGTTAAAATAATTACAAAATGACCTGTAAAATAAATCCTAACCTAAGTTACAATTAAACCTAACACTACACTATCAATAAATTAATTAAATAAAATACCTACAATTATCTACAATTAAACCTAACACTACACTATCAATAAATTAATTACCTAAAATACCTACAAATAAATACAATTAAATAAACTAACTAAAGTACAAAAAATAAAAAAAAACTAAGTTACAAAAAATAAAAAAATAATTTACAAACATTAGTAAAATATTACAACAATTTTAAGCTAATTACACCTACTCTAAGCCCCCGAATAAAATAACAAAGCCCCCCAAAATAAAAAAATGCCCTACCCTATTCTAAAATAAAAATAGAAAAGCTCTTTTACCTTATCAGCCCTTAAAAAGGGCCTTTTGCGGGGCATGCCCCAAAGAATTCTGCTCTTTTGCCTGAAAAAAAACATACAATACCCCCCCAACATTACAACCCACCACCCACATACCCCTAATCTAACCCAAACCCCCTTAAATAAACCTAACACTAAGCCCCTGAAGATCTTCCTACCTTATCTTCACCACGCCGGGTATCACCGATCGGTCCAGAAGAGCCTCCGAAGTCTTCATCCAAGCCCAAGTGGGGGCTGAAGAGATCCATCATCGGGCAGAAGTCTTCATCCTATCCGGGCAGAAGAGGACATCCGGACCGGTAGACATCTTCATCCAAGCCGCATCTTCTATCTTCATCCATCCGGAGCGGAGCCATCTTCTTCCAGCTGACGCGGATCCATCCTCTTCTACCGACGCCTACTCGCCGAATGACAGTTCCTTTAAATGACGTCATCCAAGATGGCGTCCCTCGAATTCCGATTGGCTGATAGGATTCTATCAGCCAATCGGAATTAAGGTAGGAAAATTCTGATTGGCTGATGGAATCAGCCAATCAGATTGAGCTCGCATTCTATTGGCTGTTCCGATCAGCCAACAGAATGTGAGCTCAATCTGATTGGCTGATTGGATCAGCCAATCGGATTGAACTTGAATCTGATTGGCTGATTCCATCAGCCAATCAGAATTTTCCTACCTTAATTCCGATTGGCTGATAGAATCCTATCAGCCAATCGGAATTCGAGGGACGCCATCTTGGATGACGTCATTTAAAGGAACCGTCATTCGGCGAGTAGGCGTCGGTAGAAGAGGATGGATCCGCGTCAGCTAGAAGAAGATGGCTCCGCTCCGGATGGATGAAGATAGAAGATGCGGCTTGGATGAAGATGTCTACCGGTCTGGATGTCCTCTTCTGCCCGGATAGGATGACGACTTCTGCCCGATGATGGACCTCTTCAGCCGCCGCTTGGATCAAGACTTCAGCCCGATGATGGACCTCTTCAGCCCGATGATGGATCTCTTCAGCCCCCGCTTGGGCTTGGATGAAGACTTCGGAGGCTCTTCTGGACCAATCGGTGATACCCGGCGTGGTGAAGATAAGGTAGGGAGATCTTCAGGGGCTTAGTGTTAGGTTTATTTAAGGGGGTTTGGGTTAGATTAGGGGTATGTGGGTGGTGGGTTGTAATGTTGGGGGGGTATTGTATGTTTTTTGTTCAGGCAAAAGAGCAGAATTCTTTGGGGCATGCCCCGCAAAAGGCCCTTTTAAGGGCTGGTAAGGTAAAAGAGCTTTTCTATTTTTATTTTAGAATAGGGTAGGGAATTTTTTTATTTTGGGGGGCTTTGTTAATTGTAGATAATTGTAGGTATTTTATTTAATTTATTTAATGATAGTGTAGTGTTAGGTGTAATTGTAACTTAGGTTAGGTTTTATTTTACAGGTAATTTTGTAATTATTTTAACTAGGTAGCTATTAAATAGTTATTAACTATTTAATAGCTATTGTACCTGGTTAAAATAAATACAAAGTTACCTGTAAAATAAATATAAATCCTAAAATAGCTACAATATAATTATAATTTATATTGTAGCTATATTAGGGTTTATTTTACAGGTAAGTATTTAGCTTTAAATAGGAATCATTTATTTAATAAGAGTTAATTTATTTAGTTAGATAAAAATTATATTTAACTTAGGGGGGTGTTAGTGTTAGGGTTAGACTTAGCTTTAGGGGTTAATACATTTATTAGAGTAGCGGTGGGGTCCGGTCGGCAGATTAGGGGTTAATACTATTTATTATAGGGTTATTGAGGCGGGAGTGAGGCGGATTAGGGGTTAATAACTTTATTATAGTAGCGGTGAGGTCCGGTCGGCAGATTAGGGGTTAATAAGTGTAGGTAGGTGGCGGCGACATTGGGGGCGGCAGATTAGGGGTTAATAAATATAATATAGGGGTCGGCGGTGTTACGGGCAGCAGATTAGGGGTACATAGGGATAATTTAGGTTGCGGCGGTGTGCGGTCTGCAGATTAGGGGTTAAAAAACTTTAATAGAGTGGCGGCGATGTGGGGGGGCCTCGGTTTAGGGGTACAAAGGTAGTTTATGGGTGTTAGTGTACTTTAGAGCACAGTAGTTAAGAGCTTTATGAACCCGGCGTTAGCCCATAAAGCTCTTAACTCCTGACTTTTTGCTGCGGCTGAAGTCTTGTCATTAGATTTCTAACGCTCACTTCAGCCAAGACTCTAAATACCGGCGTTAGAAAGATCCCATTGAAAAGATAGGATACACAAATGACGTAGGGGGATCTGCGGTATGGAAAAGTCGCGGCTGCAAAGTGAGCGTTAGACCTTTACCTACACGACTCTAAATACCAGCGGTAGCCCAAAACCAGCGTTAGGAGCCCCTAACGCTGGTTTTGACGGCTAACACCAAACTCTAAATCTAGGCGTATTTCTTTTAACTAGGTAGTTAGTGCATAGTTAATAACTATTTACTGACTAGTCTACCTAGTTAAAATAAATACAAACTTACCTGTGAAATTAAAAAAAAAACCTAAGCTAGCTACAATATAACTATTTTGTAGCTAGCTTAGGTTTTATTTCACAGGTAAGTATTTAGTTTTAAAAAGGAATTATTTAGTTAATAATTGAAAGTTTAATTTAGCTATATTTTAATTATGTTAAAGTTAGGGGGTGTTAGGGTTAGGTTTACAGTTAGGTTTAAGGTTAGGCTTAGGTTTAGGGGTTAATATAGTTTAATTTAGGTTGTTGCCATGTGTGGAGCTGGTGGTTTAGGGGTTAATAGGTTTATTTAGTGGTAGTGATGTGGGAGGCCAGAGGTTTAGGGGCTAATAGCTTTATTTAGTTGCGGCGATGTCGGGGAGCGAAGGAATAGGGGTTAATAGATTTATTATAGTGTGGGTGATATTGGGGTGCAGGGGAATAGGGGTTAATAACTTGAGTATAGTGGTGGCGATATCGGGAGCGGCAGATTAGGGGATTAAGTTTTATTTAGGTGGCGGCTATATATCGGGGGCGGCAGATTATGGTTAATAACATTATGTAGGTGCCGGCGATGTCGGTGCGGGGCAGATTAGGGGTGTTTAGGTGTTAGGTTTAAACGTAACTTTTTTTACCCTATAGACATCAATGGGGTTGTGTTACGGAGCTTTTCTTTCCCGATCGCAGGTGTTGGACTTTTTTCTGACCCGCTCTCCCCATTGATGTCTAAGGGGAAAGCGTGCACGAGCACGTCAAAACAGTGCTTGAATTGTGTGCGGTATGGAGCTTAAAAACACCATATCGCACGCACAAGCCGGCTGTTTCAAAACTTGTAATGGTTGCGCTTTAGAGGGTTAAATAACGCAACTTTTGTTGCGTTCGTTAATTTCCCTATAGAGCGCATAACTCATAATCTAGGTGAATGTTTGCTGTGAGAATATCTTTGTGATTTGGATGCTACATGTATATTTTTATGGTTAGAATGGAATTTATGGTCTAGCCTTCACTTTGTTATATAATGGAACTATATCAATAATAAAATATAGTATTATCTTTCTCAATAAAATAGGATATCATTTGTTTTTATTTGAAAATACTGGTTGTGCATAAATAACACAAGATAATGGTTAATAAAGTTGTTCATTTCAGAATCACTGGTTTGATGACACTCTTGCATATTGTTAAAGGAATGTAGCGACTATGTAAGCATTCCTTTTTTTATGCTTACATGATTTTGATTAGTTTTACTTTTAAAAAAATGAAAATCAATATATAAATTAAAAAATACATATAAATACATGCTCTGTCTAAATCATAGAAGTTTAATTTTGACTTTACTGTCCCTTTAATCATTTAATTGTTGGAAAAAAGTATTACTGCCCTTTGGAAGTATTTGCTGTTGAGGGATGCAGGTCTAATGCAAGATCTATGGGAGGTTCTGTGATATTTTTAAATTTAATCTTCTAAACCTTTAATTAACCCCTTAATGACCGTAGCGTTCTAAGTACGTAGCCGGTCGTTAAAGGCTTCCTTGTTAATAATAACGCAGATCACGCTACAAGCGGTCTCGCACTATTAGTAATGCAAACCCCATTAAAAGACCAGCGATGTACAGGGTAGGTTGCTGGTCCTTAAGGGGTTAATAAGCTCATTATTATCAAAAAATAAATTACAAGTCATTTAAGAGATTCAAGCATTGCAGCTCCAGAGCAGAACACAGCCAGTGAACCAATTAGGAGCGGCAGTTGCACAAGCCATTTATCATTCACCTGGTAAAATATTTGCAGAGCTATTCCCTCTGTGCCATGTCTAGATGTTGGCAAAGACCAGACTTAGCTTTCTTCTCATACCTCACCTGCTGCTATTTGGAAACTTGTTTTTGTTTTGTGGTTTTGAGTCTCACTTACCAGTTGACTACATTTCCTGCCAATTTACTCTGTCAAACATCCAGAACGAGCAGGTATCACTGATCTTATTGTCTGCTCGTCCTATTAAAATACCTGTGACTACTGATGTAGAACAAAACCAGGTCATTGTGCCTGTTCTCTGCTCCTTCCCCGATTTCTGCCCTAATCCCTCAGCTCTGATCTTTCCTGCATGAGACAAGAGCGGTGATTGCTAAAGTTATGTTATTAGATGTACGGACTAAATGCAGCATAAAAACTGCAACAATACTGTCCCTAATGTGCATATCTGAAACCAGTTAGAAATATAGTGCTAATATCCACATGCAGGAACACACAGATAAAATAGCATTATGCTTCATCTCCATATAAAAGTGCAAAAGGGAAATTGCTAGCCTTTTATTGTTGCTTTATTGCTTCATATAACATAGGGCAGCGTTCTACAAACAAAAGACCCAGTGCCATGATACCACATGCCTTCACAACCCTATTGTTATGCTTGGTCTGCACATTTCTGAAGTAATATACAAGATAGCTGCAATTTTTGGCAAACTGACTAAAATATGTGTGTACTTTATTCCTGATTGTATTCAAACTTGAAAGTGTTGTAAAATTTAATAACACACATATATACACTCTTATACAGTACACACACTCATACAATAAACACACACTCTCTCATACAACACACACACATAATTTCATACAACACACACACTCATACAACACAAACACCACACACTCTCATACAACACACACACATAATTTCATACAACAGACACACTCATACAACACAAACACCACACACTCTCATACAACACACACACTATCATACATTAAACATACACACACAAACATACTTTCATACAACACACACACAAATACAACACACACACTACCATACAACACACACAATACACACACACTCTCTCATACAACACACACACATAATTTCATACAACAGACACACTCATACAATACAAACACCACACATTCTCATACAACACACACAGACACACGCCACACACTTTCATACAACACACACACATAATTTTATACAACAGACACACTCATACAATACAAACACCACACATTCTCATACAACACACACAACACAAGCCACACACTTTCATACAACACACACACATAATTTCATACAACAGACACACTCATACAACACAAACACCACACATTCTCATACAACACACACAAACACACGTCACACACTTTCATACAACACACCACACACTTTTATACAACACACCACACAAGTTACAACCCAGTAAATATGGAGTTTTGCGACCCGTGATTTGAAGAACCCTGACATAGGGGATAATCAAAACCCTTTAGTAAAGATATTTAATTATTTTTTTAACAAAATTCACCATTAAAGCCTTTGGAGATATTTGTAGATAAATAGTTTGATAACTTTTTCCAAAGGATTGTGATAGCTAATGTCAGATCCAGCAATGCACTACTGGGAGCCAGCAGAACACAGCTGGAGAGCCAATGACAAGAGGCATATGTTTGTACCACCAATCACCAGCTAGCTTCCAGCTGTGCACTGCTTCTCCTGAGACTACCTAGGTATGCTTTTCAACATATGATACAAAGAGAACAGAGTAAATTTGAAATAGAAGTAAACAGCTCTCATTGTAATGTATGCAGAGTGTATATCAGGGATACTGGTGTATAACAAATAATACAATGCACAATAACTTACACTAAAGTGTGAATAATAACTTTTAAAATATTTATATCAAAACTGTGCATTAAAGCAGGGTCGGCTCCAGAACAAATTAAATGGGGGGGCATTTTTTTTTCACGAGGGGGCACGCATTTAAAAAGCATGTATGAGAGTCAAAATAAGAGCAGACCTACTGTGGCAGTCCAGGGGTTATATTTATCAGATCTCCTCTCTGGCTGTACAGGAGTTAGATTTGTTTATATTTCTGAAAGTGCAGCGGTTACTTGTGTCATATCTCAAGGAGTATAGAGGTTACATTTATAAGATGTATGGCAGTGCCGCAGCAGTTACATTTACCAGATTTATGGCAGTGCAGCGGTTACTTGTGTCATATCTCAAGGAGTATAGGGGTTACATTTATAAGATGTCTGGCAGTGCCGCAGCAGTTACATTTACCAGATTTATGGCAGTGCAGGGGTTATATGTGTCATATCTCAGGAATGTCTCCCACATATGACACAGCCAGTTGTGTAGCTCTACCAATGCGAACCAGAAAGGATGAAAGCAAACGCCCAAAGTGAAACTTAAGCCTTTATTTGGAAAAGTTACAATCCAGGAGGGAAGGCACACAAGGAAATTCAGCATACGAGTTTCGGCTGCACGCCGTAATCACTACTGTACTCAACACCCATTGGTAAAACAAAGAACACCCCTACTATGATGATCTTATGTTAAATTATGTGCCTAATCTATGCAAACCTAGAACAATTAACCCCTAAATACCGGTACTGCTGAAGATTAAAAGTGATAATAATTCATATGCATTATTCATAGGCTAACTTACTAGTCAAAAAATATATATATATATGTACAATTGAAATGCCTGTTTAGATAAACACATATCGATGTTATGCAACAACAATGTGTTACAAATGCCTTAGATACATGCAAATACACAGTGATGAGGCAAAAAACTTTGAAGTGATAGATGGTAAATTGAGAATATGTATCAAACATGAATATAAATAAGAATATGAAAACATTTAAACATAAGCATTCACATGTGCATAAAGTGCCTCCTTATGACATTACACATGTAATATAATAATTATAAATTTAATTTTAACATATGTAAGTAAACAAAATTGCACATGTGAATACTTCCATGTAATATAAATATAATCCGATTATCTATGAGGCTCTGACCAACTCAACTTACGTGCTCAATATATAGTGAACAAAACATAAATATGAGCACTCACGAGCATTATTCCCAGAAGTTTATGAGTGTTACGGTACCAACAGGATACCAAGGGAGAATACCAGGGAACAACGTCCTGCATAGGGAATCAGCAATTCACAAACCAGACAGTTTTCAGGTTTAAACAGAATGTCATTTATTAAAGGCTATGCCTAGTATTTATGCAGGTCTGACCCCCCCCCCCAGATGGGGGTTGAAAGACTGTTGTACATTACATGGAGGGAACAAGCCCTTTGACATGATACAATAGAATTATATTACTTAAACACTTCAACCACAAGACACTCTTGGCTCTTCTTATCACTTAGGCGTTTTCTCTCTGAGGGTGATCAAACAATGGAATTCTTATCACTAACTAAATTATGGTTGGAGCCAGCAACTTGTGTTTAGAAAATAGTTTCTTAAATCTAAACACAGTTAACTCCTTCAGTCCTGACAGAAGGGTCTGTCACATAGCTCCCCCCTTGTGGAACACTCCGGCAGACCCGGCTTGACCCTTTTGTGGGTCAACCTGGGGATGACCGGACTAGGAGGTGGTAGGCATGTCAGTTTGCTGGGACAATCCATCTGTATTCCCGTTATGAGAGAGAATTCCTGTCCATACAAACAAGGGTTCAAATTCCTCAGTGCCCAGACCAGGGCCAAACAGTCCTTCAAAATCCCATCAGCTTCTTTACGAGTTTTCTGTACCTGCTCTTTATAGGTATCCACAATCCCTTCATACTGACATAGGGTGCCCTTGAGACGCTGCACCTCACTATGAGCCAGCGTCAGCTTCTCCTCAAGTGTCGCTAAGTTTGTCTTTAAGGTTTCATGTCCCACTCTCAAGCTGGTGTTTTCTGCAGTCTGTCGGTGCAGCTTGTCTAGCAGAGATTCACGTTCTAAACATGCTTTTTCCTCTGCGCTCCTCTTCTCCTTCATCAGCGCATTGTAACGGGACCTCCACATATCAATAGCGGATAGAGATTTACTGAGCTCAGCGTCCTGGGGCTTAGCAGCAGGTGGGTTAGTCTCTGCTGCACGGATCTGGGCACGGGTAGTCACAGGGTTAACATCAGCGGGACCCATAGGAGCGTAGGCAGAAACAAGGGGGGCCAAGTCATTTCCAAGAAGAACATCAGCAGGTAAGTCCTTCTTGACCCCCACATTCACAGGTCTAGCGCCCACTCCCCAATCCAAATGTACCCTGGCAACAGGTAGGGGGAACACAGTGCCCCCCCTGCTATCCTCACAGCCACAGTGTCTCCAGTGTGCTGTTTCTCAGACACCAAGTTCTTTTGAAGCAAGGTCATGGTAGCACCAGTATCCCGTAGACCACTGACCTTCTTCCCATTCACTTTAACCAGTTGCCGGTTATTCCGGTGGGCAGCTTGCACAAGGTCTGCCTCATGTAGGATGCTCCAGCATTCTTGCGCCTCTACGTAGCGGGCCGCAGGCTGAGGATTACGTGGGATTCCGCCGGCGGGTCTTCTCCAGGACTGCGCTTGGTTCGCTGCGTTTAGGGGACACTCTGGTCTTTTGTGCCCTAGTTGCTTACATCTAAAGCACCGAATAGGTTGTGAGTAGCACCGCGAATTGAACAGGGCTCTCTGAGGGTAGTTCGTGGCCGGAGGCCGTGTGGTATAGCGGTGCGCCGGGGTTTGGTAACTGGCAGCTGCTGGGGTGACTGGGGGTCTGTACTCCACTCTAGCAGGGGGCTTAGTGGTAGCAGTGTCCAGTTTGCGGGCATCCGTATACTCATCTGCCAAGCGAGCCGCTTCCTGCAGGGTGGAGGGTTTACGGTCCCGAACCCACTCTCGAACTCCTGCGGGTAACTTGTCGAAGCAATGTTCCAACAGGAATAGCTGCAGCACCTCTTCCCCAGATATGGCTTGGCACCCCGCTATCCAGTGAGCTGCTGTGCGGTGCACCTTACATGCCCACTCAAGGTAGGAATTTCCAGCTAATTTAACAGTGTCTCTGAACCGCCTCCGGTATGCCTCCGGTGTAACCGCATACCTGGAGAGCAGAGCCTCTTTTATAGTATTATAATCCCCGACTTCCTCATCTGGAATGGCCCGAAAAGCCTCACTGGCCCGGCCGGATAATTTTCCAGATAATATCGTGACCCAGTCCTCTGCGGGTACCTTGTGTAGTGCACATTGCCTCTCAAAATCCGCAAGGTACCCATCAATCTCTCCTTCTGTTTCCAGGAAGTTTTTAAAAGCTGCAAAATTTACTTTTCTCTTTTCCATCTTAGTCAGTATTGTAATAATCCCCCTCTTCCCGAGGTTACTGGCTTGTGTAGTTGCTCTTCTGGGCGATAAGGTTCATTCCGTCGCTTGCCACCAATTGTTACGGTACCAACAGGATACCAAGGGAGAATACCAGGGAACAACGTCCTGCATAGGGAATCAGCAATTCACAAACCAGCCAGTTTTCAGGTTTAAACAGAATGTCATTTATTAAAGGCTATGCCTAGTATTTATGCAGGTCTGACCCCCCCCCCAGATGGGGGTTGAAAGACTGTTGTACATTACATGGAGGGAACAAGCCCTTTGACATGATACAATAGAATTATATTACTTAAACACTTCAACCACAAGACACTCTTGGCTCTTCTTATCACTTAGGCGTTTTCTCTCTGAGGGTGATCAAACAATGGAATTCTTATCACTAACTAAATTATGGTTGGAGCCAGCAACTTGTGTTTAGAAAATAGTTTCTTAAAGCTAAACACAGTTAACTCCTTCAGTCCTGACAGAAGGGTCTGTCACAATGAGATTATACTCTGCATTAAGCCCCAGAGGAATTTTGGTGGAAAGTTTAAAGATCCAGAGCATTTCACGTTTCTCCAACAGTCTCTGTCTGCCCCCACCCCTCTTAGGATAGGGAATGCGATCTATGGCCAACCACCTGAAGGATGATACATCTTTCTGGTGTACATGTGCAAAATGTTGCACTATGGGTGAGGTAGATTTGCCCACATTAATAGTGGACAAATGTTCCCTAATTCTGGACCTGATGTCTCTTGTGGCGAGACCCACATATTGAACGTGGCACAGAACACAGGTTATTAGGTATATCACATGATGCGATGTGCAGTTTAGGCAGTAATTTATGTCATATGTTTTTTGTGTCACCGTTGAAGTAAAGGTGTCGGCTATGACGATGTGGTCACAGGCCTTGCCCCTATTGCTCCCGCATCTGTACATTCCTCTGTTAGTTAACCAGGAACTTCCAGATGGTTGGGGATTAGCCAAAACTTTGGGAGATAAGAAGTTCCCTAAGGTTTTGTTCCGACGGTAGGAACACCTCATACCCTCTGAGACACATTCCACCAATTTGTCGTCTGCTACCAGAAGCTTAAAGTGTTTCTTCACTATGTTGCAAATGGACTGGTAGTCAGAACTATAGTCAGTCACAAATGTCAACTCTCTATTATCACATTGGGTAACTTTGCTTACTTTTTTGACCTCTAGTAGGGATGTACGATCAACTGCTTTAACTTCTCTGACAGCTCTATTCAGTACTCGTTTGGGGTAGCCACGTTTGGTCAAACGTTCTAAAAGGTCCTCTTGGTGTTCCTTGAATGTCTCATTGGTGGAACAGTTCCTCTTAGCTCTAATGAGCTGACCCTTGGCTATGGAATATGTCACGTTCTTAGGGTGACAGCTACGACCATGAAGTACTGAATTCCCAGAAATAGGCTTTCTGTAAATACTGCTCTCTATGGTGCCAGCTTCAGTCCCCAGCTGCCTTGTTGTTAGATTGGCGCACACCTATACAATAGGATTTGCTTGCATGTCCCATTACACTGAACTTACATATTTGCCTGTGCAAGCGACTTTTAAATTCTTTGTGTGCCATTTTGCTCACACTCACTATGGAAACACATCTTTAGAGTGAGCTATATAGTATCCTTTGTATATTGGAGCGTTGACATCTTGTGCAGTCGACCCCATAGAGGGGCACTTGTTACAGCATTGATAATTAACACGCCAATCAGCCCTTTCTTATCTCACATTTTTTCTGGTTTTTCTCTTCACCTGTGCCATAGGCAGCACAGTGAGATATCAGTATTGGGCTTTTTGGGAAGGACTTTCTCACCAAACTATCATGGAGGAGACACAATGTTATTCCCTTTTACCGTGACTAGCAGAGATGAACCTGTTATTGAATTGGCTAGAATATTTTCTACTAGCAAATCTGATTTTGCCTTAAGTAATTTGTTTCAGGACATGGATAAACTTTGCATTAAAGAGACAAAATTATAGTGGGATATTTGGACATTGAATAAATACATAGACCTCAAAATGATACCTAGAGGTCTGAGGATATCCAAGTATCCCACTTTTGAAGTGGATGACACTGACTTTATTGATTCTTGGAACATTATTTTGGATGAATGCTCTAACAGACTTATGATTTTATTGGTTGTTTAGAAATCTAAATTGCTAAGTAATGTCAGAGATGAGATTAACACAATCCAAATAGAATTGAATAAACGTAAATTAGAGGTAGATTACCCAAGATTTGATGGGGTTCTCAAAAAATCAGTTGAGGAGACTAGAAATGTAGTGATGAATATTAAACACACTAAGTATTTACGGGATCAAACCAATTACGATACAAATACTTTCCATGTTTGGAATAGGACCCAGAGATTTACTACACGTAGACACCATAATAGAAGTAGGAGTCGGGGCAGATCCCGCAATAGAAAACAGGGACATAGATCTAACAGTGGGCCCAGAGTTACCTTTTCAGACAGTGATGTAGATTCAAGAGATGATAGACATTATGTAGATAGCAATCACAGTATCGGGGTTTCTGGCATATTAAAAAATACACATGATAATCCCTCACATAGTGGGGCCACTGGAACTAATGACACTACTAGTCTACCAGCAAGATCTAAAGAACCTAACAAATATAATGCCTCTATGGGGGCTAACTATATTCCAGACACTGCCCCTAATTGTGCTGGTTCCTCTGGTATGTCTAATTCTCACACCATATCTAATAGTCAGCTGGAGCAGGTTTTTCCAGTGAACCCGAGGAACCTTCAAGGGGGAGGGGACACTTACTCTCATACACAACAGAACAGGTATCCTCTGAGGGGCCCCAAACCGATCAACAAGTACAAACCATCAGTGTGATCAACTTATCTAGTTTTGTTCTCACTGAATCTCAAACCAGGCTATTAAGTCTTGGTCTTGGCCAAGCTACCAGGTTCAATCTTTTCAAGACAATGCTTGATGTAAACAAACTAGTGAGAAACATCACACTGAAAAAACATTTCTGATTGTAATGGTAACTCTTCTCATAATCAGGGTGCCTCATTAAAACTACAAGTACCAAGAGTCAATTTGAATACTGAGTTTTCTTTTGCAGAGACATGTGATGTCATTTCTATGGACAACTTAGCTAGAGAGGGCCAAAGTAGCCAGACTGAGAACCTGATTATAAAACATGGAGGCTTTAAGCAACCATCTACGTTCTATCCTGTCCACAGCAGGGGTCCCCTTGTCGAGAAATTTTATAACCGAGTTGAGAAAGATTTACGGTTACTGGCGGTTAAAACAAATAATCCGTCAGATGAAAATCTCTCCAGGGCTGAGAGATCAGCCTTAGAGGATTTATATAACAACAAAGACATTGTGATTAAGGCTGCCGACAAGGGGGGCTCTGTTGTGGTACAGGATAGGACTACATATAGGAATGAGGCCTTGCGCCAACTCACTGATACCTCGCAGTACACAGTGCTCACCTCCAATCCGACGAGACGGTACCAGCGGGAACTTATGCCCCTTCTGGATGATGGTTTTGAAGCAGGTTTTTTTGACAGAGATACCTTAGAGTATCTATATGTCCAATATCCGGTGACCCCTGTGTTTCACCATCTCCCGAAGGTGCATAAGTCCCTGGTTGAGATTAAGGACCGACCAATAGTGAGCGGTATTGGTTCCTTGTTTGAACATGTATCTGAATGGGTTGATGATATCCTATGCCCTCTGGTACAGGCTTTACCGAGCTTTATACAAGATACTAAACATGTATTAAGAATCATGAGAGATCTTCAATGGGAACCTAATAATAATTCATGGGTCACGGTTGATGTAACCTCACTTTATTCCTCCATACCCCATGAGCTAGGTCTTCAGGCCCTAAATACAAAATGTCTAATTACTCAAATTTAGGCCAAGACTTTCAGGAGTACATTGTTGAGGTGACAAGGTTTTTATTATGCCACAACTATTTTAAGTTTGAGGTTTCTTTTTTTTATCTCCAGGGGTGTGGGACAGCTATGGGGGCGAAATTTGCCCCCTCCTATGCCAACCTGTACATGGGTTGGTGGGAACTGTCCCACATCTATGGAGATGAGAACCCCTTCAGACCTAATATTGCTTACTACG